>NC_000086.7:19236306-19966306 GCF_000001635.26 Mus musculus
GGTCATAAGATGCCTATTTAAAAACTATAATTCCAGTCTGAACAGAGCTTCGTTCTATCTAAATCGATGTTTGGTGGGTTGTCTTCATCATAGTGCTCTGGCCCTTATTTGACTACAAATCCTAAAAGATCTTCTCTACATCCTATTGATTAAAATCCCCTTCTCATAAGCAATCACCAAAATCCAAGCAACCATAAGATAAAAGAAGGATTTGAGTCGGAGAGAAAGATAAAGACAAACCTTGGAATCCTGGAGTTAATTGAAAATAAGAGGGAGCACCTTGCCCAACAGCTGCGTTGCAGAGCTGGGCTTCATCTGATCACCACAGTCTTCCCAAGACAAGTGGCCTTAAGCCAAAGAAACTAGAAGCACTTCCCGTGCCCACCGCTTGTAGACAGCAAAAGACCCCAACCAAACCAGCCTGGCTTGCTACTTCGCCAAGCCCATGCTTTTTTACCTACACCAGAGACGCACCCCACTTACCCATAATTTACTTTAAAGCCTGAAAGCTTGTTTTGTTTATAGAAGCTACGCAAATCCTGGAAACTCAAGTCTCCTTGGGACACTCGCCTCCTCCTTTCTAGGACCTGTACCTGCACACACACACACACACACACACACACACACACACACACACACACACACACACACGACCAAAACCTTCTCCCTTTACTTCCCAATCCCGGACGTGCGCTGAGCCATCTCAAAGACCTTTTTGAGTACCTGCCAAGGACCAATACTGCTCCCACATGCCTCCAAGAAGCCCTCGTGCAAAAGTGCACGAGCTCCCAAGGCTTGTGTGCGCGGCCAGCCCTCTGAGGGAAGTTCTGCACACCCCAAATCCCAGCCCCCACCCTAGCTCGGACAGCAGGAGGGAGCCCCCGGGTGTGGCTTGGCGCTGGCACACAATACTCTAGCAACTCTAGCTTTCCCCGCACGCCCTGGCCAACCTTGCCACTAGTTTCTCCTCACACAGTCCCTCTGGTTCAAGCCTGCCAGGAGCAGGAGCGTCCTCGTGGCTGTTGGATGGGAATCAGGAAGATTGGAAAGACAGGCAACTACCACCCAGATCGCTAGTGGGTCGCAGTCTCCAGAAGCCGCATGGGTGTTCACGTCCTTCCGAAGGAGACGAAGTGAGGACAACCCCAAAGACCAGAAGGAGCGAATCCTACAGGAGGTAGTCCTCCCGCACCTCTCCTCCACCTAGCCTGAGCGACCTTCCAAGCCTGCACCCTACGGCGCCCAGAACACTCCTCTGGCAATGGGACCTGGCCAGCTCTCGTCCGGGTTGGCCATAGCAGCCCTGCTTCCCAGGCCGCGGCAACCCCAGAAGCGGGTAGTGCGCCACTGTTGCTGGGGGGCGGGGGGCGGGTGGTGGACCTACCTGAACCTGGAGTGCACCCTCCGGTGCCCTGTCTCCAGCAGCTGGAGAAGGCAATGATGAATTGGTTGCGGTACCCCACACGTGGCCTCACTTCCTCAGAGAAGTGGACAGAGCTCCCTAGTGCTAGAGGTCCTTCACCTAGCTCTTGCACACAGGTTCTGTTACTGGGTCCGCACTCGCCCAACCCGAGCCTTCATCCCCGCCCCTTTCCCGCCACCCGCGCAGCACTGTTCTGCGCTCCGCCCCCGCCCGCCCGCCCGCCCATCGCTGCGGGGACTGGCTCTGAGCTGCCTAGCCTGAGCCTGGCGGTGCAGTTCCGGGGTTCCAGGTCCAGGAAGACTCCGGGCGGCCCTGGGATAGCCCGGACTCCTGCCCTCCTAACCCTCCAGTACTCATCCAGACTCCTAGGCCTTGGGCACTGCATGCTCTGCCCTGTTCTTCCGCAGGCTCTTCACTCCCAGCCAGGCACCTTCCACCACCAGTTGGGTTACTGCCTCATGCTTTGTGGGAAGCTGGGCCCGAGTAGGTCGTGCAGCGGGATTGAGGGGTGGGGATTGGGGGGTTGGGAATCAAGTAAAGAGGAGTAGAATGAGCCTGTGAGAAGAGGCAAAGAAATAACCCTGCCAACTGCCCGGGGAAAGATACAAGTTGCAGCCTGCTTCATGTTTCTGTTACATTAACTACCTGGATATGCTGCCGTCCTTATAGCCCCATAACCCCAGTAATGTTCAGAGGAAATCTAACGATTTCCATACTAATTGATTTGGGGATCCTGCGCTCGCTCTCTCTCACTCTCTCTCTCTCTCTCTCTCTCTCTGTGTGTGTGTGTGTGTGTGTGTGTGTATACATGTGTGCGTGCGATGGCAGAAGACAACAGGCTCTCTCTTTTTATTTTAAAGTTGCATTTCTTATATGTATTACATATGCCACGTTTCTCATTTAAAAAAAAAACCAAAATATAAATAACAGAACAACTATGTTTTACAGAAACAGAACCAATGTATATGTGTTATTTAAACCCACTGTAATTGTATTAATTGGCTTGATTTAAAGTATATATTTGAAGTATTCTTAAACAGGCTCAGAATTTTGAAATTAGCAACCCCAGAGATTTCCTCTTTAGTTATAAAATATCTGTTTCATGGAGATTACTAAATGCCATTATATAGGAAAAGTAATTCTTTTCTTCCAGGTTAATTGTATGTTTAGATCTGGCAAAGCACGGATTGTTTTTAAAGCCAAGAAAAACTAAGATTCCCACTAATTTTCTAATGATGGAATAGCTGATCTGATAGCTTTTATTTTATTTCTTCCTCCTTCAGGCAAACATCCCTTCTTTTTTTCCTCTTTTTTTTCCTCTTCCTTTTTTCCCCACCAAAATTTTCCCTCAAACATAACATGTTTTTAAGCATTTGTGTTCTTAAACAAGATAGGAAAATTCATGATCATTCACT
Organism: Mus musculus; assembly: GCF_000001635.26. Classification (NCBI taxonomy): domain Eukaryota; kingdom Metazoa; phylum Chordata; class Mammalia; order Rodentia; family Muridae; genus Mus; species Mus musculus. The sequence goes on from NC_000086.7 coordinate 19,239,145, forward strand.
GTCAAAATCCATCTGAATTTCATGATGCTGAATTTTCAACCCAGACTATAACCATTCACTTAGCCTAATTCTTGGGAACCCGGGGTTTTTTTCTGTTCTAATTGTTTTGAAACCGGGTCTGACTGTTTGCCCATCCTGGCTTTGAACTCTGGGTTCTCCTGCTCCTGAGAGAACCAATAATTGGTTTGTTTGTTTGTTTGTTTTTGTTTTTGCTTTTTCAAGTTTCCTCCTTCTGTGAACCCAAATTAAGATAATTAAATTGATTAATGGAAAATATTATTACTATACATGTTTCTGGGTAAATCAGGACCATATGAATGATAAACCGTCCTAAAGAAGAGAAGCTGAAGTGAAGAAAAATGTCTTTAGAAAAAACAAGGATGCTCCCCTTTTTGTGGAAAGCATGACAAATGCCAGTGATTAAGCAAAGAGTGACTGCTGCCTCTTCCCTCTTCTTTCTTCCAGTTTGAGCTAGGCCTCCATTTATCTCTTTTGATCATCATAATAAAAATAAAGTAATTCAGCATTCTGGTGACATTGATTAGTAAATTAGAAATTTGAAAATGCTTTATTACCTAATTAATCCAAGTAAATGCCTCTGATAAATTCAATTATATTCTAACATTTATTTATGCCTCCAAAGAAACACTTTTAAGAAATAAAAATAAAAAAAAAAGAAATAAAAATCATCTAAGATAAAACTAAGCAACTACAAGTCAAACTCTTTAGATTGTTGTGGGTTGTTGAAAGTTAATTTTAAGTGATCTTCAGATCTTAAGTTATATATCAGATATTGGTTCTCAATTACTCATTGACTGCTTCTATCATAAGTTCCAGTGTGACCCTGTCTATTCTCCAGAAATGCATTTCATTTCTTTCTGTCTACCTTATTAAATATTTGCTTACACTCTTTCCATTGAATCTCCAGGAATTAACCCCTGATCTGTATAGCTCACTTGACAATTGTCTTTGTCCTTTAGGTTTTAGTTCTTTGATTTAAAAAAAAAAAATCAGCAGGACATCAGCATGATTAAACATATAAATCTGGAAAGAGTACTTCAGGCACAGTTCTAAGAGATAACAGATGAATTTCTCAAAATCAAGAGGGCATGACCATTTGAATAAAAGGAAACAAGGTAAAAATACACCAGCAAATTCCTTGTGTTCTGGCCAAAATTAAGCTAAGATCTCATGATATGTAAAGGGTACAATTCAAATAAATTTCCCTGTGTCTTCTTCCACTAGCAGAAAGCCTTTGCCCCACTAACTAAACACCATTATATATCTCTTACATAATTCCTATGCAGTAGAATTTTTGTTGGGTTTTAAGTAAAAATGTGTATTAGGCATTCACCTCCACAGTCCTCAAGGAATCCTATGCTACCCCCCCCCCCAATTTGGCTTCAGAAGTTTTCTTGACATGCCTCCAACATAGGTGAGGGCAGATGTGAACATCCCACATAGAACCCTGGAAAAAGAGCTCAACTTGCAGTCAAAACATGGATTAAAACGAGGCATTCCACTGATGTCTTCTCATTCCAGTTCTCAAACCAACAAAGTTTTCAAGAGTGTTAGCTTTCCCCACTTTAGAAGATGTCAGGTGATAATTATTTTAGCAAATTTTGTCCATTTGCCTTTTAAGCTGTGAACCTGAACATAATAAAACAAATCTACCCCCACCTATCCCATGTAATTGAGAATTGATTTACAAGGCTGCAATGGGACAGATTTTTTTTTGTCATTTGCCACTCTGGCTCTGCGAAAAAGCACTAAATTTCTTTACTTTGGGTGATTAAGATTGGTGGGCAACATCACTGATTTAAATTTGCAGAATATCAATCACTTTAATTGGTCTCCTTTTCTTAGGGAAATAAGTCAACAGTTCTCACAAAAGACAATGAGGATAGAGACAATACCATAACCCATCTAATTCTAAAACTGAAATACTACTGCTTTTAAGTAACTTAAAAACAGCCAACAGGGCCAGGCAGTGGTGGTGCACGCCTTTAATCCCAGCACTTGGGAGGCAGAGGCAGGCAGATTTCTGAGTTCGAGGCCAACCTGGTCTACAGAGTGAGTTCCAGGACAGCCAGAGCTACACAGAGAAACCCTGTCTCAAAAACAAAAACAAACAAACAAACAGCCAACAATTCGAATTAAAGCTCACTCAACAGGAAGTAATTTATGCCTGTCACTGTAAACCTAGCCAATTACTAATGGTTGCTGAGGTCATGTACCATAGAGAAGAACCTACTACTGCCATTTCTTAAAATAGTTTACTCCATAACTGGATTCTAAATACATATTCTTATCTTCACAGGTAATTGTGGCCCTCAGTCCTCATCAAAGAAGCTTCTTTTAGCAACAGATGGAGACTACTACAGAGATTGACAACTGGTCAAAATGTGGACAACTGACCATGGAGGTCCCTATCCCCAACTGATAAATCTACCATACAATCCCTGTATTCAAGGCTCTTAGAAGGCAGGGGAAGGGGGGCAGAAAGATTGTTAAGAACTAAAGAGCAGGGAAGTCTGCTGCCAGATAGTGTCTTATATATGTGACAGGGAAGCTACACACATGAAATTTCAACAATATAGTCTCCTAAGCAAGACCTGCACAATGACATTCAAACATGGATGGATGGATGGATGGATGGAGGAAATCTCACAATAGCTACCCCTGAAGAGCTACAATCAATGTGTGTGTGTGTGTGTGTGTGTGTGTGTGTGTGTGTGTGTACGCGCGCGCGTGCATCCCCCCCCCCCCACGTGCACTGGTATGTTTGTAATTTATAGAAGAAGAGGGCAAGAATTTTGCTTTAATTTTGTAGTTTTGAAGACAGGGTTTCACCATGTGTAGCCTTAGCCCTCTTGGAACTCAACTTGTATACCAAATTCGACACGAACTCATAATGATCCTCCTGCCTCTGCTTCCCTAGTGCTGGAATTAAAGGTATACAGTATGCTCTATCATGGCCAGCTTGAGGTAATGAATTTGAAAGGCAAGTGGGGGCATGAGAAGAATTATAGGCAGAGAGGATGGGCTGTTAAAAATAATGTAGTTACAGTACTTACATATAAAATTCTCAAAAACTAGATTCAAAACTTTAAAGTAAAAATATAAATATGTGCGTGTGAGTGGGTGTATATATAAATAAATGTAAATTTAAATACTTTTGACAAATCCTTCACCTATAAAACCTTTGGTAAGCTATTTTTCTCTCCCTTCTCTTTATTCCCTTCCCCTCCCTTCTCTTTGTTGATGGTTATTTCTGATGCACATGGCAAATTAAAGAATACAGCACTATCTTATTCACATGAAAACATTTTTTTTAAATCTAGACCTCCTTATATTCACACCACCATTTAACTGTGTTATTCTTTGGCTTTGGGGAAAAAGGAAGGAAGGAAGGAAGGAAGGAAGGAAGGAAGGAAGGAAGGAAGGGAGGGAGGGAGGGAGGGAGGGAGGGAGGGAGGAAGGGAAGAAAATGAAAGAGACCAATGAGAACTACTATTCATTGTACAGTGGTTTTCTACAAATTAAAACATCACCTCCTGACAGGAGATAGGAAGGCCAAAAGTCTCAGGGTGTTAAGGAAACTTACAAGATTTAGAAGCTCCAAAAGTAACAGGAATAAGATGCACCTCCCCGAAGTTATACTAGTGGTAAACAACTCAGGGTGGGGAACACCTGCCCCACCCTGTTATCCAAGGATAGATCTTTTGGGGTTACTTAAAATGCTGGGAGGGGGGAGCTTTTTGGTGATAAAACTACCTTTGAGTCTCCTGTAATTAAGCCCTCTTGCACGCTACCATAAGTAAGATCAATCAATTCATTGCTTCAACAACCTAAACCTAGGTGTAACTGTAACTTTGGTCTATTGTGAAAGACAAGAGAATGTCTTCTCTGAAGTGAATAGACCTTTATTCATGTTTATTCATCTGTCATAGGAAAAGTTATGTGACACTGTGGTTACATGTATGTTTCCTTGGGACAACTGCAAAGACTATCAGTTTAATGAACTTATGATTTTTTTCCTTCGTAGACAGTTCTGCTTTATTCTTTTTCATGGTTGACAAAGGTGTTGTTGATCTATAAATGTAGCATTTCGAATTTTGTCTCTTACAAAGATAAACTGAAATTGTATTTTATGGTACATCAGAATGTGATGTTATTTAGAAAGTAGGTCATAGAAGATGTGATTATGGCATAAGTTAAAATGAAGTCACAATGATATAAAATGGTCCTTTAACTCAATTTTACAGGTGGCTCTTACAAAAAGAGGCAGCAGAATGAAGTTTCCCATGTCTAGTCAGAGGAACACTAGAGACTGCAATTAAATTGCCACAAGTCAAGAAACATCCCAGATAACCAGAAATCAGGCAAACAAGAAGTGATACTCCTCTTAAAGAGCCTTTAGGGGTACACAACTTTAATAGCACCTTGATTTAGGACTTCTACTCACCAGAACTGTCAAGAAATAAATACATTTCCTAGGTTTAGCCACCCAGTTTGTAGCCCTCAGGAACCAGTACACCAGGGAATCATCATCACCTAACTCTTGGTGTTACCTGTCCATCATCTATATGCAGGTTGCAGTACAAGTTCAAGGGAAGCACATTTAATAGTGATCTAGGCAAATTACTAAGAAGATGGCTCAGTTAATGAAACAGATGAACTTTTTATGAGCATATGGACCTCAGTGTGAACCCATAGCATCAACATAAAAAATTTCTGTGACATGCATGCACCTATAATTCTGGGGCTGGGGATACAAAGACAAAAATTCTTGGGACTCACTGGCTAGATAATCTTGCTGAGTTGGTGAAAACTAGGTTAAAATAAAAGACTGGTTCTCAAAACTAAAGGTGTTGTAGAGATGGTTAAGTGGTTATGAATATTCCAATACTCATGAAATAAGCATGGGATCTCTGAAAATCCTGTAACTCTAAGTCCAAGGGATGATTGCTGTCTTTTAGCCTACTCAAAATGAGAACCCAGGTTCAGGAAGAGACCCTGCCTAAATATAAGTAAGGAAAAAGTAACAGAGGAGGACACCCAATCATGAGCATATTGTGTACATATACTTGCACAGACTCATAAACACATGTATGATTGAAAAAATTAATGACTAAAGAGATGGATATTTAAAAACAAAGGTAGAGAGCAATAGAGGAAGGCAGCTGGTTGTGACTCTGGCATTCATATGCACACACATACATGTATATACACTGAGCACATGTATACACCACACACATACAAAAGGATGAGTCACAGAGACAATTCTGCTCACAAAGAACAGCAACAGTATTAAGTCATCCAGAACTTTAATCTTGAGAGTTTATATCTAATGACTCTTCCAAACTGAGATTCCATTAGAGTCTTAAAATCACAGAATCTTATCATGTTTAAAGGATTTGGGAGATTTTTCTCTTCTCTTGAGATGCATAGCAGAGCTTAGGACTTTAAAGATATAGAACAAGGTTCTCTTCTCAGAGTGTGTAATACCAGAAGTATGTCCTACTGATTCAATTTCACCTCTAGTTACTGGATTGTGATAGCTTCTTTCCTAGGCAACAGGAGATATAACGATGAAATAAGGACTGTTCAATTTGCCAATTGATATTAGTTAGCCTGGGAAATCTTCCAGATTTATTGACATTTTACTGAAGACCAAAAACGTCTCGATGCCTAAAGAAAGAGACTCAGCACATAGTGTCTCCTCCATAAATATCTGCCAGATTAGCTAAGGAGCTAAGACTAGCAAGAACTAGACAGAAGGATAGGGTAAGCATGCCTTAGTCTGTTCGTGCTGCAATAACAAAATACTTGACACTGAATCATTTATAAGAACCTGGCTTTTCCCCACTTAGTTCTAGGAAGTAAGAAGCTCAAAATAAAAGTGCTGAGAAATTGTGTATCTAATGAGGGCCTATCCCACATACAAACTTTGTGTGTCTTTCCATGATAAAATGCAAAAGGGAGGAAAAAACCTAACTAGCTTTCTAGACTCCCTTTCCCTTTGAGACAGGGTCTGTAACTCAGGCTGGCCTTGAACTTCCAGACAAGCCAAGGCTGACTTTGAATTTATGGTCCCCATGTCTACACCTCCCAGATTCTGGGATTTCAGGTGTATACCATCATTTCTGGGGGATTGTGTGTGTGTGGTGCTTGACATCATGTATCATGTATGCTAAGTACTCTTTCAACTAAGTAACAACCCCAGGCCCGTTTTATAAGATACTGCACCCATTCGTGAGAGCATAGCTCTTCTGGTTTAACAACCTCCTGAAGCTCTTCTCTTGTAATACTATTGCTTGTTAGATTTGTATCAAATGAGAATTTTTGGAGGAGACTGTATCATTTTAACCACAGAGGATGCATGGGTGGAAGACAAAGAAATGGAAGGAAAGAAAAAAAGAAAGAAAGAAAGAAAGAAAGAAAGAAAGAAAGAAAGAAAGAAAGAAAGAAAGAGAGAGAGAAAGGGAAAGGAAGAGAAGAAAGAAAGAAAGAAAGAAAGAAAGAACGAACGAACGAAAGAAAGAAAGAAAGAAAGAAAGAAAGAAAGAAAGGAAGGAAGGAAGGAAGGAAGGCAGACTTGGTCCTAGAGCTTTATATAAAGGAAGCTTCCAGAAAGACCAAGGTCTATCTGATTTTGATAGAAACATGGGACTGTAATAAGGGAGCAGGAGGTCTCTTAGGAGCCTCATTCTTTTCACTCCTTCCAATCCACTTAGCACTTGTGAATATGATAGTGTATGCATTAGGGAGAGGTTTCATCTTCTCTTAGAACCATCACCAACTCTTGCCCACTTCCCAGCCATCCTCTGAAAATATATAAGTTGGATAACAGTATGTGATATACAAATGCAACTTGAAGCAAACTTTCAATTGCTGGCCTCACATCTTAGCTTCAACCACATGCAGCTCCTATGTCCTTTGCTCTTCTTTAACAGAAAATGCTAGAGCTGCCATTGCTAGTGAAAATTCATTTTGAAATATATGCCTGGTGTAGACCCCAATATAAACCAAAAAGCAATGAGTGAAACCCACCTCCTTGGTATATTCCCCATAAAAGAGAACCAAGTGTTTTTGCAAGAGTCTGTACCATTGGAAGATGACTAGTGTGACTTCTCAGACAGATGTGGTAGGAGAATTAGAAAGAATCACATCTCTGAAGAAAGAAGCTGGAAATAATTCTCTGTATGCCCATTGTTACCGCTTAGTACCTAGACTCTTAAAAAGCTTGTGAAAATCTTTGCAACAGTCAGGAGCCACTTGGAACTTAACTGGATTTACTCTTACAAAAATGTACAAAGGTATTCCAACTACTGCCCGTAAGTCAATTCAAAGCAATACAATGAAAATACGTTTGATATTAGCTTGTTTGTTTTTCAAAATAGTTCCTGTGGAAAAATAGCAAAAATTCAAAACTTAGTGGTCCGCACATGATATTATATAGGTTATGCTGTTTAGGGTTGTTCATTTATTTGTTTATTTGCTTGTTTTTCAGGCACTGTTTTTCTATAGTCAAGGATGGCTTCAAACTTGATATTTAACTAAGGATGACTTTAAACTCTTTATCTTACTACATCCATCTCCTAAGGGCTACATCCACGGTGTGTGGCTGTGCTCAGGACTTTTGATATGGTATCTTTAGTAAAGAATCCTTCTTTATCATGCATATAAATCCCACCAGCCATTAAACCAACCGATCAGAAAACCAGTAAGAAAGCTGACTCCATCTGTGAAGATGTTTCCCAGAAATTGGGCCCCAGTTCAAAAAACCTTCCCTAGTCTTAGGGTAGTGATACTAAATATCAGACAAGAGACACAACAAAATTTCTCTATCACCCAAGAACACAGCAATTATTAGATATTGCTTAACTGCAACCCCAAACCTATCCTATCAGTTATTTTTCTGTTACTATGATAAAATACTATGATGCGAGCAACTTATAGAAGAAATGGTTTTAGGCTTATTATTTCAGAAGAATAAGATTCCATCATAACAGGGAAGCCTGGCAACAAGCAGCAGAAATGGCAGGAGGAAGCTGAGAGCTCATATCTTCAAATGCAAGTAGTAAGCAAAGAAACAGAATAGGAATTGATGTGAAACTACCAGTACTCCTCCCCAGTATATATTTCCTTCAACAAGGTTTCACCTCCCAAAGGTTCCAGAATATTCCCCAAACAGTACCACTAACTGAGGAACAAGAACTCAAATATCTGAGTCTCTCAGGGACATTTCTCATTCAAACCACCCCACCCACTGTACTGGCTAGTTTTGTGCCAACTTGACACAGGGTGGAGTTATCAGAGAGAAAGGAGCTCCAGTTGGGGAAATGCCTCCACAAGATACAGCTGTAAGGCATTTTCTCAATTAGTGACCAAAAGGGAGGTCCCCTTTTGGGTGGTGCCATCTCTGGGCTGGTAGTCTTGGTTCTATAAGAGAGCAGGCTGAGCAAGCCAGGGGAAGCAAACCAGTAAAGAAAATCCCTCCATGGCCTCTGCATCAGTTCCTGCTTTCTGACCTGCTTGAGTTCCAGTCCTGACTTCCCATGGTGATGAACAGCATTATGGACGTGTAAGCTGATTAAACTCTTTCCTACCCAACTGCATCTTGGTCATGATGTTTGTGCCTGAATAGAAACCCTGACTAAGACACCCACCAACCTCAATATCCAAAAAATACATTCACTGCTTTATATTTCTTGATAGCATTGATCATCATCAAATACCCTTGATAGTATTCCTATTTATCATCCATCCTTTTCCAGTAGAATAACCATTTTCTGAGAAAAGGGCTTTTGATTATTTTGTTTATAACTGTGACCTGGCACCTAGAATTGTGTCTGATACATTCTAGATGATTTGTAAATGTTTGTTGAAATATTGACTGGTATGAAAGTTAGTTTTTAATAAATTTGAGATCTCTCACACCTATGCAGAGACCAGAGTCATTTGCTCACTTGGCCTATTTACTGCAGAAGATGAAGCAGGAAAAGACAGTGCATACCTACTTCTCTAACCTTGGGTCTATGCTGCAGGTGTGCTAGGCACCTCCTCCATTAAGGCTCCCACTACATGGGCCCTTGGCAAGTCTTTATTGAGATGGCAGGTTTACAGAGCAAAAGGATCCTCTTAGAAAGTGCAGCCCACCATCACTGAAGTTGGGAATCTTTTTGCCTTCAGGAACTTCAGATCCTTTTATCCATATGTATCTTCTGTTACCCACTAGTAGTATTATCCACAGCTCCAACATTAGCTCTTTTCTTCTTCTTCTTCTTCTTCTTCTTCTTCTTCTTCTTCTTCTTCTTCTTCTTCTTCTTCTTCTTCTTCTTCTTCTTCCACAAAAAGTACCTGAGATGCTTTAAGATACAAACACATTTGTGAGGCCAAAGCAAGTTTGGGGACAACCTGGGCTACATAGTGAGTTTAGGCCAGCCCTGAATGAAGAATCATACTTACAAAAAAAAATGGTGGTTTATATTTTCAATCCCAGCACTTGGGAGATAGAGGTAGGAAGCTCTGGGGTTCAAGGTTATGTCTGATCTACAACCATAGGTTAATGGCCAGCTTACCTCTGAAGAAAGAAAGATGGAGGGAAGGAAGGAAGGAAAGAAAGAGAGAGGAGGGAGGGAGGGAGGAAGGAAGGAAGGAATAAAACAACACATATACAAACAAAACAAAACAACCTAATAAACAGACCCAAGGGTTTTTGTTTTTGTTTTGTTTTGTTTTGTTTTGTTGGGTTTTTTTATTTGGTTTTTTGAAATTGATATTTTCTTTATTTACATTTCAAATGTTTTCCCCTTTCCAGGTCTCCAGTTCGGGAACCCCCCATCCCCTCCCCCTCCCCCTGCCTCTATGAAGGTGTTTCCCCACCCACCCACCCACTCCTGTCTTACCGCCCTGACATTCACTGACACTGGGGTATCAAGCACCCTCAGGCCCAAGGGTCTCTCCTCACACTGATGCCAACAAGGCTATCTTCTGCCACATATGTGGCCAGAGTCCTATGCCACATATGTGGCCAGAGCCGTGGGTTCCTCCATGTGTACTCTTTGGTTGCTGGTACAGTCCCTGGGAGGTCCGGGGTTGGGGGTGGGGCAGCCCAAGGATTTTTTAAGTGCAAAATGGAAAGACAGAGTTGTTTGCTGAAAAATTCACTAAGAATTTCAAGATACCAGAGTATTAAATCAAGTGCAGAGCCCCTTCTAATTGGACCCTTGTGTAACTGCACAGCACTCTGGTCCATGACAACAGCCCTGCATGCCCCCTAAATTCTGTATTTATTTGGTTTGATTATGGTTAAGATTCACTAATACTTTCTGTATTCAGTTAGGTTTAAAAACCTTGATTTTAGCACAGGAAAAAAGAAAATACAAAAGATATTTTACAATCGCAATTGACACCTGCATCCAAACTTGTTCTAGTGCAATAGCTCAAAACCCTCTGAAACATTTCTAGCCTCCCCAGGGTGAAATCATTATGACAACATTCATAAGAAAGTCTTTCAACCCATACATACGTTATAAAATGTAGTCAAGGATCACCTTTTGATTTCATTTAAAAAAAACAAAAATGTCATGAAAATGCCATGTTTTCTCATAGAGAGAATTGATATAATTTGAAGTTTTATTGCTCTTTACTCATATGAAACTTGAAAAAAGGCTAAATAGAATTATTGCTAAATGGAAATTTATTATCACAGCAATAGAATTCATGATGATACCTAAAAAATTAAACTACTGTCAACCAGCTTCCTCGTCTCCTAAGCAGTAGAGAAAGAGAAGCAAGTACACTGCTCTGGCAATTTCATCTGGAAGAAAGGTTCAACCCCCAAACCAGCCTGAGCATCTTAAAGAATCTATGTGCCCTCTCGAGTCCTGGTACCTAAGATCCTTTTCATCTTATATCTCAAACAGATATTCCCTACTGCCCTGAGTTATGATGGTCATGGTTATACCTGGAAGATAATTGAAACCCCCTTCCCTTTTCTTCTTTCTCTCCTATGGAAATCAAGTTTCTTCACAGATAATGATGCATATTTCCAGTTTCAATTCTGGAAGCAAGTATGTGCTATGTGAGAGAAGGTTTGACATGTTTCTATATTCACAACTGGTAGGTTCTGCTTGACCTAGATCTTCCATGAGACTATCCAATTAGTTGCTTATGGTGTGCCCATTCACATACAAGAAGTAAAGTGAACCAGGACCCTGTGAAAATTCAGCATCTTGGAATATTATCACTCATCTTTGACGCAGAATGTCACTTGCAGCTACATCTTGGACCTGAAGACAGGTATTTGTAGAAAGCATTACTGATTTCTTCTTCTCTGGGATTTTAGTGTGCTTCCAGTAAGGGCTTTGTGGAGGCTGCTGCTGGCGCTCTGTCCAGATTCCCTAGCCCAGCGGTCCTCAAGCTTCCTAATGCTACAGACCTCATGTTGCGGTGATGCACCCCCAACTGTAAAATAATTTTCATTGCAACTTCATAAGTGTATTGTTGCTACTGTTATCAATCATAATGTAAATATCTGATATGAGACCCCTGTGAAAGGGTAATTAAACCCCCACAGGCTGAGAACCACTGTCCTAGATGTTCCTACATGTGTTCTGTTCACCTTTGCTTTGCTCCTAATACCTCACACCTGTAGCTGTCTTTGAGGAACTACCATTGGGCTACTGGACTATTTCATTTCACTGAACCTGTAAAAGGCTTGATGGGTATATGTCCATATCTATATCCGCTCTCATCTTTAGAAAGCTTTAAGAAATAGCTGGCTGGTACAGAACTCTGAAAACTGCAAGCCTTTATTCCAAGAGAAACAAAACTCAGGTAAAGATTAGTGTTTCTTATCTAACTATGCATAGTTTCACATTGAAATGTTTCCTATAGGTCTGTGTCTGAATGCTTCTTCCCTAGATAATGGTTCTATTGGGTGAGACTGTGAAACCTTTAGGATGTGGGACCTAAAGTAAGCCTAGGAGCTGGCCAACCCTTGAAGCTTCTACCCAGGTCTGGTTCTAGTTTGAAGTGTGAATAGCCACAGGTTCCTCCTGCCATGTCCCACTCCAAAAGGAACCACTTGCTATGATAGACTTAAGTCTTTCTGAAAATACAATTCAAATAAGCCTTTCCTTCCTTGAATTACTCCTGTCAGGAATTTTGACTCTGGAATCAGGAAACTAATGCACCAGGGAATGGGATAGGGATTGGGACACCATCTAAACTCACCACTGTTGGCTTCTCCAGACTACTTTACTGGTTTCCGTACACACTCCTTCATAATAAGTGGGTACCAAAATTCATTTTTATCCTTGCCCATGCTCTGAAGCATTTGACCTAACATGAGCTTGATTCAGGAAAGGCATATGTGATAACAGTAAAAACACTGGGAAGTAAGCTGATTCTTACCAGAGCCTGTTGAGAAGGAAAAACATCACCCGACTTTCCAAAGCCATAGAATGATAATAGATCATCAGTCCAGCAGTGATTCCTTCCTCCTGTTGCTAGAACAGAATATTCCTTAAGCCCCAAGAGAACTAACACTAGGGCAATCCCTTTGGGGTTGCGGTGGTTTAAAAAAGAATGGTTCCTATTGGCTCATAGATCTGGATGTGTGTGGCTTTGTTAGAGGAAGTACACCACTGTGGGTGGACTTTGGGAGATCTCAAAGCTCAAGCCAGGCCCATGTCTCTCTCTTCCTGCTGTCTGTCCATCCTAATGTAGAACTTTCAGCTACCTCTCCAGCCCATGTCTTCCTGTGTGAGCCCGTGAGATGCCATGCTTTCCAATATATAATGATTATGGCTTAAACCTTTGGAATTGTAAGCCAGCCCCAGTTTAATGCTTCCTTTTATAAGCACTGAGGTGGTCATGGTATCTCTTCACAGCAATAGAACTAAGACAGTGATGTTTTAAAATTTTATATGCTCAGTAGTTATTGTCATCTTGGCTGATTAAAAGGCACTAAAGGTAGGTACAACGCATTTCTCCCTGAATCACAAGACCTTACACAACAGAACAAAACACAGTTTATATACTCAGTCATAACACCATTGAGAAATATTTAGAACTTTCACCAACTCTAGAAAATATTCCTCTCACTGATTATCATTTGGAGTTTTAGCAACAGAAAATAGAAGACACAGGCAGATTGAAATCTGCAGATAACTTAAGAAAGGAATATTTACACAGGTGGAGGTGGGGAAATGAGGACCAACAATGAAGGAGAGCACTTTGGAACTCTTAAGTGTGAGAGAAGCTGTTATTATTCTTAGGTCTAGGGCAGAGGTGGGGGGAAAAGAGAAGTTATGGGAACCTATAATCTAGAAAGTGCTGCTAGATAGGAGCCAAGGACTCCAATAGAATATCATCACTGCCAATATAATGGAAGTACAACAAATAAGCACTATGATGTTTCGTCTTTCTGCTCTCAGATCTCTTTCTAGTGACTTGTTTAGGGCAAACACAACTAGGAGATACACAACAAGGAGACTTGAATGTGACAATTAAAAGTAGTCCAAATCAGATTGGGAAAGGCTACAGAATAATCTGGAAGGGCAAGTAGGAAATAACCTTAACACTGAACAATAACTCAAACCCTAAACCATGCATGGCACTTGATCCCAATTATAAGCAAGCCATAGATAATTGCTAGCTCTTGTTCTAGCAATTTGCCTCAGAATATTTCATATTTATTATTTAACATCAGTTTTCCTACCTATTTATGTCTCTGTTTCTTAGGTTCCTAGCTGTGTACCTCCTCTTGCTTCTAAATCTGACATTATTTCAGAATCCCTTTCCTATGTTTATCCCTTTTTTATAAGGTCCCAATGACAAATTAAAGTACTATTCCACTGAAGTTCACTCTGGGAAACTTATGAATCTATTGGATTTATTTAAAGAGCAAAGCTAAAGGCTTGCCTACGGCTGCTACACAGGGAAGTTTCCATTTGTCAGTGATGACTTCCTCATAGTCACAGAGATGAAGACCCCTCCCCACCCTACCCCCAGATACCTTCCTATGGTTCATATTATCCAGCATCTCTTCAGACCACTGCCCATGTACAATTAAGGCACACTTACACACAAATGACTAGGAGATGCAGAAGAGATGAGCTTGAATCTGAGGTGAGAGTCTAAAGCCCCTTCCATCTCCACCTTCTGTGGAAACATCAACAGTCAACATGTTCACACCTGATGGTCTCTTGCAAGCAGGCACAGCTAATCTGATGAAAATGAAAGCCATTTCTCTCAGAGGCCCATGTTCTTATTTTCCCTAGTCCATTACACTTCAGTTGTCACTGGGTTACTGGATATCTATGAGTAACTCTCATTTTGTGTTTCTGGAAGTTTCTAGGAGAAATTTTATCACAGTTGATTCAGCTTTGTGGTGCCACACCCGACCACTTTGCAGTCAGTTGTTCCATTGCTAAATATTCAGTACTCAAAATAATGAGGCACTTTTATAGACACAAGTAGACCAACTTAAGTATGGTACATGTGCCCAAATTTAGAGGATTCTTAGCTTTTAGGAGGGTCATTTATTAGAAAGAACTTAGGCTAAATTTTGTATGTTTTTACTGAACATAGACTCATCAATAAACTTCTTTTCTATGCAGGCAGGAAATGGGTCTGATTTTTCTAAAGGGCAAAATAATAATGAGAACAACACTTTTTTTTACATGTATTCTTCCATTAGGAAGTGGGAATAGATAGCTACAGAACCCTCCATCATGTTTCTGCTGAGACATGAATTATTAACTTTGTGTTAATAACTTTGCAAAGAGAAAAGTGTAATTCACTTATCAGCTATATGTAATACCGTATTTTACTTATCCCCTATCATGTGAAAAGGGGAATGGATTCATGCAACATGGCTCAACATAATGTGAGACAGGAACTAGCTACTATGGTTGGTTGCTGGAAAGAAGGTTAAAGACAAACAAAAATAAGAAGAGAGGCAATGACTCTAGCCTGTCCTGCTCAAGGATTTCAGTGAGGTTCTGGCAAAAGTCACACCAGGACCATGCCATGAGATGTTTATAATCCTTAAAAAAATAAACACACACCTTCCAGAAAAACAGGAAGGCTTGTCCACAGACAACACCATTCAACAATTTCACTAACCAAATGATTGTGCACAGAAAGCAAATAATTTCTCAAGAAACCATGTTGTTGATTGCTATTTGCAGCATGAAGGCATCATCTGGTCAAAAGGGATTCATATTTAATGTTTTTGGAAGTCATACAGAGATTTAACTCATTTAACACACGTTATTTGAAATTTTATTCTGTGACAGGCAATGACCTGTAAAATAAAATTGTCCTAGAAAATTGCTATGAAGAATTAAGAATTGAGATCTGAGATCTCTCACAAGTCTGACAATTCGAATATGTACCAAGCTATACTAAAACCAAAATTAAACTGATAGTCATGGGATGGATAATAGCATGCAACTTTAATAAGAAACATGGAGCTGGAAACATGGTTCAGTAGTTTAGAGTGCCTGCTGCTCTTGCAGAGAACCAGAATTTGGGTTCCATTATCTATGTCAGGTATCTTATAATCTTATAGCCACCAGTCCTGGGGATCTGACCTTCAAGGTACTTGTGGGTATGTGTGCAAGCAGCATGTGCAGTGCACATGTGCATACACACACACACACACACACACACACACACACACACACACACACACACACACATGAAGGGGGGAGGGAGGGAGAGAGAGAGAGAGAGAGAGAGAGAGAGAGAGAGAGATTAATTTCAAGGCTAGTGAGATGACTCAGTAGGTAAAGGAATTTGCCACCAACCCTGTAAAACTGAGCTCATTCAATTCCCTGCACCTTCCCTTTGACCTATGTACACATATATGTACACAAGTAAATACATATAAAACATAAAATAAAAGAATCTCAAAAGCTAGCTAAACGTGGTGGCTTACATTAATTTTTTTCTTTCATGATTTCTCCTTCATCTTTTTTTATTAGATATTTTCTTTCTATACATTTCAAATTTCAAATGCTATCCCCAAAGTTCCCTATACCCTCCCTCCACCCTGCTCCCCTACCCACCCACTCCCACTTCTTGGCTCTGGCATTCCTGTGTACTGGGGCATATCAAGTTTGCAATACCAAGGGTCCTCTCTTCCCAGTGATGGCCGACTAGACCATCTTCTGCTACATATGCAGCTAGAGACACGAGCTCTGGGGATACTGATTAGTTCATATTGTTGTTCCACCTATAGGGTTTCAGACCCCTTAAGCTCTTGGGTACTTTCTCTAGCTCCTATATTGGGGGCCCTGTGTTCCATCCTATAGATGACTGTGAGCATCCACTTCTGTATTTGCCAGGCACTGGCATAGCCTCATAGGAGACCTTAGAATAGGGAACAAAACACCCATGAAAAGAGTTACAGAGACAAACTTTGGAGCTAAGATGAAAGGATGGACTATACAAAGACTATGCCACCCAGGGATCCATCCCATAATCAGCCACCAAACCCAGACACTATTGCATATGCCAGCAAGATTTTGGCTTACATTCATAATCCCAGTATTCTGAAGACTGATATAGGAGAGAGAGAAAGTATTTTATTTGGTTTAAGTGTTTATTCTCAGCCTACAATTCACAAGCCCCACCCCCCAATATTACAAAATGCAGTACAAAAATAACCAGAAAATTCTAAAGTTCTAAAGCAAGACAACCCACTCTTCTCAAAACATTTCCCTGGAGATAGAATGGCAAATGGAAAGATGTCGACATCTCATGCCTCAACCTGGAAATGTATTATCCTTGAAATATTTTTAAGATAGTTAAGTTTGATTTTTACTAGATCATCGAGGAGGGTTCAAAGTAATTACAAGGGTTCTTTCAAGAAAAAAGAGGAAGTCCTAAATCTGATAGGGGACTAATATCCAATATATACAAAGAGTTCAAGAAGCTGGACTCCAGAAATTCAAATAACTCCATTAAAAATGGGATTCAGAGCTAAACAAAGAATTCTCAACTGAGGAATACCTGAAAAAAAATGTTCAACATCCTTAATCATCAGGGAAATGCAAATCAAAACAACCTTGAGATTCCACCTCACACCAGTCAGAATGGCTAAGATCAAAAATTCAGGTGACAGCAGATGCTGGTGAGTATGTGGAGAAAGAGGAACACTCCTTCACTGCTGGTGGGATTGCAAGCTTGTACAACCACTCTGGAAGTCAGTCTGGAGGTTCCTCAGAAAATTGGACATAATACTACTGGAAGATCCAGCAATACCTCTCCTGGGCATATACCAGAAGAAGTTCCAACTGGTAATAAGAACACATGCTCCACTATGTTCATAGCAGTCTTATTTATAATAGCCAGAAGCTGGAAAGAACCCAGATGTCCCTCAACAGAAGAATGGATACAGAAAACACGGTACATTTACACAATGGAGTACTACTCAGCTATTAAAACCAACGGATATATGAAATTCTTGGACAGATGAACGTATCTGGAGGATATCATCCTTAGTGAGATAACCCAATTACAAAAGAAGTCTTTAGACATGCACTCACTGATAAGTGGATATTAGCCCAGAAACATAAAACTCCCAAGATACAATTTGAAAAACACAAGAAAATCAAGAAGAGGGAACACCTATGGGTGGATACTTCATTCCTCCTTAGAATAGGGAACAAAACACCCATGAAAGGAGTTACAAAGACAAAGTTTGTAGCTAAGATGAAAGGATGGACTATCCAGAGACTACCCCACCCGGGGATCCATCCCATAATCAGCCACCAAACCCAGACACTATTGCATATGCCAGAAAGATTTTGCTGAAGGGACCCTGTTATAGCTGTCTCATATTGAGGCTATTCCAGTGCCTGGCAAATACAGAAGTGAATGCTCACAGTCATCTATAAAATGGAACAAGGGCCCCCAATGGAGAAACCAGAGAAAGCACCCAAGGAGCTGAAGGGGCCTGTAACCCTATAGGTGGAACAACAATATGAACTAACCAGTATCCCCAGAGCTCGTGTCTCTAGCTGGATATGTAGCAGAAGATGGCCTAGTCGGCCATCACTGGGAAGAGAGGCCCCTTGGTATTGCAAACTTTATATGCCCCAGTACATGGGAATGCCAGGGCCAAGAAGCAGGAGTGGGTGGGTAGGGGAGCAGGGCGGAGGGAGGGTATAGGGAACTTTCAGGATAGCATTTGAAATGCATATAAAGAAAATATCTAATAAAAACAATGACTTCATGAAAAAAAAAAAAAGAAAAGAAAAAAGAGGAAGATAGAGAGGTAGAACTAGTTGAAGATGAAATGTTGCCAAGTTGGTAGACTAAGGGAGTTAGAAACCAAAGAACATAAGCAACAAGTGAAAACTTGGAGATAGAGCCAAATAGATTTTTCTCCTGGAGCCCCTCCAAAGAAAGCATCTCTGCCCATACCCTATAAGGTCCTGAAATAATTTCAGACCACCATGACTGCATGTTTGAAGTTGCTAGGTGTGAAATTAACAATAAAAGATGCCTAAGGAGTGTTCATGGGAAGTAACAAAGAACATGACTGAATGGGTGGTGACTATGGCCACATAAGGCCCCATAGAAATGCTAAGGCATAATTGTGCAGTGTGACAAGTTTATAAAATAATCATAAGACATGCCTTTGAGTGGCATGGACTGTGTGCCCTACATCAGAATGTGAGTCCCATTTCTTCTGAAATTTTTGACTCCTATAATTTAGAAATGCTGGACTATGATGTTTGAAGCTAGGTCACAGTTTCTAGTGTTCTGTTCTCTTTCATTTGACATATGGAATATAGTGGACAATCACATCTTTTAAAGAAAGCAACAGTATGAATAAAATGTTATTTATTATGGAGAAAGAAATTGAACTGTGTTGAGTTTAAGTTGAATATTCAAATAAATTATAGGAACTTTTCTTATTTTAAGACTGTGTCAGGATTTGGGCCCATTGTCTTTTACTGCTTTGTACATGCATACTTCTTGCTTTCACCCCATGTTTTGCTACTTTTATGTGACGAGATTTTGAGCATGATGTCCTTCATTTGTTATGACAAAGGAGCAGAATACTTTCCACTCTCTAATTCTGAATTTAGTATTCAAGGTTGTCTCTAGCAATGACAAGTTGTTAAATTATTATTTTGTTGTGTTCTCATCATCCAGATGAGATAATCTAAAATGTTTCCAAAAGCAATAGTAATAAAAACAACAAACAAATGTGCATGCATACTCACAAACATTACACACACACACACATACACACCCAGAGAGAGAGAGAGAGAGAGAGAGAGAGAGAGAGAAACAGGATAAAGTATAGGCTTTTAGTGAATCCAATTCAAGCATTTGTAAATGAAACTGACATTTGAAATTATATCAAAATTTTAAATTTCAAAAATTTATCTAAATCATAGCCCCTTTTGGTATTCACTGTTGTAAATAACCTATAGCTATCACATTCAGAGTTTTCTGAAACTGAACTGAATCTACTAACCATAAAAGATCAGGTGACTTCTTTTTTTAGGGTCACAGAAACACATTATTGTTCATGAAGCTCCAAGCAAGGCTCATGTCTTCAGTTAAGCAAAGTTGAACATGTCATCAGAAATAATTTGGAATTAATTTTGGTAATAGTTTTTATCAGCATGGCTAAATGGTCCCACAAAACATGATTGCTTCCCACTGGAAAGGAATGAGGATGTTAGGTAGAGATGAACATTCATGCTTGCTAGAGGATGACTCTTTAATCTTATGAATATTTAACAAGTGTGACAAAAGGCAGTAGAAAAGTGGTTCTCAACTTGTGGGTGGAGACTCCTTAGAAGAGGGTCAAACAACCCTTTCACAGGAGTTACCTAAGACCATAGAAAACACAGATATTTGCATTACAATGATAACAGTAGCAAAAGTATAGCTATGAAGTAGCAACAAAAATAATTTTATGGTTGGTAGTCACCACAGCATGAGGAACTGTAGGGTCACAGCATTGGGAAAGTTGAGAACTATTGCACTAGGTGCTATCACAGCCATCAACAAAGGCTTATATTTTGTCTGATTTGTTTTACCATTCTCTCTGTATGTTTGTGTGTATATATATACATATTTCTTATTGTTTGCCAAACCATTTTAGAATAAGTTGATAACATTAGATCTCATCATCAGGATGCTTCCAATAACAATGACATTCTCTTACCTAAATGCAATATATTGTCCACAATTTAAAAAAGGATTTTATGATCCCAGTCCTCATAAAATTCTGAGTATCTTTGAAATCAAATCTTGTTTTGAACACATTGTTATAATCAGGCCAATGTTGTGGGAAACCTCTGAGAATGGAAAACTACTCCCAGATGTTCAGATATAGTCTTGTTGCTTTCATAACTATCTGCAAGGAAGAACAGAAGGAAGAAAGGACAGAAAGTTTCTGAACTCAAAAGAGTGTGACTCATGACTCCCATTAGTGCTACTACATTGTGTAACCACAATGTGGTATGCTCAGGTTTACTGTCTTTCTAGGTTTTTAAAAGCATGTTATCAAATGGCCCTGAACTGCACTTAGCTCTATGGCATGTTCACACGAAACTTAGAAGACAATCCCCTTCTTTTTAAGTGCTGCAATGTCCACTCTAGGCAGATTTCAATAAGATTTACTTTTTCTGGACCTAGATAAAGTACTCTTTTTTACTGCCATAGTGGGCTAAGCTTGGGAGATACTAATCTGTACTATCATACTCCAGGAAAAGAGTTTCCTTTCTGTTTTTCTACAGCTCTCCCACTTAGAGTTCAACTCCATGATACAGTATTTTAGTTATTTTCCTGTTTATTTGGATATGGGAACTTCATTTTAAATACACTTTGTCTGATCTTTAGGCTTACTTGAGTTACTTATCTATCAAAATCAGTAAAAAATATCATTCATAATGTTCCATGATTTTGCTACTTGAGAATTTAATAAACTCCATTTACCCAGAAATGAAAATACACAATATTAAAATAATCATGTTAAGGTGTAGTTGTTTAACATTTAATAAAGTAAAATCTTTCATTTTACTTTGTATAAGAAATAAAAGCAAGTTGGGTGGCTATGTGACATTTGCTAGATATAAAAGGTACAATCAGAAGCATGGAGTATGGTGTGTGTGTGTGTGTGTGTAAGAGAAAGAGAGAGGGAGAGAGAGAGATAGGTGTAAGAGAAAGAGAGAGGGAGGGGGAGGGAGAGGGGGAGGGGGAGGGGGAGGGGGAGGGGGGAGGGAGAGGGGGAGGGGGGAGGGAGAGGGGGAGGGGGGAGGGAGAGGGGGAGGGGGGAGGGAGAGGGGGAGGGGGGAGGGAGAGGGGGAGGGAGAGGGAGAGGGAGAGGGAGAGGGAGAGGGAGAGGGAGAGGGAGAGGGAGAGGGAGAGGGAGAGGGAGAGGGAGAGGGAGAGGGAGAGGGAGAGGGAGAGGGAGAGGGAGAGGGAATCAATGATAACATTTCACTATATAGCCCAGGATGGCCTTGAACTTGCAGGAATCCTCCTCCATCTACTATCAAGTTACTTTAGATCAACTCTGACTGTATGCTATCACAAGCAACTTAGAAATGTTTAATGCTGAATACAAATGATGAAAGCAGGTATCTTTCCTTTGTTCTTTTTGTTAGGATTAATGTTCAGCATTCTACAGTTAGGTATGATCTTGGTCACGGAATTTTCATACACATTATTTTATTGTTCGTTTGTATAGGATTCTGTTATTCTTAGTTTTCTTAAGAGGATCCATTAGAAGATGCATAACTCTACATTTAAGCCAAATAATGAAAATCAAGTGGCTTTGGGAAAATTTGGAGTATGTGAGGCTGCCATAAATTTGGACCTACGAATCTTAAGTAAACCTAAAGTTGAGTTTGTCCTCTGAATCTTGCAATGGTGATTTTCAGGTTTTTTGAGAGATTCCTAAGCAGAAGATATCTGTTGTTTTAAATATATTTCCATGCAAAAAGCATGATACAATCTGTTAAAAACCCAGAGAAGTGCCACCTAAGAACAAAATCCCTTCCAGCTCTTTCTTCCTACCACAAGTATTACCTTCAATCTAATGAAGGAAGGGAAACTCTAGAACACAAAAGGAAAATTCTTTGGCTCTTCTGCTGTAAGGCACCACTGTAGACAGGGCTTTTATGGACAGTGTTAAGTGGATTTCAACTGAAGTAACAAGTAGCAAGGACCCTTTTACACTTGGAGTACTATGATTAGAAAATAGAATTCTTCCCTGGGGTGCCAGGGTAGGGGTATGCCCAGGGGTACCCCACCTACTCACAGGAGGGAGGATGGGGAGGGAATGTAGAAGAGGGTGACTTGGAGGGGGCAAGGAGCAGGATATAGAGGGAATAAGTAAAAAAAAAATTAAAATTAAGTTGAAAAATTTAGAATAACTAAACCTACATAAAGATTGATGAAAGCCTCTTGTGGTGGCACAAACCCATAATCCCAACATTTGAGAAACTGAGGCAGGAAAATACTGAGTTTGGAGCCAGCCTGAGCTACTTAGTCACAGCCTGTCTCAGAAGAGAAAAAAGAAGACAGAGGAAAAAAATGTAATGACAAATCTGCTAGCTAGCAAATACAAATATGTTGCACACTGTTTACTTGATAACCAGTCACATTTACTGCCAAGTTATCAACCTAGATTGTGACATTACATATTGATAAACTCTGCCCTAAGAAATGTCTCCTCATTTATCTCCTCAGATCTCTGCTTCCTGCCCAATAAGAAATTATAGAGCAAGGCTTATTTATTTCTCACACAAGAAATAAATTCTTCTTTTCAGCTTTGACAAAAAAGAAGTATGTAAAAACTCCCAAGTTATGGTGATACCTAGAGAGAAGTGAAGAAACGGGGTAAAGGTGCTGTCAGTTGAATAGTCTTCACTTTCATGAAGAATAATTAAAAGACAACACATCTGTATTAATGGAGGTTCTTAATCAAAGTGTGGGTTCTGTGGATATCCAAGATGTTCAAATAGAACAAACATAAATCATTGGGCACCACTGTGATACAGTTTACAGTTGAAAATTACCTCGTTGATCTACTGAAGCCAACAGTCTTAGCTTTCTGCAATAGTGCAGGTTTTCTATAACTCAGTGAAAGTTTTTATTTGAAAAAAAGGAACTCTGGTAATTTTTTTTGAAATTGTGTGAATATGGGGATGTGAGGGATTGTGCACATGAGTGCAGTACTCACAGAAACCAGAAAATTACCACTATCAGATCTTCTAGAGTTGGAGTTACAAGCAGATATGAGCTGCTGAATATGTATACTGGGAACCTCAAGTCTACTGGAACCTTTGAGCTACCTCTCTGACCCTTGACTCTAGTAGCTTTCTACTACTTTAACATTCAATGTTTTCTTTAACATTCCCATTGTCAGATGTCACATTTGTTAGTTGATATTCTGGTCATCTATTTCTGTGAAATGTATTATAAACCAAACCTAACAAAGGTAATGAACATTATATTATGTTCATGAATCTATGGGTTGATAACTCAAGCAGAAGACCATGTGGGTATGAACATCATAGATATCCAGAGAACTCACCCAGATTAAGCACTTCCACTAATATCGATATGTTGTCTTTTCTTTATTCTTCAATGGTAAGGGTACCTTTAAATCTTGTGATCTTGCAAGCTTATGACTGATTGAACTGTTAGAATCAGGAGTGGTTCTGTGTGGCTTTCAGGGCTCAGTCCAAAGTGATGATGCAGTTTGCACTCTGTCTACTGAAACTTTCTCTCTTGGGACTCTGAGCCATCACCTAAGCTGTCAGAATATTATGAGATATCTGGTTCTGGCAAGGCCCAAGTCATGTGATGTGGCAACTGATATTTGTTCCAGTTATTTCAGTTCATTTTCATTTTCAAGTCATCCCAGACTAGGTGTCAGACATGTAAGTTTAGAACTTTCTAGAATATAGTCATTCCACATACAACTATCTTAACCAGTCCCATTCATCAGAGTGACTTATTAACCCATAGAATCATGAACATAATAAAATGTTTATTGTTTTTGTTAGGTATGACTAATATATTTCAGAGAAATAGATAATCAGAATATTAACCAACAAATGTAGCTTACTAATTATATCCATGTAAGACATTGTATATTTAAATTTTTTAAGTCAAATCTTTGCTCTCAGAGTGTCCCTCAAACATATTTTAGAGGTAAGATTGCTGTTATCTGTCATGCACCTTATTTCCCCCAAATGAATCCACATCAGAAGAGTCAATGACTTTGTCATCCAATTATTATCACAAGCAACAAAGTACAAGACAAAGATTAATTTCCTTTCAGAAGGCAACCAACCTAGCTTTAGGTAGTAAGGCACTGTATTCATAAGCACAGTGCAGCTCAGAACCAACATTTGGACTCAGACACCTTCCCTTTTGGTTGTATTCCTTTAAGCAAACTACTTAATGACTTCCTACTTATGTCTTCTCATCTGAAAAATGAGACTATTATTATTACCTTCTCAGAGGGAGTTTATGGGGTTACATGAGACACACACATCACATAAAGTACACATACTAAAGTCTTAATAAATGTCAGACTTTATCATTACAAAAATGGTTGAGAGGGTGATTATGAGGTTAGGCATCGGTTATTCAGGCAAATACTGACTAAAGCAGTTTCGCTAGAAAGAAACAAAGGCTTGGCAAAGGGCTTCGTGCTGAGATCTAAACAAAATCCCAAGTCATTCGTCTCTCCAGTCACCTAGCTATGAGCATGATAGAAGCACTAAGTTCTGGAATGAGAAAGATGAATGAGTCTTAATATTGTCACTTATGCCCATTAGTACTCCCAACTTAGCTAGGTTTCTAGTTGTCCTGCCAAGGAACAGCCTTAGCTTGAAGAGGGCTTCTGAGGAAGGGGTGTATGGGAGTGAGAAAAGAATGCCTCAAAGTTAAATGGCCTGTGTTCTGCTCAAAACAGCTTTGTCTAGAGATCTTCAGACAGCTTCTCCAAATAGCTCAGTTCTCACAAACCAAGGCCCAGTCTTTTATATACATGTCAATTCTGTCATTTACTTCAGGTTTCCTTTTGATTATCCCATGAATCAGCATCCCCTGACCCCAGCCCCCCTGATTCTTAGAAGAAAAAAAAAAACAGTGAGCACATTCTTGGTTTTTCTTTTTCCT
Source organism: Mus musculus (assembly GCF_000001635.26). Lineage (NCBI taxonomy): Eukaryota > Metazoa > Chordata > Mammalia > Rodentia > Muridae > Mus > Mus musculus. The sequence goes on from NC_000086.7 coordinate 19,264,339, forward strand.
TTCTTAACATTGCAAAAGAATTCAGAGATCTGCCTGCCTTTGTAAGTACAGACAATAAGCTATATGGGTGGTATCTTACTCTGAGGTCACCATTCCTACCATGCCTGGGCCTAACCTCACTCTGTCCCAGGCTGACCTTGAACTCAGGAATCTGTCTGCCTTTGTATCTGCCTGCCTTTGTATCTTTCTCACATACTGACTCACCAGTGCAACTGCCTATGCTCTTTTGTCTATGAAATTTCTTATTCAATTCTTATTGCACCCTTATATTTTGCATAGTTGAGAAATTATATATATTTTTAACTAATGTTTTCAGTGTTCCTTCCCACCACTTTAAGGGCTGTCCTGAAGGTCTCAGCATTCACCATTTTGCTGTCTCTGATTATCATGGAGTCATTAACCTTTGCAGAGAGGCCATTCCCCAATAACCTTGGTAAGGAGAATAGCTCTTGATAACCTTGGCAGGGAGAATATTTCCTAAAGGAATATATATATATATATGTATATACAAACAAGCCTCACACCCAGCAACCTTCAATAGACCTGGAGACCCACTCCCTGCTGGCTGTATTCCAGGGGCAGAAAACCATGTCACACCATTTCTCCCACATGGCCAAGCAGGACTTGGCATTTCCCCATGGTCATACTGATATAACAATACCTATATTTATGGAGTATTGTGAGAATGAAAGAGATAAATAATCTACCATAATAACACTTAATAATAGTTCCTTTAGAGATGGCATGGGAGTGGGGAATAAGGAAGATACTTAAACTGCATTTTTATAAATGCTTATTTATAGACAATTAAAATGTTTTTGAGTTATTGAGGACCCTATACATGATGGGCAAGTGCTCTACCAATAAGCTGCATTCCTAGCCCTACATGTTCAATTTACCACAGATAGAAGATTTTTGTTTGTTTTTTGATGTTAGAGATGGACCTGGACAGTTTTTACATGGTAAACACATGCTCTACCACTGAGCTACAATCCCAGGTCCACTAGTGGAATTTTTAAGTCCCACACACATAGGGTTGTTGGCGTTTGCTGTGAACATGTATTTGCTTTCCCAGCAAGAACATAACCTAGAAATTCAAGCATTCAGGCTTGACTTGACTTTTAAAAATCTTTAGTGAATTTCTTATGGACATAATGTTGAGTGTGGAGAAAAAAATAGCACGAAAGAATATGCACTGCGTTATTTCATTCACAGGACATTTGGAAAAATGGTAAACACTCAGGGAACTCAAGCAGAAATGTGATTTCCTCTGATGGGGTGCTGCCTGGGAAAAGACATGAGGAAGGCTTTGGGCATTCTGGAAATACTCTAAACCTTGATTTGTGTGTACGTGTATTTGAAAACGGAATCCCACTCTACTCATGCACTCTCCTGCACATGCTGGATCTCATTGACGAGGAACGTCCGAGGAAGGTGTTTCCATGAGTCCCTTCCTTTAATTTGCTGGTGGTGTAGACAAGGAAGATGAGATCAGTATGGAGGCTTTTCCATGTGTCTCCTCATAGGCCAAAGCCTTCATTTTGGTTATTACTTTTAATTTAGTAGAAAAGGCTTGATGTGGCAACAACAGTGTGATCCAGCTCCCCACTTTCCCATAGCACTCTGTGAAATGAAGGCACAGCAGGGGGAATATATGTAATTCTTTTTTCCATATACAAAGGCCTTATAAATCGCAATACCAAGCTCACTGCCAGCCACTTCCTGGGGAATTAATAGCCAGTTGGGGTTAACGGTCCTTGTTCCACTTTAGACCATCAAACCTTCTTGCTGATCGTTAATTCCCAGAAAATGTCCTGTGCCTTGATGGTTATTGCTTAAATACATTAAAATAAAGTTAAGGGACTGACTTAATGTTTAGCTGTGGTAATGTAAACCACAAAGAAGTGCTCCCAGCAGACACAGTCACTGCTGCATGTTTTTATTTAACTCATTTTCTTTGGTGTTTTTGTGTGGTGTGATGGGCTGGCGTACATGGGTCTTTTTGCTGCTCTTGGGCTGTGTGTGTGTTAGTTTGTGATTAATGCTTAAAACTCAGTCCAGGGAACTTATGCAGAAGACTCACCAAAAATCTTTACAATGGGTTCATTCTATCAGTGAACATTTTGTATTTGAGTCCAAGAAAAATGACTTACACACAAGAGAAAAGTGTGTTTTGGAAAATATGGATTCAGTAAATTAGCTGCTCCTTATGAATGTGGCACAATGCCTTTTTTACAAAAGCAAGGGTTAGTGATTAAAGTAGGCCCAAGAGAATCCTGTAAAATAGGGAGGAATCTTCTAAAGCTGTATTTTTCCATGTGCATCTTTGGACGGTAGAAACAACCTTTCCTGGGGGCCCTCTGTTTATTACTCCCTAATGGAGGCAAATCATCTTCAGGCAGTTCCAAGCAATTCTTGAAATAGAAAAGCACATACACTTCTAATTTTAGAGTTCCTTTTCACTTAATTCAATAAAACGAACATTTGCTACAAATACCTTATATGTAAGACTGAAAAGGGAAGAGATAGTAGACTATGAAGTCTTCATCATCTGAAGTTCATAAACAAGTGCAAGGAAAGGACAAATAAATCCTGGCTGCAGGGCAGACTGTTCATCTCTTTAAGGAAGGCAAATAGCACATCCATTCAGAAAACAGATGAAATGCTGAGGACTGAGGACTCCAGGGTTCAGGCTCTGGATTCCATCTCCAACAGCAGTACAGCGAGAAAAGAGAAAAAAAATTGAAATTTTCATTGTATATAGAAAGGAGTTATTCATCGATCAACTAAATGATAGTATTCAAAGCATTTGGACTAACTCTTTATTCCTTTTACAAATCAGGGCTCCCCATCCTCTAAAAGGGCATGACAAGACTGCAAGGCCCATAAGTAAAGAACACTTCCTTGCAAACCATTCTGAGAATGATATGAACCTTACAAACCAATTCTCAGAATGTGTGCAATTACCGCAGTGGTTCTCAACTTTCCTAATGCTATGACCCTTTAATACAGTTATACCTCATGTGGTAACTCCCAACCTTAAAATTGTTGCTACCTCATAACTATAATTTGACAATTGTTATTAATATATGTATATTTAAATTGGAGATAGTGGTTTGCCAAAAGGTTTATGACCTACAACCACAGGTTGACCACCCGGTTAAAGGATAAGGAAGTTGTCAAAAAGTCAAATTCATCAGCCCAGATTTAAAATCAGAATATTTCAGGGCAGAGTTGGACATCTCATAAGACCATTTTCTTCTCTTTTCTTTTATTGGCTATTTTCTTTATTTACATTTCAAATGTTATCTCCTTTCCTGGTTTCCCCTCTGTAACCCCCTATCCCATCCCCTTACCCCTACTTCATTGACGGTGTTCCCCCCCTACCACTCTCTCCCACCTCCCCACCCTCAAATTCTCCTACACTGGGGCATCCAGCCTTCAGAGGACCAAGGGCCTCTCCTTCCATTGATGTCCAACAAGGTCATTCTCTGATACATATGCAGCTGGAGCCATTTGTTGCTCCATGTGTACTCTTTGGTTGATGATTTAGTCTCTGGGAGCTCTGGGGGTTCTCACTGATTGATATTGTTGTTCTTCCTATGGGGTTGGCTAAGCCATTAAAGGCTAGGTTCACAACCAAAAATAAGAACAGTTTGTTTTTGTTGTTGTTTTGTTTTTTTTACTGTGCTGAAGTTTGAAGTCATTTGATGCAAGTCTTTCAAATTAAAAGATAACTTTTTTTGTCTCATTTAAATCGAAAAGACGTTAAACAGTCTGCTACTAACAACAAAAGAGTGTGTCTTGAAAGAAACTAAATAATTAGTGTTGTCTAAATTTTTGCAACCAAGATCCACTTTTTTTTAATTAGGTATTTTCCTCGTTTACATTTTCAATGCTATCCCAAAGGTCCCCCATACCCACCCCCCCAATCCCCTACCCACCCACTCCCCCTTTTTGGCTCTGGGGTTCCCCTGTACTGGGGCATATAAAGTTTGCAAGTCCAATGGGCCTCTCTTTGCAGTGATGGCCGACTAGGCCATCTTTTGATACATATGCAGCTAGAGACAAGAGCTCGGGGGTACTGGTTAGTTCATATTGTTGTTCCACCTATAGGGTTCCAGTTCCCTTTAGTTCCTTGGGTAATTTCTCTAGCTTCTCCATTGGGGGCCATGTGACCCATCCAATAGCTGACTGTGAGCATCCACTTCTGTGTTTGCTAGGCCCCAGCATAGTCTCACAAGAGACAGCTATATCTGGGTCCTTTCAGCAAAATCTTGCTAGTGTATGCAATGGTGTCAGCATTTGGAAGCTGATTATGGGATGGATCCCTGCATATGGCAATCACTAGATGATCCATCCATTCGTCACAGCTCCAAATTTTGTCTCTGTAACTCCTTCCATGGGTGTTTTGTTCCCATTCCTAAGAAGGGGCAAAGTGTCCACACTTTGGTCTTCGTTCTTCTTGAATTTCATACGTTTAGCAAATTGTATCTTATATCTTGGGTATCCTAAGTTTCTGGGCTAATATCCACTTATCAGTGAGTACACATTGTGCGAGTTCCTTTGTGATTGGGTTACCTCACTCAGGATGATGCCCTCCAGGTCCATCCATTTGCCTAGGAATTTCATAAATTCATTTTTTAAAATAGCTGAGTAGTACTCCATTGTGTAAATGAACCAAATTTTCTGTATCCATTCCTCTGTTGAGGGGCATCTGGGTTCTTTCCAGCTTCTGGCTATTATAAATAAGGCTGCTATGAACATAGTGGAGCATGTGTCCTTCTTACCGGTTGGGACATCTTCTGGATATATGCCCAGGAGAGGTATTGCGGGATCCTCTGGTAGTACAATGTCCAATTTTCTGAGGAACCGCCAGACTGATTTCCAGAGTGGTTGTACAAGCTTGCAATCCCACCAACAAAGGAGGAGTGTTCCTCTTTCTCCACATCCTCACCAGCATCTGCTGTCACCTGAATTTTTGATCTTAGCCATTCTGACTGGAGTGAAGTGGAATCTCAGGGTTGTTTTGATTTGCATTTCCCTGATGATTAAGGATGTTGAACATTTTTTCAGGTGCTTCTCTGCCATTCGGTATTCCTCAGGTGAGAATTCTTTGTTCAGCTCTGAGCCCCATTTTTTAATGGGGTTATTTGATTTTCTGGAGTCCACCTTCTTGAGTTCTTTATATATATTGGATATTAGTCCCCTATCCGATTTGGGATGGGTAAAGATCCTTTCCCAATCTGTTGGTGGCCTTTTTGTCTTATTGACGGTGTCTTTGGCTTTGCAGAAGCTTTGCAATTTTATGAGGTCCCATTTATCGATTCTCGATCTTACAGCACAAGCCATTGCTGTTCTGTTCAGAAATTTTTCCCCTGTACCCATATCTTCAAGGCTTTTCCCTACTTTCTCCTCTATAAGTTTCAGTGTCTCTGGTTTTATGTGGAGTTCCTTAATCCACTTAGATTTGACCTTAGTACAAGGAGATAGAAATGGATCAATTCGCATTTTTCTACATGATAACCACCAGTTGTGCCAGCACCATTTGTTGAAAATGCTGTCTTTTTTCCACTGGATGGTTTTAGCTCCCTTGTCAAAGATCAAGTGACCATGGGTGTGTGGGTTCATCTCTGGGTCTTCAATTCTGTTCCATTGGTCTACTTGTCTGTCACTATACCAATACCATGCAGTTTTTATCACAATTGCTCTGTAGTAAAGCTTTAGGTCCGGCATGGTGATTCCACCAGAGGTTCTTTTATCCCTGAGCAGAGTTTTTGCTATCCTAGGTTTTTTGTTATTCCAGATGAATCTGCTGATTGCCCTTTCTCACTCTGTGAAGAATTGAGTTGGAATTTTGATGGGGATTGCATTGAATCTGTAGATTGCTTTTGGCAAGATAGCCATTTTTACAATGTTGATCCTGCCAATCCATGAGCATGGGAGATTTTTCCATCTTCTGAGATCTTCTTTAATTTCTTTCTTCAGAGACTTGAAGTTCTTATCATACAGATCTTTCACTTCCTTAGTTAGAGTCACGCCAAAGTATTTTATATTATTTGTGACGATTGAGAAGGCTGTTGTTTCCCGAATTTCTTTCTCAGCCTGTTCATCCTTTGTGTACAGAAAGGCCATTGACTTGTTTGAGTTAATTTTATATCCAGCTACTTCATTGAAACTGTTTATCAGGCTTAGGAGTTCTCTGGTGGAATTTTTAGGGTCACTTATATATACTATCATATCATCTGCAAAAAGTGATATTTTGACTTCTTCCTTTTCAATTTGTATCCCCTTGATCTCCTTTTGTTGTCTAATTGCTCTGGCTAGGACTTCAAGTACAATGTTGAATAGGTAGGGCGAGAGTGAACAGCCTTGTCTAGTCCCTGATTTTAGTGGGATTGCTTCCAGCTTCTCTACATTTACTTTGATGTTGGCTACTGGTTTGCTGTAGATTGCTTTTATCATGTTTAGGTATGGGCCTTGAATTCCTGATCTTTCCAAGACTTTTATCATGAATGGGTGTTGGATTTTGTCAAATGCTTTCTCAGCATCTAATGAGATGATCATGTGGTTTTTGTCTTTGAGCTTGTTTATATACTGGATTACTTTGATGGATTTCTGTATATTGAACCATCCCTGCATCCCTGGGATGAAACCTACTTGGTCAGGATGGATGATTGTTTTGATGTGTTCTTGGATTCGGTTAGCAAGAACTTTATTGAGGATTTTTGCATCGATATTCATAAGGGAAATTGGTCTGAAGTTCTCTATCTTTGTTGCGTCTTTTTGTGGTTTAGGTATCAGAGTAACTGTGGCTTCATAGAATGAGTTGTCCACTTTTAAGACACTCTAAATTTCCTATGGCTCAGACAATTCTTGGAATAATAGTGAAGTACTTAATACATTAAAGAAAAAAAAAACTTTGGACTCAATATGTACCCCAGGCTGTCCTGGAACTCATTTTGTGGCTTTGGCTGTACTTGAACTTGTCATTCTCTTGCCTCAGCCTCCCAAGTGCTAAAATTGCAGGTGTGTACTACTAAGCCATGGTGTTCAACACATATTGGGTTAATGGAAAAAAGGAAAATTAACACAGGTAAATTCATATTTCAGTGGTCAGCATTTTTCTTTCAAAATATTATCTTGATCAAAATAGCACTTAAAGGAGACAATAAACTGGGAATAATCTGTTTTCTGTAAGGTTAGTAACCACTAGCGAATGTATGTATGCTCCAAATGCCTGGTTTAGATGACATTCTTTTTTTTTTATTAGATATTTTCTTTATTTGCATTTCAAATGTTATCCCATTTACCAGTTTCCCTTCTGAAAACCCATTCCCCCTCCCCCTTCTCACCAACCCACCCATTCCCTCTTCCCTGCCCTGGCATTTCCCTACATTGGGGCATTGGGCCTTCTCAGAACCAAGGGCCTTTCTTCCCATTGATATATATCAAGGCCATCCTCTGCTACATATGCAAATGGAGCCATGAGTCCCTCCATGTGTACTCTTTGGTTGGTGGTTTAGTCCTTGGGAATTCTTGGGGTACTGGTTGGTTCATATTGTTGTTCCTCCTATGGGGCTGCTAGATGACACTCTTGGTAGAGATTTTTTTCATACAAAAAATGTGTGAAATTAACTTGCAACATCTGTGTCAGTAACATTAAAGGAAGGTATCTGTGGCAATGACAAAAAATGCAACTAGAGTTTGCATTAATGTGCAATTTAATTGTTTATATAACAACTGAAAAATAAAACAACATTACAACCTGGGTATCCCTTAACTGAGAAGTTTGAGGCAAGATATGTTTTGGATTTTAGAATTTTTAAAATTTGGAATATTTGCACATGCATAATGGGATATTTTATGGATGTAATCCAAGTCTAGACATAAAATTAATATGTATCATGTGTTCCTTGTCCACATAACCTAAAGGCAAATTTATATAGCATTTTGTATGAATAGGTTCATCACATGGAATCTTATACTTGTAGCATCTTATTGAAGCTCAAAAGTTTTTCATGTGGGATCATTTTAGATTTTGGATTTAGTAATTAAGGATATTTTCTCCCTTTCCTCCCTCTCTGTCTATCTCTGTCTATTACCTATTACCATCACTTTTCTCTCTTATCTTTTCCTATAAACCATGAATGATAATTATACTTTTTCTACCTCCCAGATTAGAGGAATGCATAATATAAATGAAATTTCTATGTGATACTGTGTTATATTAATATTAATGCTAATTTTACTTTGGGTTTTTATTGGTAAATATTCTTGTAGCAACTATCGCATCCGTGAATCTTTCCTTCATAGCATATCCCAAGAAGCCTGTGACTATTGCTAGGATAAAATAACACAGTCAAAAAATTGTCTTGACAAGACAATAATACTAAGTAAAAAAGACTTTTAGAAACATCTTTTTTAGATAATCCACACATTTCAATAGTTAATCACCAACACATTCCCTATTAGGATCATAATCTTGCAGAGGTATCACCAGAAAGAAAGGTGCTGTTTAGATGCTGTGTATTGCTCTGCTCTGTTTCCAGGTGAATCTTTTCAGGAAACCCAGTTATTTTCATCATACTCCCTTTTATCTTAAGTTCACATAACCTCTACAACATGAATCTAGGGCAAAAGAAGAGAGATTAGATCTAACACTATTGATTCATTGATGTGGGCTGTGTTGGTTTTGATTTTAGAAGGTCAGTGACCTATGGGCCAAATTTGTTCAAAGGAAACACATGCAATAATGGTATAGAGCTTCCTGCCTTCAAAAATCCAACCACCACTGTATGAAAATGTAATGTGTGCTTTAAAAAGTAAGTCTCTATATGGGATAGTGTCATTCTATAATTATGTTTTAAATAAATGATGACCTTTTAAAACATATAATAATAATAATATTGTTGATACTTCAGATAAATGGTTCCTGTTTTATTTTTAATGTGCCATTAACTTACTATTACTGAAAATTTAACCATGTTTAAACGAATTCACAGACAGAAATAAGATTATATTAGTTATTTACTATAGAGCAATGCATTTCCATTATGCTTATTTTATAGTACATTAATATTGTGAAAATTCCTTTGAATGCAAAATTATTACTTAGTTGTGCTGAGTGATAGCTAAGTAGAAAATGAGAAAAAAATCCAAGTAGATTAATTGAGGAATTGTGACAATGCCTTAAGGAAGAGACTTTCAAATATATTTCAAGTGCCAGAGACATAGCTCAGTAATAGAATGCTGTGCTAGCATGAAAAAGTCATGGTTTCCATCCTCAGCACTACAAAAGCACAAAATTACAGAACATGAATAAATAAACACAATAAATTTTATCTTGGAATCTAGGTATAGTGATATATCTAGTGGTTCCAATACTTAGGAGACAGAGGCAGAACAACAGCTCACAAATCAAAGAGGAACATTTGAGAGCTAATCTAGGCTTGTACGAGTTTTCCTAGCCCAGATAGAGAAGGCAACAACACATATTCATTCTAGCTTGGGAATTATTTCATCCATGACCAGGGTGGTGTATTGGTGGGTTTGTTGAGATTACTTACAGGAAAATGAGTTTGTCTCATGAAGCAGCATCACTGAAAAGTCCACTGTGGTATTGCTGGTGGTTCATAAAAACTGTAGCATATCTTTCAGGGTGCTCCACTGAATTCCTTTTGCTCTACAAACAACTGTTTACTAGTTATATAAGCTCCTCTTACGAAGGAACATTTTAATTCAAACAGAACAGATACATAACACCTGGTCTATGGATCGGGATTCCAAATGGGAAATAACACAAAGAAAGGGCAACAATCTCCAACTTAAACAGTTTGTGAACTTTTGGACACAGTTATTCCTGCTTCTGTTGGTTCCAGAAAAGTCCTCATGATACTGCGGGGGTGGGGGGGGATAGTGGATACCTTGAATGCATTAGAAATTGATCAGTTCTTCTTTATGGATATTCTATTCTCATGATTAAATCTCATTCTTGTACCAATGAAATTTCACATCACTTAAAGAAACCCTTTTTATGTCCAAAAGTCCATAGTTCTTAGTCATTTATTTTAAAGTTAAAAGTATTTATTTTTTCTTCCCTCACTCTTGCTCATTTTCTGAGGTTAAAAGGCAATCGTAAATTTGGTATGATAAATTTTCCTTTCATTCTCCTCCTATCTTTCAATATGCCAATCAAGCTGTCAGCTTGCTTTCTCTGCAGATTCGTAACACTCCACCTTCAGTCTCATTAACCGATTTGGCTTTTGTTGCACATGAAGAAAACGCATCCCAATACTTAAAACCCTGGGAGTTACAGTTTAGAATTTCTTCAATTGTCTTTGGAGTGTTGTCTCCTTCTGTTTATTCTTTATTTTCTGTATTTCAGGGGGAAATATCCTTTTCCTTTTAACCATCTTTCATTGACCCAATCTTCCAAAATGAAGTATGATTTATACTCATAACTTATAGATGGGTCTACTTTCACAAATTTCAAACTACAGTCAAACTTTACTCATTTATTTGAACTCTGGATTTTGTGAAGCTTAGTACTACTCAGCTATTAAAAAGAATGAATTTATGAAATTCCTAGTCAAATGGATGGACCTGGAGGGCATCATCCTGAGTGAGGTAACACATTCACAAAGGAACTCACACAATATGTACTCACTGATAAGTGGATATTAGCCCAAAACCTAGGATGTCCAAGATATAAGATACAATTTCCTAAACACATGAAACTCAAGAAAAATGAAGACTGAAGTGTGGACACTATGCCCCTCCTTAGAAGTGGGAACAAAACACCCATGGAAGGAGTTACAGAGACAAAGTTTGGAGCTGAGATGAAAGGATGGACCATGTAGAGACTGCCATATCCAGGGATCCACCCCATAATCAGCATCCAAACGCTGACACCATTGCATACACTAGCAAGATTTTATCGAAAAGGACCCATGTAGCTGTCTCTTGTGAGACTATGCCGGGGCCTAGCAAACACAGAAGTGGATGCTCACAATCAGCTAATGGATGGATCACAGGGCTCCCAATGGAGGAGCTAGAGAAAGTACCCAAGGAGCTAAAGGGATCTGCAACCCTATAGGTGGAATAACATTATGAACTAACCAGTACCCCGGAGCTCTTGACTCTAGCTGCATATGTATCAAAAGATGGCCTAGTCGGCCATCACTGGAAAGAGAGGCCCATTGGACACGCAAACTTTATATGCCCCAGTACAGGGGAACACCAGGGCCAAAAAGGGGGAGTGGGTGGGTAGGGGAGTGGGGGTGGGTGGGTATGGGGGACTTTTGGTGTAGCATTGGAAATGTAAATGAGCTAAATACCTAATAAAAAATGGAAAAAAAAGATTTCCCCAAGTGCTGGAATTAAAGACATATTCCACTATGCCCAGCAAGAATTGCTCTTAAACCTAAGAAAACTGAATGCAAATCTTATTTTGAAAATATTAATGAATAGATGACCTAATGGCACCTGATGAGATCAGTTTAAGTTAATAAAGCTACTTGATTGCTGGGAGAGGGGAGCTTCTAAAACATGGAAGTTTAAGTTGACATTAAGGACACAGTGTTAGAGTCATATTGTCTTCTTTGGAATCCTTTCTCCACAGTTAGAATTTTTGTGTGATCTTGGTGCAATTACTTAACTTGGAGTCATGATTTAGTATCTATAAGACAAGAGAAATACTTCAAATATCTCTTAAAGTTGTCTTGAAGGGTGATTGAAATTAAATATATAAAATACTTAGCACCTTGCCAGAAAAGTAGCTTGTACATTGGCAGCTGACCAAGTCTGTTTTTCGAGAATTTGATCCTGGGAAAAAGATTCATATATAAATTGTCTGTCTGACCAATAGTCCCAGGGAATGCTGAGAACAGAGTGTGGAGACGAGTTAGAGAAGTGAAACCAGCCAATACAGTATGTCATCAATGAAGTCATTGTGGGGAACTGGGGTTCATACCCTTCATGATCTTCATAAACTGCACAGCACACATCTCAAAACTGTGCCCACACTCCCTGCCAGACAAGGGAGATAATGTGTTTGTTGCTCAAATATTTTAGAATACATTAACATATTATTTACTAAGCAGTTTCAATGGCACATGCCTTTAATCTGAGCACTTGGAAGGCAGAGGCAGGCAGATCTCTGTGAATTCAAGGCCAGCCTGGTCTACATAGTGAGTTCCAGGACAAACAGAGTTATAACAACACAATTATGCACTATTGTCTGTGTGTCTGTGTGTGTGTGTGTGTGTGTGTGTGTGTGTGTGTGTGTGTACATACACATGAGTGCTTCTGTGTGTCTATGTGTGTGAGTGAGTGCGGGCATGCAGATGCTACAGTGAGTGTGTGGAGGGAAAACTTTCAGAAGTCAGTTTTTGACCTTCTACCTTAGTGAGGCAGGATCTTGTGGTTTCTGCTGCTGCACTGTATACTCTAAGCTAGCTGACCCATGGAGCTTCCAGATGATTTTTCTGCTTTGTTTCCATCTCATCATATGAGTGGTTTGATCAAAACATACATAGCTACATCTAGCTTTTTGTGCAGGTTGTCGGGTAGAACTAATATTGTTTGGTTGGCACAGCTACTGCTTCTTCCTGTTAAGCTTTCTCTCTGGCCTTATTATTCAACTCTTACCCTCAGACAGGGTTTCTCTGTGTAACAACCCTGGCTGTCCTCTAGCTAATTTTGTAGAGCATGCAGGCCTCAAACTCACAGAGACCCACCTAATTCTTAGAGAATTTACTAAGAGTTCTACCTATGGTGACTTGGCTGTTGTGGACTTCACAGTTTTAATATGATTCAAGCAGAGCATCTTGGAGTTCAAATAGGATACACTTAAGAAACTCTGGTCCTCCCACTGAAGCTGTGGTCAGTCACAGGCAACCACACTTGTGCATGCAAGTTCAGGGTAGCAAGGGACTGAAGCAGAGAATCAAAACTGTTCAGGATAGCCAATGCTATAGCGAGGTTGTTAAGAAATATGTGAAGGGGCTGGAGAAATAGCTCAGAGGTTAAGAGTACTTGCTATTTTTAAAGAGAACTGGAATTAGATTCCTAGAGCCCTCACAGAGGTTCACAAGCATCCATAATTCCAGTTCCATAGGATCTGATGCCATCTTCTCACCTCTGTAAGCACCAAGCACACAAATGGTACACATACACAGGCAAAACACATATAAAGTGAAATGAATAAATCTAAGAAAACAATTTTTAAAAGGATATGTCAAATCTATAAGGAAAGTCAAGGCTAGGGTAGAAAACTGAAGAAGTATTGTGAGAGTCAGACTATGGGCCAAGGCAAGTAGACCAGGGCAGGTACCTGCTATGATGTAAAAACAAACAAAACAAAACCTTAGAGCTGGAAAAGCTGTCAAGTCATGTCCAGAACGTGCTATACTGGCTTAAAAACTTTGGTTCTGAAAATTGGTGTTAAGTATGTAAAATTTAGATGAAAAGCATTCTTTTAACCCAGAAAAGAATAGCAAAAAATGAGTTGTTTTGTATGTCAAAGTCATAAACCTTCAAAACTTGGGGCAATCTACAGAAAACCCAACATGCCTGTCATTCAAAATTTCAGCTCAAATGTGAATATCAAACAATCTTCCCCAGGCACCTCTTCTCCTTTCTACATTGCTATGACATCACCTCAATCTCTTCTGTGGCACTTACTTTGCTATTGTATTTGTATGTTTTAATGACACATTTACCTGAGTCTTTAGTCATTAGGTAGCCAGTTTCCTAAGAGGTTTCACACTTTCCCCAAATAATGCAAGGACCTTGCTTGCATATGTCAAGCCTAGGTAATAATTTGTGGAATGGAAGGCCAATCATTGCTGTGAAAGGTGTGTAAAGTACCATGTGCGCTAATAAATGTTAGCCAAAGATGTGCACAAATAACCTCTCCTAGCTGATTTCTCTAGTGGTCCTTTCAGCAATGTTTTTTTGTTTTTGTTTTTTTTTGTTTTGTTTTGTTTTTTTTTTCCTGAAACTCTTTGTATAGATGGAGTGGGCCCAGCTCCCTCTGATGCTGGGCAGTGCAAAGTGCTTTTCTCAGCTACATCTGTACTTGACAGCTGCTCAGGAAGTCCCCTTGGTTGGTGAATTTAACACTGAGCAGCACAAATTATGAACACTGATTGAAACCTGTTTTCTCTGGATAACAGTTCTCACCAGAGACTTGACTCAAGTAGGTCCCAATACTTTACCAAAAGTTATTTAGAACAGGCTTTGAACCTTTAACTTTTCTACCTATTTGGAGTGTTTAGTTACAGGTGTCTAAGCATCTTGGCCACAAATCAAGCTGTTTTCCTTTTTTCTTGGGGTGGAGGAACACTCATGTGAGTGTTGTGTGACAGACTTCTTGGGAGACAAAACACACATCTCTATTTCCCCAAGATAGGGATTTCACAAAAGACCAAAATATGGATACTATCAAAGTTTACCTTGGTGAACCAATGAGTTTTATTGGGGTCACTTGCAGGAATGTGGGTAAGGCATCATAGAAGCACAAATAACACAAAGACCACCAAAGGCCAGGCTAGCATGGGTGGCAGCTCAAAAACGCTGGAAATATGGAACACACTACAGAGCCTTCAGGCAGATCAACAGGTTGGAAGGTGCTCTTTCTAGGTATCTCAGTTGGTCTTAACTTCTTCCAGGCAACTTGACTGATTTATGTTCCTTCTAGGCAATGAATCTGGTCTCTTTGTTCCAGGCAATTGGGCTTGACTGAAAACTACTCCCAAGAGCTTTAACTGTTTATATATTCTTGGGAGATGAAGGAGCCCAGTGAATCTAGTCAGTTTCAGGGACTTCCTAAAGCCATATTAAGTTTTTTATTTCCTGTCTTAATGAGCTTTGCTACAGGATAAAGTGTATCAATTTCAAGGAAACTGCTATAAAACAACGGTTGAGGGACATCATGGGCATTTCAATTTGTCAACTTATTTGTGCAGATTAACTTCAGATGCAAACTTTTGGAGAATGATTATTTACTCAGAATGTATGAGGGAGACTATGTAACCTCTCTGCTTTTCTACAGACAATTCTCGCCTTGTTTGAACACTCAAACATTCCAGATCCTTTAGTTTAGTTAAGTAACACTAGTCCCATAATGATGTAATTCAAATTTCAGTCATCATGATAATTCTAATGCTGACTAATTGAATAAAATATTAATTTGTATGTAGTTCTTTGGACCACAAATCTGTTCTTAAACAAGAGATGAGTATCACAAGCAGGAAGTAGTCATATCACTTCTTTCAAAACTTGGTGACTGGTCTCCATGCATTTGTTATTCACTTCATCTATGGGAATCTTGTGTTGCCTTGTTGCCTCTTAGTGACAAATATCAGTGACCTTATGCAAAATATGATAATAAACCATGGAAGTTGTCTAAGAGAGATGAAAGTGAAGCAAAGAGAAGTGGGAATATTGGAATTTAAGTCCATGTGAACATAAATGAAAAAAAAAACTGACAAATATTACAAAGCAAAAAGCTGACTTTGGGGATATTGGTCCTACTACCATTTTCAAAATATTTAGCAGAGGGTTATATCAAATTTATAAATGAGCAAAGTGATCATGATGGAAAATTGAAGATGCTGCAAGGAAGTAATCACTACAAAACCATGTAAGATACTTTTACAACACTACAAGTACTGGAAGCAAGTTGTAGGAAAGATCAGTCAGTCTTAGAATATGCCAATTTACCAGTGGGCAGAAAAGGTCCTGCTTCATATGGTAATTTGCCTAAGAAAGTACCAAGTATGTCTTGAACAAATTTGGTAAACTTATTTTTTGTATGTTTATTTTGCTTTATTTTAATTTTATTGAGGAGACAAAAAGCAACAGGACAGATTCCATCTTCTCAAATTTTATTTTTAAGCTACTGTTCTTGAAAAAAGCTACTGTCTAGAAAGCTATTGTCTGCTGTCCCTGGAGTGATGTGGTTCCCATCCTTGGGCTCTGGGGAAGAGATCAACATTCCTTTACCCTCACATTAATGCCAAGTCTTAGTACAAGGAGATAGGAATGAATCAGTCTTGAAACCCCCTGCTTCTGTGTTTTGTTTTTGTTTTTTATTTTCCTTTATAAGTCCCCTTCACCTAGAGCTGGGGGTTACTCTCCTTTCCATTCCTTGAATAAAAAGTCTCATGTGCTTGCATTGGGAGTTGTGGTTCCTGATGGTCTCTTTGGGGTTTTAACAATCTAAACATAACATTATGATTTATTATTATTGTTTTTATTATTTTTGCATGTATTTATGTATACCACATGAGCACAATACCAGTGGAACCCAGAACTCCTTAAGACTAGAGATAACACTAATTATAAGTTGCTATATGGGTTCTGGGACTTAAACTGCCGTCCTCTGGAAGAGGCTCTTAAATGCTGAGTCATTTCTCTACCCCTTGTTTTGATTCAAAGACAGTCTTGGCTATATATCTTAGACTGGTCTTCACCCAACTATCATGTCACTTGCATGCTAGGATTATAGGTGAACATCTCTGTGCCAAGCGGTCTTTTAATATGTTTTTATAAAGAAATGAAATTAATTTAATTTTCAAAGTGTTCAATATTTAAAATTATAGTATACTAAACAAATATTTAATTTTAGTATTTATTACATTTTAGTTTTCAATGTAATTTGTAAAGGTTACAGAACAGTTATAATTTTGTACATTGTTTTTTAGGACATCTTTGAAATAGGGCTATGCTTACTATTGCAGAATTCCTTGATTCAATTCATAATACCCATATGATGGCTTACTAACACCTGTAACACCTCTAACAGTACCAGGAGATCCAATGTCTTCTTCTGGATTCCACAGATTCCTGCACACACATATACCCACAAATAACTTTTAAAGGATGGCTTTGTACATTTTGACAACAACGACTCTCAGTAATTTGTTGCAGTGGAACACAGACATGTCCTTTTATTTTCTTTTTAATTGTATTTTTAATTTATTTTTCTCTAATACAATACTTCCTGACTGTATTTCCCCTCCTCCTATTCCCAGTTTTTCTGTGCAAACCTCCCCTTTTCCCCAGATCCACTCCTTCTCTGTTTCCCTTCAGAAAATAGTAGGCCTCCAAAGGATATTAACAAAATACAGCATAATAAGGAATAGTAAGACTAGGCATAAACGCTCATACCAAGTCCAGGCAAGCTAACCCAGTAGAAGAAATAAGGTCCCAAGAGCAGGCAAAAGAGTCAAATAAACCACCCACTTCTACTGTTAGGACTTCCACAAAAACAACAAGAAAAAACCCATAACATATATGAAAAGGACCAAGCACAGACTCATAGAGGCTCCATGACTGCTGCTTCAGGCTCTGTGAGCACCAATGGGCCCTGCTTATTTGATTCTACGGGCCATATTCTGATGTCTTTCATCTTTCTGGCTTCTAAAGCTCTTCTCCATTTTTTATAGGGTTCCAAAAGCTCCAAGGGGGTGGAACCCATAGAGATCTCAAATTTGGACTCCCTTCCTGCTTAATGTTTGGCTGTGGGTCTCTGCATCTGCTCCCATCTACTGTCAGAGGAAGCCTCTCTGATGGTGATTGGGCTATGAGTATAACAGAATATCATTAAGAATTATTATTATTATTATTATTATTATTATTATTATTAATTTTCTATCCTAGGTATCTGGACTCTACAGATCCTGGTTTCTGGCCATCCAGGCAGGGTCAGAAATAGGTTCCCTCATTTGGCATGGACCTCAAATTAGAAGTCATTGGTTGGCCATTCCAGCAAGTTCTGTGCCTCCATTGCTGCAGCACATCTTGTAGGCAGGATAGATTATAGGTTGAAGGGTTTGTGGCTTGATTCATGTCCCAGTCCCACCACTGGAAGCCTTGCCTGGGTACAGAAGATAGCTGGTACAGGCTCTATATTCTCCATTACTAGCAGTCCTCTTTAGGGTCACCCTTATAGAATGGTGGGAGTTTCTTTCTACTATACTTCCGCATTGCCCCCCAAATGTCCTCCAACACCAGTCATTTCTCCTTGTCCCCCCTCCTTCTACCCTCTCACCTGATACTTCCTGTTACCATTTCTTTCTGCCTTCAATGTATCTACCAATTCTATGCTATTTTTTCTTCCCAAGGAGATCCATTTGTTTTCTTTACTTAGCCTTTCTGTGTCTATAGATTGTAGCATGATTGTGATTAACATAATAGTTAATATCCGCTTATAAATGAGTACATGCCATGTTTGTCTTTCTGGGTTTTGGTTACCTCACTTAGGTTGACTTTTTTTTTCTAGTTACGTCCATTTGGCTGCAAATTTCATGTAATATTCCATATTGTAGATGTACCACATTTTGTTTATTTCTTGTTCTGTTGAGGAATATCTAGGCTGTTTCCAGTTTTAGGCTATTGTGAATAAAACCACTAAGAACATATCTGAGCAAGTATTTTGGGGGTAGGACGGAGCATCCTTTGAGTATATGCATGCCTAAGAGTGGTATAGCTGGGCTTTATCAATTGCCAGTCTTCTCAGGAACTGACATAATGATGTCCAAAGTGTTTGTACAAATTGGCACTCCCACCAACAATGGAAGAGCATTCATATTTCTCCACACCCTCAATAGCATAAGCTGTCACTTGTACTGTTAATCATAGGCATTCTGACAGGTGTGAGATGAAATCTCAAAGCAGTTTTGATTTGAATTTCATTGATGGCTAAGGATGTTGAACATTAAGTGTTTCTAAGCCAGTTTCATTTTCTCTATAAAGTGTTATGCCCTGTTCTCAGGAACCCCAGAAAACCCCCAGGAAGTGCAAGTCTGCTGTAATAACAAAGAAAGTCTTTATTCATGACTCAGACCCAGATTGCAAGCCTTTCCCACTGCACAGGTTAGAATTGCAGTGCCCGTGTCCAGGGGCTTGGAGTATTTATACACACACTTGTGCAAACAGGAATCCTCAGGCTTTGGGGTTACATGACTGGGGAGGTGACAAGGGGGAAGCCATCCTTCAAACCTGATAATGTTTGTTCAGACAGCAGGGCAGATTCATGCCGCAGGAGGGGGACCTCTCCGACCTGGGAAGTAATTTTATGGTGCTATCAGGAGCTAGTGTATTTTTACAAACTGGTCACAGCTGTTGTTGCGGATGGTTCTTTGCAGCTTGTATATTTATGTTAATACTGCTCTCCTGGGAATGGGTTTCTGGGATGAGGAATGAGTCATGTACTCAGGTGGCTTCTTGTGAACCAATCCCCTAATGAATAAAGGAGCCAATCACTGGGTGAGGAGGCAAAGTTCTGGGTTGGACAGAGGAAGAAAGGAAGCAGGAGAGAGTTAGGTCTTTTTGGAATGGGGAGAGGATAAGGGTAAGATGTAGCTGCTAGAATTCCCCCGTATCATGGCGGAGCCACAAGGATTTGCCAATGGAGCAATCAGATTGTAATAAGGCTTACAAGATTAGTTTTTACTTGTTGCACACAGAGATTGAGTTATCATTGTTTCTGAACTAAGTTTGTGTTGCGTTTTCCTTCATGCTGCTGCTCATCTGGGTTTAAGAAAGGTGCAGTGGCAAAGCATGAGTTGCCTGAGGTGCACCACAAAGGCCGATTTGAAGCATGGGGTTGGTTGGCTTGGTAGCGACTCGCCAGCAGGAACCTAGTGAGCTAGGTGGAGAGATTGTGGAGTTCTGAGTCAGAGTCTCCGTGAGATAAAAACAGGTCAGCCACTGACCACCAGTGCATGACTGACCAGGTCACTGGGGCAGAGTGTTAAAGCACAAGTGCGGGAATGAGCCGGTTCAATGTTTTTTTTTTTTTTTTTTAATAATATTTCCCACAAAAAGCTGGCAGGGAACACTTCATTGCCCTTCCCTCATGATCCAAGAGTGGGCCACTTATCATTTCAAAGATGCTTGGTCCTTTTTCCCTTCACGGTCAAGAGCCATCTGCACTGGAGAAATGTTGGTTATCTATCAAGGAGAGTGTCAGCCTCGGTGATTCAGAGGGTGGGGTATGTTGTCTTTCATCTATTCCCAAAGCTGACATCTGCCACCCCCCTGGGGGTAGTTGTTATGGCGAGGGGAGTGCCACCATGAAAAGGGGAACTGCAATATTCAGGTGCTAGGCTGGGCCCTCTATTTGCCCTCTCCAAAAGGCCAGAGGCATCTATGCTGGGGGAAGGGGAGCTCTAACTGCGCTAGTGGCAGGAAAGTGCAGAGGCAGGTTTCCTGTGTCCTGTGTCTTTTTATTCTCCCCTCTGCTAGTGACTTTAGAGGTCAATCTTGAGCTCTCTAAAACCTTGTTTGTGTGTATTAGCTTGTTGATATTGCGGCCTCATTACCATCAGTTGAATCTTTCCCAGTCTCTGGTTCATATACTACTGTAAAAGCTTATTGATTATTTATGGCCCCAAATTGAGGAACAGTAATCAGGGGTCCCATAATTGTGGAGATGAAGGCTGTTAGCTAGGGGGGAGAATTGAATAGTGAATGATAGCACCTTTTGGAGTTTTCTTGTTCTCTTTGGTGCCTATCTATGTTTTCTCTAACTTTAATGGTTATTCTAATAACTCTAGAATGGTTGACATAGAAACGATATTATTTTATGTAAAGCAGCACATAACTCTGCTTGTTGTAGGAACACTAAATCTAGTCCTCATCTGTTGTTAATCAGTACTACCTCAGTCCACATTACGCTCTAGGTGTGAGAAGGACTTTTCTAGCTGTTGAATGTCTTTATCTATGTCTGTCTTTAAGTTATTGTAAATGTTTTCCTGTAACGTCAGTGCAGCTATCCCAGGACCCACTCTGGCTAGTCCTGTCCCTAGGATTATGGCTAGGGTTAAGGAGATTGGTTCCCTTTTTTGCCTTATGTGGTCTCCTTTAACATGCCCTACCAGAGTTTTTAGCACTATCTCTTCTGAATAATATGTTATATGGGGTAATAACTGGACTAGAATATAGAACTCCTTTGTGGTAGAGGAATTAAGGACCTCTCTATGTACACACGGGGTCAGCCCTGTCAAAGAAGGCCACCATGCTTGATCAGGGGTGGATAATCTATTTGGAATGAACAGTGGGTATTGTTCAATTGTAGAGGTGCCGATGTGACAGGGGAGCCTTTCCTAGGTAGGTGTCTTGTCCCAGTATGGTCTGTACAGTTAAGGCCAGACCTTCTAGGGACTACCTACATGTAGTGTCTCTCTCAGACTCATTATATCTGGATATTAATCTGGAGCCTTCAAAAAAAGGGGGGTCTAGCATTATAACACAACTAACAAGAGGTAGTTAGCTTTGGCTGGGAGACATTTAGAATTTGGAAGGTCTTTAACATCATTGACCAGAGGGGGTTTACTGGTTCTGTGTTCTTCAGGGAAAAAAAAATGGAACTGAAGATCCCTGCCGTAGGGGGACTAGGGGAACAGTGGCCGCTAGTCTGAGGGATGGTGTTGGCACAAGCCTTCCCTGAGCAGGTTTAGGGTTTGTCAAAATCTGATTTGGTCCTACAGTTACCGGCAGGGGATTTACAATTGGTTTTATCGAGAATCTAACTGTAAAACACAGTCCAGGATTGCTCTCTCTAATAATGTAAAGCCAGAGACACCACAATTTTCTAGCTTTCCATCCTTTGGCTTGCTTCCCTCTGGTGGTGAACTTAAGTAAGGCTTTGGAGCAGTTCCCATACCGGGCGACTGTGATAAGGTTTTTTTTTTTTTGGATACCTTTTATCCCTCATTCTCCATGACTGATGTTTCACAAACCCAAGAAGCACAGTAGAATTGTTTCTGCCCCCCACATGTAACAGTTCTCTTCCCCCCAGGGATATATATATATATATATATATATATATATATATATATATATGTGTGTGTGTGTATATATATATATATATATATATATATATATATATGTGTGTGTGTGTGTGTGTGTGTGTGTGTATATATATATATATATGTGTGTGTGTGTGTGTGTGTGTGTGTATATATATATATATATATATATATATATATATAGTCTCCCATCTACACTTGGGGTATGAATTTTGTAAAGTCCATTGAGTGTTAGGCCATGAGTTATCAGCCAGCTGGCACAGATCAGAGGTCAAATCTGGGAAGCAGGGAGTCCCAAGTGGCTTTTTTGTATGGGCCAGTTGGGCAAGATAACCAGTCTTAGGATTTTCGATAGTCTAGATCGGGTCAAAAGGCTGGTGTGGGTTGGGAGCAGCAGTACTTATAGCTAACAGAAACAGTAGGCTTAGGACTGGGTTAATTTTAACTTGAGAGGACTGAAGTCCTTTTGAACTTTTGGCCGAGGTGAAATCTGGCAATCTTCCTCTGGGGAGAGGGGATCAGCTGGTCTAGTGTGAGTGTAGTGCACACAGGCAGCAATCCTGTCTACTTTAATGGCATTTGGTGTGGTCAGCAAGACGAAGGGTTCTTTAAGCCTGGGCTCCAGCATGTACCCATTGAAATCTCTTCACGTAGACCCAATCTCTTGGTTAAAACTTGTGTGGTTCTGGAGCTAGGCCAGCTTCATAGAGGGCACGCAGTTTAAGCCAAACCTGCTTGTGACCCCACTGGGTTGCTCTGACTTCAGTTATTAATTTATCATCTTTTAATTTTGTAATAGCTGCTGACTGAAGGTTAGGCACAATAGGGTGAGGGACACCATACATAATCTCAAAGGGAGTTACATCATCCAGTAAGTGAATTCCTCACCCAATATAGTGCAAAGGGAAGGAGCATCACCCAGTCTCTACCAGTCTCTTTTGACAATTTGCTCAAGGACTCTTTTAATGTTTTATTTATCTCCTCTATCTGGTCTAAACATTGGGGTTGGTATATACAATGTAATTTCCAATCTGCCCCAATAAATTTTGTTACATCTTGGCTTATCTTGGATACAAATGCTGATCCATTGTCTGACCCTATCATATGAGGGAATCTATACCTGGGTAGGATATCTTTTAGCAACTTTTTAGCCACTATCTTAACAGTCTCAGTCTTTGTTGGAAATGCTTCTGTCCATCTAGAGAAGGAGTACACGAATACCAGTAAGTACTTGTAACTGTATCTCCCTGGTTTGATTGATCTCTGTACAATTAACTTCCCAGTAGGCCCCCAGCCTCTTACTTCACAACAGAGAGTCTGGATATTTGGTAGTGTTGTGGGTATTAGTTAATTGGCAAGCTCTGTAGCTTGTCACTCTACTCTGGATGATATTTTGTATATCTCTGAAGGTTGCCTTAGATTGCCTCACTGATTCGGCCATCCATCTCACTCCCATGTGAGTGACTATGGATTTTTCTAAAGATAGATCTTGCCAGGGAGGTAGGTAATATTAGCTTACCTTTAGCCATTTGCCACCAGCTCATGGGCTGATTCTTGGCCCATTCAATCTCTTCCTCCGCATAGACTGGACAGTCTGGCAGTTTGGGGTTGGGTGGCTCTTGTAGGGTCACAGTCAACACGAAGGCAGCTGTTTCTTCCAGGGCCACCTCTTTGGTAGCCTTGTCAGCTAAGTTGTTACCTCTAGCTACTGTCATTGCTCCTTTTTGATGTCCTGGATAATGTATGGTTGTCGCCCTTTTTGGCAACCAGAGGGTTTCAAGTAGTTATAGGATTTTAAGATGCCCCCCTTTCCTGGTAATGACTCCGTGTATATGAACAGTTACAAATGCATATTGGCGTCATTGTAGATGTTAATAGCCAGTCCTTTCCCCATGATAAGAGCCTGGGTTAACACTATCAGTTCAGCCCTTTGAGCAGTAGTGTCCTTGGGGACGGACTGAGCCCAATTTACCTCTGTTTCTGTGGTTACTGCTGTTCTTGCTTTTCTCTGACCCTCTTGAATGAAACTGCTTCTATCTGTGAACCAAGTCTGCCCTGCCCCTGGCAGAGGGGAGTCTTGTAGGTTAGGGCGAGTACTGTGTATTTGGGTCAGTGGGGTGGATGGCCCAAATCAGGGTTAGGGAGAAGGGTCACTGGATTTTAAGGAAACAGGCAGATGGAAAGTAACTCTGCCAGGGTTAATTAGTAATGTCTGGTAATGAGTCATGCAGCATTATTGACCCACTTGTCAAGTGACTGTTTAATTATCCCTTTGATTGCATGGGGTTAGTCACGGCTAAATTTTGACCCAAAGTCAGTTTATCTCTATCTTTAACCAGTAGTGCCATAGTTGCAATGGCATGCAGGCAAGGTGGCCATCCTATTGTCACTGGGTCTAGTTCTTTTGGCAAATAAGCCACAGGCCATTTCTATGGCCCCGGTGTTTGAGTTAGCACCCCTTTAGCTATTCTTTTATGTTCATCAACATACAAGTGAAATGGCTTAATAATGTCTGGTATCCCCAAAGCAGGAGCTGACAGCAGGGACTGCTTTACTTTTTCAAAAACCCTTTGGTGATCCTGAATCCAACAAAATCCTTTGCTTCTTTGGTGGCTTCACAACAAAGTCCTTGGTTACTTCAGCAAAGCCTGGAATCTATAGTCTGTAAGAGCTTGCGGACCCTAAGAACTCTTTTATCTGTCTTGGGCTTGGGCGGGGGTGGGGGGGAGATGTTGAGAATAGTCTCTTTTCTTGTCATAGAAAGCCACCACTGGCCCTCCTTCAGAATATAAATGAGATAAGTGACTTCAGTCTTATAGAGCTGTGCTTTCTTGGCAGACACCCAATATCCCATGTTCCTCAGAGCCTGTAGGAGATTTTGGGTCCTTGTCTTTTATCCCTCTTTGGTTTGTGTGTTTGGTATGGTCATCTACATACTGTAGAAGGGTTATGTCTGGGTTATTAACCCTATATTTACCCAGGTCCTCATGTATGGCTTCATCAAAAATAGAGTGTGAATTCTTGTAGGCAAAATATTTCTGGCTTTTGGGAGCCAAGGGTAACCTGAAGAAAGCATCTTTTAGGTCCAGAACAGAATACCATTTTTGATCTGGTGTCAGGGAGCTCAATAGGGTATAAGAACTAGGCATCATGGGGTGGATGTCCATTAACACCACCATTCGCTCACTGGCACTAGGCTCTCCGGATTGCAGATTTCAGAGGTCTGGTGGGAATCCCAGACGAGCCTCCAAAATGTTATGTCCAGTTTTTGGAAACCCCAGAAGAATGCCAGGAAGTGCAAATCCTCTGTAATAACAAAGACAGCCTTTATTTATGAGTCAGACTCAGATCTCAAGCCTTCTCATTCATCAGGTTAGGAATGCGATGCCCATGTCCAGGGGCTTGGAGTATTTATACACGCACATGCATAAACAGGGATTCTAAGGCTTTGGGGTTACATGACTGGGGAGGTGACAAGAGGAAGCCATCCTGCAAACCTCATAATGTCGGATCAGACAGCAGGGCAGATTCATGAAGTTGTGAGCAGGACCCTCTGACCTGGGAATTTACTTTATGGTGCTATCAGGAGCTAGTTGTATTTTTACAAACTGGTCACATCTGTTTGGAAACACTTAATTGCACTTTCCTTATGGTCCAAGAATTGTCCACTTATACTTCAAGGATGCTTGGTCCTTTTACCCTTTAAGGAAAGGAGCCATCTGCACTGGAGAAATGCTGGTTATCTATCAAGGAGAGTGTCAGCCTCGGTGACACAGAGGCTGGGGTATGTTGTCTTTTGTCTGTTCCCAAAGCTGACATCTAATGCTCCCCCGGGAGGTCATTTAGGGGAAGGGAGTGCCACCATGAAAAGTGGAACTGCAATATTCAGGTGCCAGTCTGGGCCCTCTATTTGCCCTCTCCAAAAGGCCAGAGGTATCTCTGCTGGGGGAAGTGGAGCTCTAACTGCGTGAGTGGCAGTAAAGTGCAGAGGCAGGCTTCCTGTGTCTCTTCAAGAGCATTCTCTGTTTAGATCTGTATCTCATTTATTGATTGGATTATTTAGTTTAATGATGTGTAGTTTCTTGAGTTCTTCATATATTTTGGATATTAGCCCTAAATCATTTGTGGGTTTGGTGAAAATCTTTTCCCATTCTGTAAGGATCTGTTTTGTCCTGTTGACAGTGTCCTTTGCCTTACAGAAGATTTTCAGTTTCATGAGTCCCCATTTATTAATTGTTGATCTTAATACCTGCTTTATCTGTGTTCAGGAAGTCATCTCCTGAGTCAGTGCATTCCAGACTACTCCCAATACTCTCTTCTATCAGGTTCAGGGTATCTGGTTTTATGTTGAGATCTTTGATCCACTTTTACTTGAGTTTTTTTTCAGGGTAATATATATAGATCTATTTGCATTCTTCTACATGCAGCCATCCAGTTAGACAAGTACCATTTATTGAAGATGCTTTCTTCTTTCCATTGCATCTTTCTGGCTTCTATATCAGAAACAATATGTCCATAATTCTGTGGGTTTATTTCCGTGTCTTCAATACGATTCTATTGATCAATATGTCTATCTTTATGCCAATACCATGCAGTTTTTACTACAATTGCTCTCCAGTACAGCTTGAAATCAGGGATGGCAATACCTCCAGCAGTTCTTTTATTGTACAGGAATACTTTACCTATCTTGGGTTATTGGTTTTTCCATGTGAGGTTGTGTATTGTCCTTTCAATGTCTATAAAGAATTGTGTTGGAAATTTGGTGAGAATTGCATTGTATCTTCAGATTACCTTGGTAAGATGGGCATTTTTACTATGTTGATGCTTCCTATCCATGAGCATGGGAGATCTTTCTATTTTCCTATATCTTCTTTTATTTCTGTTTTCTTTTTTAAAGATATATTTATTTTATAAATGTGAGTACACTGAAGTTGTCTTCAGACACACCAGAAGAGGGCATCAGATCCCATTAAAGATGGTTGTGAGCCACTATGTGTTTGTGGGGAATTGAACTCAGGACTTCTGAAAGAGCAGAACTGCTGAGTCATCTCTCCAGCCTCTGATTTCTTTCAAAACATTCAAGTTTTTATCTTACAAGTTTTTCACTTGCTTGTTTAGAGTTACTCCAAGGTATTTTATATTCTTTGTGGCTATTATGAAATGTGTTGTTCCTTTGCTTTCTTTCTTAGCTCAATTGTGATTGGTATATAGGAGTTTTTTAGTTAATATTTTATTTAGCCAAATTTCTAGAAGTTTTTCTCAGCTCTAGGGGTACCCTGATAGAATTTTGTGGATGGTTTATGTTTACTATCATATCATTTGTGAATAGCATCACTTTGACTTCTTTCTTTCCAACTTATATTCTTTGACTTCCTTCGGTTGTCTTATTGCTCTGGGTAGAACTTCAAGTACTATATTGAATAGATAGAGAGTGGGCAAACTTGCCTTATTCCTGATTTTCAGGAAAAAATGTTTTTTGGTTTCTCTACATTTAATTTGATATTGGCTACAGGCTTGCTGTAAATTGCCTTTTTTTATGTCAAGATATTTCCCTTGTATCCTTGTTGTCTCCACAAATTTTATTCTGAAGGGTGTTGGATTTTGTCAAAGGCTTTTTTGGGGGGTATCTAGTAAGATGGTGTGTTTACATGGTGGATTATTTTGGTTTTTGTATGTTAAACCATCCATGCATCTCTGGGATGAAGCCTAGTTGGTCATGTTGAATAATCGTTAGAATGTGTATACTTGGATTCAGTTTGTGAGTATTTTATTGAATATTTTTGAATCTCTACCCATAAAAGATTTGTTCCCTTTCTCTTTATTAAATTTTTGTGGTTTGGGTATCAGGGTGACTTTGGCCTAATAAAATGAATTTGATAATGTTCTTCTGTTTCTGTTTTGTGGAATAATTTGAGGGGTACTAGCATTAATGCTTCTTTTAAGGTCTGGTAAAGTTCTGGGCTAATATCATCTGGCCCTGGGCTTTATTCAGTTGGAAGACTTTTAATGACTACTTCTATTTCCTTAGGGGTTGTTAATCTGATATTGATTTAACTTTGGTAAATGGTACCTCACAAGAAAATTATCCATTTTTTTTTAAGAATTTTTAATTTTGTGGAGTACAGATTTTAAAGTATAGCCTAATGATTCTTTGAATTTCCTGGGTTTGTTGTGTCCTCCCTCTTTGTTTGTAATTTTATTAGTTTGGATAATCTTTTTTTTCATCCTTTAGTTAGTTTGGATAAGGACTTGTTCATCTTGTTGATTTTCTCAAAGATTCAACTCTTTGTTTCATTGAAACTTTACATTGTTCTTTTTGTTTCTATTTTATTAATTCCAGCAGTCACTTTTATTATTTCCTCCTGTTTACTTCTCTTAGTTGTGCTTACTTCTTTTTGTCCTAGAGTTCTCATGTGTGCTGTTAGTTGCTAGTATGAGATATCTCCATATATTTTTAAGTAGGCACTTAGTGCTATGAACTGTCCTTTTAGCACTTATTGTGTTCCATAAGTTTGGGTGTGTTCTCTATTTATTTTCATTAAAGTCTTTGATATTTTTTTCTTTCTGTATTGACCCAGTTTTTATTCAGCAGACATTTGTTCAGTTGCTGTGTGTTTGTAGGATTACTGTTGCTTCTGTTGTTGTTGAAATCTAGCTTTATTCTGAGGTTGTCTGATAGGATACAGGGGGTCATTTCAATTTTCTTTTATCTGTTGAGATTTGCTTTATGACTGAGTATGTGGTCAATTTTGGAGAAAATTCTTTGAGGTGCTGAGAAGAATGTATATTCTTTTGTGCTCAATTTAAATGTTTTGTAGATATCTGTTAGTTCCTTTTGGTTTATAATGTCTGTTAGATTAAGTATTTCTCTGTTTAGTTTTTGCCTGGATGACCTGTCCATTTGTAAGAGTAGGGTGTTGAAGTCTCCCACTATTAGTCTGTGAAGGTCAGTGTGTGATTTTAGCTTTTGTAAAGCTTCTTTTATAAACATGGGTGACTCTGTATTTGGGGCACAGACATTAAGAATTGAAAGATAATAATGGTGATTTTTTTTATAAGAATGAAGTTTCCTTCCCCATCTATTGTGATTAATTTTGGTTTTAAGTCTATTTTGTTAGATATTAGAATGGCTATACCAGCTTGTTTCTTAGGTCCAATAGCTTGGAAAATCTTTTTCAAATCCTTTATTCTGTGGTCATGCTTATCTTTGATGTTCAAGTGTCTTTCTTGGAGTCAGCAGAAGGATGGATCCTGTTTTGTAGCCATTCTGATAGTCTGTATATTTTAATTGGGAAATTGAAACCATTGATATTGAGAGATAGCAATACCAATGATTGTTAACTCCTGGGTTCTGTTGTTGTTGTTGTTGGTGGTGGTGGTGGTGGTGGTGGTGGTGGTGGTAGTGGTGACAGTGGTGATGGAGGTGGTAGTGTTGACGTGCTTCCTTTATTTTGTTTTTGTGGTGTAGATTAATTATTTTCTGTGTTTTCATGGGGGTACAGGTAGCCTGCATGGGTTGGAGTTTTCCTTCTAGTATCTTCTATAATGCTGGATTTGTGGATGGAGATTGTTTATATTTAACTTTATCATGGAATATCTTTTTTTTTTCTTATCTATGGTGATTGAAAGTTTTACTGCCCATAGTTGTCTGGCATCACATCTGTGGTTCCCCAGAGTCTGAACAACATCTGTCCAGGCCCTTCTGACATTTAGAATCTCCATTGAGAAGTCAGGTATAATCCTAATAGGCCTCCTCTTTGTATGTTACTTGGCCTTTATCCCTTGCAGCTTTTAATATTCCTACTTTGTTCTTTACATTTAGTGTTTTGATTATTATGTGACAAGGGGATCTTCTTTTCTGCTCCAATCTATTTAGTGTTCTGTATGTTTCTTGTACCTTTATATGCATGCCTTTCTTTAGGTTAAGAAAATTTTCTTCTGTAGTTTTGTTGAAAATATTTCCTGATTCTTAGAGTTGAGATTCTTCTCCTTCTCTTTCTCTCTCCCCTTCTTCTCCTCCTCCTTTTCTTTATCCTCCTCCTCCTCCTCCTCCTCCTCCTCCTCCTCCTCCTCCTTCCATTCTTATTGTTCTCAGATTTGGTCTTTTCATAGTGTCTCATATTTCTTGAGTGTGTTGTGTCAGGAACTTTTTAGATTTAATATTTTCTTTGACCTTTATATCTATTTCTTCTATCATATCTTCAGCACCTTGGATTGTCTTTTCCATCTCTTATATTCTGTTGATGAAACTTACCTCTATAGCTTCTGTTCACTTACATAGAATTTTCATTTCCAGAATTCTCTTAGTTTGTGCTTTCTTTTTTGCTTCTATTTCCATTTTCTGGTATTGAACAGTTTTATTCTTTTCCTTCAACTGTTTGGTTTTTTTTTTATCTTATATTTCTTAGCTTTCTTTAAGGGATTTATTCATTCCTCCAATTTTTGTTTGTTTGTTCTTGATTTTGTTAATTGATTTATTCATTTCCCCTTGAAGCTCCTGTATCATCTTCAAAAAGTGTATGAAGTATGAAGATGATACTGTATGAATACTGTATGAAGATGATACTGTAGTATGAATAGTGTATGAAGATGATACTGTATGATAGTGTATGAAGGTGAACTGTATCATCTTTTTTCTTGTGCCTCTGTGTTGGAATATGCAGGGCTTTTGTAGTAGGATACCTGGGCTCTGGTGGTGACATATTGCCTTGAATGTTGCTAATTGTGTTCTTATGCTGTTATCTAGGCATCTTGGTTGGGAAAATTATAGGTCTAGGTGCTCATTTCTGAGTTGTCTTTGCTGAATGAGTGTTTTATTCCTCGGTTTTCCTTCTCTGATCCTCTGACTGGTATGGTCTGTGGTTAAACAAGGAATCTCTACCAAAGTTGGGGACTATACAATGATGATGAGGAGTGGGGGGATTGGGGATAGCTTGGGGGCATCAAGAGAGTTGGGGAGGTCCATTGGTCTGTGTCCTACCTGGTGGTGGATGGCAGACAAGGCTTCTGGTCAAGCAGGCTTTTAAAAACTTCATACAGCTTTTACAACACTGTAAACTAAAATTCTCATGAAATCAAAGCCATGTATTCTGAGAGCAAGGTGAAATTCTTACACTTGTGATTTTACTGTTTTTTTTTTTTTTGCAGTATATCTCTCCATCCCAAATATGCCCTGGCAATGAAAACACGACACAATTAATATGAATATGTGCCTTGTGCCTAGATTGGGCAGATCTACTGCTACATTGCCATCTTCCACATCTATAAGATACCTTAGAACTTGCAGTTTCTCCAGGCCATGTGCTTCTGCTCTGCTTTTCTTCTTCTTCCTCCTCCTCCTCCTCCTCTGTTTCCTTTCTCTCTCCCATTTCCTCCTTCTTCTCTCACCTTCTGCTCCACCTTCCCTTTTATCTGCCCAATCATCAGCTCTCCTTTACTTTACAAATTAAGGTGGGAAGCAGGTTTACAGGAAACCACCTGAGTGCTAACTCATTCCTTTTTCGCAACCACTCACAGGAGAATGGAATTAACATCAAATATAATTATCCCCAGGACTATCCACAACAACAGGTAAAATAAATCTACTAAAAAATGTTGACAAAATGTAGAGGATCTAGCAATTCATTGTCTCTGTTTTGTTTATCTATTTTGATACTGAGAAAAGAACTCAAAACCAAAAACATTCTAATTAAGCATGCTACCACTGACCTGCATGCACATCAAGTCCACATCATCTCAAATTTTAACACCCCCATGAATGGCTACCTCCCAAACCCCTGTCTTTACACTGAGGATATTCTAAATATTAGCAAGAAAGCTTAAAGTCTTCATGGTGCTGAACAAGAGTCTAAAACATATTTCATTATCCTCATATGTCTTAAACCCTCCAATTATACAATTATAGATAATTTTAGATACATTGAAAGGACTGACATTAAAACATAAGATGTATTTTATCTTAGATAATTCTGTCTAGTACAAGACTTTGATAAATATGAATATCTGGATATATATGAGACACTTACTTGTAGACCTTCCAGCTAAAAATAGTCTCCCTTTTGCAATAATCTCTGCCATACTCTGAAACCATCTTTCATTACCTAGTCATTATACATGCATACATATAATTTATACCTTCACACAATTATATGTATATACATGTATACACACACATGCACACATCTCAGAAGCTGAAGTCCTTAGTTCCAACTTGAGTTGGCCAATGTCTGTCAAACACAGAAGTGTCTCACTAATATGAACTAATTATCTTCTATGGAGTTATTATACTGTTTTTTTATTCTTTACCATTTTTTGTATAGGGACCAGGACAATCATAAGTCTTCTTATAATCCTGGTTATAAGTTCTTCCTCTTTGGCATGAGCTGGTACCCAGTGTAAGAAAGCCAAAGAACTCCCCAGCAAAATATGTAGTGTTGCCTCAAAATGCCTCTTGTTTTCTGTTTTGTGTATAAGTATGGTTCATACATATTTGTGGATTTAGTAAAAGTGTATGATTTAGTGGTTTGTGGGGACAGAGTAATAGGCCCTGAGGTAATTGAGAACACAGGAGCTCACAGCAATGGCTCTTAGTTCCTGACCATCCTGACGCTAAGTTGACTTGTTAAACACATTTGGTTGTTGCTTAAAGTAACCACTGTGGTTTTATTTCTTCTGGGCAACTGTAGATCAGAACACTATGAACTCGCCAAAATCTCAGGTTTTTAACAGGGTTACATGGGGAAAAAGAACAGAGGCGGAGACTTTGGATGCAACATGTTGATGTATTTCTCCCTTTAATTTTCCAGCCCATTCTATTCTGCTTATTGTTGGAAGTATAAGGAAAACATACCAGGCAAACTCTAGCTTACCTCTAAATACATTCCAACAGTAGTATAACACAAACTAAAGTGGCTCATGTGCTTTTAGTTGTTTTTATCTTTTATTCGTTGAATAGCTCTCAAATTTTCTGTATAGCCAAGGATGACCTTGATAGTTCTATCTTCCTGTGTCTACCTCCTGAGTGCTAGAATTACCATCATGTGCCATCATAGCTGGTTTTTGTAGTGTTAGGGATCTCACCCAGAACCTCATGCATAATAGGTAAATGCTCTATGAATTGAGCAACATCTTCAACTCCTATTCTTTTTACATTTAGCATTTTTTGAAAATTTGTGATAAAATATATATAACATAAAAGTTATCTTCTTAACCACTTTAAAAGGCCCAATGCAGCAAACCAGGCATGGTGTACATACCTGTAATACCATTGTTGGGGAAGTAGAAGAAGGAGGATCAGTAATTCAATGTTACTTGCAGCTACATAACAAGTTGAAGGTCACATTGAGTTACATTAGACCCTGTCTCAAAAGAAAAATGTATAGTTCAGTAGGATTTAGTATGTTCACATTATTGGCCAACCAATCTCCAGAACTCTAGATGTCAATATTGATATTCTATAACCAATTTAACAATAATTATTAATTTCTTCATCCCTCCAATTCTTCAACCACCCCCTAATTCCATCTACAAAATAGTGAGAATACTGTAAAAAAAAATGTAAGGATTAAATGAGATAATTTTAATGGCCTGGATATTTGTGTTATGTTGAAATCCTCACTCCCAATGTGATGGCAAATAGGAGTCTGGCCTTTGGGAGGTAATTAAGTCATTAACGGGAATTCATGGCTTTAGAAAAAGTAAAAATAAAAAAAAAATTCCAGAGAGCTCTCTTGCTTTTCTTTCTGACATGTGAATATAAAAAGGAGAAGCTAGCAGAAAAGAACTCTCACTCAAAACCTACCATGTTGGTATTCTGATCCCAGATTTCTAGCCTTTACCACTTTCAATAGTACATTTTTGTTATTAGCCCCCAGTTTATGCTATTTTGTTATAGTGCCATGAACAAAGATAGTAACGTATGAATTTCTTGCTTCAATACAGTTAAATCTCAACAGAAGTTGGCTTCTGTCCTATGGTTCTTATGAAAACACAAGGAATCAACAGCATTAAAATTTAGTTCATGTAAATACAAGTAGAGCCTATAATTAAAGAAAATTAGTAAAAAAGAAGAAGGCACAAAAGACTTTTCAAAAAATATTAAAAGGAGTATAAATACCCCTATCAAGAGTTTTCCTCTACTGCAATAGTTCCTGTCACGTGGCAATAATGCTGCCTAATAACATCCAATGTTCTTTATCTACTTTGTCATCCATGATGACCATATTTTAATCCTTAATTTTCTTTTGGCACTGTTCTGTGTGAAAGTGGCTCACAAGACCTTAATAATTTTCTACTTACTCTGATGACCCATAGTGGCCCATAGTAGTAGGCCTTTATTTACTTTAATGTAATGTGTGCTACTTAAAAGATGAGCTAGTTCTTAACATTTATTAATCAGGACATTTTATTTAAAAGATCCAGATTTTAGATTTTGTTCATTTAAAAGACTTGTTTTAAAGCAGTATACATCTTGTGGGGAAGACAATTGACTGAGCTGTGGAGGTGATCCCATCTTGGCCCTTCTGACTTAGTTAGCTTAAATCTTTCAGAAACATGAACTGTGAGGTTAATGAACAACTTATCTCTTTCTTCACATATCTAATGAATCCATGCCTCCAACCGAAGATCACTACTACTAAATATCTGATATAATGCTCAGCCTACATTTGCTAGGCAAGTGGATAACCCTGATCTCAGATGTGGCTATGGATTATGTTCTTCCAAGACAGCAGATTCAATGATTGTGAAAGGTCTATGAATTTACTCTACTTATAAGCTAAACTATTAGCCTAGTATAGTTAAATGTTAAGTTCATTCCTCATTGTGTCCTCAGTAGCCAGAATATCAGCATTTGTACTGTCTCTCAAGGCTTAAATGCTCACAGCACAGAAAAGGGACTGCATTATAGGAGAGGCAAACTGAGCTTAGGGAACTTAAACTTTTAAATGCTCAGTAAGTCACTGTTCATAATTGACCTTTGCCCCAGAGGAAAAACAGTACCTTTCTTATAATAGGACAATGAATTCTGTGTCATTTATTCTGTCAAAGTTTCCTTCACTGAAGAACAAGTTTTCCTGAACTTAAAAGAAACTATTCCATTGCTTTCTTAATCCACTTCTAGCACAAGAATGTGAAGGATTTTTCCATAGTAATCAGTTCTCCACCTTTGTGCCCAACTGGTGTTTGACACCTAGCTACTTACAATTAGTGTAGACCTAGCAGGTTAAGGGCTCAGTCTAAGACTTTCCCTGTTTTGAAAGCCTATCACAATCAGTGAACCTCCAGCTTGGATACAATTCTAGCCAGCTTGGCTCTTGTGGGAACAGGGCCAGTAATTTGTTTCTGTGGCTCACA
The DNA here is from genome assembly GCF_000001635.26 of Mus musculus. Classification (NCBI taxonomy): domain Eukaryota; kingdom Metazoa; phylum Chordata; class Mammalia; order Rodentia; family Muridae; genus Mus; species Mus musculus. The sequence continues at coordinate 19,299,516 of NC_000086.7, forward strand.
GGGGTAAGGGGACCACTTTTACTTTGTTTCATTATTAAGGCTATGATGGAGTAGCCATCTGGACAGCCAGGTGAAGAAGTGCCTAGAGTGTACTGTAGATGCACAGGAGCATCTTTTGTTGTAGAAATGGGATCCGCAAGGGCCAAGAAATGGGAATGAGTGGGTAGGGGAGCAGAGCGGGGGCGTGGTATAGGGGACTTTTGGGATAGCATTTGAAATGTAAATGAAGAAAATATCTAATAAAAAATTAAAAAAAAAAAGAAAAAAAGAAACAGCAGCCTGGCATGACAATGTCTCACAACCCGGAAAGTCTCTGAACTTTTGAGATTTTAATGCCTATTTCATCATGTATACAGGATAAACAATCAATTCAGTCTCTACCCTTCTACTCCTTTTTCATTAGGATGTTGAGATGGTATCTGAAATTCCAAGCCTCTATTTATGGCCTATCTTTTCTGGTGATCAGTCCCCTACTCATATACATGCCTACCAAAATCTCATCAGAACATAACATTTCTTTTTCCCAGAAAATTTTCTAATTCATGGATCCTATTAGAAACAAGAGTCAGAGAACAAATATCAGAGCAAAAACGAACTTAGCAAAGAATTTTAAAATATAGGAGCTTTGTGCAAAAAAAAAAAAAACTATAAACAAAAACCTTGATAAGAAAGTCCTCATGCACAGTACCATCACAACCTTTGACCTTACTTGGAAAAGCAATCCAATAGTCATATCTAAAGGAAACAAATTTATGAATGCTAAATATAGGGTATGCTGGGTATTCTTTCACTTGTTAGCAAATATGTATTGCAAATATCACCTTATTGATAAAAGAGGTAGTAGCACTTGAAAATGTGTGTTTTTAAAACTTTTCCCAGACAAAGCTTTCCATCTATAGATGATCTTTGCTTTACAATAAGATTACAAACTGATAATTCAAATGTTGAAATATTGTAAGTATACAACACATTGGAAAGTATTCCAAGTAGACATGTGTACCTCATCTACATTCTCTTGTGAACACATTACTGGTGGGGGCTATGTCATTGCAACAGGACAAAAGACAGTATTAAAGCCATCAGAACATCCAAATTCAGTACTCTATATTTTCTAATGAATATGTAGGGGTTGCATCATCACAAAGTCATTATAATTACAAATCAAGCTGTCATAAATTGGGGACAATCTGTAGTTTGTGAATTAGGAAATTATCAATTATAGTGCACTGAAATAAATGCTACCCATGAGTGGTCAGCCTGAGAGTACAAAGAAATATGAGAAAGACAACTCCCAGGATCTAAAACAATTAAGAATAGAGAGATGGAGAACCAGTCAACAGCAAGTGCTTTGCAGAGGACCCAAATTTGGCTCCTATCATCCATGGCAAGTGGCTCATAACCCCCTGTATGTGTAGTTCCAGTGAACTCCAAACTCTCTTTTGGCATCTGTGGATAGCTCCATTCACATGTGTACTCCATCTACTCCGGGGGTACATATAATTTAAAATGAATTGCTTTTTAAGAGTAAATAATAGGGGTAAGGAGTGAGTGACATGGAGGATATGCTCAGGATGACTGACAGAGAAGGGAGGGTCAAAGGGTACTGGAGAGAGAGGAGGTAAGGTTTTGGATTAGTGGAGCATGATATAACATGTAGATATAAACTTGAGACCAATGTGAAAACAAACTTGGAGACAGAGAGACCAACTAAGTGACTTTATAAGTGGGTAAGAGTACAGCTTAGCAAAGAGCACTTCTAGCATGCTCAAAGCCCTGGATTCCAACTCTAGCATAGGAAACAAAAATTCTAACTGTGTAGGCATGAGCTGGGCCTTGTGCAACAGGGGAAGGTCATAATAAAGATGGAGGGAAGGGGACACAGCTGAATGATACGGAAAAGGTAGACTTGTTCAGGCATGGTGGGCAAACTGCTGAGACCACAAGAAGGAGGGACTTAGGATCACAATCTGCCTATAGATTTGACAAGTAGATGACTGATAATGGGCTTAACTGAGTTACAGAATGGAGTAGGAAGAGGCTTGATGTAAATATAGTCTTCACATTAGGAATTTGAATTCCAGGTACCCAGAATCCAACTGGAGATTTCCAGTAGGTATTAGCTATGCAAGAAGCGAATGGCATATAAATCTGTGACATTATTTTTTAATTGCTAGTATAACAATAAACCTCTTTGTAATTTAAATTTTAATTATTTTAACATAATATATTATATGCAAATCAATAGCTATCAGACAGCTATTATCTATAGGATTCATATAATGCTTCATAACTGGTGGGGGAAAGTACAGCTAAAAGTGCTGTGTGGGAATCCATTAAGCAGGGAGCTCACAGGCCTGAATATAAACCCAGACTACTTATCATGGCACTCTCTTTACTTTCAAGAAAATCTTTTAAGAGAAGGAAATAGCACTTCATTCTAAGTCAAAGTGTTATTTCCACTGCAATTGCAATTGATATATTGCTAATGTATCAAGATAATTTACGATTTAAGAAGAAAAAAATAGTGCAGAAGTCTGTTGTAATTCATAAACAGTCTTGTGCAGCTTTAGCATCTAAAAGTCTCCTTTTACTACCCAAATGCCATAATAAAAGAGATCATTTTCCTTGTGACATTGTCATTATATTATTACCAGAACCAAATAAAATTCCAAATTGTTAATGAACTGAGTGTATTTGAATTTGTATGTGGGTCTTATAAGAAAGAAACATCCCCTATTAAATATTGCATATTTACTAACTAAGCTAAACAAATTGCTTTCCACCAAATCCTACAGTACATATTTGTCACAATCCTTGAAAACAGAAATAAGTAGAACCAGGCATAATTGTTCTTTCATCCATTACTAATGCTTCCAACCCCCAACATAGTCAGTAGAAAATATAGATGGAGTACTGAATTTGGATGTTCTTGTTTGCCTTTTTTTCCCCTGAGCCATTCCATGGTTCATATGTCCTTCAGCCTCCGGCTAGGACAACTGTTAACTGTGAGCTTCCACTCACTGATTGTCCTACCTTGGTGATAGCACCTAATGAACAGTGAGGAAAGGTACATTCTGTTATCTTGCTGACATTATAAGACAAAGGATTCCAATTTTGTCAAATACAAATGTACTTCAGTCAGACATCTCTGCCTCAGACTTCTATTTTTATTTAGATAACTTTTTTCTCTAAATTTCATCTGTAGCAGGACACATCTGAATTTATTTCCACAGGCTTTGTAAAAGCTACTATGATAGGAATATTTTGGAATGCCAACCATTTATTTCCACAATGACATCAGAGACAGCAGGTTGCCTTCCCCAATGTTACACCGTTGCTTTTTTGTAAGCTACATTGTTCTAAATCACTGTTTGTTTGAGACCCTAAACCCAAAGGTAAGCAGTGCCTAGTAAATTAGCATTGTATACTTAAAAGAACAGCAGTAATTAGAGAGTGGAGAACATGATTGGTCAATTACTTTTGCCTGTTACTGATAAATCAAGGGTTATTGGTTGAGAATGGTTTTCATTTCGAACCAACCAACCATCTCTTCCTCTAGCATTCCTGTCTTCTTGTTGAAGCTCAGTGCTTCCATGAAAATGAGTGTTTCAACCTGGTCTGCTGTTTCAACTGAAGCTAGCAATATTTCTGGAGGCCCTTCTATGCAGAGCTTGCCAACTGCCACATCAAAATTGATGTCCATTTCATGCTTAGATGAGTTGGTTCCTGACACGTGCCTGGATTTCAAAGGTTTAGCTTTGATTATTGTGGGTTTGAGAGCAGCTTATGTTTATAATGGTCCAAAATGTCACATCTGGAGTTGAATACGTATGAATTATTATAACAGGTTCTCAAGCAGTGTAAAAGGAGAAAGAAATGGAAAACAGTAATGGAGAATTTAGACAGAACATCACCATGAAATTCACTGCAGAATGCAAGGTGTAACTTCAGGCAAAGTCAATTGAGTCCATTTTAAGGTAGTTTCTTCTTCCTGCAAGCATGTGGGTGGAGGGGAGGGGACTGACCTTTTAGGTTTCCTCCTGGCTCTATTTTTTTAATGGCCTGGGATTTTGGACCCCTGCAGTACCTGTGGTACTGCTTACTAATCTTGCCTCTGTCTCCTAGCAACCTGTAGGGTACAGCAATAGTCCCTGTCTATTCAGTGCTAATGCATTTGTACAGAGGAAATTGTAGAAATTCAGAGAATGTTTGCTAAAGGCAATTAGATGGATCTAGAAAAGTTGAAACCTTGGAAGCCAGTCATAGGAAGACAGATTCTGAAGTCCAGCTCCCTAAATTTGAATCTCAGCTTTGTTAATTCCTAACTAAGATTCGTAAAGCAAACCGGTTTTGTCTGTTTGATTGCTTGCTTGCTTGATTGGTTTCATTTGAGACAGCCTTGCTATGAAGCCCTGGCTAGACTAGAATGTGCAGCAATCCTCCTTTATCAGCTATCAGAATGCTGAGATTACAAGTGTCTGCCCCATGCTCTGCTTGAAGCAAACTGTTGGCCCCTTTAAAGTTTTATTTCCTCATTTGTAAAGTTCTGGCCTCGAGGATCCTGTTAGCAGATGTCATTCTTTTATGGTCCAAGACTATTAGAAGGATAACAAAGAAAGTGCATGGGCATTAATAGAAATAGAGAAGTAAGACCACTATCTGTTCCAGAATCTACACTGTCGTGTTATATGTGGCTATCTACATTTAGGCTAACTGAAAAGAAATAAAGTAGGCCTAAAAAATGACTCAGGGGATAAAGACACTTGTCAAACCTGAAGACCTGAGTTCTAATCCCTAGGAGCAATGTGGTGGAGATAGCTGACTCCATTAATTTGTCTTCTCACAACCCCTGCTCCACCATTGAATAAATAAGCATAATAAAATTATTAAAATTGCATAAATCAAAGAAATACAGTTTCTCAAGTTGCAGTAACCACATTTTAAGTACTTGATAAAGGCACATGGCTAATGGCTGCCACCTTGGACAATCCAAACCTAAAAACTACTAGTCACTGCAGAAAGCTTTTAGGCATTGCCTATTCAAAAGATTTCAACATAAGTCCTATTTTGAGCAAGTCTCCATTATTGGTCTTTGGATATCAAGCAGTTTGCAAGTTTAAAAGCCTCCCTACATTAGACTACATACTTTTATTAGATATGAAGTTCTGAACATGGTATGTCAGACATCTGAAACCAATGTTGAGGGGAGACCTGAAGTTGTGCTCAGGCCAAGGGTGAGGATAAAGTGACAGTGGTATACAGGTCACTGTCTGGAGTTACCCCGAGGTGTTCCTGGAATGCTCCCCAGGTGTGTATTTGACCAGTAAACACAGAATTATTTTGTTAGGAGAAAGAGGAGAAGCAGACGTGTCACTCAACATTGATTCTGTATTTGCCCACATCTTACTACAACAAAAATATCTACAATTCCAATAAAGCAGGAATCACATATTAGGTAATGAATGAGTGGTCCGACCTCATTTTGTTTTGCTGGTTAATTTTCTTTTTATTTGCCAAGTAGTTTCTTGATCTCTTTCTATTGAGACCATGTTTACCACCCCTCTTTGTATTAGGTTGTTCAATACTGGAAATGGAACCGAGAAACTCGCTCATGCTAGGCAAATGCTCTCTTCCCAAGCTATACCCTTAGCCTCATGATGGATTTGTGTAAGGACTTAGATACTTTTTCTAGGATAATTGTTTTGTTAAATTCATAAACTTGAGAGCCAAAGAGACCCTCCAGGGTTCATTTTATATCAGACACTTGGCTGATCTCTTTCTGACACTGAAGTCATGATTTTAGTGGTCATCCTTAGAAAACCCAGATGAACAGAGTCCTTGACCTCATGAATGGCATCTTATCTTTATAAGATAGAATTCTATCTAGAATATGCCACCATAATTAGAGTGCACAATAGCTAGGCAATGGTCTACCACAGTATTTGGAATTCTACCCTGACTGATTACGTTCATCGAATTACAGAATATCTTGCTCTGGTAGAAAGTAGTTGTTCTGTAGAGCAGTTATACATACAATATAATCTCCAGATAATCTCCAGAAAATCTTTTAAGGTAATTATACATAGTGTTTTAGCTGAGGAGAGTAAAGTTTGGCAAGAGAAAAATAATGTAAATCACTTCTTTAGTCATCCATTAGGGTGGCCAATTTGAGACCTAATATTTGTCAGCTCTTTGAATATTGCTTGACATCTATCTCTTGGCTTCTGTCTTGCTCAGTGTTCTATTGATTCAAAGAAATACCACGACCAGGGGAACTCTCATTTTTTAAAAAAAAAAAAGCATGTAATTGAGCTGGCTTTCAGTTTCAGAGGTTTATTCCATTATCAGCATGGCAGGGAAAATGACAGCAAGCAGGCAGACATTGTGCTGGAGAAGTAGCTGAGAGCTCTACATCCTGATTTGCAGGCAGAACAAGAAACTCTGTAGTTGGCATGGAAGTTCAAAACCTCAAAGCCCACTCCCAGTGACATACTTCCTCCAATAAGATCACACTTTCTAATCCTTTCAAATAATGCTACTCCCTGGCAACTGACCAAGCATTCAAATCTATGAGCCTATGTGGGCCACTGTCATTCAAATCACCACAGTTCACTCTGTGGCCCCCATAGGCTTATAGCCACATCATAATGTAAAAACTTCAGTCCAACTTCAAAAGTTCCGGTGGTCTATAACAGTTAAAACACTGTTTATGCAGATCACATATTTCTAACATGCACAGGATATACAATAATATTCTGAAAGGAAGGAAAGGGAACATAGTGAGGAAATACTGGAGCCAGCCAGCTGGGTAAACTCCAAACCCTGCATCTCCAAGTCTGCTGTCAAAGTGCTCTTCAGATCTAGAATTCTTTTCAGCTTTGTTGACTGTAACACACTTCTCTCTCTTGGGTTGCTTCTACACCCTGTTAGAAGCTCTCCTGGGCAGGTATCCCACTACTCTGGCATCTCCAACATCTTGGGGTATCCAATGAAACCAAGGTTTCACATTCATAGCTTCATACAATGGCTTTTCTGAGCCACCATGAAGGGAAAGCCCTGACACATGCCTGGCCTCAACAGTTTTCCTTAGCCATGAAAGATTTCACAACCCATATCTTGTATCCTTGACTCTAAAGCCAGACCCATGTAGTCAAAGATGGCTAGTTCTTCTGTTTGCTGGGGCTAGAACTTGGCCTCCTTGTTAAGTTATATCTGAATCAACTTTCTGGTTTTGATGGATTCCATCACTGCTTAAGCTTTTCTTTAATTCCTTTTCATAATTTGAGAGCTTAAATGGATGGGGTCCTGTCTCAAGATCACCACTCCCTTTACTCCATTTAGCATCAGGCTTTTTTTTTTTTTTAATCTATTTATCTCCTTGAGCACTGGTCTTAGGTCTATTACCCACCCCCCACCCCCCGAGCTTCTTTTCTCCTCAAACTTTAGAGTTTGTATTGTTTTCTTGCTCAGCTTGCTCCTTTTTCTTATAGATAGACATATGAGTGATCAATAATAAGCATACAACAGAGCCAATACTAGACTGTTTTGAAATTTCCTCTACCAATGCCATTAATCTAAAACTCTTCAATTTGGCCTTAGACAGATTTTTTTTTTTTGACAAGGGCAGAAAACAGCCACATTCTTTGCCAAAATACCAAACAAATGGTCTCTGGGTTACTGTCTAATACTCTTCTCCTCTGAAATCTCTTGAGCTGGGCTGTCATAATCTACATTGTTCTCAGCATCACTGTCTTTTATGCTGCTTCTAGTAAAGCCCATTAAGCCCCAAAGAAAGTATTTAACTGCTTTCCTAACCAAAAGTCCCAAAGTCTTCATTCTACCAATGAGCAGCACGCTCAGGCCTATCACAATACTATATTCCCTGGTATCAACTTTTGTCTTAGTCACTGTTCTATAGCTGTAAGGAGACACTATGACTAAGGAAATGCTTATAAAAGAAAGCATTTACTTGGGGCTTCCATACAGCTTCAGAGGTTCAGTCCATTATCACCATGACAGGGAGCATGGCAGCACATGGGTAGACATGGTGCTGGAGAGGTATCTGAGAGCTCTGTATCCTTATCCACAGGCACTGAGAACAAAAAGACTCTGGACTTGGCATGGACTTTTGAAACCTCAAAGTCTATTTCCAGTAGCACACTTGCTCCAACAAGGCCATACCTCCTAATCCCTCTTATGTAGTGCTCCTCCCTGGTGTCCAAGCATTTAAATCCATGAGCATATAGTGTCCACTCTTATTCAAACCACTACAGCTTCGTTCTTTTTAAAATTTAAAATTTTAATTTAATATAATTGTGTGTTAGTGGTGCACATGTATAGGCCAGAGGTCAGCTTCATGGTGTTCTCTTTTTTCACCTTTAATTTTTAAATCAACTTTTACTTATGTGTGTGGATGTTTTGTCTGCATGTATGTCTGTGCTTCATGTATGTTCCTGATGCCCCAGAAATCTAGAAAATGGTGCCTGATACTCTGGAACTGGAATTACAGGTAATTATGGGTTGTTATGTGATGCTTTGAACTGAATCCAGGTCCACTGCAAGAGTAGTGAGTGCTCTTAATGACTGAGCCATCTCCCCAGCCCCTCCTTCTACCTTCTACAGAGTTCCTAGGCATTGAAATCAAGTTGCCATGCTTGCCCACTCAGCTTTCTCACTTGCCCTCTTGGCTTCATTCTTAAATTTGTAGAAGTGTAAACATCTTCAGGAGGTCTAATATATATGACTTTTGCTAGCCGTATCACCTTATCAATAAGTGCAAAGATGGCCTTAGTTCTCTCAGTAAAGAAAAATATAGAAATAAAAATGACAAGGAACGATTTCAAAGCCCATTTCTACCAATATAAGGTCCTCAAGGAGAGGGAATGTTGATGACAGCCGAGGAGCAGGTCATTTGAAGCTTGAGAGAGGACTCCAAATTGCAGAATTCAGCCTGTCATGGGATATTCTGGGTAGTCTGGAGGAAGGACGTATGAAGGAGACAAAAAGTAGAAATGGAAAGGAGGAGTAGCAAGCATTTTGTTCATTTGGCATTATTTTTTTCAGCTTCAGGTCATAATCAATAGAATAGTCTGCAATGTCAAGATTATAGTTAATTGAGTGCTCATTCCTGTGCACTATGAGCAGAGCTTTACCAGACAATGGCATTTGTTGATTTCCCCTGCAGTCTTTTTCCTCTCCCCCACACTTCATTTTCTCCTGCTGCTCTTAGGTTACTCTGTGATCCTCTCCTGAACTTTCTGCCACTTAAGAAGAACACCCTGCTGGACCACACTGATAAGGCATTCATAAGTAGCCTGGACTTTCAGACCCACAGGAACACGATGAACTCATTGAAATGGGCTCCTGTCAAATAACAGGGAGCATTCCCTGGTGTTTTTTTCCAGCATTATCTGATATGCTCTAGTCTAGAACATGAAGCAATCCTTTTTAACCGTATATTACTCCAGAGACAAAGCATGTGTTATAAAAAGCCCCTGCTGCCTGGTGGGGGTAGGGAGGCTTCACAGTGCACAGAAAACAATAAAGCACTTTGAGTCTGGCAAAAGCCCCAGCCCATCACGGCTCTAGAGATGTTAGTTTTAGTGAGGGGGGAAAAAATCAGATGCATTTGAAGGGGGAACTGCAGGGGAAGGTCACAGTTTTTAGTATTTGCTTTTCTGTGTGTTGGTTGCTGAATCCTCATGTGCCTCCTTTCTCTGCCCTGCCAGACTTGTTTGTCAGCAGGGTCTTGCCTCCTTTTCCAAACAGCTCACTCTTCATCCTTTGGCTGGCCCTCTGTTTTCGTGCCTCTTCTATCTGAAGAACATTTGTCTAATGGAAGCTTTTTAAGGGAAAAAACAAGGGTACTCTTCTAGCAGATGCAGAATAAGGCTCAGCTTTGAGCTGAATAGGAATGTGAGGTTGGGTCCAGAAAGTTGCTGGTGTGAAGAGCAGACAGAAAGAAGATTTGGGATAATTCCAACTGTTCCTCTAACGAGCTGGGAGGCCTGGGATGAGGCATTACCCCTTGGGGCCCAGGTTTCCTTGCCTGTAGAACAAAGAAGTACCCAATTTGTTAAAACTCAGAAATGTTTATAATTAAGAAAAGAGTGCAGAGCATAATGGGACAAGCTTATGATACCAATTTTGGATCCCTGGTTGGGCCAGGAGGATCACCACAACTTGACAGTCTGGTCTACATATTGAGATCCTGACCAGCCTAGAGTACAGAATCTTACTTTGTCTCAACCCTACTGCATCTCCAAATCCAAATGAGATTGAAAGGCTAGAGGTATAGCTGTCCCTGACAAGTCACTTTTCTTTTAAACTCTATAATTAATTGGAGGAAGTATATCACTGTGGAGGTGGGCTTTGAGGTCTCATATGCCTAAGCTATGCCTAATGTGGGGTACAGTCTCCTTCTGCTACCTTCAGATAAAGATGTAGAACTCTCATCTCCTTCTATAGCCATACTTTTCACCATGACAGTAATGAACTAAATATCTGAAACTTTAAGTCAGCCCCAGTTAAATGTTTTTCTTTCTAAGAGTTGCTGTGGTCATAGTATCTCTTCACAGGCACCATGCAAAGAGAATATTTGAGCATCACAAGGTGACAGGTAAACGTTTGAATTGCCTATGTTCATTGTAGTATTATTCACAATAGTCAAGATATGCAAGCAATATAAGTGTCCCTCCAGGAAAAAGAACAACATGCTTTGGTTTGGCACAAAAATGGATAAACTTGCAAGGCCTTATGCTAAATGAAAGGAGCCAGATACAGAAAGAGAAATACTGCACGATCTTACTTATGTAGGAGATAAAAAAGTGTTGAATTCAGAAAGAAAGATGGTTACCAGGAACAGGAGCTGATGGTTACCAGGAGTTGGGAGAAAGGGGTGGATAAAGATGGGAGATGTTGGTCAAAGAGTTACAGTCAGGTAGGAGTAATAAGTATTGGAAAACTCCTGACCAACAGAGTAACTATAATTAATGATAATATAGTGAGTATTTAAGAATTGCTGAGTAAAATTTAAATGTCCTCACGTAAAAATAATAAAAGCATGTGAAGTGATGGATACGTTAACTAGTTGGTTTAGTAATTTGAGAATAGTCACATATATCAACACATCCCAATGTATCCCATAAATGTATTCATTTATAATTTGTCTATTAAAATTTAAAAGTCTGAGTAGCCTTCAATAGATTCTGTGCAATGCAAGCTATTATTTTTTTTCAGTCGTCCATCCTCTTTTTCCCATATTCTTATATTTATTCATTCTAATAAGTCATTGTTTTCAGGGAAAAATAAAGATTTCTTCATCAGCAAGAATAAAGATAATAATGATAATAGTAACTATTGTCATTATTTTCTGGTGCTGAGAATGGAACTCAAGGTCTTGGGTATGCTAGGAAAGTGCTCCAACTCTGAGTTGCATCCCAAGTCCTAAGATAAGAGTTCTGTATCATTTCTCTTGTCTAATCAAGTCATGGAAACAAAAGTAACTTGGGACCTGGAATTAACTATCAGGATGATGATAGTTCTTAGTCAGCTCTTCAATGGCTGCTTAAGTGAGAGTCAGTCTGGCTCTCTGATTTGCTCCTGCCTTCCTAAGGCCCTGACAAGTGAAGGCTCAAGCATACTCACAGACTTACCTTATCCATTGCCTGGACTCTACTCTTACAAACTGGCTTGTGTGGAATGGGCCACTCTTGCTCTTTGGCTAAAAGCTGGATTTGGTCAGTTAGACTCACTACCAGGAGACAGAGTGTAGAAGACAGACAGGCTCATTTATTACCATCCTTGCTTGGAAGGATGGGATTATAGTGGTTTTGTTGCGTTCTGAGATTTCTTTTCCAAAACTGTAGGTCTACCCTAGTTTTGATAACCTCCTCCCAATACTGTTATTGGCCTAGTGTATGTGAGGCTCCACTGATTTTCATCATGCTCCCATCAGCCAGTCTCCTTTGGCCTGCCCATATCCATATAAACAGTGCCTTGGTTCAACTCTCTGGTGGCCCTATTGAGTGAACCATCTGTTTCCTGCCAGGATCCTGCCAGAGTCTAGCCAGTAAACAGAACGTTCTGAGTGTTTGACTCAGAACACTTTATTGAGGAGAGCTGGTTACTCAGGTAAAAAGATTGCTCTGAAGCCAAAGAAGCCACTTGGCAACTTAGAAGTTAGTGGGTGGCAAGGAAGCACAAAAATAGAGGTAGAAAGAGAGAAATGGAGGTAGCTATGATAGAGGCATTTGGAAAGCTGGTCCTGGGACAGGTCTATCCAGCAAGGAGCAAGCATACCATGCTGTAAGGGGATGCTACCAGAAGCAGGGGGCAGGGCTGGCCCAGTTTGTATTTTTCCAGTTCTTTCCATAAAAAAAATGAATAGGAAAAGGACACCACAATACACCCAATGTGAATATATCTAGGACCAGTACAACAGCTGTGACACTTTAGACTACTCAATAAACCTCTCAGAGCCTTTGTGTCTTTGTGTGCAGGAGACAGCAGTTTATCCATCTCATAGGAGGATGCTCTCAAACCAGGCCTAAATGAGCTAGAGTGTGGAGGAGTGTCTGCTCAATGTTAAAGTGATATATGAAACAAGATGCCTGAGTGTCCTGAAGTTTATGGCTTGCCAGTTTCACATACTATCACTTGTATTTTCAAGCAACTGCTTTTAATGCAGTACCTGAACAAGAGAAATGCCTTCACCAGATCGATTCTCTTAAACTGCCTGGGAACCTGTTTTTGCAAGGAAAGGCAATTAAAGTGTAGGCCTGGGAACTGCAATCATTTGTTTCTGACTAAGGTCCACTGGCTACCAAATTAAGGGTCCTGCAGGGGAGCCTGGCTGCTGTCTTGGATAGCCCAGCTGTGTCCCTGAGGACATGTGCTAAACCCAGTGTGGCACATAGAAATAAAGTATGCCCCTTTAGACACCCCCATGCCAGGCACTGTTTAGGGAGAGATAGCAGAGAGCCAGATGGAAAACAGGCACATCTCTGCACAGGATTAGTGTCCATGTCCCCTGAGTTCTGGTGAAGCCAGAAGCCAAACTAGAGAGTCAGCCACCTGCCCAGAATCAATGTGCTAGCAGCAGGATGTATTTGGTCCTGAGTATTCAGGAGACTGCTTTATACCTGTTTGGCCTTCCTTATTTGCATACACTTCTCTTTCAGATCTCCTTCCAGACATTTCCTTTGTTTCTCTCTACATTGTTGTCACTATTCATTCTCAGGAAGGATCATAGTCTTTCATCCCTGTACTACATCCTTGCGATAATGGCTCTGGAATGCAGCTGCCTTTGGAACCATCTGGAAGCTTTTCAAAATCTTCATGACTAGGCACACACTCTAGACTAAAATCAGAGTAACAGAACCTCTATGGTGTGTGTATGTGTGTGTGTGTGTTACGGTGGAAAATAAACCTACAGAATTCTTTATGCCTGAGTTCCAGCTCTAGCTTGACACCAATATATATATATATATATATATATATATATATATATATATTCCCAGTTGGTGTGATTGTACAGCCAAGGCTGAGAATCAAGATTTTAGATTTCCATTTCACCACACGGTGAAATAAAGCTGCACACCTTCTACTGAAGGTATGTCAGCAGAAGTTGGAGGGCTAAGAACCTTTCAGAATCACAAATGGACTGACCTTATAGGAGCTTCCAAGTTGATGCATAGTCAGGTTCCTTGGGGCTAGAGGCAACCCCAAACCACTTTGTTTTGGGGGTGATTACACCACCTTATCTTGTTGTACCTAGCCTGTGCCAAAACTAGTTTTCTCACAGTTGACCAAGATCTTGGGGATGAGAAAGGATCCAAGTATCTCTGTGTAAAACAAAGTTTGTGGTATCAGAATTTAGTACATTATAGACATTACATAAAAGGAGAACATGTGGGCCTGGGAGGTCAAATGACTTTCCTATGGTTATCCCAGCAGGCTTCTGGCAGAACGAGAGGTATTTGAATGCCTCTGTAGCTCCATCTCACCTTTTTGCCTCCTCATGTTTCTGCTGAAATTTAAGCCCTGCCAGCAAACATTTGGAGGCTTTTTAAATGACTCTTATACTAAGATCCAAATGAGCAAAGCAGTACAGCGATTAGGGAACATCTCTGTCATTTGTGCATGAGACTTTCATGTGCTGTTTTGTTTACCCAGCAAATAAACTAGAGTCTGTGATGTCACTACATGTGGATGAGAAGTTTGAACATTCATTTATGCAAGCAGAGCAAAGAAAAAATTCTTCTGATTTTATTTATTAGAATCATGTAGTGTTACATTAATAATGTTCCTTAATAATTAAAGCATGTTAGCCTGGGTAAATTTACTTTCAACTTCTGGGAAAGAGAAATAACTTTTGTCTGCTTGGTTGAAAAGGATTGCACTTTGATGCTTTCAGCAGACAATAAGTGGTATCACAAGCATGGCTTAGATTCCTCAAGTTTTAAAACTGTCTCACTTTAAGGTACAGGCTAATGGTTTTTACGTATAGAAGAAAAATGACCAAAATAAATAAATAAATAAATAGAACACTGGAAAGTTAGTCATTGACCCAGAAGGGTTTTTGTTTGTCTGTTTTGTTGTTTTGTTTTTGAGACAGAGTTTTGTTATAGAGCTGAAGGCTGAGATTAAGAGGGGACACCATATTAAGCTGACCTACAATTTTAAAATTGAATTTATTCTCATGTTAACTTGTGGCTTTTATTTTGTCCAAGGCCTGAGCCTATTGAGCCTCAGAGTGCAATAGAGAAGGTCACCTTGACCTTCTTAGTGGCCAAATATGGTGCAGGAGATAAAAAGGCATAGGAAAATGAAAAGAGACCACAGAGACCCAAATAAGAAAAGAACATGAACAGGAGACAACTTAGTGGTCAAGTCTTTGCCTTATATTCATGAGGCTCTGAGCTCCATTCCTACCTCCAAATTTTAATGAATTGGTATATAAGTCATAAAGTACATAGGATTGAATGAAATTGAATTACTAACATATACTAAAATGAGTATGATGGGTCTGAGGAGCACTAATCCAGCACGCATGACACCTTAGGTTCCATTCGCAGAACCAAATAAATAAATGATCAGATAGTATAGATAGATTGGGGAAAAGAAAGGAGAATGATCCATTAAAATTTAAACTTTCATAAAGAAACACCACAAAACTATAGCAAATAGTGTTCTCCTAACAGCATACTTCATTAGAATCCTCAGGAAGACTTACTGCTGGAAATTAACTCCCAGAATTTTCCCATTCATTAAGCTTGGACCAGTCCAAAAAAAAAAAAAAATCTTCTTCTCCTGCTTTTAGGAACTTTGTGGACAGTGCAAGCAAACCCCAAGAATGCTTGTTCTAGAGCAGTGTCTCAGACTGTGCTATTGCTTCAGAATGTAAGGATGGTTTCAAATAGATCCAGAAACTGTTTCTATTGGATATGGCACGGTGACAAAAACAACCTTTTTTGAAAAAAAGAATTTATTATTCACTATTCTCAGAAGAGGGACACAGTTATGACACACAGGGCCATATGAAGAAGTACCAGGGTCAGTCATAGGTGAGGTAGAGAGGGGCAGGAGAAAGTGGAGATCTAGCCTGCATTGGAATTTTGTAGGAAGGGGTAGGGAGGGCAAAGCAGAAGTAGCTCTGAATGTACTAATTTCATCATTTAGGTCAGTGGGTGCTGAGCTATCATTGTGGTCTCTGGTTGTCTAGGAATAAGGTATCTTAGAACAAAGGAAATATTGGTTTGGTGTGTAAATTTGATGAAGAGGGGAGTTGGAGATTAGATTGGTTGCTTTGCATATGAAAGACACACTGGAATGCAAGCTGTTTGTTCTCTCCAGGAGTTATTCAGCCCTGGGGTGGCATTGGAGAGAAATCCTTCAGGGATCAGGGCTCCAAGGCATCAAATCATCAGAAAAGACAAAAAATGAAACACATAGCTATAAAAAAAATAAACTTAATGTACTGTTTTATATTGATTGTAAATTTCTTTACTGGTGATAACTAACAATTTAAAGATAGTATTTTTGAAGAGACATTAGTTTGTAAAATTAGTGTATTTAAAATTTAGGACTAAAGAACCTCAGAAGGAAAAAAATAAGTCTTTATGGATCCAAGAAATGTACTTGTGTGTTTGTTTGAGATGGAGTCTTACAATGTATCCCAGGCTTGCGTAGAATTCACCATTGTAGCCTAAAATGGCTTCAAACTCATGTTGATTTTCCTGCTTCAGCTTTCCAAGTATGGGGTTATAGATATGAACCACACACAGTCTCAACAACTTTTTCCAATTATTAACTCCAACCATTTAAGCTTGAACTGAAGAAGGACAATAGCAATACTCGTGCCAAAAAGGACAGGGAAAGCCATGGAGGCCTCAACCCTCCACAAAGAATTCCAGAAAAGTAAGAAATCCCGAAATTGGGAAAAATAGTCTCCAAGGAAGAGCACAATGGTTGGTTATCCAAAACCAAATGGTTAGCCCTGAACCGAAACACTAATACAAGTAGCATTACACAGATTGATCAAACTATTTTTAGGGATATATATATATATATATATATGCAAATAGTAACAACTAATGAAAAGAAGAGCCATGAATTTGAAAGAGAGCAAGAAGGGTATATGCGAGGGATTGGAGGGAGGAAAGGGAAGAAATGATGTAATTATCATCTCAAAATAAAGTATGCCCAACTGTTAATTTTGAGAAATTCATCATATGGTTCAGATCAATCATATTAATAAATTCCTGTTAATTATAGCAACATCATCCTTGAGCTGATGATGTTTTCTGGGTGAAGTTCTCACAAACAATATATATCAGAAGTCAAAAGTACAAAAAAAGTCAGCATACCATATTCCCTACCATATCCTCATTTATTCAGCTACTGAAAAATCTTCACATAAACCCATAAGACTCTCTCTCTCTCTCTCTCTCTCTCTATATATATATATATATATATATATATATATATACATATATATATGTGTGTGTGTGTGTGTGTGTGTATGTGTGTATGTGAGTGTGTTTACACAAAGGGTCTTACTAAAGTACTTTGATCAAGAATGGTTATGTAGGTCATTCAGTTGATTCCTAAATTAAATCATCTTACCTGCTTGCAATTGTATGTGCTGTTGAGGGTGGGGTTTTTCCTTGTGTCTCTGTGGCAAGACAAAGGGAAAAACTGTTCTCTTAGAAGAATGCAGTCTGCTTGTAAGATAAAAGTAACACTTGTTTTCAGTTCAGTGCCCACTGCCACTGCTCACTAAGCAGGAGGCTAGTTAAAAAGTACCATTCTGTACCAGCTCTTTAGGCATCTTGAAGGTTTCTGCAAAATCCCACTTTCTCTCCAACTTTATTTGGATCATTGAAGCTGAGGTTACTTCGACACTTAAAATTGTTTCTGGGCTGAAAAAGATATAGACTTCCCCAATAGAACCATAATAATGTCTGAAAATGACTTCTGGTAGGGGTAGAGTTTTCATGAGGGACTTAAAAGGCCTTAAGTATGTGCTTAGCTGGCTATGAGGGAAGCCATGTGCACCCCAGCAAAACAGTGACACGCAAATGAAACACTTAAGGCCTACAAACTGATAAGGAAGCCACAGAGTTTATTTTCCCTCATTTTATTCTTCTGAAAACATATGGCTTGCTGAGGTATGCCTACCTTACCTTTTGCCTTCTGATATTTTCCAAGTTTTCTCAAAATTTCTTCTTTCTCAAACTGCATGTTTCTGACTCCGTGCCTGTATTCTTGACCTTTCTTTCTTGTTCTGCTCTCAAACAATAAACAAGTGGATGTTTAATGGTCTTAGATGAATATTTACTAACATGGTTAGGAAAAAAAAGAAGCTGTCCTGTCCCTCAGCATAAATTTCAAGTGTCTCCACAAAACATACTTTTCTGAAGATTGTAATTGTTAGCAAAAGCACCAGCCAGCAGCTGGTCTGGGGCAGTCCTGCAGGGTGGGATTGGGGTGGGGGTGAGCTGCAAGAACTGGCAAAACTAGAAGAGCTGGCTTTGGTAACAGAATGTGGATGGTCACAGAGGCCATAGGGATGAATTCACAGAATGATGCTCTAGTAACAGGAGCAGGATAGCAATCCAGATTTGGCAGAACTATATGAGCTCATTTAACTCTCAAAACAATCTTGTTGTCTCGCTATTATTAATTATTATTATTATTATCATTATCATTTATTATTGTCATTTTATTGTTGCTGTTACTGTCTATTCATAGTTGAGGAAACTGTCCAAGGTCACACAGTTAGAAAATGGTAGGAATCAGGATTTGCATCAAGCTCTCTGACTGCAGAGCCCATGTCTTTTTTTCCCCCTTCCTGGCTTGCTGTTGACCCAGTTTGAACAGCACCATAGGTTTTGATGTCTGCCTGGCAGGCCAAAGACACCAACTAGCATCACCTTTCAGACAAGTTTTGTATGTGCATGAATGTTTTATTATTGTTGTTGTTGTTCTAATTCTGGAAGGAAAAGTGTCTTTAGGATTTTAAATCATATATGACTCGTTTCCTGATATGTGCTGTCACAATGATTTCTTTTATAAAGATATTGAATGCAGCCTCTAGAATTAAGAATTTCTACTTATGCACTGAAGAATAATGTCGAAGCTAAAGAAGACGAAGAAGAAGAAGAAGAAGAGGAAGAGGAAGAGGAAGAGGAAGAGGAAGAAGAAAAGGCGACCTTATTAACCCAGTTCTTTCTACCCAAAATTTCCACAAACTGTAAGCATTCCACAGGATTACACCCACACAGTACCTAGAGCAATATTTTGAACAAAGCAGTCTAACTCAATAACATTCCAGGCAGCTATTGAAACACTTTCAGGGTAGAGCACTTTCCTGAACAGCAATGTAATTAGGTGGAATGCTATAAAAGTCTTCTAGTGCATAGGAGAATCTTGAATTCAGAGTGGCACGAAGGACCACATGGAGAGAATGTGCACATGGTTTCACTCAGGAGATACACCAGATGTATACAGAAATGGCACACAGGTGCTGCCACCCACTTGAGCTGCACCCATATCAGGGAGAAAAATACCAACATTTCCTTCTCATCTCTATAACAAGGTTAATTAACTCTTCATTTGTGGCACCTATTGATGGGAACACTTGCTTAAGATGATATTCTTTTTCTATCCTTGCTCTAAAAGTATTATTTCTGGGAAAAGTAAGCATTCTAAGGTATGCTGCTGTCATGCCGAACCAAGCCAAGCCTTGTGTAATTGATGAACCATCCTTTATGACCTGGGCCACTTGTGACCTCCTATGATGCATACTCTCTAAAGTACTTTCAGATATTCTCATAGGCACCAGCCTCCTCCTCTTCCTCCTCCTCCTCTTCTTCTTCCTCCCCCCTCCTCTTCCTCCTCCTCTTCCTCTTTGTCTTCTGTAGTAGCCTCAGCTGATCTCAAATTCACCATGACCTGGACTAACTCCAGCCTGTACCTCCCAAATGATATGATTTCAGGTATGTACAATAGAGTCTAGTTTATGTGGTTATAGAGATAGAACCCAGAGTCTCTTTTTCTTTTCTTTTCTTTTTTTTTATTTAAACAATTTTTATTAGGTATTTTCCCCACTTACAATTCAAATGCTATCCTGAAAGTCCCCTATACCTTCCCCCTCCCCTGCTCCCCAACCCACCCACTCCTGCTTCCTGGCCCTGGCATTCCCCTGTATTGGGGCATATAATCTTTGCAAGACCAAGGGCCTCTCCTCCCAATGATGGCCGATTAGGCCATCTTCTGCTACATATGCAGCTAGATACACGAACTCAGGGGGTACTGGTTAGTTCATATTGCTGTTCCCTTTCAGCTCCTTGGGTACTTTCTCTAGCTCCTCCATTGGGGGCCCTGTGTTCCATCCAATAGATGACTGTGAGCATCCACTTCTATCTGCCAGGCCCTGGCATAGCCTAACAAGAGACAGCTATATCAGGGTCATGTCAGCAAAATCTTGCTGGCATATACAGTAGTGTCTGTGTTCGGTGGTTGATTATGCTATGGATCCCTGGATGGGGCAGTCTCTGGATGGTCCTTCCTTCTATCTCAGCTCCAAACTTTGTCTCTGTAGCTTCTTACATGGATATTTTGTTCCCCATTCTAAGGAGGGATGAAGTATCCACACTTTGGTCTTCCTTCTTCCTGAGTTTCATGTGTTTTGCAAATTGAATTTTGGGTATTCTAAGTTTCTGGGCTGATATCCACTTATCAGTGAGTGCATATCAAGTGAGTTCCTTTGTGATTGTGTTACCTCACTCAGGATGATATCCTCCAGATCCATTCATTTGCCTAAGAATTTCATAAATTCATTGTTTTTAATAGCTGAGTAGTACTCCATTGTGTAAATGTACCACATTTTCTGTATCCATTTCTCTGTTGAGGGACATCTGGAACCCAGAGTCTCTTATAAGGTAGGCAAATATCCTGCCAATTGAAGTACATCTTCAGTCCTGTTCTTGGACATTTGTTTACTACTTGAAGTATGTAGGATTATTGATTCCTCACTACCTGAAGACACATCTCCCTGTTGCTGTTCTGTGGTGTTGTGCTTGCTAACGGAAGGTGTTCAGAACTGCTGCTGTTGAGACAATGCTTCGAAGAGAGCAGTTGGAAGCAGGGATTACAAAAAGAATAAGAATAATAAAAAAGGCTTTTAAAGGCAACTTGGTACCATTGCTTGAGAACAGCTCAGCTTTCTTCCTTGTAATTCAGCAGGAATGCTTTGCATAGGAAAGAAAAAAACAAGTGTGTGTGTGTGTGTGTGTGTGTGTGTGTGTGTTAGTGGTGCAGCTTTAATCTGAATAAACCACAGTTCCATCCAAATGAAAAAAAAAAGCAGGCTCAGTCCTGTCTGTGGTGGCTTTGTATTAGAAAACAAGATGGTCACCCATGCATGACTGGAACTTTTCAAGTCATCAAGGCTCCTGGGGGTATCCTTTAGGGATCTCTGAGGCAGAAGAGTTTGTAAAGCTGTTGTTTCTCCACACAGCTTGCTCCCTGTTTTTCTCTGTTTTATCACATGCAACCCAATGCCTGGATTAGAGATCTTGGCTGGTTTTTATTTGTTTGTTTGTTTAGAACGGGTTATTCTACCTTCTCCTTCTACCATATAGATTTGTGATCTTGGTTCTCTGCCTTGACAGGCAGGCCCCACAGAGAATTTTCCTTTGAGTGATCCCTTAGATTCTAGCCCTTTGCTGTGAGACACACTTCCTAGGGAGACACAACATCTACTCACCCCACTATGGAACAAAGTAACAATTGCACTGAAGTCCAACTTCTTGAAGCAATGAATTTTTAATGGATTTGCTAACAGGCTCATGTGTGAAGGCTAAGTACGAAGAGCAGGAGTGACTCAAACAGCATTGCCAATAGGCACATCCCAACAGAGGTGGCAACTTATGGAAGCTGCAACCCTGAAACTGCACAGTTTTCAGGCAAAATGGTCAAATCCAAGAGATCTCTCCTCAGGGAAGAGGCCTGGCAGAATCTTTCTAGTTTCAGATTTGAAAGAGACATGACACCCCTGCCCCCCAATTTCATGAGTCTTCTCTCTCCTGCAGTACTTCTTTCTTCCAGTCCTGGAAGGAATGTTTCAATTCAGAGGAAACTATTCTACAATTTCAGTGTTTTGCAGATTTAGATACATGATTACTATGCAATGAAAGACATGCATTTATAGGAGAAGGAGAATAGAAAAAGATTGGACAATCTATGCCTACATTCTAATGTTCTGAGACAATGCAGGGTTTACAACAATTGGATGTATGTTTAAAATGTTAGAAGATGGCTAGGGAAATGACTCAGCGGATAAAAGTGGTTATTGCTTTTGCACAGAACTTGGGTTTGGTTCTTAGCACACACACAATAGCCCACTACCATCTGTAACCCCAACTACGGGGAATCTGACAGCCTTTTCTGGACTCAGTGTCAGTGCAGATATATGGTACATTTAACTACATGGAGACAAAACACTTTACTCGTAAAATAAAACAAATAAGTCTTTAAAAACATAAATGGAAGAAAGAAGCTAGAAAATTCTCAACATAAAAAAAAAGATAAATGTGTGAGAAACTACCAGTGCTAATTAACCTGATTTGACAATTAGATGTTGTATACAAGTATCCAATTGTCAAGTGGTACCCAATAGACAGGTATAGTTATTGCATGTTAATTGAAAATTCAAGGAGCAAGAGCTAGAAATGTGGCTCAGCAGCTAAGAACATATAATGCTCTCCAGAAGAACCAAGTTCAATTCCCAACACCTATGTCACTACCATATGCTCACTACCATATATATAACTCCAGATCTAGGGGATCTCATGCCTCTGGCTTCAGTGGACACCTGTGCTCATATCCCTTCCACACAATACACACTTAAGTTTTCAAATACTATAAAAACAAAAATGAAATAGATATATTTATCATATATCTTTTTGTTGTTTCTGTGTTGAACTACCATGATCAAAAGCAAGGCTGAGGTGGAAAAGGTCTATTTAGCTTATACTTCCACACTGTAGTCTATTATTGAAGGATGTCAGGACAGGAAAACAGGGTAGAATCCTGGAGGCTGAAGCTGATACAGAAACCATGCTGCTTACTGGGTTACTCATCATGGCTTACTCAGCCTGCTTTCTACCAGAACCCAGTACCACAGCCCACGGGTGACACCATCCACAATATACAGGTCCCTCCCACACTAATCACTAATTAAGAAAATGCCTTATAAACTTACCCATGGCCTAATTTTATGAAGGCATTCCCTCTTCTCAGAAGACTATACCTTGAGTCAAGTTGACATGAAACTCACCAGAGCATCATCTATACATCATAAGTCACCTTATACGGTGTATTTCATCATATAAAATTCAGAATTTTTATACACAGCAGTTCTTAAACAATATTCCCACAAATTAGCCTCTCCCAGGAATAAGCCCCTTAATTGGTTGTCCAGTGCGGAGAGATCAGCTTTAAAATTATATATGCATAAACAACAAAAACAGACTCAGCAGGCTCTATTCATATGTATTTGTATGAACACATACATAATACATTGTATGCATGTAACAAATATAATCAAAGAAAAAGAGGCTGTCATCTCGAGAGTTTGGGGGGTTAAGGAAGGAGGTCAAGGGAAGGTAATTATGAGGAGCTGGAAGAAAAATGGAAGAAGACTATAATTCAAATTTCATTTAAAACAAAACATTAAAATCACACTATTCTCATAGCAGTTCATATCATGTGCGCACACTCCAGGTGTGAAGTATTTTTCAAGTTCCATCAGGAAGAAGTCTTAGAAAAGTATGCATAAAGATGAGGCTATCTTTATACTTTTTCTCTAGGACCATATACCATTTCATCTGAAATTTTATGAGACTATAGCTTGTGTTCTTTTATAGTTTCCTCAAATATCATTGAGTTCTTCATGAATATCTGTATGTGGAGTTTTGCAAATGGTTTCATGGTGTATTAGTTGCTTTTCTGTTGCTCTGATAAAATATGATCAAAGGTAACTAAGGAAGAGAGAGTATATTTTGGCTTAAGGCTCAAGAGGGCTAAGGGTAGATCAACATGGCAAGGTATGACAATAAACAACAGCTATGGTAATAGGAGCCAGAAACAGAGAGAGCTAACTGGAAGTAGGGTGAGGCTAATAGGAACTCCCAAAGCCTGCCCCAGTGACAGGCTTCCTCCAAGGTCACTTCCAGAAACAGCACCACCAATTGGGAAACAAGTCTTCAAATACATGAGCCTATGGAGGATATTCTCCTTCAAACCTATTTACATAGCATACATAAAATTACACAATTTGTTCTTTTTCAAGCAATGTTGGTGCTGAGATTTGAACCCAGGGCCTTTGGGTTCAAATTGTTCTATGTTGAGGTATGTCTCTGGCCCTTAAATTTGCTTTTACTTTTTTTTAATTTCATTTTTAGGGAGATAATTGATTATTTAGGGAGATAACAGCTCTGTAGTATTTTGCATGTATATTGGCTATTTACATACCCTCTTCCTTGAGTCCTGTGTCTATATAATTTATTCAAGTTTCTCTGACTTGTTTTCTATTTCTAATCAATAGAAAAACCTTTCTATTTCCTGCACAGCAAATATGTGATAGTTAAATTCTTTGCAAGTGTGTTCCCCAAGTGACTTCAACTTATTTTTGTTGTTGTTGTTATTTGTTTTTTGTTTTGTTTTGTTTTTCAAGACAGGGTTTCTCTGTATAGCCCTGGCTGTCCTGGAACTCACTTTGTAGACCATGCTGGCCTCAAACTCAGAAATTCACCTGCCCCTGCCTCCCAAGTGCTAGGATTAAAGGTGTGTGCCACCACTACCCAGCTTGACTTCAACTTTTAATGTCACTTGTGATGTAATCTTCCTAGTGAGGTTGGAAATTTTAATCTAATCCAGTTAATCAGTTTTTTTTTTCTTTGTGAAGTATACTTTTTATGACCTATGCAAACATCCATTTGAACTATATTTTGGTCAGTGATATGGGGTCAGAAATGGATTGTTTTCATATAAGGTTAATGAAATGTGCTGATTGACTAGTTTGTGATTTCCCAGTGACTAATGATGTCATTTGACTGCCAATGCTCATATCTATTCTCTTTGGGAGGCTCTCTATTTTATCCTATCAATCTATATAATCCCATGCTAATGTTAGGATGAGTTCTCTACTTCTTTGTCTACTGGGGATTAGTGTGTATATAGACTGTGAAACTAGTAAGGAGACCATAAGAAGATAAAAAGATTTTTGAGGAAGGAGAAAAGAGTGTTAAAGGGGATCTGTACCTTGAAAGCAGAAAGGAAGCTATAAGAAGGGGTAGAAGGATTTTAAAAAGTATTAGGAGGTTGGAGGAGAAGTTGAGGGAGGAAAATCAACAACAACAAAACATTTAAGACCAAAAGTAAACCTAATACTGAGTATGCTAATTTAAGTTTCTTTATATGTAAAGTTAATTCAGGTGCAATTTACAAACATAAAATTCATCCAAATGTAAATATAATATTTATTACTTAGATGTAATTCTTACAGTAGTGCAGATATCATTCTAATCCAATCTTAGAGTTACTCCTTCACCATAAACAGTTCCTTAGTAATCATTTTCTAGTGGACATTACCAGCCTCTAGCAACTATTTCCCTTGTTCTGTCTCAGTTTCTGTGCCTTTTCTATGAATTTCATGTAAATCAAATAATAAAATAGGTTCTCTTATGTTCGGTTCCTATTATTCAGCATCATATTTTTTAGCTTCACTCACATTACAATATGTATCAATAATTCACATAGTTGAGACTGTTATTGCTGTGTAGTATAACTTTGTTGGGACATATTATATTTTGTTTAACAATCCATAATTTGATGGACATTTATGTCCTTTCTATTTTTAAACATTTTTACATTTTTTCTTTTTTTAAAACAGGTTACTCTGTGTAGCCTTAGCTGTCTTGGAACTTGCTCTGTAGACCATGCTGGCCTCGAACTCACAGAGACTATCTGCGTCTGCCTCTTGAATGTGGGGATTAAAGGCATGCTTCCCCGTTTTATGCTATCATGGATCATACTACTATGAGCACTCATGGACTAGTCTTTATCTAGATGTGTGTTTTCATTTCTCTTGGGTAGAACTTAGGTAGAAACCTAAAATGAAATTGCTGGATTATAGGATAATTTGTAAAATAATAATAATAATAGCTGCCAAACTGTCCTCCAATGAAGTTATTCTATTTTGTTTCTATCAATAGAGCACCGCCTTGCCAGTACTTCATTGTTAATCTTTTTGATCATAGTAATTCTGATTGATATGAAGTAATATCCCATTGTGGTTTTAATTTGTCTTTCCCAAGTAACTAAAATTACTGAAAATTTTTTCTGTGTTTTTTAGGTATCTGTATGTAGTCTTTTATGAAATGAATTTCTCAGCTCA
The DNA here is from genome assembly GCF_000001635.26 of Mus musculus. Lineage (NCBI taxonomy): Eukaryota > Metazoa > Chordata > Mammalia > Rodentia > Muridae > Mus > Mus musculus. The sequence continues at coordinate 19,325,482 of NC_000086.7, forward strand.
TTTATGACTGTCATATCCATGATCTCAGCTTCATTTCTGGCTTGTTTGCCATTCACTCCAACAGGACTTCAGGCTCAGATGAAGAGAACTATGAGCTTTCTGATTTGTTTCCTATCAAATTTAATACTTTGAGCTAATTACAATCTATATTTCCCTTATTCAGAGCCTTCCATAAAGCAGGAGACCTCTCAGTTCTCATAGCTGACCCTATACTGCTAAAGCAAGCTCTCACCGATTGAGCAAGATAGGTTATGGGACCAGCTATAGGAATGAGCCTCTGACTCATAGTTATGAGTTGAAGTTTAGGTAATTACTCAAGAATAAAAGCTTCTTAATTTATTTTTTTACATTTGATCAATTCCAAAACCCTTTAAGAAATGTGTTTTTTTTTTTTTAATTTGTTTGTTTGTGCTCTATTTTGCATGTATTTCAACGTGACAGAAGAGGGCATCATATCTCATAGATGGTGGTGAGTCACCAAGTGGTTGCTGGGATTTGAACTTAGGTACTCTGGAAAAAATGCCAGTGCTCTTAACTGATGAGCAGTCTCTCCAGCCTCCAAAATGTTGTTTCTAAAAACCAGATATGATAGAAAGTGCCTGTAATTCAAGCACTTGGGAGATGGGAGAAATTCAAGCAAGACTTAGCTATATGGAGTTCAAACTGAAAGACTGCATGGGACAGTTGGGTATAGTTTGATGCTTACCTTTTGACAAGGAGATTTGCCAGTATCTTTAGGCTATGCTAGCTTAAAGGTTTTTCACTGTTTTGCTTTTAACTACAACCTAGAAGATTCCCTTAAATTTTTCTTATGCCATCCAGTACCAGAAATATGGGAGCAAGTTAGAGCTCACCCTTGGGTTCACTAGGCTCTAGGTTGGTATTCGGCAGGCACTTTTCTTCCCAGGAGAAGAACTTACATCCAGTCTGACCCTCATCAGCTAAATCATGGACTCTAGAGCTTTTTTTCTAATGAAACACCCACCCATGCACACACATCCCCACTCCTACCCTCCACATATACACCCAACATTTTAAAAATGTGTATGTATGTGTGTGTATTCACACATGTGTGTGTTTCAAGGTCAAAGGACAACTTTGGGTATTGGTCCTTGTCTTCTGCTTTTTCTGGAACAAGGCCTTTGTTTTATAGAATTTTCTCTACTATAAAACATTCCATCTTTGAAGGATCCTCCTTAAGGTGCAAGATGTTCCAGGAGGGAAAATTGTCCATCCTGCAGGGAAGTTCCTTAAAATTCAAAGAGGCAAACAAATCACTAGCTACAGGAAGGCCCTGAACTGATCTGATTCTCTAGGATCCTTCTCTATCAGAGCTTATATAATCAGCATGGATAGTTGAGATTCCCTTTCATATCAGCTCAGTTGCCTGGAAGAGACACCCTCCAACCTGTTTAGCAGCCTGCTAGTTGTATAGTATGCAACCTGTTTCCAGCTTGACCAAGCTGTCACTCTCTGAGCTTTCAATTGGTGCAGCTGTCTTTGTCTTTGCGCTATTTCTGCTCCTGTAAGTGATCCCTTACCCATATTCCTGTAGAAACCCCAATCAACTCATTGGTTTACTAAGATGGAGTTTGTTGGTATCCATTTTTTTTTGTTATGTCATTTATTCCTTATTTAGGATGAGAAGATGCTCTTGTTGCCTCAAGAATATTGTCACACAACCATTTCTCTTTTGTTCTTTGCCACGATTTATGCCAGACTAGCTGGCTGAGAGCTTCTGGGGGTTCTCCTGTTTCTGCCTCTAGTCTGCCTCTAGCCATTATAGGCACATGTTATGGCATCCAGCTTTTATCTGGGTTCTAGAATTTGACCTCAGGTTCTCAGGCAAGCACTCTAATCATTGTGCCATCTCCACAGACGTTATCCATTGAGCCATCTCCCCAAACTCTGATTTTTTCCTTTTGTCATAGGAAACCTGCATAATGATGAGATTGTTTATATAGTCTCACAGATGGCTCAAAGATGAAAGATATAAGATGAAACCCTCTCACCAGATTAAAATGAAGCTGAAAACCCTCATTACCCAGTAATATCACGGCCATCATAAGGCTGTATCAAAATGCATTGCTCACATGTTTGTGGTGATGCTGCCAATTGGATAAAACTATAGCAGATTAAACTGCATGTACAGTACTTAAATTTTTGTAATTAACATGGTCCTTCTATTTATTAAAGAAGCTTACTCTAAAACAGTGTGCTATGCTAACCTCTTACATCTTGAATTTATTGCATCTCTTTTTAAATGTATATAGTATTTTTGTTTGTTTTATCTAGTCTTGAACTCTTGGTCTTAAAAATCATCCCACTCAGGTTTCCCAAATAGCTGGGATTCAGGTATACTAATACCCTGGCTTCCTGTGTGTCTTGACTGAAACAAGACAACATACAGTGTTATTGATCTAGACCATGCTGGTTTCTGTGCAAAATCCAGACTCACTTAACAACACATTGTTTAAACCCTGTCTCCTTTGTTAAGAAATGCTTGGGTGTTTATCTCATTAGAAAAAAGAGAAGGAAAAAAATAATCTTATTACATATAATGTAAAATCTTAAAAATTTTATCCAAGACTGGAAATCTGGCAAGCCTACTTGTAAGTGGACAACAGATAGTTTGATTGTAGAATATGGAGGATATACAATTTGAGGCACAGCAATTTACAAGGACCATTTTAAAGGAGTGTAAAATAATATAGATTTGTAAGGCCTACAGCTGTTGCGCACGCCCAACTGGCCAGGAAGAACGACGCTGCAACAGGATCCTTCTGCACACGTTTATTCAGTCCTGTTTCTTCTTGTTTATATCTCCCTTGTTTATATCTCCCCCGAACCCTGGGCCTCTCGCTCTTTTATACTCTCAGTTCCCATCCACGCAGAGCAGGCCACGCCACCTCACCAGGCACGCAGCTTCAGCTAATCAGGGCAGCAGGGGCATGTCTCCATCAAAATGGATTCACCGGTATCCTGGTACACCTGCGCAGCTCTCAAGATGTTTGTGGCTTATATGAGGAAGTCAGGTGCAAGTCATATGACTTAGCTGCAGTCCCTGGCGCCTTTGGGACTGCCGCCACACCTGCTCCTCACATACAGCTGTAACCTTTAATGCACAGGGCAAAGTGTCCACATTGCTTAGTGATGGTATGGGCTGAGTCCTAAGCATTCCTGAAGAATCATATTCACCATTGCACTTAAGCAAAGTGGATAAGAACTGTAATTAGAAAGGTTATTGTGAAGGTGGCAGCTATAGAAAGGTAGAGATCTTGAAGCTAATTGTAAATTGTGTTGTGGTAGGGTTTACAAAAGACCCTTTTATCTTATGGGAATCATTATATTTTGGTAGGTTTACAGAATTTGTTTTGCCATCAAATGCATATATCAGGAAGCTGGAAATAATTCTTTCCTAATTTCCTCAGCTCATGGTTCATATCACCTTTAGAGACATAATATTTTTTGTGTAGAGTGCAAGGTACCTGATAAGAATGGTCACAAATCTCTCTCTCTCTCTGTCTGTCTGTCTGTCTGTCTTTCTGTTTCTGTCTTTGTCTCTGTCTCTGTCTCTCTCTCTCTCTCTCTGTGTGTGTGTGGGTGGGTGTGGGTATGTGGATGTGGGTGTGGGTATGTGCTTGTTGTAAAGATCAAAGGACAACTTCAGGTGTTGTTCCTTTGTCATCACTCACCTTGGCTGTTCAGTGAGCCCCAAAGGTCATCCTGTCTCTGCCTTTCCAGTACTGGGATTACAAGCACTCACTACCAAGCCAGATTTATTGAGTGGATTCTCATGCTTGGAAAGCAAGCAGAACTTGCCAACTGAGCACACCCTGGCCCAGTTCAAAACTAAGGGAAACTTTCAATCTGGCCAATTTATGAATTCTAAGAGCCCATAAGGAGAATGTACCTCTTCTTAGAGAGAGTGATGAAACTATCCTGGATTGAAGAATCCTATTTACTTCCCACAGATTTATATACTCCTGCCAAGACTTCATTGAAGTTAGGACCAGCATTCATCTGGGCCACCTTGGCCTTGTGTTGTAGGCTTCATCAGAGACTGACTACAATTGTCCACCATAAAATGGGTGACATGTGAGGGAAAAGGGAGGAGGTATTTAGAAGACTTGGAAGGACTGCTGTTTTCAAAGGTTTGTGGATGGCAAAGATCAAAAAGAAACCTATACTAAAACTATAAAATCTGCAACACCTCATTAAAAATTATCTTGACAAATTTTCATATCAGTTTGAAATCATTGAGATGTAGCTTTTATGGCTGGCATTACTCATTCACAGGTGAATAGGAAGTCTTTAATTCATGTAAGTATACGGTGAATGCTTAAAACCTTTAAATCTTTTCAGTGCTTTTCTGAATGCTATTAATACAGAACATGGAAAATTCTTTGTCTTTTGACATTAGCATTCAAAGAAATCTCTAAAGCCTACTACAAATACAAAGTACTTCCTTTTCTTCCTTCTTGAGACATCCATTTTCCTATTGTGAAATTTGTATATATTTTCCATCAGACTATTAACTTAATGAGGTACTGTTCTTTATTTTTGTAGTGTCTCTCTTACTCCCCAGAAATCAGACTGAGGGAAAACATATCAAATCATTGTAGGAAACAGCTTGATCTTTGCTCTCTGTGAGCTTATAATTTAATTCAAGACAAGATGTGGTGGCTTGAACAAGAATGACCCCCCCCCTAGGCTCATATATTTGAAAGCTTGGTCACTAGTGCAGGGGTGTCTGCAACCTCAACAGCTAGCAGAGTGACAATCCACAGAAGGCCAGAAGACAGTTGGGTTCAACATAACTCACTAGCCAGCGTTGATCCAAACTTCTGGAGTTTGACCTCAGGTAGTTTATTTTAGGCACAGCACAATTTGGTGAAAAAAACTCAATGGTAATTAACTCAATCCCATGTGTATAACAAAGCATGCATAAATCTCCTTGAGGAACAAAGTAAGCTAAATGCAGATGAGACATGACTATAGAGAAACTCCTTATAAAGTCCATAAAGATATGTTCTGAAGTTTGACTGAGAAAAACAAAGCTCTCTATTACTCTCTCTCTCTCTCTCTCTCTCTCTCTCACACACACACACACACACACTTACAGAGAGAGAGAGAGAGAGAGAGAGAGAGAGAGAGAGAGAGAATTGATTTTTGGTTCATGGGAACAAAATAGATTTTAGAGTCAAACCATTCCTCAAATCTCAACTATATTGCTGATTAAAATATAATTTGGGGGAAGTTATATAACTTTCTTGAGTCCCTATTTTCTTATAAAATGGGGATTCCTGTACCAGTGTTGTGGAGCTGCCTTAGGGAAGGGTAATCTAAGCCCCTGGCTTCTAGCTTTTACTTAACAGGTGATAGCAAATATTTGAAACATCTTTGTTCCTCTATAACACCTGACTCAGGAATCTTTTTTTCATTTTTTATTAGATATTTTCTTCATTTACATTTCAAATGCTATCCCAAAAGTCCCCTATAGCCTCCCCCCACCCTGCTCCCCTACCTACTCAATCCCAATTCTTGGCCCAGGCATTAACCTGAACTGGGGCATATACAGTTTGCTAGACCAAGAGGCCTCTCTTCCCAATGATGGCCAACTAGGCAATCTTCTGCTACATATGCAGATAGAGACACAAGTTCTGGGGGTACTGATTAGTTCATATTGTTGTTCCACCTATAGATTTTCAGACCTCTTCAGCTATTGGGTACTTTCTCTAGCTTCTCCATTGGGGGTCCTGTGTTCCATCTTATAGATGACTGTGAGCATCCACTTCTGTAATTGCCAGGCACTGGCAAAGCCTCACAGGAGACAGCTATATCAGGGTCAAGATTTCGGCAAAATCTTGCTGGCATATGCAATAGTGTCTGCGTTTGGTGGCTAATTATGGGATGGATTCCTGGGTGGGGCAGTCTCTGGATAGTCCATCCTTTCGTCTTAGCTCCAAACTTTGTCTCTACAACTTCCTCCGAGGATATTTTATTCCCTATTCTAGGGAGGAATGAAGTATCCATGCATGGGTATTCCTTCTTGATTTTCTTGTGTTTTGGAAGTTGTATCTTGGGTATTCTAGGTTTCTGGGCTAATATCCACTTATCAGTGAGTGCATATCAAGTGACATCTTTTGTGATTGGGTTACCTCACTCAGGATGATATCCTCCAGATACATCCATTTGCCCAAGAGTTTTATAAATTCATTGTTTTAATAGCTGAGTAGTTATCCATTGTGTAAATGTACCACATTTCTTGTATCCATTCCTCTGTTGAGGGACATCTGGTTTTTTTTCCAGCTTCTGGCTATTACAAATAGGGCTGCTATAAACATAGTGGAGCATGTGTCCTTATTACCAGTTGGAACATCTTCTGAGTATATGCCCAGAAGAGGTATTGCTGGATTTCTGAGGAACGGCCAGACTGATTTCCAGAGTGGTTGTACAAGCTTGCAATCCCACCAACAATGGAGGAGTGTTCCTCTTTCTCTACATCCTCGCCAGCATCTGCTGTCACCTGAATTTTTGATCGTAGCCATTCTGACTGGTGTGAGATGGAATCTCAGGGTTGATTTGATTTGCATTTCCCTGATGATTAAGGATGTTGAACATTTTTTTCAAGTGCTTCTCAGACCTTCGGTATTCCTCAGTTGAGAATTCTTTGTTTAGCTCTGTACGCCATTTTTAATGGGGTTATTTGAATTTCTGGAGTTCAGCTTCTTGAGCTATTTTATTTATTGAATATTAGTCCCCTATCAGATTTAGAATTGGTAAAAATTCGTTCCAAATCTGCTGGTGGCCTTTTTGTCTATTGACAGTGTCTTTTGCCTTACAGAAGCCTTGCAATTTTATGAAGTCCCAATTGTCAATTCTTTTTTTTTTTTGATATCTATTTTTTATTACATGTTTTCCTCAATTACATTTCCAATGCTATCCCCAAAGTCCCCCATACCCTCCCCCCCCCCACTTCCCTACCCACCCATTCCCATTTTTTTTTTTTTTTTTTTTTGGTCCTGGCGTTCCCCTGTACTGGGGCATATAAAGTTTGCTTGTCCAATGGGCCTCTCTTTCCAGTGATGGCATATGTATCTTTTGATACATATGCAGCTAGAGTTAAGAGCTCCGGGGTACTGGTTAGTTCATAATGTTGTTCCACCTATAGGGTTGCAGATCCCTTTAGCTCCTTGGGTGCTTTCTCTAGCTCCTCCATTGAGAGCCCTGTGATCCATCCATTAGCTGACTGTGAGCATCCACTTCTGTGTTTGCTAGGCCCTGACATAGTCTCACAAGAGACAGCTATATCTGGGTCCTTTCAGCAAATTCTTGCTAGTGTATGCAATGGTGTCAGCGTTTGGAAGCTGATTATGGGGTGGATCCCTGGATATGGCAGTCTCTAGATGGTCTATCCTTTCGTCACAGCTCCAAACTTTGTCTCTGTAACTCCTTCCATGGGTGTTTTGTTCCCAATTCTAAGGAGGGGCATGATGTCCACACTTCAGTCTTCACTCTTCTTGAGTTTCATGTGTTTAGCAAAGTGTATCTTATATCTTGGTTATCCTAAGTTTTGGGCTAATATCCACTTATCAGTGAGTACATATTGTGTGAGTTCCTTTGTGATTGTGTTACCTCACTCAGGATGATGCCCTCCAGGTCCATCCATTTGCCTAGGAATTTCATAAATTCATTCTTTTTAATAGCTGAGTAGTACTCCATTGTGTAAATGTACCACATTTTCTGTATCCATTCCTCTGTTGAGGGGCATCTGAGTTCTTTCCAGCTTCTGGCTATTATAAATAAGGCTGCTATGAACATAGTGGAGCATGTGTCCTTCTTACCGGTTGGGACATCTTCTGGATATTTGCCCAGGAGAGGTATTGCTGGATCCTCCGGTAGTACTATGTCCAATTTTCTAAGGAAAAGCCAGACTGGTTTCCAAAGTGGTTGTACAAGCTTGCAATCCCACCAACAATGGAGGAGCATTCCTCTTTCTCCACATCCTCGCCAGCATCTGCTGTCACCTGAATTTTTGATCTTAGCCATTCTGACGGGTGTGAGGTGGAATCTCAGGGTTGTTTTGATTTGCATTTCCCTGATGATTAAGGATGTTGAACATTTTTTCAGGTGCTTCTCTGCCATTCGGTATTGCTCAGGTGATAATTCTTTGTTCAGTTCTGAGCCCCATTTTTTAATGGGGTTATTTGATTTTCTGGAGTCCATCTTCTTGAGTCCTTTATATGTATTGGATATTAGTCCCCTATCTGATTTAGGATAGGTAAAGATCCTTCCCCAATCTGTTGGTGGTCTCTTTGTCTTATTGACGGTGTCTTTTGCCTTGCAGAAGCTTTGCAGTTTTATGCGGTTCCATTTGTCAATTCTCGATCTTACACCATTTGCCAATTCTTGATCCTACAGCACAGGACATTGCTGTTCTGTTTAGGAATTTTTTCCTTGTGTCCATATCTTCGAGGGTTTTCCCGACTTTCGCCTCTATAAATTTTAGTGTCTCTGGTTTTATGTGGAGTTCTTTGATGCACTTAGACTTGAGCATTTTACAAGGCGATAAGAATGGATCAATTCTCATTTTTCTACATGACAACTGCCAGTTGTGCCAGCAACATTTGTTGAAAATGCTGTCTTTTTTCCACTGGATGGTTTTAGCTCCTTTGTCAAAGATCAAGTGACCATAGGTGTGTGGGTTCATTTCTGGATCTTCAGTTCTATTTCATTGATCTACCTGTCTGTCTCTGTACCAATACCATGCATTTTTTATCACAATTGCTCTGTAGTACAGCTTGAGGTCAAGCATGCTGATTCCCCCAGAGGTTTTTTTATTGTTGAGAATAGTTTTTGCTACCCTAGGTTTTTTGTTATTCCAGATGAATTTGCAAATTGCCCTTTCTAACTCAGTGAAGAATTGAGTTGGAATTTTGATGGGGATTGCATTGAATCTGTAGATTGCTTTTGGCAGGATAGCCCTTTTTACTATATGAATCCTGCCAATCCATGAGCATGGGAGATTCTTTCCATCATCTGAGTTCTTCATCAATTTCTTTCTTCAGAGACTTGAAGTTCTTATTATATAGATCTTTCACTTACTTAGTTAGAGTCACGCCAAGGTATTTTATATTACTTGTGACTATTGTAAATGGTGTTGTTTCCCTAATTTCTTTCTCATCCTGTTTACCCTTGTGTAGAGAAAGGCCAATGATTTGTTTGAGTTAATTTTATATCCAGCTACTGTGCTGAAGCTGTTTATCAGGTTTAGGAGTTCTCTGGTGGAATTTTTATGGTCACTTATATATATTATCATATCATCTGCAAATAGTGATATTATGACTTCTTTCTTTCCAGTTTGTATCCACTTGATCCGCTTTGTTTTCAAATTGCTCTGGCTAGGACTTCAAGTACTATATTGAATAGGTAGGGAGAAAGTGGGCAGTCTTGTCTAGTCCCTGATATTAGTGGGATTGTTTGCAGCTTTTCTCCATTTAGTTTGATGTTGGCTACTGGTTTGCTGTAGATTGCTTTTATCATGTTTAGGTATGGGCCTTGAATTCCTGATATTTCCAAGACTTTTATCATGAATGGGTGTTGGATTTTGTCAAATGCTTTCTCAGCATCTAACGAGATGATCATGTGGTTTTTGTCTTTGAGTTTGTTTATATACTGGATTACATTGATGGATTTCCGTATATTAAACCATCCCTGAAAACCTGGGATGAAGCCTACTTGGTCATGATGGATGATCATTTTGATGTTTTCTTTGATTCAGTTTGCGAGGATTTTATTGAGTATTTTTGCATCGATAGTCATAAGGGAAAATGGTCTGAAGTTCTCTTACTTTGTTGGATCTTTGTGTAGTTTAGTTATTAGAGTAATTGTGGCTTCATAGAATGAATTGGATAGAGTGATATAGTGATATAGTTTCTGTTTCTATTTTGTGGAATAGTTTCAGTAGAGTTGGGATTAGTTCTTCTTTGAAGATCTTATAGAACTCTGCAATAAACCCATCTAGTCCTGAGCTTTTTTTGGTTGGCAGACTATTAATGACTGCTTCTATTTCTTTAGGAGAAATAGGACCGTTAAGATCGTTAATCTGATCCTGATTTAACTTTGTTACCTGGTATCCCTCTAGGTAGTTGTCCATTTCATCCAGGTTTTCCAGTTTTTGTTGAGTATAGCCTTTTATAGCTTTTTGATCTGATGATGTTTCAGATTTCCTCAGGATCTATTGTTATTTCTCCTTTTTTATTTCTGATTTTGTTAATTAGGATCCTGTCCCTGTGCCCTCTAGTTAGTGTGTCTAAGGGTTTATCTATCTTGTTGATTTTCTCAAAGAACCAGCTACTGGTTTGGTTGATTCTTTGAATAGTTTTTTGTTCCAGTTTGTTGATTTCAGGCCTGAGTTTGATTATTTCCTACTGTCTAGTCCTCTTGGGTGAATTTGCTTCCTTTTGTTCTAGAGCTTCTAGGTGTGCTGTCAGACTGCTAGTGTATGCTCTCTCTAGTTTCGTTTTGGAGGCACTCAGGACTATGAGTTTTCCTTTTAGGACTGCTTTCATTGTGTCCCATAAGTTTGGGTATGTTGTGGCTTCATTTTCATTAAACTCTAAAAAGTCTTTAAATTCTTCCTTGTCCAAGGTATCATTGAGAAGAGTGTTGTTCAGTTTCCACATGAATGTTGGCTTTCTATTATTTGTGCTGTTATTGAAGATCAGCATTAGTCCGTGGTGATGTGATAGGATGCATGGCATAATTTAAATATTTTTGTATCTGTTGAGGCCTGTTTTGTGACCAATTATGGTCACTTTTGGAGGAGGTACCATGAGGTGCTGAGAAGAAGGTATATCCTTTTGTTTTATGATAAAATATTCTGTAGATATCTATTAAATCTATTTGTTTCATAACTTCTGTTAGTGTCCATGTATCTCTGTTTAGTTTCTGTTTCCAGGATCTGTCCATTGGTGAGAGTGGTGTGTTGAAGTTGCCCACTATTATTGTGTGAGGTTCAATGTGTGCTTTGAGCTTTACTAAAGTTTCTTTAATGAATGTAGCTGTCCTTGCATTTAGAGCATAGATATTTAGAATTGAGAGTTCATCATGATAGATTTTACCTTTGATGAGTATGAAGTGCCTCTCCTTGTCTTTTTTGATAACTTTGGGTTGGAAGTCAATTTTATTTAATATTAGAATGGCTACTCCATCTTGTTTCTTCGGACCATTTGCTTGGAAAATTGTTTTCCATTCTTTTAGTCTGAGGTAGTGTCTGTTTTTATCCCTGAGGTGGGTTTTCTTGTAAGCAGCAAAATGATGGGTCCTGTTTGTGTAGCCAGTCTGTTTGTCTATGCTTTTTATTTGGGAATTGAGTCCATTGATGTTAGAAAAATCAAAGAAAAGTGATTTTTGCTTCCTGTTATTTTTGTTGTTAAAGTTGGGAATCTGTTCTTGTGGTTATCTTCTTTTAGGTTTGTTAAAGGATTGCGTTCTTGCTTTTTCTAGGGTGTAATTTCCATCTTTGTGTTTGTGTTTTCCCTTTATTATCCTTTGAAGGGCTGGATTTATGGAAAGATATTGTGTGAATTTGGTTTTGTCACGGAATACTTTGGTTTCTCCATCTATGGTAATTGAGAGTTTTACTGGGTATAGTAGCCTAGGCTAGGATTTGTGTTCTCGTAGTGTCTGTATAACATCTCTCCAGTATATTCTGGCTCTCATAGTCTCTGGTAAGAAGTCTGAAGTAATTCTAATAGTCCTGCCTTTATATGTTACTTGACCTCTTTCCCTTACTACTTTTAATATACTGTCTTTATTTAGTGCATTTGTTGTTCTGATTAGTATGTGTCGGGAGGAATTTCTTTTCAGGTCCAGTCTATTTGGAGTTCTATAGGCTTTTTGTGTGTTCATGGGCCTCTCTTTCTTTAGGTATGGGAAGTTTTCTTCTATAATTTTGTTGAAGACATTTGCCGGCCCTTTAATTTGAAAATCTTCGTTCTTGTCTACTCCTATTATCCGTAGGTTTGGTCTTCCCATTGTGTCCTGGATTTCCTGGATGTTTTGACTTGGGATCTTTTTGCATTTTGCATTTTCTTTGATTGTTGTGTCCATGTTCCCTATGAATCCTCTGCACCTGAGATTCTCTCTTCCATCTCTTGTATTCTGTTGCTGATGCTCACATCTTTGGTTCCTGACTTCTTTCCTAGGATTTCTATCTCCAGAATTGTCTCCCTTTGGGTTTTCTTCATTGTTTCTACTTCCATTTTTAGATCTTGGATGGTTTTGTTAAATTTCATCACCTGTTTGGTTTGTTTTCCTGTAATTCTTTAAGGGATTTTTGTGTTTCTTCTACCCATTTAGCAGTGTTTGCCTGTAGTTCTTTAAGGACTTCTACCTGTTTAGCAGTGTTCTACTGTAATTCCTTGAGGGATTTTTTGTGGTTCCTTTTTAGGGGCTTCTACATGTTTAGCAGTGTTCTTCTGTATTTCTTTAAGTGAGTTATTAATGCCCTTCTTAAAATATTCTACCACCATCATGAGATATGATTTTAAATCCGTGTCTTGCTTTTCGGGTGTGTTGGGGTTTCCCGGACTTGTTGTGTTGGGCATACTGGGTTCTGATGATGCCCAGTGTTCTTGGTTTCTGTTAGTAAGATTCTTACATTTGCTTTCGTCATCTGGAAATCTCTTGTGTTAATGTTCAAGCTGTCTCTCATTGGAGCTTGATCCTCCTGTGATTCTGTTAGCCTCTGTCAGCACTCCTGGGAGTCCAACTCTCTCCTGAGTTTCAGTGGTCAGAGCACTCTCTGCAGGCAAGCTCTCCTCTTTCAGGGCAGGTGTCCAGCAGTCTGGAGCTCTGATCTACCTCCTGAGTTCTGGGGTCAGAACCCTCCTTGAAGGCTGACTCTCCTCTGGCAAGGAATGTTTCCAGAAGTTTGGGTCTCAGCTCCACCTCCTGGCTGAGGATGAAGGCCTGATGGGACCCTGACCAAGAAGCTCTGTTGCTTCTATTGCTCTCAGGTGATCAGGAGTTCCTGGGTGTTGTAGTGGTCCTGCAGCATGGAGAGTACTCTGGTGCTCTAGATGCCCTCAGCCAGGTTCAGGCTGAAGATGGAGGGGCTGGCCCTGACCTAAATTGATCCCAGCCTCTGGTCAGTCGGGGTTCCTTTGTCCCTGTTCCTGCTGGCACAAGACCCTCTGCGATTCTTGAAGCTGATGTTGTGTTCCACTCACCCATGATTCCTAGGTGATCTCAAGGTCCTGTGGTGTGGAGAGAACTCTGGAGTCCCAGCAGCCTCTGCTGGGCTCAGAAGGAAGATGGTGGGGGTGGCCCTAATGGGAATGGATTGACTCAATAATCTTTACAGAACTATGTAATCAGCAAATGGTTATTGAGCTGAAAAATTAGCATTTATTCTATATTTTCTTCTTCTTCGGACTGTTTTATTGACTGAACCCCTTCTGTAGTTCTGTGTTGATCATCCAGGTGAAACAAACTGATGCACAATTTATAGGCTGTCATACTTTCCGAATCCATCCATAATCTGTAAAAGTCTCATGAATTCAAAATGAAAGATCATTGTTTTCACCATGTCATGGATAAATATTCCAGCAGATAATTTTACCAGGGAACAGAGTGGATTTTCTCCTGTTCTTTATATTGTTGTATGTGGGTTACCTCACATAGGCAAGTGTATTGCTTTCCATATTAGATGTCCTTAAGGAAAAAAAGCAAATTACAAAGTTAATCAGTGAAGTTTTCCATTAAGCAGATCACCTGATTAATCTGTCAGGAAAACCTTTGATGAGTTTGGAAGAGTTGTCATGGTAACTCAGAAATGTCCAGAGATTAACCTTGCCTCAAGTACATGGAGGAAGACTTTCATAATTCATATCACATACGTGCCTTAGTGTGTATCATGTCCACCCAACCCTGCCCTACCCTGGCTTCATAGAAGGAATCATGGTAGAGGCTCTGGGGCATAGAAGATGTGTATAAGAAATACTCTGTATTTTCAAAAGTTTGTCAAAGCACCAGAGTGAGGGACAAAAATAACTGTAACATAACACAAAAAGAAAAGTACTGTAGAAAAGATGAAGCAGGCTCTGGGATGGTGGAGTGGTTAGTTACAACTCTCCTCAATCTCTCCTAGCTATGAGGAGTAACAACTGTTTCAAACTGGGTGTTTGACTGGGTGGTGAAATATTCTTAATGTTGTTGTGAATTTGTCAACAAAGCTGATCTTCTGCTCTGAATAACAACTTCAGCAAACACCTCCTTTCTCTTAGGTCTATCTAACCTTTACACCTTTCTACAGGCTGGCACTCTTCACTATTCTCCCCGAAAGTACACCAGAATACTTGCTTCCTAATTAAAGTCCACTTCCATTATCTTGAACTTGTATTTGCTTCTCTTCCTCCTTCCTTCTTTCTTTCCTTCCTTCCTCCATTCCTCCCTCCCTACCTCCCTTCCTTCCTTCCTCCCTCCTTTCTTATCTTTTCCTTCTTTCAACCTACACCCCATTTTGTCTTTGAGACATAGTTCACATATAATGCAGACTGGCCTCAACTTCTCATGTAGCTGAAGATGAGCTTGACCTAGTAATCTTCATGCCTCTACCACCCAAGTGCTATGATTACAAATGTGCACAGCTACAAATGACTCAAACTTGGGTTTTCTGAAACTACCCTATGATTATGTTGGTTTTCTATTCCTGACAACGTAGAAAAATATCACTTTTATTAATAAAATAAATATCCCAAAGAAAGCACAAATACATGCTACTTTCAAATATGAATGTTTATGAAACACATAAAACCAAGTACTTTCAGAAGCTGCATCTTAAAGGATCCCTTGGAGGATCTTTCTGACAAATATGTGAGTTAAAGCTTCTGAAAATAAAAGTGTAATGAAGTTGTGACAGATGGACCCCCCCCTTCTTTCCTGGTAAACCTTTCTCTAGTTGCCTGAATCATGCATGATTGGGGTCATCTGTCTCAATTTTTTTCTCTGCTGATTTGTTGTGGATAAATGCTTCTAAAACCTCTGAAAAGCAAATGCTAGTGGGAGGCAGTTTCCATGGTGACTTTGGAGTTTGTATTGTTGTTTTTAGACATCATAAACATGGGGGTTGCTTTTTCTTGTTGCTATGCACATCTTACATACAAATTTTTAAAACAGGACATAGGGAAGAAGGTGAGGAAGGTGTAGCCACCCTAATATTAGGTCTGGGTATCCTATGGTTTTCATCATTAATCATTGTCTCTTGGTTTGATGAGCTTAACTGCATCATTTGGTGCTGAATCTGATCCTAAGTAGTCACACAACCCAGATAACCAGACAGGCATATCAACAGAGATTTGTAAGCAGCAAATACAGAAAAGGTTGGGAATAGGCTTATTATCACAAGTGAATGAAAGGTGACAACGCAGCTTAATAAAGCAGAAAAGACATTACTTATTTTCTTCCAAACTCATTGCTTCTGTAACTTAAAATATGTTTTGTTGTTGCTGTTTATTTATTTGGTTAATTGGTTGTGCTTATTTGTTTCTCTTTGTTTTTTTTTTAATTTTTTATTTTTTTTAATTTTTGATATACTATCTCACTTTATAGACCAGGCTTTTTCAAACTATGTAATACTTAGTATAAGAAGTAGTAAGAGCCATCGTTTCCTCCAAAGTCAAAATAGAAGGTGATAAACCACATCCCCGTTTGAGCATAGTTGCAAATGAATGTAAGAGACTCCTGAAATTGTCCTGTGTGTTTATGGAGTAGTCTAGAATTTGGAGAAGTTCAAGAGTAGAAGATGCTGACTGTTGATTCCCTATCACGATCCCTGCTTTTAGTACTGTTTCTGCTTCTCACTTCCCTGGACCTTTGCGGCTGAGAGTGCCTTTGGTGCCTCATCAGCATTTGATGAATCCAGGAGTAATAGAGCCATCAGGTCTCAGGAGTACCACACACTCTTTGCCAGGCACACTTCAGTGAAGTCTGCTTGACAGGCTGAGAAGCCTGGGAGCACTCATGAGGCATAGAGTTTCAAAAGGAACTTACCTCCTGGAGCTTTGGCATTCTCATTAACCCATACACTCATACCCTATCCCCTAGTGTATGGATCCATGTACTCTCTTTTAGTATTATTTTATTATAAGTGTCTTTTAAGATTGAATTCTGACATAGCTAAAGCCTCCCAGCAGTGTTCCAATGTTCCAGAAGCCGAGGAGCTTGGAATCTGGTAGGAATGCAGGAAGGAAGTTACCTATTCAGTAACTAATTAAGCATTACAAAAGACTGGTGGGGTCTTTTGTACCAGGGCTGGTCTGCAGAGTGTTTACTAAGTACAGTCTCACCCAAACAAGGGAATACCTTGAAAGAGCCAGGGAATCCCACTGAGATAGAAATCTTCAGTACAGGCTACATTGCATATTAGAAGCAAGTTGGTGAATTCTTCTGACAAATGGAGATTATCCACAGATACTTAAAAGTTACACTCATACCAGGGCCCAGGAAATAGGGGGGTTGTGGTATTGCAGTATTCATGAGAAGGTCAGCTAGAGCAGAACCTCTGGTGGTGGGCTTAACAATAGACTAGCTTTACACCTTGCTCCATTCTTAGTGGCAGCAGCCTGGTCCCCACCTTCTTTTGATGTATACATTCCTTTTGTATTGTGTTACAGTAACTTGGTGAATATATCTCCCCTGGTTTCTTGTTATTCTTCTGTATAAAAAGTTTGATGCTCCACTTGACAAATTACATTCAGATTCTACACAATTTCCTGTGTGCATATGTCTGTCATTCGCCCACTCCTTGCCCACCTGCAACTAGAGACCCGGTTCCATGAAAACAAAGGGACCCAAAGGGTCTACAGCAAATGTTGACTCTCAGAAGTGTGAGAATACATACCTCAGATTCTGTAACATTCACAGTACTTTTTTTTTTTCTGTGTAGTTTTTGTCTTGGCTTTTCAAAACAGGAGTTCTTTATGTAGCTCTGTCTGTTCTGGAACACACTGTGTAGAAAATGCTGGCCTAGAACTCAGATATAAACCTGCCCCTAAAGCAAGTGCCACCACACCTAAGGCAAGTGCCACCACACCTGGCCACAGTGCTGTTTTCGAATTGTGTGGTTTTCAAAAAATTGGGGTTCATTATTTGTTTATTTATCAATTGATTTTGAAACCACATCTCACCCTGTAGCCCAGACTGGACTTAATTTCATAGCAAATTTCTGAGTGCCAGGATCACAGACTTGAGCGGCCATGCTTATATTGAACCTATATATTGGGTGTTCAAAGATAGCTAAGCAAATTTGCTCTGTACTGTAAGTATAAAATACACACCAGGTTTCAAAAGTTTACTATGAAATAAAGACTGTAAAACATCTCATTGTTATTTTTCATATAGATTGTATGTTGCAAGGACATTTTGAATATGTAGTGATAAATGAAACAATACTGTCATCAATTTCACCTGTCACTTTGTTCTCTTTGTATGTCTGGAAATTTTAACTATAAAATATGAAATTTCTTTAGTAATCTCTTTACAAAAATTAAACATAAAATAAAGTATTTCTCATTTAATTTGTTTCTGTTTTTTCATGCAAATTACTTTGTATAGAACCATTTGTTGTATAGATCTAAGATGACTCAGTGGGTAAAGATGCTCACACACAGGCCTAGCATCTGTTTGATCCTCAGATCCCATAAGTTTGTAGAAGACGGTGACTTTCTAAGAGAGTTGTCCTCTGATATCCATATGTATGCTTCTCTCTCTCTCTCTCTCTCTCTCTCTCTCACACACACACACACACACACACACACACACACACAGACACACTCATACAAACACACATACAGAAACATAAACGCACACATGCACACATACACACACACACACACACACACAGACACATACACATACACCACCACCACCACCACAACAACAACAACAAATTAATTTAAAATCTTGAGAACATGTAGTTGTACTGATTTCTAACTTTGATATTTTTTTGTTGGCTTCAATTCTTTCCTTTATTTGTATAAACAATGTTCCTCCCACCCCCAAGACTTCCTTTAAGAGTCTATTAGTACATTTCTATAGTTTGAATGTGATAAACTTATTTTTTCCTTATTTTGTTTGAGGTTCTCTGGGTTTCATGAACATGAACTTTTGCATCAGTCCTTAATTTGAGAAATGCTTAGCCATAATTTCTTTTCTTTCTTCTGTTCTTTGGAATTGATACCAATCCCACATATGATCAAATATATGACACTATAGTTTTTTATATTTTTCCTTTTCTCATATTTTCCCTCTTTGTGTTGCAGTATGAATAATTTTCATTGATCTATCTTCAGGTTCGCTAATTCTCTCCATGGTTATGTCAGTTGTAGCAATGAGCCCAGAAAAATCATTCTTGTTTAAGATCTACTTTCCAAAAAAGAACTTTTAATATTTATTTTTATGTGTATGTGTTGCATTTGCTGTATGTGAATTGAATGCATGAAGGTGTCTATATAATCCAAAAGGCAATGTCAGGTACCCTAGAACTGGAGTTACAAGCAGTTGTGAGTCACTTGATACACATGTTGGGAAATGGGTCTTCAAGAAGAACACTTAATTGCTGAGCCATTTCTCCAGTCCTGCAGAAATACCCTTTATGTCTTTTTTTCACTTTTGATATTTCAATATTATTTCTTATAGTTTTCTCTGCTATATTGACCACTCCACTGTACGTGCTAGCCACTGTTTCTGCTGGTATCTTTGATATATTAATCATAGGGTTTTTTTGTTTTATTTTTTTTTGTTTGTTTTTTATTTTTTGTTTTTGAATACCAAGTCAAGGTAGTTCCAACATTTCTTACCTTATCTGAGTCTGGTAATGATGATTATTTAACCTCCTATGTGTTGCTTTTTCCTCCTTTTCTGCATGCCTTGCAATATTTCTCCACAGATGCACATGTGGTACAGGACTGTACAAAGTTAAGTAAATAGGTTTTTTTCTGTGTGGAAATGGGAATGCTTTCCTTTTGCTAGGCCCTTATCTAGTCCATGATCTTCTGTTAATATCATTATGAGCCGGGCTTGTTGTGTGCATTTGTTGTTGCTATGGTTAACCTCAGTTCACACAGACTTAAAACTCCAATTCAGATAATTGCTTGTAGGGCAGGTGGTGAGCATGGTTAGTAGAGCAATGTTTATTTGAGTCTAGGTTTAAGACTTTTTGCTGGTCCTCAGAAAATGTTTATTTTCTTTATATTTTTGTTACTGTTTCCTTTCTTGGCAGTATTTTATCATTAATTGTTATGAGTTCCTTAGTTTGGTACTTCAGCATATGTTGGCTTTATATTCAGATTTAAGGTTGTTTTCTTATGTTTATTACAATTTTAAGCAATGCATTTTCATCACAGTCACACTTCCCTTAACTCTTCCCAAATCCACCCCATCTTTCCTATAAAATGTACTTTGTATATTTTTTTTCCTCTTACTTCATCAAAAAAATGTTCAAAGTCCTTAGTGACAGAGAAATCAAAACCACCCTGAGATTCGACCTTACATCAGTCAGAATGGCTAAGATCAAAACCTCAGGTGACAATACAAGTTGGAGAGGATGTGGAGAAAGAGGAACACTCCTCCATTGCTGGTGGGATTGCAAACTGGTACAACCACTCTGGAAATCAATCTGAAGGTTCCTCAGAAAATTGGAAATAGATCTACCTGAAGACCCAGCAATATTACTCTTGAGAATATACCCAAAAGATGCCCCACCATGCCACAGGAGCACGTGTTCCAACATGTTCATAGTGGCCTTATTTGTGATAGCCAGAATCTGGAAACAACCTAGATGTCCCACCACAGAAGAATGGATACAAAAAAATGTGATTCATTTACACAATGGAATACTACTCAGCTATTAAGAATGAGGACATCCTGACTTTTTCAGGAAAATGGATAGAACTAGAAAATATCATCCTGAGTGAGTTAACTCAGACCCAAAAGGACATGCATGGTATGTACTCACTAATAAATGGATATTAGCCAAAAAAAAAAAAGGAAAAAAGAAAAAATCCACATAGAATACACAAGATACAGTCCACAGAATTCAAAAGGCTCAACAAGCTGAAGTGCCCAAGTGAGGATTCCTCAGTCCCACTTGGGAGAGAGAAGAAAGCAATCACAAATGGGGAGGGAGGGAGGGAGGGACTTGGGAGGGAATGTGGACTGGGCCGGGAGGACGGGAGTGGGGGAGTGGGGGAGTGGGGGGTAGAGGGGAACCTGATCTGATATAGGCTGAGGGTAAAAGACAGAAACACTGAGGGCCAGCAGAAATAATGTAAATAGGCAACCTAAGGAAATAGGAGATTGGGGGATCCCCCAGAATGCACCAGAGACCTGGGAAATGAGAGACTCCCAGGACTCATAGGGAGGGACCTTTGAGGAAATGCCACCTCCAGCAGGAAGGCAGGGCATCAAGTGAGGGATGGGGTTTCCATCCCACAGTCACACCTCTGACCCATAATTGTTTCTGTCTGAATTATAGGGACGGAAATGGAGAGGAGCCTGAGGAAAAGAAGGTCCAGCAGCAGGCCCAAAGTGGGATCCAGCTCAAGGGGAGGTTCCAAGGTCTGACACTATTACTGAGGCTATGGAGCACTCACAAAAAGGGATCTATCATGACTGCCCTCTGAAAGACCCAACAAGCAGCTGAAAGAGTCAGATGCTGATATTTGCACCCAACCAATGGACAGAAGCAGCTGACCCCTGTTGCTGAATTAGGAAAGGCTGAAAGAAGCTGAGAAGGGCAACCCTGTAGGAGGATCAGCAGTCTTAATTAATCTGGACCCCTGAGATCTTTCAAACATTGGACCACCAAACAGAAAACATACACCAGCTGATGTGAGGCCCCTAACACACTTACAGTAGAGACTTCCAGGTGTGGGTTCATTCAGAAATGAAGCACCTAACCCTCAAGAGACTAAAGGCCCCAGGGAGTTTAGAGGTCAGGTGGGGTGGGGGGTGGGGGCATCTGCTACATCCACGCCAGTACTGACTTGTGTGGCAAGCCTAGAAGCCTGGAAGCAGTACTAAGGCAGAGAGTTCATGGAAACTTAGCCTCCTGGAGCCTTGGCATTCCCATAGCACATATGCTCCAAACCTGTCCCCTCATTAGTCTGGTTTATGGATCTATGTGCTCTCCCTCAATATTGTTTTATTATAAGTACCTTTAGGGATTGATTTTGACATATAGCTAAATTGGATTAGCCTCCACCAGTGTTCCAATGTCCTAGGAAGTCCTTGAAACCTACTCTGAGCTTGGAAATCAGTAAGAATGTTATCTATTCAGTCACGTTCAAGTTTACCTCTAGTAGAGACAGTGAAAGTAATCAGGCATTACAGTTTACTTGAATAGGGCTAGAAAGCTCAGAGCTAGTCTACATAGTAATTACTTAGAACAATAGCGGAGTCACACCCATACATAGGAATTTACAATGGCCTAGGAAAAAGGTGGGTTGTGGTTTTAGGAGGAACCATAGTATTATTCATGAAAGGATTATTAGAATGGAATTCCCCTTGTGCATGTTTTTCACTAGGCCCAGAGGAATAGCATTATCAGGTATTTATAAAAGGACCACTGGTCGTGGGTTTAACCATAGACTAGCATTACATCAAGACCACTCACCTGGCTCCTGTGTTTAGCTGATCTTAATTAAGGGTTGTTCCTATTCTCAGTTATAAACACAGCCTGGCTCCCCCTAGCTTTTTTATGTATGCAATTTGTTGTTGTTGTTTTCTGTCGATGTACCTTGGCGGATATATTTGCCTAGCTTTCTTGTTTTACTTCTGTGTTAAAAGTCTGGTGCTTGCTTGGAAAAAAATACATTCAGATACACACTCTGTGTCCATGTCTGTTTGTCATCTGGGTCAACTCCTTGCTCGCTTGTAACCAGAGGCCTGAGTTTTCAGGATTGAGGACCTGACTGAGGTCTGTCTACAGCAGCTGGCAATCGATCAGGACTCCAGGACAGGTAAGACATTTCTCTTTTTCTTTTTCTTCTTTATTTCTCAAGCAAGGATATGATCTTGTCAGGGTGCTGCAGGCCCACTGATAGAATCATCAGTTTGAGGAAGATGAGTAAGTTTTACCATGGGGCAGTCTGACATTAAAACATGTTTAGATGTCTTACCAGCCATAGTGCAAAAGGCCTACGCTGTAGCAATGAAGGTACAGTGACGCGTCAAGCAGGTCCAGTTATTTGAGGGTCTCGAGGGGACCTTCTCCTAAGAACCAAATGTGGGGAGAGAAGGACGGACACCAAGTGCGAGAAACAACATATAAACAGTCTGAGATGCATCCAGGTGTCACTGTATTTAGCAAGGCTCAAGGCTTAAATGCACAAGCAAAAGGGGAAGTACTTCTCAGCAGGAGGGATGGGGCAGCTGAAATTTTTCTTTTGGCGACTACATGGGGAAGCAGGAACTTGGTGGTATCTGGGTACATCTTGAGGTCAGGACATCAGGCGCTTACTTAGGGCTGGAACAATCTGTGGTTGTTCTCAGAACAGTGCGTCGGTGGCCCACTTTTGACTCCCTTTCCTTCTCGGGGGTGGGGGGGGGGTGCTGGAGGAGAGGCCCAATTCAGAGATCAGGACAATAGTGTTGTATTAATAGCTCCCAACAGTACAGAAACTCAGCACCAATCTTAAGAACACCTGTGAGAATTAAAAGCTTTCTTAGGGGAATGAAGCTACATGTTTTGGTTGTAGAAAACCGCGACACCTGAGGAAGAATTGTAAAAATCCCTCAGGAAACAGGAAGGGCCCTCCTCCAGGTCTCTGCCCACGCTGTGGTAAAGAGAACCTTGGAGGTGTGAATGTAAATCAAAGTCCCATAGAGATGGGACTCCGCTCACTGAAGAAGTGGGAAAGATTAAAAACAAAACAAAACAAAACAAACAAACAAACAAAAAAAACAACAACTAGATAAGGGGAAGCCTCTTAGCTCTGTTCAGGAACTGAACTACCATTATAGAATGCAGCTCCAGTTATAAGAAAAACTTCGAATTGTGGATTCTGATACTTTAGGTGAAATTAAAAGTTATGGTTAAAGCATTAAAAGAGACTTCATAAAAGTCAAAGAATAGCTCAATTCTTACTATTACCTTATTTACAACTCTCCAATCCTACGTCGTGCCCAAAAATTCATAGATAAGGCTTTATTGGAAGTTAGGAAATCATTTCCTCAAACATATAATTCATTTTGTGGGTGGTGGTTTGGTTGGTTGAAGAAAGTGGAGAGTGTTTTGCAGATGGCTATAAAATGTTTGACTAAGTGTGGGCTGATGGTGGCTTCAAAAAAGATTCAGCATAGTAGACTTTTAGGCTATTTGAGACATTTTGTGTATAGAGATTGTGTGTTTTCTCAGAGAATTGTCCTTAGATTAAATCAATTGGAAACTTTGGATGCTTAGGAATTCTGGCTTTTAATCATGGTTTGACAAGCTGCCTCTTACAAGCAGGAAAAGAACGGAACGGAACGGAACGGAACGGAACGGAACGGAACGGAACGGAACGGAAAGGAAAGGAAAGGAAAGGAAAGGAAAGGAAAGGAAAGGAAAGGAAAGGAAAGGAAAGGAAAAAAGAAAGTAGATTTTGGAGCTCTCCCAGGGACAGAGAGAAATCGGGAGATGTCCTGCTCCCTCTCTGGCCCCTACAGGAGACATCCTTAGTTTTGGTTACATCAAGTTCTCTACCCTCTATATATTGTCTGTGTTTGGTGCAGCAATCTGTCCACGTGTCAATTCATGTATGTTTTTGTTTTGTTTTCTGAATGACTGTTCTATGTTTCATGTTGAAAAGAAAGAAAGAAAAAAAATGGTTAAAACTTTATCTGCTGAATCAGTCTCAGTTTGCACAGCAGAGGCTGAGAGTGGCCCCACACCTTAGCCAAGAATCAAGCACAGCAGGAGAGGCCCTGCTGAAAAGCTGTTTTTAAAGGGAGTCTGCAACCTCTTAGTTCTAAGGTAAATAAGCTGATAGTTGTTTTTTCTTAGAAAATTCTCAGCAATTGTGATAATTGGATTTAGTAAATGACAAAATGCGTTTTTATCTTAAAATTATAGCTAGAAAAAGTAAAATTCTTTGATTGGTATAAATATAAGATTCATATAGCTGCTTCATTTTGTTTTTGACTGGTCTTAAAGGTATAAATATGCTCTGCAAGTCTTGGTCATAGAGTACTAGCTTACAAGTTATTGGATATGATTTAAGAGGTGTAATATTGGTAACAAGAAAGTTAGCTTAAATGTGGTAACTTGGGGCTGGAGTTATTTTAAAACAACAGCATGTGGCATGAACCAGCCCAAGAAACTAGGCCTCTAAGGATACTTCTAATTGAGATAATACTTTATGTAATTCTTGTCCTAAAAACTAGACTTATAGAGATAAGATTCAAAACAATGTCTCTTTAATAAAGCATTAAAAATTTGCACTGTCATGCATTCATATATACAAATAGGCAGCCAAACTTCGTAACATGATAGTGATGTTTCTGGTATTGATTTTTTTTTTTTGGATTTATTTTTTGACGTTTAATTTTGACCCAAAGTCTATAGGATCTGCTTTTACAGAGTGAATCAAAGCATCAATCCAAATACTGCTATACAACATTTGAATGTTTTCTAACAAGTAACTTAATGTTTAAAATATTTATATCAGAAACCAAGGAGTTTCCATGTTCTGTTTCCTGAGTTCCATGGTGAACTAGATACACTGGCAGCTATCTTTTTATGAACATAGATTTTCTAGCACTTATTGGTATTGATTTTAAAGATAATAAATTGTTTAAAATTGGGTTTTGCTTTCCAAAAGTTGTAGATAATATTCTAATATTGTAAAAGAAACTTAAAAATTCTAGAATCTGTCCTCACTGCAAGAGGGCCAAGACTCAGGCAATATGCTCAGATTAAAAAAAAAAAATTACATTTGAGTTCATGCAAAGCTCAGAGGAGCCTCAGCGTGGCTTGTGTTGCATTTCTTTTGTTTTGCAAACCGTACCTAAGTAAGTTCTTGGGACTTCATCTCTCCCTGCCTTCGGGAAATTTCTTTTTAGCTAAAACAACATTGTTGCATATTTATCCAGATGTTGTTCTAAATAAAGTTTAAATTCAAAATTTATAAAAAGTCAATCAGGCTATAGAACTTGTAAAGGCATTACAAGTTGGCTTGCCTACTTCATATAAAATTATTATAGATTTGAAAGTTTGTTATTTCATTTGCATCCTGATCATTGTAAAGGGTTTGCTTCTAGGGAACTGGTGATCACTAGAAAATTTTGCCTCTAGGTATGACTAATATAGCCTTACATTATGTAAGAAAAATTTTTATTGTCTGTGCTTCAATATAAGAAGCTAAGACTTTGGATCTTTCAGTGAACATTGTTTCTTAAATGGAAAGTAATTTATTAACAAATACCACTGAAGAAAAGTTTACTTCAAATCTTTGCTCTCACATAATGAACTTTAAAGTTCTGGGGAGTAGTTGTTGCTCCAAAAAGGAGATTCAAATACAATATCTTTCTAATATTTAGGGTCTTAGTTATCCTAGAAAAATTGTGGTACAGAAAATTTAAGAAAGAAAAGATGATTTGCTTACTTCAAATTATTTTCAAAAGCTTCTAGGAGATGTTAATTGGCTAAGACCTCACCTTAAATTCACCACAGGAGGACTTAAGCCTTTGTTAGATACTAGAAACAAAAAGGCTTTGCAGAAAATAGAGAGAGATTCTGTGATCGATTGTTATCAGCTGTAATTAATGGTAACCAAATATTAGCTGCATATTCTAGTTATTGTTATTAAATGTGTCCACAGCAATTCTTTGGCAAAGAAAACATTAATATAGAATTGTCTTTCTTCATCTCCAAGTAAAGTTTTAACATCCTGTTATGACACTAAAATTTAGATGCCAAAAAAACTCCTTGCTGAGTGAGTGCCTTATAGTATTCTACAACCAGGCATGCTTATGCCTAGGTGAAGTGAAAGGATACACATATTGGAAAATGGCATGATCCTGTTCAGATACTTAATATGGGGAAGAGGCCATGTTGTGTTTTTTCCACAGCATGCTGCAGGAGCATGCTAGCTTCCAGAATGATTAGTGTGACAGGCTAACCTGTGAGTTGATGACTGCCCTGACTATGGTGACAGGAAAGCTGTATTGGGCACAGAGAAAGAGGAAAGCAGGGAGAGCAGAATTAAGAGACTCTCCCTATTTCCACCACGGACTGCAGCAATGAGAACCGACCTGGTGCCAACTTAAAAACAACTAAAGAAGCCGACTCATGAGGCAGAGGGACTGGTACAGAGAACGGGCAAGACGCTTTCATCTGAGACAATATTTTTGGCCATGCTTGCTTTAATAGCTATGCAGGTGACTGCCATAGCAGGAGATAGTTTTTGGGCTTACATACGCAAGGCACTGCTTCTTCATCTGGTCGGGTGGAATGAACCAAATAATATAAAAGTTATGACTAGTAATTCAGAGTTGTTGGGTGGATTTCAAAATTTTGGCAGGAATTATCATATTTTGAAGCTTGTTAATTATTAGGGGGCGTCCGATGTGGTTCCTATTTGCCTAGCACTTAAAGGAGCGGTTGCGATAGGGTGCTTACCAGTCAACTATAGATCTTTTGTGACTGATGCTCCTGGTAATGAGGATAGGTTTAAGTTCTGGGTATGGAAATTGTGATTTCAGACGCTTGAATATGACAATTATAATGAGACTTCTGAGACTGAACCTAGTTTACTAATCCCTGATTGTATGGTAATTACTAGAGATGAAAATAATGATTATACTTGGAATAGTATAGTTACTGAGTACCCTGTGTGGTTAGATTGCAGATTTAAGCATTCAGCCACCGTTTTTCATCCTAGGGGAACTTGAGTTACAGTAACAGATTTTGGGTCCCATGATCCAATTCTGACTTTACTTGCTTTTTAAAGCAACTCTCAGATATCCAATTTCATGGATTTGATCCTGATATGGGGAATGAGCCTTTGAAATGATATCTCACTTCGGGCTTTTAGCCCCAATTTGGGTTGGTCATTCTGTTGCGCATAATACAACTGCTATTCAACCAAATTTGTTTAGACTTGTTGCTGCTGCTAACACGATCTTTTTAAAGAAACCCAGAGCTCAGGCCAACTCCCCTATAGCTGTGAAAGCTTGTGTTCCTTACCTGCATGCTATATTGTTGGGTACTTTTGACAGAGTTATGATCACCAATCTTGGCAAGTCTACTAATTGTGTAGATCCTGATTTAGATAAGGAATCTGCTGTTATGAGTTTGTTAAAGAGACCTGCTTATGTTTTGCTGCCTGTAGAATTAGGAAATGATCCTTGGTTTGAGAATTCAGGAATGAAAACTTTGATAAGGTTAAATGAGCTTATTAGACCTAAGAGATTTGTTGTAGCTCTGATTTTAGGAATTACTGCTTTAATTGCAATTTTAACTTCTTTTGCATTATCTACCACAGCTTCACTTCAGCAACTACATACCGCTCATTTTGTTAATAATATGCATAGGAATATTTCTGTAGCTTTGTCAGAGCTGCATATTATAGATAAAAAAATTGGAGGCAAAGATTAATGCTACAGAAGAAGTAGTTTTAGGAATGGGACACGATATAGTAAATATTAAGGTTAGGTTAGCTACTAAATGTCATGCTTCATTCCAATATATTTGTGTCATGCCATTACCTTATAATACAACCATTGATTGGGAAAAGACTAAAGCTCATTTGCAGGGAGCACGGAGAGATACTGATATTTCATATGATGTGGAACAGTTAAAGGTAGAAATTTCAGATATTAGCAGAAGTCATTTGGACACTTGGAACATTGATGAATTGGCCAGAGATTTAAAGAGTAACCTAAGTGCTTTGAATCCCTTGGATTGGGTTCAATATATAATCTTGCTTGCTATTATTATTGGTATTATCTTATTAGTAATTGTTGTGTTTCCACTCATCTTTAGAGTTTTTCTAGCTACTACGAGGTGGGACATTTTGGAAATTCATCTAAAAAATAAAAAGAAAGGGGGGAGATGCTACATGTGGAGACGTGGAGATGGGGTGGGGTGGGGTGGGGAGGAGGTGTGGGATGAGAAGCAGAGGGAGGGTGGATAGGTGGATGGGGAGGATCAGGGAATGGAATATAGAGTGCAAAGAAATTAAATACAAATACAATTAAATTTAAAAAGAAAGAATATGTTGAAGCCAGGTTTAGTGCTTGCGATGCTGAGGCAGGAGGACTGGGAATTCAAGGATACTGAGATACTGAGATACCATCTCCAAAATAAGCCACTCGCTGTTTCCCAAATAATAAAATTAAGGAGACAGAAAATATTGTACATAAAATGGAATTTAGTAACCTATCAATGTTATAGTTTAGCCACACAGTATTTCATACAATATCAGTGATTTCCTATAGTAGTCAAATCACTAACTGGAAGCTATGGTTACTACAGCATTGCAAGCA
The DNA here is from genome assembly GCF_000001635.26 of Mus musculus. NCBI lineage: Eukaryota > Metazoa > Chordata > Mammalia > Rodentia > Muridae > Mus > Mus musculus. The sequence goes on from NC_000086.7 coordinate 19,354,018, forward strand.
AGGATCAGACTAGGTCGGGAAAAGATTTGATCAAAATTTAAAACTTAAGCTATGATTTCTCCTGAATATATAACACACAATCATAAAATTTAAAATCATAAATCAAACTCTTGTAATTCAGAGACCCTTTCTCTATGAACTTTTAGATTTATTCTCAAAGTCTATAGATATCATTTTCTTTTTATCTTTCTAGAATTTTCTTTTGGCACTGAACATTATATTATAAGATTTATTCATGAGAATCCATGTAGCTATACCTCTTTAGTGCCACAGAGCATTACACTTAATGATTAAACAAAAATTTTCTATATTTCTTCAGGTCCCAATTTTTCAATGCTGTAAAAGTGGTGGAAAAACTGACACTGATGCTTCTTTGTGCATATGTTTTAGATTGTCTCTAGTGTATGTGCCTATAATTGGAATTGCTGGATTGATGTATTTCCTTATTTTCCACTTCACCAGATCCTTCCAGACTGAACTGAGTGGTTATATTAGTTTAAATTCATTACCAGAGGATGAGAAACCTCTTGTATCATAGCCTCAAAAAAAATCGGTATTCTCAGATCTAAAGTTGTTAGAATATGTTTAGCCCCAGGAAAGTGATCCTTTTATGATTATGCTCTGGGGATTTAATTAAGTACTTATGGTTTCAAGGCAAGCATTTTATAGACTGAGCCATCTCCCCAGTCCTAATAGCCACTTAATAAAATCAGCTGAATTGTCTATTCATCATAGTTTAAACTAATAATAAATAACAGCAATCAATATGATTTTATTTAAAAAGCTTTATATCTGGTAAGATACGCAACTTAGGTTTTCCTTCATATTTTCTCTTTGAAATTCTTGGCCTTCATCTCAATTATGCAAATTTTAGAATCAGCTCTTCTAGTTCTATGTTTAAAACTGTTCTGGGATTAGGAGTAGAATTATCTTGAATATATAACATTTTAAGAGAAAGTAATTTATTTTAAAACACTGTGCCTGTGCTTGTTTTGGGGGCACATATACGGAAATTAGAACAATACTGAGAAGATTAGTGTGGCCTCTGGACAAAGATCACATGCAGATTCCTGACATGGTCCATATGGTTTTTTTTTCAACTTTATTCACAATAAGTAGGAAATGGAAACGACCTAAATGTCCTCAACATATGAATAGATAGTGAAAGTGTGCTACATATACACCATGGAATACTCTCACATGCGCTATTGTCTCGCCAGCAAGGACACACGCGTGAGAAACCGGATCCTTCTGCAGCAACTTTATTATACCAGTTTCAACATGAAGAGGAAGACCCCAAGCACCAAAAAGGCGCCGCCTATATACACCTTAGTGTGGCGTGTCCACACCCGATTGGCTGCTCTCCCAGAGCCTCACCACCATGTCCCGGGATGGGCAGTGACTTGGCACGAATTTACTATTGCACCTGTACACATTACTTGTTTACCAGTTAGGCACAGTGGAGCTCATGATGGCAATTGCTCATGGCTTTCCACAGAATACTATTCAACTGTAAAGAAAAAAAAGGAATAATGAAATTTGCAAGTAAGTGTAGTTTTCATCCCTCTCCAAAGAAACTTCTGTTTTCAGAAAATGGAGACCATTATACAAAACCACCAAAGGTCATGATGATACAGAGATCAACTAATTATAGGGAGGCCAGCCTCAATACACTTACAATATAACTGTGTACTGAAGGCTGCAGAAGCATTGAGGGATGAGAATGGAAAGATTGTAAGAGGTTGTAACAAGAAGACTGCTGTGATATTTTATCTTTTAGAAATGATAGGGAAGATACACCCATGATACTTTGTCAGTATGGCTGCCTAAACACGACCTGAACAATGACAATACCAATAGGCATGTTAATCCAGAAGTGGGAAATCACATCTATATACTGCCCGTAGACGAAGAATTATATACACCAAGCAACTATTAGGAGGAGAATTAGCCTATCCAAAGGATAAGCACCATAATTGGTTATCTGATACAAAGTTGCCAGCTCTGAGAGGACAAGATACACACAACACGAGGTAGACTCAGTAGGTTGTATTTTTGTGTTTATATATTGTCTTACTCACTATTTTATTAATGTGAAGACACACCATGACCAAGGCAACTCTTATAAAAGGAAGCATTTAATTGGGTCTTATTTCCAGTTTCAGAGGCTTAGTCCATTGTCGTCATGGCAGAGAACACGGTGGCAGGCAGGCATGGTACTAGAGAAATAGCTAAGAGCTATATCCTAATCTACAATCAGAGAGAGAGGGAGGGAGGGAGGGAGGGAGGGAGAGAGAGAGAGAGAGAGAGAGAGAGAGAGAGAGAGAGAGAGAGGGAGGGAGAGAGAAAACAAGACCTAATGCTTCTTAAAGAGTGGTACACTGGTGTCCAGTCATTCAAATACGTGAGCCTATGAAACCTATTATTATTTAAACTATTATATATGTATAACAAATAAAAAAGAGGTCATCAATTTGATAGGGAGTGAAGTGTATTGGAGGGGATGGAGGGAAGAAAGAGAAGGGGAAGTGATATAATTAGATTTTAATTTGAAAAATGTAAAGGTGTGAATATAAAAATTTTCCTTAATACCCAGATGGTTATGGCTCATGCCTTTAATCCCAGAGTTTGGGAGGCAGAGGCAGGAAGATCTCTGAATTTGAGGCTAGCCTGATCTACATAGTGAGTTCCAGGACAGCTTGGCTGTCTGTTCTGAGAAAATCTGTCCTGAAAAAAATGTCACTTAATATTTAATTCATATAAGAACAAGTTAGCCAATCTAAAATGTAAATAAATTATTGAGACTTACAACTAATCAATTCAAGAGGAACATTGCAGAAACTTGGACTGTAAGAAGGAGATATCAGGATTGTAAGGCAGACCCCAGGTAGAGCTAGGCCCCCACCCCAGAATCTGCTCCTACAAATGGCAGCTGACAGACTCTTCAGTAAGTAGAGTCTAGAAAAAGATGACAGAAAAGCATCCCAAGGGCTACTGATACACAGGCTGTAAAATAGAAAACTTGGAACAGTCCCAAAATAAAAAGACCACATCATGGCTGACATACAGTGAGCCTGTGTGAATGGCACAAGTGGTCGCAGAGGTGGGTTGTATTTTTTTTTAACTTAAACTAAAATGAATGTACACAACAATGGCCTTTTCACAATTTGGAAGCTTAGTTAGGTGGGGTCTTAGCCTGAGGGCACCCTTCCCTTTATTCCGGATCTAACGAAGTTGACTCTCCTTGAGAGCACTAAACTCCTTATCTTTTTCAGTGAGCTTAATGTTGGTTCCAACATTAAATTTCCTGGTGTTTTTATTCTCTTCAAACTGTACCTTTTGTTTCTTTCTGCCTTACTTGCTCTTTTGCACTGTGGACCTTAATAGGTTAACTAATAACAACTATAACACCAATTCAATATTTTGCTGCCTTGGAATTGCATCCACTGTGGGATTTATTGAGGGGTAACTGGGAAGGGGGATATCATTTGAAATGTAAATGAATAAAGTAATTAATTAAAAAAAGAAATTGGATCCAACAAAGAAATTGGTGTATCTTTAATTTAACCTTGGGGAAGTTCTTAGGACAAGGACAGAAACCAGCTATATTTCTTGTCAAAATGCCACAATAATGGCCTCTAACCAAATTACTAATAATGTTCATCTCTGAAACCTCTTGATCTGTGCCTTTACAGTCTATCTTGCTCTCAGCACTATTATCTTCCAAGTTACTACTAGGATGGACCCTTAAGCTCTGGTTCCAGTATTCATCTACTTTTCCAAAATTCTACACATTCCTCAGAGAGAGAGAGACAGACAGAGAGAGAGAGAGAGAGAGAGAGAGAGAGAGAGAGACAGAGAGAGAGACAGAGAGATAAAACAGCAACAACAAAAAACTCTTTGGTACCAACTTCTGTATTCAAGCTACTTTTCTGTTGCTGTGCTAAACCATCATGACTAAGGCTACTTAAGGAAGAAAGAGCTTATATTGGCTTATAGTTCCAAAAGGACAAGAGTCCATGATGGTAGAATGGAGACATGGCAATTAGTGACAGATGTGGTGGCAGTAACAAGCTAATAGCATTCTTCTTGAACCACATGCAAGAAGCAGAAAGAGTAAGTTGTAATGGAATGAATCTTTTAATCTCAAAGCCTGTTCCTATTAACGTACTCTTGCAGCAAGGCCGTAAGTCCTAAAACTCCCCAAAATGTACTACTAACTAAGGGCTAAGTATTCAAATACTGAATCTTATGGGGGACAGTTCTCATTTAAATTACCACAGAAATAATAACGTTTCTGAGATTTTCTTGTGAAGAGTCCCTTGATTTTTCTATGCAAGATAATTTAATGTCTAAAAATAAGGTGATACCTGGAGTTAGATATAATTGTAAGCCTCCATGTGGGTACTGGGAATTGAATTCAAGTCCTCTGCAAGAGCAGTAAGCCATCTTAAATGCTGAGCCATTTCTCAGCCTCTGATTCTTATAACTCTTAGATTTTTTTTTTTGTGGTTTCATTGAATTAGGTAGGTTATCCAGTATGACACTAAAAAAGAGGTACTCTTCATATATACCTGACTTGATTGTGAATTCTATAATTTTACTTGTAGGTGTTATTATATATATATATATATATATATATATATATATATATATATAATTATAATATATGGCATTCTATAGCATATGCATGCTCATTATTCATAGGAAAATATATTCCACTTTGTTCCTAATTTGCTATGTTGTGTGTGTGTGTGTATGTGTGTTTGTGTGTTTGTGTGTGTGTGTGTGAGACTGGGTTCATGCATGTGTGCATACATGTGTACACAAGCACATTTGCCTAGCATGTTCATATTTCTGTGCATGTATATAGAAGCCAGAGGTCAACATTAGATGTTTCAGTTCATTATTCTCCACTTTAAATTTTTAAGACAGTAGAACCTGGGCAACACACCAATTTTATTAGCCTGGTTAGCCAGCCAGCTCCAGGTACCATCCTTTATCTGCCTTTCCAGTGTTGGGGTTACAGGTGCATGCTGCTATGCTTGACATGTTTATGTGAATTCTGGGGATCATGTATGTGTGGCAAGCACTTTACTAACTGAACTATCTCCACAGGCTGGTAATTGTAGAATTACAGATTAATGTTGTGGTCACTTAAGTAGATTCTCATCATTTTTATGCTTGTATGTTTTTTTTCCTTTATTACTTTATTAAAAATAATAATTTAGACTAGGCCTGGTGGCTCACACCTTTAATCCCAGCACTTGGGAGGCAGAAACAGGCAGATTTCTGAGTTCAAGGCCAGCCTGGTCTACAAAGTGAGTTCCAGGACAGCCAGGGCTATACAGAGAAACCCTGTCTCAAGGAAAAAACAAAACAAAACAAAACAAAACAAAAAGCAAAACAAAACCAACCAAATAAATAAATGAATAAATAAATAAAATTTAAAAATTAATAATTTAGCATATTTTGAATTTTAAATATTCTTTTAAAAAATAGTTTTTATTTTAGGTGTATGGCTGTTTTTGCTTTTATATATCCATGTATCATGTGTGCTGAGCCCACAGAGGTCAGAGGGTGTTCCCTTGGAACTAGAATTACAGATGTTTGTGACTTGCTGTGTGGGTGCCAGGAATTGACCTTAGGTCCCCTGGAAGATGATTGAGTGCTCTTAACTGCTGAAATCCCTAGCCCTGAATGTTAAATATTTTTAATTTCTAGGAACAATCTTGTTCAATAGTATATTTACTTTTTTATAAATTACTGGAATTTCTCAATAGTCAAGGCTGTCCTAGAGAATTCACTATATAGAACATAGTGGCCTTCAACTCATGGCAATTCTCCTACTTAACTCTTCTAAGTGCCAGTATTACAGATGTGGACCACTGTGAATCATCATGTCTTATTTATTCATCTTTTTTTTTCTTCATTAGGCTGTTGTGTTCCTAAAAACAGAATTTTACTATGTATACCATACTGGACTTAGAACTCACTATTTAGCTAAGGTTGTCTTCAAACTACTTTTCCTCTTACCTGTTTCTCAAGGGCTTGCATTATAGTTGTATACCACTGTGCAGGCAAATTCTCTCTCTCTCTCTCTCTCTCTCTCTCTCTCTCTCTCTCTCACACACACACACACACCCCTTTTCTTCCCCCTTTCTCTTTGTATGTGTATCATATGCACATTTCCGTGCTTGTATGTGGGACATGTGGAGACTAGCCCATCTTTTTTTAGGATAAAAAATATTTTAAACATGTATGGGTGTTTTACATGTATGTATGTATGTATGTATGTATGTATGTATATATGTGTGTATGTGTACCACATATATGCAGGGTCCCTGGAGATCAGATAAAGGTATCTGATCCCCTGTGACTAGAGTTACAGATGGTTGTGAGCCACTATGTGAGTGGTGGGAATTGAACTCAGGACCTCTGGAAGAGCAGCCCTTGCTCTTAACCACTGAGTCATCTCTCCAGCTTCTCCATCTTATTTTGAGATTGGATCTCTCACTGAACCCAAAGTCACTGTTTGCTAGGCTGGCTAACCATCTAGCTCCTGTGGTCTACTTGTCTCCATGCCAAGGGTTGTAGACACACACTCATGCTAGGCTTTTTATGTGAGTTCCAGTACTTTGAACTAAAGTCCTCTTGATTTCAGAGCAGGTGCTCTTATCCATGGGGAAGAAACCTTGTCAGCCCTGGATTTGTTAATCTTTTGAGATTAGTGAAAACCTGTTTATTCAAAATACAGGCTGCTTGGAATTTTTGTTATTATTTATTCTCATTATTATTTTTGATTAAAGTTGTATGAGAGTTCATAAATAACTTTGATGTTTCTCATTTCCTAAACATGAAGAATTAATTAAGAATACTTGGGGCATCATCTAAAATTTGTGTTCTTTGACTTTGATGATTGTTTAATTAAAAATTAAATATTTTAAAGTTAATTATTCATTTTAGCTTCTGTTTTATCATGAGCCAATTTGGGAAAACTAACTACTGTTTAAAAGATAGAAATTTTATCAGTTCTAAAAATAAGAATTTACAGTACTTATTTTTAATTAAAAAAAAATCTTTGGGTGATTAGGTTTCTGTGTTCCCCCCTAGTCTTGTATGTTTTACCTTTATTTCATTTCAATATTAACTAGTTTTACTAGAAACTGGACCATTTTTTTTAGTATTTTAAGTTTGTCTTTCATTTGGTGAAGCTGCTTTCTTCATTTCCATTTTATTGATATGTAATCCTAGACTGTTATTACAATCTTTATATTTTAATTTTTTAGTCAATGATATTCCTGGTTGTCCCAAAACTCACTCTGTAGACCAGGCTCACTTCAAACTCATAGAAATCTGCATGCCTCTTTGTCCTGACTATTGGGATTAAAGGTATGCACAAACATGAAGGTTTGATTTGTTATTTATTTTTTAGCTCCTTGGAGTAAATCCATAGATTAAGTATTTTCAGTCTTTTAAAAAGATGGCAGTTAGTTCAACATTTCTGACCATGCTTCCTCAGTTGATTTAAGTACTTTAACTATTGGGATGATTTTTAGGAAGTTTTCATTTCCTTTACCTATGTGGGTAAACATGTACAAACACATGTGTGTGCATGTGCATGTGGAGGCCAAAGGTCAACCTTGAATGTTGTTCTTAGGGAGTTTTTGACCTTGTTTTGTTGAGATAGGTTGTGCCTCACCACCCCCTCAGCCAGGCTCTTATTGTATAGCCCTGGCTGGCTATAGCTTGCTATGTAGACCAGGATGACACTGAATTTCCAGAGATCTACCTGCTTGTGTCCCTAAATGCTGGGATTAAAGGACTGTGCTACCATCCTTAGCTCGAGACAGGGTTTCTAGAATTAAAAGTCTCTGCTACCATGTACAGTCTAGACTTGTTTTTGAATAATCAGTTTAACTTGTTTATATATACTAGATTGTGATTATATGTTTTCAATTTTTACATATTCCACCTAACTATTTGGAATTTGCTTTTGTTTATTATCATGTCTTTGCTTTTTTATTCACCTTTTCTGATTTTGGCTAGATTAAATTTATATTTTTATTATTATTATTACTGTGTTTTGTTGAGGTTATTGACTAAATTTATGCTGTTTCAGAAAATATTTAAATGTCCTCCATTTGTTTTTGAAACATCATGTGTAAGCAACTAGTCACAGCAGTGGTGTTCAAATCTGTCCTCTGTCATTTATATTTTATAACTATAAGGAAATTTCCTGAATTTCCAAAATTGAAAGGATGATGGTGACAGGGTGTTGATAGTGATGGTGAGGAGGGAATTTTATTCATAGGCTTTTTTGTGAGAATAAAAATTCATTATTACATGCAAAACATTTAATAAAGTATATAGCACACAATAAATATGGGCCAATATTATGATTAATGTCCACACTGCTATTTTGTGCCTATGTATGTATGTATGTATGTATGTATATGTGTCTGTTTTCTTATGTGCCTTAGTTAGGGTTTTACTGCTGTGAACAGACACCATGACCAAGGTAAGTCTTATAAAGGACAACATATATTTGGGGCTAGCTTACAGGTTCAGTCTATCAAGGTAGGAGCATGTGACATCTAGTCAGACACAGTGCAGACAGGGATGAGAGTTCTACATCTTCATCTGAAGGTTGCTAGTAGAAGACTGACTTCCAGACAGCTAGGGTGGGGGTCCTAAGCCCACGACCATAGTGACACCCTACTCCAACAAAGCTATACCTCAAAATAGTGCTACTCCCTAGGACAAGCATATTCAAACCATGACATTCCACTCCCTTGCCCTCATAGGCTTGTTCAAACACAAGTCTATTGGGGGGCATATCTAGCCATAGCATAATAAAAAATATTTAGTTCAGCTTCCAAAGTCCCCATAGTCTGTAGCAGTCTCAAAAATGTTAAAAGTCTAAAGTTCAATGTCTCTTGTGAAATCCATCCAATCAATTAACTGTGATTCCCAAATCAAGGCAGGAAATCAGCTGAGCAAACTCCAAACTTTCCACTTGGTCCTGGGTGGGCATCTGGCTGTGTGAAGCCACTGACCCCACTCAGCATCCCACATTGGATACAGAAGAGGAGATGAGAACAGAATAGGGGCTCCAGGGTGATACTCTCGGCCCCAGAGATATGGGAAGAGAGGGCAGGGGGAGAAGGTTCCCACTCAGGCGAGAGTCCTAAGTCTGGTCCGTGGCTGGAGAACAGGAAGGCATTCCATCGGGAGGTTAGAAGCATCTCATTAGGAGAAAGCCTATCCCATTGTCCAAGCACAGCGGGCCTTGATAAACAGAGATAGTCTATGGTTTTAGAGCTTTATTATAGAAAGGCAGGGGGAAAGAGAAAAGGGAGAGAGAGAGAGAGAGAGAGAGAGAGAGAGAGAGAGAGAGAGAGAGAGAGGCAGGCCATGGCCAAGAGGAGAGAAGGGGGAAAAGGAGAGAGAGAGAGAGAAGAAAGGCTAGCATAAGAGGGAGAGAGTAAGGAAAGTAAAAGCTTAAGAGAGTGAGGAGGGGCTAAACAGCCCCTCTTATAGTGGGATTGTTATCTTGCTGGGAGGAGTCTAGCCTGAAAGTCAGAGGCTTGGGTCATAGTCTACGTGACTGTTAGCCACACACTTCTCCTGTGGGGGCTATGGGGGCGGTAACTTCAACAGGAGCCAGGGATCCAGGAGACATAAGGGAACACCTGTCCCGTGTATGTGGGAATTACCACCACTGGGTTTCACTGGGGTTCACGCCTCAGCTTGACTGGAGACCAGCCTGTCTGTACATAGCCCATTGCCCCACAACCACCCACCTTGGGCTGGGCCATCAGCCCTTGATCACTAATTGAGAAAATGCTTTACAGCTGGATATCATGGAGGCATTTCTTCAAGGGAGGCTCCTTTCTCTGTGATAACTCCAGCTTGTGTCAAATGGACACAAAACCAGTCAGTACATTTTGTGTTGGTACATCTGAAGACCTGAGGTTGACTGAAAGACCCACAATATGAGGACTCTCCCACGTTCTGACTCAGGAGAGGTGACACCCCAAATCACTCATGAGAAGCGGTCTTGCTGCAAACTGCAAGAGGACTTTTATTTCAAGAGCACTCTCGGGCCCACAGCCATACACCACGCAGGGGTAGAGGACTGTGGCACCCTGAGTAGCTGGGTGAGGGGATGGAACCACAACTCAAGGAGGTGGGAAGGGCATTGTTGGAAAATACCAAAAAATACCAGTTAAGAGTCATGAGGAAGTGGAAAGTCAAGACAGATTTCTAGGAGCCTCTAACAATAGCACCTTTGAATAGCGGGTTCCATCAATGGTCAGGTGGGTCAGGGTGATTTTCTTTGAACAAACATTCCCTGAAACCAGAAATCGGGTGGGTGGAGGAATGTCACTATCTGTTTTATGATTAGCATGCCTTGGAGCATTGAGTCACAAAGATCACATTCTCAAGTCTGGGCCTAAAGGCCTAGAATTTTGTTTTTACGTTATACTTTTTCAGTTCACATAGGTCTTCTTAAATCACTCTCCACATTAGTTTTTGAAGCAGTTTGTCTCTGCCTCCCTTGCCCTGGGATTACAGACACTTACCAGCATGCTTGACTTATATGTGGATTCTGGTGCTTGAACTTAAGCATGGCACAACCACTTTTCCAACTGAGCCATCTCCCTGTAACGAATTGGCAAATTGTCTTGTGCTGTTTGAGCTCACTAAAAAGCAAGGCTGGCAGCCTCCCCCATTGGTCTCTCTATTTCAAGCCCAAGTATGTTCATTTTAGAGTATCCTCCATAGTTCCTTGTAATAAATAGGCTGGTCCCAGAAATTTTGTGACCAGGAGAGAAAAGAACAGCAAAACAGCTTAATAGTAAAACTGTTGTGTCCTTGAAAACAGCTAGAATTCACCAATTTCCAACAAAGGCTATTATTTCTATCTCATGATATAAAAATGTCTGTAGTGGGAGTGTGAAACCTAAGTTCAGCCATGGAAAATACACATACATGGAGAGAGCAGAGAGGACTCTGGACCAGAAACTCAGTGCGGGTACTCTAGTTGAAAGCCTCAACTTCTTCAGTGGGTTTCTACTGGATGATTATAAGTAGCTGTTCTAGTGTCTTTATCTGTATGCTGCTATTTGTTCTTTTGCTTGGAAACCTCACATGGGAGAACATTCAGCTAAGCACAGGAAAGTCTCTAAATTGCAAACTCCTGTTGGCTGTCCTCATAAGGCTTACCCAGTCAATTTCTGCTAGATATTTGTAAGTGGGTTTAGGTGAAGTGTTTGTTTACTCTCCCAATAGAGCTACTCCAGCCATCTCTACTAAATATTGTGAACTCCCAGTTTGATGAAGCCTCACTATAAAACTATGCTGCTTCTCTCTATCTGCTACTCTCTACCTATTCTTTAACTTATGCTTACTAATACTTAATTAACTCACTCATTCAAAACACAAAGCTTAGCTATTTTAGATCATTTTAGATCATATGGACCATACAACATATTCCCCAGCCATACATGTTTTATTTCTCAATAGAAAACAAGTTATTTTTACAGTAATCAACATGTTGTATCACTTTTAGTATTTATTCATATTGCTTCCTCCTTATGAATTCCAAGTTTTTTTTCTTTTTGAGTGATAATTGGGTTGCTTATAAAATCAGGTTGAAAAAATTTCAATCCAGTCTTTAAAAGATAGCCTTATCTTTTGCTGAAATATAACTGTTGCTCTCTGTAACTTGACTTATTTCTTGAGTAGCTTTCAAAATGATCATAAAGATCAACTTTCTAAATCTGATGGTTTTCTGTTTTCTTATAATTTTTCTTGTTTCAGTGAATATGTAACTATTTATTCTTCTAAATAAATTTCATTATTCACCCAAATGTTCCTATGTTTTTTCAGTTCTGGAAAGTCTTTTTGTAGCACACTGGCATCAAACTTGCTATGAAGTGGACAGTGCCTTTGAGAAGACAGGCATATACCACCTTGCCCTCTTTATTGGGTGCTGAGAACTGAAATCAGGACTTCCTATACACTAGGCAATCATTCTACCAACTGAGCTACATATCCAGCCCATGCTCTTATTTTATAAATGATCAAAATATGGGTTCTCATGTAATTGTGTCCATTTCTTCTTAGGGAAAAATTCTGGTCTTGTGTTAGTTTTTTTTTCAGTCTATTTGCAATACTCTTAAATGATTATATTTTGAAAGACTACCCTATTTTGTGGACTTTCAGCATATTGATCCTTTAATTCATCTTATCTATCTTTTTTTTTACTTTAATGATATTTTAAATTAATTTTTCTTGAGTGCATGAATGTATGTAGGTGCACAGGTTTGTGTGAGCATAGACAGATGCAACATGAGGATGTTGGGAATTGTGTTCTATCACTCTTTGATTTCTTCCCTCAAGACAGTCTCTTCCTGAACTTAGACATGCCTGCTTTTCTAGTTATCACCCAGTCTCTGCCTTCTGCCTCTGCCTAGTCAAGCATTGGGATTACAGACCTGCACTTCTGCATCCAGTTTTGACTTGAGGGCTGGAGATCTGAACTCAGATTCTCATGACTGCAAGAACAAGTGCTGCTACTTTCTGACCCATCTCCCTTACACCTTGATGGCATTTTTAATAGAATTACTTTTTAAAACTGCTTGCCTGTTATCTTACTTGTTACATTGCTTTATGACATTATTATCAGTAATAGGATTTATCCTTATTTTGGATTCTTTGAGCATCCCAAATCTATTTATTTTGCTGAATTTTTCATATTATTGTGCATGTTAAATTAATTATAGTGAATTCCTATTATTTTGGCTAATTTTATAATCTGTCTTGGCATTATATTTCTCTGTGGGCTAGAAAGTGCTCTTCAGAGTCATTTCTAATGTTGTCTAATTGGATTTTAGCTTGTTTGTGCCCTCCTTCACAATTTATCCTTCTGTGGTTTGGTGATTGTGTGGGTGTTTTCAGTTGATACTGATTACACTCAACAGGCATACTGACATATTCAGTTTCTTTGGTATAACTTAAAAATAATATAACAGAATAGAATGGCAAATACATTTCTTATTAGATTAATATACTCACTTTATAAGAGGGAACTTTCACTATATTCAGCAAATGTAGTATATGGGGGAGGATTGTGAGTTCAAAATTAGTTTGGGCTACATAACAAACCCACATTTTAAAATCTTTTCATCTGTTTTATTTTGAGACAAGGTCTCAGGTCTCATCATGTATCCCTGACTGTTTTGTAATTTGCTATATAGACCAGTCTGTCCTCAAATTCACAGAGATCAGTCTGTCTCAGCCTTCCAAGCACTGGGATTAAGTAATGTGCCACCATGCCTGCTGCCTTTTTCTTTTCTTTTTTAAGGAAGGAAGGAAGAAAAAGAAAATACAGTTAAAAATAGGTAAAACTAGAAACAAATAAATCAAAATAAAGTATAAGAGCATCTTTATTAACTATTACTTCTATAAGAGATCAACAATAGTTTTACCCTCCCCTGTTTTTGATATGGCTATAGATTAAACCCAGTGTTTCATGCATGCTAGACAAATTTATGGGACACAATAAAGGCTGTTCTAAGAGGCAAATTCATAGTACTAACTGCATACATAAGAAAAAGAACTGAAGACATCTCATGTTAGAAACTTAACAGCACACCTGATGGCTCTAGGTCAAAACCAAAAAAATCACACCCTTAATGAGTAGATGGAAAGAAAGACTAGAACTGAGTGTTGAAATCAATAAATGGAAACAAAGAGATCAATTTAAAAAAATCAATGAACACAAAAAGTTGGTCTTGGAGAAAGTCAACAAGATAGTCAAACCTTATCCAAACTAACTAAAAACCAGAGAGAGAGAGAGAGAGAGAGAGAGAGAGAGAGAGAGAGAGAGAGAGAGAGAATGAGAATCTATATTTACAAAATCTAAAATGAAAAGGGGGCACATAACAACAGTCACTAAGAAAATTCAAGAAATCACAAGGACATACTTTAAAATTCTATACTCCACCAAATTGAAAAATCTATAGGAAATAAATAATTTTCTCTATGAATACTACTTTACAGTCAAATCTGATAAGATAATCATCTTAAACAGACCTATAACTCCTAAGGAAATAGAAACTATCATTAAAAGTCTCTCAACCAAACAAGACAAGAACCAGATGGTTTTAGCACCGAATTCTCCTGGACTTTCAAAGAAGAGTTAATGCCAATACTCCTCAAACTATTCCAGAGAATAGAAAGAGAAAAAACGCTACCCACCTATACCACATAAATATTCAACAAAGAAAGAGAATCACAGACAAATTTTTCCATGAACATGGATGCAAAAATACTCAATAAAATATATGGAACCAAATCAAAACACACAAAGATTCTCCACCATAATAACATAGGCTTCATCTCAGAGATTCAGGGATGGCACAATATATATAAAATCAATAAAGAAAGAAAAAACTATATGGTCATCTCATTAGATGCTGAAAAAGCCTTTGACAAAATCCAACACCCTTTTATGATAAAAAATGTTGGAGAGACCAGGAATCTCTTATGATTATTAAATTATTATGATTAGATAACCATTTATAGTAACAGCAACATACAGCAAGTCCATATCCAACATCAAATTAAATAGAGAGAAAATTAAAGTAATTCCATTAAAATCAGGGACAAGACAAGGCTGTCCACTCTCTTCCTATCTATTCAATATAGTACTTGAAGTTCTAGCTAGAGCATTAGACAACTGAAAGAGATCAAGAGGATACAATTGGAAAGGAAGAAGGCAAAGTATCTTTATTTGCAGATGATATGATAATATACATAAACAGTACCAAAATTTCAGCCTGGGAACTTCTATAGCTGATAAACACTTTCAGCAAAGTAGCTGGATACAAAATTAACTCTATAAAACCCAGTAGCCCTCCTATATATAAATGATAAATGAACTAAGAGTGAAATCGGGGAAACAATCCCTTTCTCAATGGGCTCAAATAATATAAAACTTTTTGAAGTACACTAACAAAACAAATCAAAGACTGGTATGATACAAACTTCAAAGATTTGAAGAAATAAATTGAAGATATTAGAAGATGGAAAGATTTCCCATGCATATATGTCTTTGAGATTGACATAGTGAAAATGGCCATCTTACCAAAAGCAGTCTACAGATTCACTGCATTATTTATCAAAATTCCGGAAGAGTTCTTCAGAAATCTTGAAAGGACAATTTTCAGCTTCACAACAACAACAAACAATAACAAATAACAACAAACAACAAAAACAAGATAACTATAATGATCCTGAATAATAATAAAACTGTTGGAGTTTTCACCATTTCATTTTTGAAGCTATGCTACAAAGTTATAGTAATAAAAACCAAATGGCATTGGTATAAAAACATACAAGTTACTAAATGGAATTGAATCAAAAATTCACTCACACATAAATTCACATGACAATGGACATTGATTTTTTATAAAGCTAGAAAGATACAATAGAAAAAAGACAACACCTTCATCAAATGGTGCTGGTGAAATTGGATATCTGCTGGTAGAAGAATGCAAATAAATCCATACTTATCACCCTGCATAAAACTCAACTCCAATATTGCTCAATGACTTCAACATATAACCATATACACTCAACCTCATAGAAGAGGAAGTAGGGAATATCTATAATCACAGGAGAAGACTTTCTGAACAGAACATCCATAACACAGGTACTAAGATCAACAATAATTAAACAGAGCCTCATGAAACTGAAAAGCTTCTATAAGGCAAAGGATATTATCAATCGGATAAAGTGACAGCCTACAGAAGGAAAAAGATTGTTTCCAACTACATATTCAATTTATGTCTAACATCCAAAATATATAAAGAACTCAAGAAACTAGCTATCAAGAAAAAAGCTAACCTAATTAAAAATTAGGCACAGATCTAAGCAAAGACTTCTCAATAGAGGAATCTCAAATGGCAGAGAAATACCTAAAGAAATGTTCAACATCTTTCACCCTCAGGGAAAACAAATCAATGTTACACCTGTTAGAATGGCTAAGATTAATAACACAAGTGACCACTCATACTGATGAGGATATGGAGTAAGGGAAACACTCCTCCACTGCTAATGAGAGTGCAAACTTGTCCAGCCACTATGGAAATCAATATGGTGGTTCCTCAGAAAGATAGGAATTGATCTATCTCAAGATCCAACTGTACTATTCTTGAGAATATACACAAATGAAGTTATATCCTACCAGGTAACTTGCTCAATCATGTTCATTGCTGTTTTATTCATAATAGCCAAGGATTGGAAACAACCTACATGTCCTTCAAGAGGAATTGTTAATGAAAACATGGTACATTTACTCAATAAAGTATTACTCCGTTCTTTTCTCATGAAAGACAAAAAATGAAGTGGATCCAAATATGATAGGGTAGGTAGGAAGAACTGAGAGGAGTAGAGAGAAGCGAGTTGTAATCAAGATAGACTGTATGGAAAAATAATTTATTTTCAATAAAAGGAAAAAAGAAAAAAAGAAAAGCATTATTTATTTATTTATTTAATATTTTTATTATGTATTTTCCTCAATTACATTTCCAATGCTATCCCAAAAGTCCTCCACACCCCCCTCCCACTTCCCTACCCACCCATTACCATTTTTTGGCCCTAGAGTTCCCCTGTACTGGGGCATATAAAGTTTGCGGTTCCAATGGACCTCTCTTTCCAGTGATGGCCGACTAGGCCATCTTTTGATACATATGCAGCTAGAGTCAAGAGCTCCGGGGTACTGGTTAGTTCATAATGTTGCACCTACAGGGTTGCAGATCTCTTTAGCACCTTGGATACTTTCTCTAGCTCCTCCATTGGGGGCCCTGTGATCCATCCAATAGCTGACTGTGAGCATCCACTTCTGTGTTTGCTATGCCCCGGCCTAGGCACAAGAGACAGCTATATCAGGGTCCTTGCAGCAAACACTTGCTAGTGTATGCAATGGTGTCATTGTTTGGAGGCTAATTATGGGATGGATCCCTGGATATGGCAGTCTCTAGATGGTCCATCCTTTTGTCTCAGCTCCAAACTTTGTCTCTGTAACTCCTTTCATGGGTGATTGTTTCCAATTCTGAGAAGGGGCAAAGCGTTCACACTTTGGTCTTCGTTCTTCTTCAGTTTCATGTGTTTTGCAAATTGTATCTTATAGCTCGCTATACTAAGTTTCTGGGCTAATATCCACTTATCAGTGAGTACATATCATTTGAGTTCTTTTGTGAATGTGTTACCTCACTCAGGATGATGCCCTCCAGGTCCAACCATTTGCCTAGGAATTTTGTAAATTCATTCTTTTTAATAGCTGAGTAGTACTCCATTGTGTAAATGTACCACATTTTTTGTATCCATACCTCTGTTGAGGGGCATTTGGGTTCTTTCCAGCTTCTGGCTATTATAAATAAGGCTGTTATGAACATAGTGGAGCATGTATCCTTCTTACCGGTTGGGACATCTTCTGGATATATGCCCAGGAGAGGTATTGTGGGATCCTCCCGTAGTACTATGTCCAATTTTCTGAGGAACTGGCAGACTGATTTCCAGAGTGGTTGTACAAGCTTGCAATCCCACCAACAATGGAGGAGTGTTCCTCTTTCTCCACATCCTCGCCAGGATCTGCTGTCACCTGAATTTTTGATCTTAGCCATTCTGACTGGTGTGAGATGGAATCTCAGGGTTGTTTTGATTTGCATTTCTCTGATTAAGGATGCTGAACTATTTTTCAGGTGCTTCTGAGCCATTCGGTATTCCTCAGGTGAGAATTCTTTGTTTAGCTCTGAGCCCCATTTTTTAATGGGGTTATTTGATTTTCTGGAGTCCACCTTCTTGAGTTCTTTATATATATTGGATATCAGTCCCCTATCTGATTTAAGATAGGTAAAGATCCTTTCCCAATCTGTTGGTGGTCTTTTTGTCTTATTGATGGTGTCTTTTGCCTTGCAAAAACTTTGCAGTTTCATGAGGTCCCATTTGTCAATCCTTGATCTTACAGTACAAGCCATTGCTGTTCTATTCAGGAATTTTTCCCCTGTGTCCATATCTTCAAGGCTTTTCCCCATTTTCTCCTCTATAAGTTTCAGTGTCTCTGGTTTTATGTGAAGTTCCTTGATCCACTTAGATTTGACCTTAGTACAAGGAGATAGGAATGGATCAATTCGCATTCTTCTACATGATAACAACCAGTTGTGCCAGCACCATTTGTGGAAAATGCTGTCTTTCTTCCACTGGATGGTTTCAGCTCCCTTGTCGAAGATCAAGTGACCATAGGTGTGTGGGTTCATTTCTGGGTCTTCAATTCTATTACATTGGTCTACTTGTCTGTCACTATACCACTACCATGCAGTTTTTATCACAATTGCTCTGTAGTAAAGCTTTAGGTCAGGCATGGTGATTCCACCAGAGGTTCTTTTATCCTTGAGAAGAGTTTTTGCTATCCTAGGTTTTTTTGTTATTCCAGATGAATCTGCCGATTGCCCTTTCTAATTCCTGAAGAATTGAGTTGGAATTTTGATGGGGATTGCATTGAATCTGTAGATTGCTTTTGGCAAGATAGCCATTTTTACAATGTTGATCCTGCCTTGAAATGCAAAATTAAATTAATTTTAGTTTAAAGTAACCAAAATTAACTGGGTTATAATCTAAAAGAACATAAAAGAAATAAGAAAATAAGTATGCTTATGGTTTGAATTCACTGCTTGGTATACATATTTTGAAAAGAGAAACATTAAATAAGTATTTGTCTCATGGGATTGGGAATCATGTCACACAGTAAAATATAATATAATTTCTCATCAGTAGTCGTGACACCAAATCACCAATTACGCTTAGTAATATTTTAAGTCTTTCAACTTAGTACCAGATATGCAAGGTTTGTAATAAATTCTCTCAGTATCACTCCCAAAATATATACTATTTGTTTTATTAATTTCGGTACGTTATTTTTAGCTTATGTGGCAATAGATTTATATCAATAAAAATAAACTATGGCCAGGCAGTGGTGGTGCGTGTCCTTAATCCAGAGGTAGGTGGATTTCTGAGTTCCAGGCCAGCCTGGTCTACAGAGTGAGTTCTAGAATAGCCAGGGATACACAGAGAAACCCTGTCTCAAAAACTCAAAATAAAATAAAATAAAATAAAATAAACTATGATGAATTTTGCATTTGTAAGTTAGTTATTTGGTCATCAATGAAAAATCAGCTACAAAACTCCCAGATTTATAATTTCTACATTATACTGAATATCTGACTATTGAAATATTCTACAATATAGTGAATATTGAAATGCTAAATTAGCAAACATTTAAAGTGTTTTCCTTTGGGAAAAGTGCAAGCCAGAAAAAACTTAGCCCAAGTGTGTTCCTTTATTTAATTAAAATTTCTCTAGCTTTTGACTATATAAGAATTGTTTTATCCACTTTTCACTCTCTAAGCCATTGAATTCTTTAGGCCATAGGATGGTGTCAATTAATATAACAGAGATAGATTTGAGTAGTTTGGATAAATCTTGTGCAGTTCTTTTTATTGAGTCATAGATCATTTAATCATGAAAATTCCATTAAGTGGTATAATATGGATTCTTCGACAGAGAAATTGAATAGGAAATACCAGAATACATAATACATAGTTAAAATACAGAAGATTGGTGGTATTTTAAGAAGACCTGGGTATGCACACTTTTATATGTGCTTATATTTACACACATGCATATGTATACATGCATGCAATTGTATGTATACTAGATCTTGGTTCATTGCATTTTTCCTATTAGTCATAGTTTAAAATATTTATCTCCAGTAGTTTTCCTTAGAGTGTAGTCTGATGTGTTTGCTTAAAACAGATAGCTGAGCTCCATCTCAGACCTTTTGAGAGCAGCAGTTAAATCTGTACAACTAGTCTTTGCTACAGTACTAATGAGGAAGTGCTACACTCAAAAAGAATTCAGAATCCCTACAGGATGGTAGACATTTTTTTTCTCAGACAGGGTCTCATTATGTTGTCCAGGTCAGCTCTGAGCTTGTAATCTTTCTGCTTCAGTTGCCTGAGTTCTATGTGTCTGTAATTTGTAGGAAGTCACAGCTTTTCGGTGGTCTCTATAAACGGGCACCTGGAGTTATAGTAAACTAGAAAAGAGAGGGAAGAATTTTATACTTATATTATATTTTATACTTCATTTCTCATTCCATCTATGCCATTAGTTTCTGGATTTTATTATCTATTTAAATAACCTTGAAAATTCATTAAAATGTGGATTGCAAGACCCCTGTTCATGGAGTCTGTGATTCAGTGTATTTAGAATGGAGGTCCTAGGATTCACATACCTAAATATTTCCACATGAGGCTGATTCTATTAGTCTTTGAACATTTTGAGAACTAAACATACAAAGTAGCATTTATTACAGGCAAGTAAGAGTGGTTTCAAAGAATCAGCAATGTCTTGTTTTTCCCAGCAAAAGAGATAGAATCCAGGAATCACGTATTCTAGGCAACTGCTCTGTCACTGAGCTCTGTATTTAATAATGTAATGATTGACAAGACGATGTCTTTTATTTTGCTATATTTTCTTCTATAACTTGTATTTTTGTGGACTTCATGTTCCTTTGTTTCCCTGTTGTTACCTTCTTTTCTGTTAAATGAGATATTTTGCACTGTTTTGAGTAATTTACCATATATATATATATATATATATATATAATTTTGGTGTCTTTTAGTTTTAGTTTATCAATAAACCCAAGTCATAATAATCTAGTTCAGCTCACTACTAACTTCAATAACAAATAACAAAGTGGCTCATATATATTGCCATTTCATTGTCACAAAATACAACTTTCTATATTATATTTCCATCATGTTAGAATTATATATGTTGCATCATGAGTTTTCTGTCTTTTTAATCATACAGGAGAAAAACAACAATTATGAAAAATGAATTCATACTGCTTTTGATTTAGCCATGTAGCAACTACATTTACCAGTGCTTTCCTCAACTGAATTCTAAGTAATTTTTAAGATTTATGTATTTATGCATATGAGTGCTATATTATCATGTACACCTGCATGTTAAAAGAAGGCAACAGATCCCATTGCAGATGGTTGTGAGCCACCCTGTGGTTGCTGGGGATTGAACTCAGGATCTCTGGACAAGCAGCCAATACTCTTAACCACTGAGCCATCTTTCCAGCCCTAAAGTATCTTTCTTTTAATTTTGAAGACTGCCTTTGACATTTACTTAGTGTGGATAACCTTGTTGAAAACTCAGACTATGTTAATCTGGAAATGTCCAGAATCATGAATGCAAAGAATCATAAATACATAAATATATAAATACATTTAAATATATGCAGAAATAAGAAAGAATAAAATCTCTGCCTAGATTCAAGGCCCTGGAAGAATGTAGATACTATGTAATATCAAGATAACAGTATTTGTCAAGATCAGTGGTGGCACATGCCTTTAGTCCCAGTACTCATGAGGCAGAGCCAGGTGAATCTCAGTGAGTTTGAGGCTAGCCTGGTCTACACAGCCAGTTTCAGAACAGCCAGGGCTATACAGAAAAAACCCGACTCAAACAAACAAATAAATAAACAAAACAACAAAACAACTAAAAAGGCAGTACTTAAGACATTCCAAAAAATATCAGAGAGGCACAAAAATGAGCCAAATACTATTTTATCTTACTTTTATGATGCTCTAAATTTAAAATAAAATGCTATCTTGTCTTAATTGGAATGTGTTTGTCATTATTTTAAAAGTTATTATGTGGCTGCAGAAGAGAGCTCAGCAGTTAATAGTGCTCTTGGAGAGACTTCAAGTTCAGGTCTCAGCACCTCCATTCAGCAGCTCACAACTGCCTATAACTCCAGCTCTAGGGGTTCCTTTACCCTTATCCACCATGGGTGCCTGCATCCCTGGGCATATATGCCTCCCGTTACATGCATATTAAAATTTTTTTAAAGAAAGATTTTTAAAGTTAATCTAAGTATGATATTTTTATTATTGATCTGAGTTTGAGGTTACTTTTAAATCCTCTATATTCTTCTTTGTAAAGGAAATAATGAAAACTTTCATGAAAAAAAAAACTTATCTGAAATGGATTGATTAAAAAAAAAAATAGGCATCATAATCCCAATCACCCAGAAGTTGAGGCAGAAAGATCATAAGTTCTAGACCACCCTGGGCGTGTCTCAGAAAAGAAATTGAAACCAACTGACATATGAACCATTTTTATAAATGTACTAACTTCTCAGAGTATTTACATGATAAATTACCATGTATAGACCTGAAGTGTGATATGGACTTGATTTCAAATCTTTTATGATATTTTGTTAGAATATACATATGCATGCATTAATATTGGTATTTGTGTGTGTATGTAAGTGGATTTCTGTGTGTATATGTGTATTTGTATGTGTCTGTGTATCTGAGTATGAGTATGTGTGTGTCTAAGAGACAGAGAGAGAACTTTAAGGAAATGCTTCACCATACTTGGTATTAATGATGAAGGAAATTTTGGCCTAAAATTGACCAGATTAATGACATGTGGGTAGGATTCTGTCAGCACTCAACAAACTCAGAGAGAAATATGCCTTCTTACATGGAAAATATAGGAGACAAAGTGTGCAGGATGCACTACATTTGTACCCTCCACAACAGGATTCTTTCCATTTAAAATGGAGACAGGAATTCTTTTTTTTTTTCAGTTAATTTTTCATTCGATTATTGAAAATAAAAATTACAAAAAAATGATGAAAATTTCTACATGTTAATTAAAAACATATTTTATTTATTTATTATTTATTTTATTTATTCATTTTATTAGATATTTTCTTTATATACATTTCAAATGCTATCACGAAAGTTCCCTATACCCTCCCTCCACCCTGCTCCTCTACCCACCCACTCCCGCTTCTTGGCCCTGGCATTCCCCTGTATTGGGGCATATAAAGTTTGCAATACCAAGGGACCACTGTTCCCAGTGATGGCCAACTAGGCCATCTTCTGCTACTTATGCAGCTAGAGATATGAGCTATGGGGGTACTGGTTAGTTCATATTGTTGTCCCACCTATAGGGTTGCAGACCCCTTCAGCTCCTTGGGTGCTTTCTCTAGCTTCTCCATTGGGGGCCCTGTGTTCCATCTTATAGATGACTGTGAGCATCCACTTCTGTATTTGCCAGGCACTGACATAGCCTCATACGAGACAGTTATAACAGGGTGCCTTCAGCAAAATCTTTCTGGCATTGTGCAATAGTGTCTGGGTTTGGTGGCTGATTATAGGATGGATCCCCAGGTGGGGTAGTCTCTGGATAGTCCATCCTTTCGCCTTAGCTCCACACTTTGTCTCTGTAACTCCTTTCATGAGTATTTTATTCCCAATCTAAGGAGGAATGAAGTATCCACCCATTCGTCTTCCCTCTTCTTGATTTTCTTGTGTTTTACAAATTTTATCTTGGGTGTTCTATGTTTCTGGGCTAATATCCACTTATCAGTGAGTGCATATCTAATGACTTCTTTTGTGATTGGGTTATGTCCATAGCTATGTTCATAGCAGCCTTATTTATAATAGTCAGAAGCTAGAAAGAACCCAGATGTCCGTCAACAGAAGAATGGATACAGAAAATGTGGTACATTTACACAATGGAGTACTACTCAGCAATTTAAAACAATGGATTTATGAAATTTTTGGACAAACGGATGTATCTGGAGGATATCATCCTTAGTGAGAAAGGAATTCTATCATTGGTTTACATTGAAGTTAAAAATAGACCAACAGGCAATGTAGACAATGAAGACAACTTCTGGCTTCTTTATTTTCAGATTTCAGGCTCAAAGTTACCCTCATTTGTTAGTTTGGGAGTCTAGAATTTTATTCTAGTTTGCAAGGTGTTTGGCTTCCTCAAAGAAACAGAGGAAGTATTCTGTTTATGGTGATTAAAAACTGTAACCAAAACGAGCATAGTAGCGCACACCTTTAATCCTACTGCTTGGGAAGCAGAGGCAAGCAGATCTCTGAGTTCAAGGCCAACTTGGTCTACAGAGTGAGTTGCAGGATAGCCAGGTCTGTTACACAGAGAAAACCTGTCTCAAAAAATGAAAGAAAGAACAGAACCGAACAGAAAAGAAAAGAAAAGAGGGAGGAAGAAAGAAAGGAAGGAAGGAAGGAAGGAAGGAAGGAAGGAAGGAAGGAAGGGAGGGAGGAAGGAAGGGAGAAATAAATAAAGAAAAAAAGAAAAGAAAGAAAGAAAGAAATAACCACCACCACCAATAAAAACCTGAAAACAAACAAGCAAATAAAACCAAAAACTTCTAAGTAGTCAAGTGTAGTGGCATATGCCTGTAATATTGGCACTCAGGAAGTTGAGGCAAGGGAATTATAAATTTGAGGCTAGTCTTGTTTGCATAGTGAAACTCTATTGAAAACAGAAACAAAAACTCTCTGTAAATAAACAGGGTTTCCTTGCATGCAAAGGAAGACTTTGTACAGTAAGTTAGGTACTTAGTTATGTTAGTAAGTTCAGTCACTGTAAGTATAAAGTAAACAACATTGCCATGGTTATGCGTACAGGAGATCCTCACAAAATAACCTTATCACACAAGCTATGAACACACTGTGAGGATAGTGCCTAAGGAAATTTGGGAGCTATATTGACAGGATGTGGAAACAAGGCAACATGCCCTGATGTAGCATGGTGCTCAGTCTAATTCATTGGATAAGTTCTGATATAGGTTCATTCCTTAATGGTTCCAGGAATTTTGTATTTATTTATTTATTTATTTATTTATTCTGCCACCATACCTGCTATTTTCTTTCTTTTATTAGATATTTTCTTTATTTACATTTCAAATGCTATCCTGAAAGTTCCCTATACCCTCCCCCTGGCCTGATCCCCTACCTAACCACTCCCACTTCTTGGCCCTGGCGTTCCCCTGTACTGGGGCATATAAAGTTTGCAAGACCAATGGGCCTCTCTTCCCAGTGATGGCCGACTAGGCCATCTTCTGCTACATATGCAGCTAGAGACACGAGCTCTGAGGGTACTGGTTAGTTCATATTGTTCCACCTATAGGGTTGCAGACTCCTTCAGCTCCTTGGGTACTTTCTCTAGCTCCTCCATTGGGGGCCCTGTGTTCCATCCAGTAGATGAGTACACGGAGATTCAGAATTATTCAACTAACAAATAGTAACTGAGCATCCACCACGTGCTGGGAATTTTTCATGGTGAAACTTCTGGTTGTGTGGGTTAGGGAGCAGCACTCTGAAAAAGCATTTGCTTCTCAGTTAAAATTATGTTTCTATGTCTTCTTCACATTACAAGGAGCAGGCTTTTTCAGGTGAAACATTCAGTGGAAGAGTAGTAAGATTCAGGAGACAATCATCTGATGCTCCCACGCTATATGTCCAAAACCAGGCATTAACACCCAATGGCATCTATGTAGTTAAAGAGACAAAGAGAGAAAGCCATTCTGAGGAAGAGAAAATCTTGACTAAAAGCACAGCAAGACTCAAGAAAAAGCTGAGATGAGCCCAGACTTCTTCTTAAGGCAGAGTAATTCAAAGATCTTGGTCACCTGGTAAGCAAATGTGTTATTTCCTGTCTAATTTTAACTTAAAAGAAAATAAGATGCAAACATAGGATTAGCACTTTTTATTGGCAGAAATGACTAGAAGTGTAGCCTATGTTTCAATTTCATGGTTTATCTATAAAAGCACTTCAAAAAAATTTTACATGTATTCTTCTGTTTCTACAACATAAAAAAATAACAATAAGCTGGGCGTGGTGGAACAGGCCTTTAATCCCAGCACTCGGGAGGCAAAGGCAGGCAGATTTCAGGCAGATTTCTGAGTTCAAGGCCAGCCTGGTCTACAAAGTGAGTTCCAGGACAGCCAGTACTATACAGAGAAACCCTGTCTCGAAAAACCAAACCAAACCAAACCAAACCAAACCAAACCAAACCAAACCAAACCAAACCAAACCAAACAAAACAAAACAAAACAAAAAAGCAATAATGAGAGCAAGAAATTAACAGTAACTGGAGGTTACCATAATTTGGTTGAATTTTCTTGAGATTAGAATAATGTTTGAAGACATTTCTTTTTTTCTTTCTTTGATTTCCCTTTTCCTTTTCTATCTACTTCTTCATTCCATAGGTGCTAGTGAGTGCCTCATTTTTGTCAGGTCCGATTTCCTATTTGAGAGCTATAAAAAATTTAAAACATGAAAATTCCTACCTTCATGTGGTTTACATTGTTATTGAGAGGACACAGAGTTTATTAGATGATACATACTGGAGAGGAAATAAGTAGGGGTGAGATTAGGAAATGTGTACATGGAAGTGTGTGTGTGTGTGTGTGTGTGTGTGTGTGTGTGTGTGTGTGTGCTTGCATGCACATGCATGCACGCAGACAGGCAAGCTGTCACTTTGAAAAGTGGTCTCATTGGGAACACAACAAAATGTTTTGACCAAAATTGAAGAAATTTAGATATCCGGAAGAAGAGTGTTCTAGACAGAGGCAACAGCCAATACAGAGAGCTGAAAGACAAATCATACCTGAAGTTCAAAGAATAGTGCCCTGACAGTGTAGTAAGAGTAGGAGATAGAGGGGGTGGAGTGGGAAGGAGGGGGAGGGAGAAGGAAAAGAAGAAGACAAAAGAAGAGGAAGAGGAAGCGGACATCAAAAATGGAGGGTATCATGTTTGAGTGCAGAAAGTGACAGATAGTAGAACTTTGTATGCCTTTCTACTGAATGAGAAGCCATTGTTTATTTTGCCTATGAAGTGTTCTGTTCTCTAATGTAATCCACAGAAAACATTTACAGGTTGTAAATGCTAATAATATAAACAGAAATACAGTGGTGCTGTTGGAGGAAACTTGAAGCTTTGAGTTCAGTGCATTAATACTGTCAGATGAGCATTGTTCAAATAAGTCTTAAATAGTTATCCATGAGTAGGAACAAAACCTTACAGCATGAATATTAGCAGGGATGTCAGCAATACTGAGGTGAGTACAATAGTCAAGGTTTACGCATGTTCAAGTGGTTGCAGATCTTGCAAGATATCTTTCTTCCAAAGTTCAGATACCATTGCTTCAAAAGAGACTCTAGTGGCGCTCTTTTCATGAAAATGCCAGCGTGAGTGGCTTTAAAAAAATTTTTTTAGACATTGCTAAATTAAACACATAAGTCACTCAGATTCTGAGGGGTAAGTTAGGTAAAGGGATAAGATCTAGATCATAGGACAGGGATAAATTCAATCTGATAGAAAACTGAGGGGCATCACATCAGGGCAAAGTAAGGTTCAATGTCAGAGAAGGGGGTGAGAACACTGGGCAAGAAATCAGGTAGGCGATAGGAGCAGAAACCATTTCCCCTAATGAATTTACTTTTAGGGCTAGCTGGCAGTTGAGGTTGACTTAGGTATGAATTTTCTTCTCTGTTCACCCTTATTATCCCTTCACTGATCACTACTTCCTTCTCCCCATCTTTCTCTGGTTCTCTTACTGGTGAAGATGGAGCAAGCAAAATGAGCTAGCACTACCACTGGTGTACCCTATTAGAAATCTTCTGGGACATTTGCCTCCATATTTCACCTTGTCATGTAGGGAAATGGAGCTCCTGGCAAATATTTGATAAACAGACACCCTCTCTCTTTGAAAGCAACTACATAAAAAAGGGACTTCAGAGGGATCCACAATCTATTCTTAACCTCTTTTGTAAGACACTGCTTGGGCTGAGAAAATAAGCAGCATCTGCTCTGAGCTGCTACTCATATGCATTAGGTTTGGTGGAAGAAGTGGCCATGTGGAAAGGGGGAGTAAATTAACTAAACACGTTTTCCATTAAGCTTTCTGAATTGTTTCTTAGTGCTACGGAAAATCAGTGGCCTGTTGAACTTGGACAAAATGTTCAAGGCCATGGCATGACCGATGGTGAGCTTTAAAAATAAATTATTTGCCTTGGTTAAAATTCATCTTGGGTTTATACATTATAGGAGACTATTAGGATAGAGCATCAATCCCCTGCTATTTTGAAAAACAAAGTTGTTCTTTTTGTACACCCACAGCGGGATGCATGGATTTGTTTTACCAGGCCTGTGGCTGTCAAGATTATCTTGGCACAGGACTTCGTCAATTTCATACAACTAGAAACAAAGCAGCAAGAGAAAGAGTTGGAGGGCCTCTAGCATTCTTTCTCTACCTGGTTTTATTGTTCATATCCTTCCGTATCTATGCAATTCCCTTATATACATCGAGTCTTAGACCCCCAAACTCCATTGACATATTTATTCATCTTTCTACTCTTAAAGCTGCTGTGAGGCCCATACATGAATGCTGTAATACTCTGCAATTTCCTTAAACTGTATCAGTACCCTTTAGATAATAATGCTTCTGACTTCTCAAAAAAGTCAGAAATGCATGCCAGGCATTAGGTAGACCAAACATCACATAAATTATCTTCAAAACAACCCTGTGACCATGCTTACTGTTCATCTTTTGCTGGGAAGATCTCAAGAAATACTCTTCATCTCCAATAGAGAGGATGCTAACACACACACACACACACACACACACACACACACACACACACACATGGTTTAGCTTGGTTGGCTAACCATTTTATTGTGGTTATTCAAAGAGAAGCCTGGCTGATTAAAGGTAATGAAAGCACCAGGATTTCTGGTCCTCACACACAGAGACCCTTACAGATAGATACAACATCCAGAAGCCTTAACTCTGGTCAGTTGCTTACGCTTTCTGTCATCCTAGGAGGAGTCACATAGACACCTGGTAACAGACTGTGAGACTTTCCAAACTCCTCCTCCTGCTCTTTCTATGACAGAATGCCAATAGGTCCTAACTCGTGGGAGTTTCATACCTGTGATTACAACTATTCTGTTCAAGATGATTGATGATGATGATGATGATGTCCAAGCAAAGGAAACAGCTCTACCAAAATATTCAGTTTATAGATGAGGAGAAAACTGCTCTAAGGGCAGAACTAGTTTCTTTAGTTCATCTCTCATATTGACTACAGATACCTTTGTAAATCACATTTATTATCTTTTAAATTCACTCCCTTTGTACATATATGTGTCATAATGTTGTACATATATGTGTATTATAAGAACCTTTCATTTCATATACCTACTTATACATACATATTATATAAACCTTTCATTTATATTTATACATATGAACCCTTTATATGTATGCATGTGTTCATGTATGACAAGTACATATGTAAAATTGTAAGGGCTACAAGACAACCTCAGTTGTCATTCTTCAGGTCCTATTAACCTTGTTTGTTGAGAGAGGATCACTCACTAATCTGTAACTTACCAATTAGCATAGGTTAGCTATCTAGCAATACCCAGTAATCCATCTGTCTCCATCTCCCCAGCACTGGGGATTGTTAGCACATACCCATTTGCTTTTCTTTATTCTCTCTCTCTCTCTCTCTCTCTCTCTCTCTCTCTCTCTCTCTCTCTCTCTCTCTCTCTCTCTCCCTTTTCTTCCCTTTCATTTATTTATGGTACTTTTGGTTTGTTTTTGAGATAGAGTTCCTCTGCATAATCCTGGCTGTTCTGGAATTCACCATGTAGAACAGTCTGTCCTCAGGTTCAGAGATCCACCTGCCTCTGCCTCTCAAGTGCTGGAATTAAAGGTCTGTGTCACTATGCTTGGCTTCTTTTTAAAAAGTGTGAGAATGAATGCGAATGTCTACAAGGCAAGCACCTAATCAACATGTGTGTGCATGTATAACAAAGTAACGAGTTTCCTTATCACATTTCTATATATAATTTTGATTGAATAATCACCTCAGTCTTAGTTTGAGTTTTATTGCTGTGAAGAGGCATGATGGCCAAAGCAAATCTTATGAAAGAAAACATTTAATTGGGGCTGGTTTACAGTCTCAGAAGTTTAGTCCATTATCATCATGGTGGAACATAGCATGTAGGCAGATATTGTGCTGGAGAAGGAGCTGAGAGTTCTACATCTTGATCCAAAGGCAACAGAAGTATACTATATATCATGCTCAGCATAGTTTGAGCATAGGAGACCTCAAAACCTGCCTCCACAGTGACACACTTCCTCCAACAAGGCCACATCTACTCCAACAAGGCTACACTTCCTAATAGTGCCCCTCCTTATGAGCCAAGCACTCAAATGCTTGAGTATATAGGGGCCATACCTAATGAAAGCACCACATACCTACTCCTCCCTTCATCTCACTGCTCCTCCTGTCCCTGTTGTATGCTTCCACTCCCAACTGTTTGCTTTCATATAGTGTTCTTCTATGCTTTCCACCCTTAAAGTCTCTTTATACCAATTTCATGGGTCCTTTTCTGTCTAGCCTCACCATAAAGACAACATAAATATTTTCAGTTAACTATTAGAAATTAGAACCCATGCACATAGAAGAACCCTCAACCATCTGCTATAGTACTATACCTTTAAACTGAGACACTTAACAACCAACCAGTCTAGCCTGTGGCCCATAGGCTTCATGTATTCCAGTACAACTATGAATGTAGCCTAACACATTTCTAGAGGACACTATGTCAGAATGTCAAAACATTATATCTTTTGGACAGTATAGGTGGGATTTCCTAACTTCACTTGGTTTTGGTTTCTTCATTTCATTTTTGTGTAGGTCTCAACCTGCAATGTTTTCCTTCTGGTTCCTACCCCTTACCTCATAACTATACCCATACTCTCTCAGTTCCTCCTTTTTTGAACTGTCACCTTCCTATTGTTGTGAGAAGTTGCTAAGCTAATTAAATTTATAAAATGGAAGATATATTCTGGCTTGTGGTTTGAAAGGTTTCATTCTATGGTTATATGCCTGTTTGGAGGTCTATGGTGAGGTTTCACAGTAAAGAAGACATGATGGAGTAGAGCTGCTAATTTCATGGCAGCCAGAAAGCAAAAGTAAAATGTCATCTTGGATCTCCATATCCTTTTCAAGGCTATGCCCATGAAGATCTAAACTCCTTCCACTAGAAGAAAGAAATTTACCTCCTAAAGATCCACAGCCTCCCAACAGTGCCAAAGGCTTATGACCTAGGTATTTTTAGGGGAGAGAGCTCATTGAAAATCTATACAGTAGCAGTGATAAAACTTAGCCTTCCCAAATTGGATTCTTGATTTCCTCTAGGTATTTGTATGTAGTCTTTTGTTGATCTTGTTTTCTTCACACAAACAGCCCCCTCCTCCCTTCTTGAGCTTCTGGGATCTCTATGCTGACATTGGGTCCACCAGTGTTGTGACATGCCTTATAGACAATGCCTTGGCACTCTGAGTCCAAATGAATTTTCTAGATGCAACTCCCTTCTTCCTGACGGTTCACAAAACTTAACAAAATAAATTCTTAAAACTCACTTTTGAAGGGTTGTGGAGATAAGTGATTAAGAGCACTTATTGTTCTTACAGAGGACCAGGATTCAGTTCCCAGCACCCACATGGTTGATCATGACCATTTGCATTTCAAGTACCCTGCCCTCTTCTGACCTCCATGGGCACTAGGAATATAGGTAGTAAATATTCATATGTACAGATGAACATTCTTACATACAAAATAAAAATAAATTTGAAATAAATAAATCTGTTAAAAAAAAGCAATCAGCTTTCAGAGCTTGCAGAATGGGTCACCAAGTACAATAACCTGAGTTTGATCCACATAACTAATGCCTACAAATTGCCCTCTGACCTCCTTCCATACTTGCCCCCAACACTAAATAAATAAATAAATGTAACAAAATTTTAGGACAACTTTGGAAATTTATTAGATATTATATCCTTAAACATTGCTCCTATACTGTTTATTTTTTCCTTCTAAGGCTCAAATTAAGCTGGATTTGTTGTTTGACAAACAATAATATGCATTTGAAAATCCCAACTTTATTTTCCCCTCATGACATACAATGTGTTAGTTTGTTTAGATATTTGTACAATTCAATCAGGGCAGAAGGGAATTATAGGTATAGGAAAATATACACTGTTTGTAAATTAATAAAACGTTTTAAAAAAGAGATACATTCAAATATTCAACTCCTCAGTAAAAGACAACCTTTGATTGCTTTTGAAACCCGGTAGCCATACAACTTAGTTCATCAGCACAGTTTCCTTGGCTACATGACTGTTTATGGATGCAGAAACAATGTCAGGAACCATCACTAATAAAGGACCATTTCAGGCAGCATCAGAGGGCAGCCAGCAGTTCTCAATAGAAGCAGACAGAACGCAAGAAGGTCTTGCCAGTCGTTACCTCGAGCATCTGCAGCAGCTCTGAGATCTTGTCATCCACATTTTTAATATACTAGATAATAAAGCAGAGCTCACAGATGGGAAAGGCCCCAAGGGTGGCTTTTTTGGTAGTTGTTGGAGATGTTTAGCTGACAAAGCTCTTGTTCCTGGGCATTCAGGTATTCTACCACCTGGTCATAGACATACCCATGACACTTAAAGATCACATAGAAGACATCTTTGCTGCCTTGTTCAGGGCAGGACTTGATTCTCTCTGTCCAGCATGTGTAAAATGCCATTCTGTGTGTAGAAGGCTCTATCCTTCTTCAGCGGGTCATGGTATATTTTGTCATACACGGTTTAGAACTCATAAGCGTTCAGCTTATTAGGTGTAGGCCCAGGAAGCTTCAAAAAACCTCCTGTTCCAAAGGACTTCACACTGAATCCTCATTTGCTCAGGAGTCTGTGTGCCTCCATTTCTGGATCTGGCTGCTTGAGCCACTTGGAGTGGATGAGATTGCATGGCAACCACAGTACTCAGAGATGCTGTGATTGGTAAAATGGCCACGAAAGTCCCAGCTGAAATCATGCTGGCTGGCTGCCTGAATGGAGGTTACTTATTGTCCTTATGTGGGGTACTGGTACTAGAGAGAGGGATTATGACTATGTGGTTTCAGATGCTCGGAGGAGGGATATCAGGATGTGACATCATCACCAACATTCCAAAACAAATCAAAATTCTTAATAGTGTTCCATGTAAATATGGGCACAGTAGCCTGCTTTGTCATTCTAGAATTCCAATGGTGAAATACAGACAGAAGAATCTATGGTTATTCATAGGTCAGTCAAGGAGTACATAGTAATGAACAATAAAAAGACCCTATCTCAAACATGGTGGAAGGTGACTACCAAAACCTGAGGTTGTCCTCTGCTCTCCACATACATGTATTTACATGTGCACTCATGCGCACACATATACACACGAACATAAACATCTAAAAATAATCTTGGAAGAGCATTTTAATTTATTACCATTCTGCTTCATATGATCAGTTTTATATGATAGCACACAAGTGTTTTGTGCTGTGTATGTGTTCATTTGTGTGTGTGTGTTGGGGCTTGAATTCAGAGCTTTGCACATAGGCTTGAATTTGTCCTTTCTTCCTCCCTTCCTCCCTTTCTTCCTTCTTTTTTTCTTTTCTGGAAACAATATCTCAAGTCCCTAGTTTCTTTCTTTTTCTCCTTGGAACCTAACTCAAAACTCTTCTATAGTAGTATTTTCTTCCTTAAAAACAATCACCCACATAATACCCTTTTCAGTAAGACAAAAGCACTATTCTACATCTTATTCTTTCTTACTGATGCTTCCATAAGATATAGTTGGCATTAGACAGTCAAAAATCAATTATGGAGACTGGGTATATAACTCAGTTGTTGGTATGTTTGTCAAGCTTTGGAATCAGTTTCCAGCACTGCATATAATGAGGGGTTGTGGCATCCTACCACTTGAACAGTAGAGGTAGGAGGATCAGATCATCTTCAGCTACACAGAAAGTCATTGGTCAACTTTGGTTACATAAGATCTTATCTCAAAAATTCAATATTAAGCTTCCTCAATAGCCTCTACATTTATATTTCTTTAAATTCCACAGAAAATCTTAAAATGAACACATTTGCCAGTTATAATACAAGATTCACTTGGTTATCAACTTCTCTTTCCATGTGCATAGTATCAGTTTCAGACTTTCCCTACTCTAAATCTTTAACCCATAACCTTCACTCTCAGCAGACCCATCAGATTTCTATTTATCTTAAGAAATGTAGCAGCTTTCATCCCATCTTTGTCAATATATTTCCAAGTCCTTTATCATGAAAATTTTAAAAATGTACACAAAACTAGAGACAATGGTACACTAAATCCTTATGAACATATAAGCAAGCTTCAATTATTGTCAGATGATAGCCAATAGTTGTTAATCATCAGCATCCTTTAAAAACTGCACTTCTAATCACGTTCTCTTGCATTCTTGGTTTTTTTTTTTTCTTTATTTACATTTCAAATGTTATCCCCTTTCCTGGTTTCTCCGCTGAAAACCCTCTATCCCATCTGCCCTCCTCTTGCTCACCATCCCACCCCCTCCTGCTTCCTGGTCCTGGCATTTTCTACACTAGGGCATCAAGCCTTTACAGAACCAAGGGCTTCTCCTCCCATTGATGCCCAATAAGGCCATCCTCTGCTACATATGCAGCTGGAGCCATGGGTCTCTCCATGTCTACTCTTTGGTTGGCAGTTTATTACCTCAGAGCTCTGGGGGTAGTAATTTTTTCATATTGTTGTTCCTCCTATGGGGCTGCAAACCCCTTCAGTTTCTTGGGTCTTTTCTCTAGCTCCTCAATTGGGGACCCTGTGCTCAGTCCATTGGTTGGCTGAGAGCATCCACTTCTGTATTTGTCAGGCACTGGCAGAGTCCCTCAGGAGACAGCTATATCAGGCTCCTGTCAGCAAGTACTTATTGGCATCCACAATAGTGTCTTAGATTGGTGACTGTATAAGGGATGGATCCCCAGGTGGAGCAGCCTCTGGATGGCCTTTACTTGAACCTCTGTTCCACATTTTGTCTCTGTATCTCCTCCCATGGGTATTTTGTTCTCCCTTCTGAGAAGGACCGAAGTGTCCACACTTTGTTCTTCCTTCTTCTTGAGCTTCATGTGGGCTGTGAATTTTCTTGCATCCTTCATATCACTTTCAAAGAAGTTTCCTTTCTCTCTGAGTTTGTTCTGTGTTTCAAGATGTGGATTACATTAAGATATGGATTAGCTCCTTTACAGTCATTTCAAATCCTTCCCATATTAGGAAGTAAATACACACACACACACACACACACACACACACACACACACACACATTTTCTTATTTCCTCCTATACTTAAAGCAAAAAGGGTTTCACTCTCCTGTGACAGTGCTCAGTTGATATCAGCAATCTTTTGGGAAAGGCTTTAACACTTCCCTTGTGTATCTTGTGAAACATTTAGTATTGATCTTCCTCTGTGCTCAAACTCTAGCCTTCCCTTGTTCCATAAGATTTTCTGCTATATGTCCTTCTACATCTCTACCCTCTGCTTCCTCTAACTCTTCTGACTCTCCCTTTTTAAACGTGGGTGTTTCTCTGGTTCTCTTCTTGTTCCTTTTATCATTTACACTTTGGAGCAATCTAACAAGCTGGTATGTCATCACCATCTGTATAGTATTTCTCAAACATTTGGAATCTAATGGGATAATGACATACTAAGACAATCAGGTTTTTAATTAAAAGATTCATTTCTACTGATAATTCTTTTTAAAAATACCAAACACAATGCATACTTATCCCCAATGAAGTAGTAATGCTATTTCATAATAGAGAATGTGATAAAGATATTTGTAATATTTTTTCAGTGTTTGTGTTGAATAGACTGGATTTTAGGTCAGGTTACACTGTATTATTCCTCCTCTTTATACTACTTTATGAAGTCCTAATTCATAGTCTTCAGTTGTAGTAATAGTATTAAGTATTTGTTGCATTTTACATATATTTTTTGTATCAGTTAAGTATAGAAACAAAAAATATAAAGAGAATTCTAACTAAAAATTGATGTTTTATGTGGTAAACACTTGGCAGAAAAATAGTGGGATGGATGCTTTAGGTTGGGAAATTGTGACAAATTGATTGCTGGTATATTCTTTATAATTAAAAATTCTAGCACTTGATGTGTGTGTGTGTGTGTGTGTGTGTGTGTGTGTGTGTGTGTATGCTCATATATGCATGTATATGAGCAACATGCCCACCATAGCTTGTATGTATATGTATGGGAAAAAGAGAAAGCCCTGAGTGAATGTGTTACGATGAGGTCTGGACCTAGTGAGTGTTGTCCTCAGGAACACAGCCATGTCAAGGACTCCAATGTCTCAGACCAATGGGAATGGCAAAACCTCTGGGTAAGGGGTGAGGCTCAGGCAGATAGTGAAGCCTTCTTCTATTCCAAGTGTGAATGTTGACAGTATATACAGAAACTACCAGCCAGTTTCTTCTCCTGGAAGACTGCAGCCTGAGATTGCTGCCATAAAGACAATTCTTACCAAGATTAGCTAAACTTGTCTCCTTGTTTAGCTGTATACCATAAGCCCACTCCTTGTTCAGATGTCTATAATAAAGCTACCTCCTCAAGCCCTATGTGTAAAATAAACACACCGAGTTTCCAGGTTACATAGTAGGTGCCCTCCATCACACAAGCACAACCCACCTGATGCCAGCTTTATTCTGCTCATGTGTTCACCCCCTTTCTTCATTTCCTCATGGTTCCAGGTGGGTTTCTAAGAACAAGCTGTGCAAGGATGCAGCATGTGTGAAGGTCAGAGGCTAAATTCTGAGTCTCAGTTCACTCCTTCCTTTATGTTGTTTCTGGGGATGTAGTTCATGTCCTCAGGCACCATTACTTGCTAAACTATCTCTCTGGACTTGTTTGCATGGCTCTCTGAAAAAATATTTCCTCATATTTTGAGCAAGAACTTGAAAGTAATTTTAAAATACCTTATAAGATGTATGCATGACTTTTTGAAATGAAGTGAATATAACTATCAAGTATTAGAAGCAACCCTTGGTATTGAAAATTTCATATTACAAGTTAGTCCTCACAAAATCTCTCTTCTTATTTTCAGTGGGAAACCGACTTTTAGTCCTGAAGTGATAGTTCGAGTGTTGAATAAATCTGTAAGTAATTCAGACTGAGCAAACTGCTTAGAACCAGAGGAATCCATTTTACTGGCATT
Organism: Mus musculus; assembly: GCF_000001635.26. NCBI lineage: Eukaryota > Metazoa > Chordata > Mammalia > Rodentia > Muridae > Mus > Mus musculus. The sequence goes on from NC_000086.7 coordinate 19,391,115, forward strand.
ATTCCTGATGAAGAGCTCTTGTTATGTCAACTCCCATTTCAGCTTTCCTTGGGACCAGCTTCTTTTGAGATCCAGTTTACAGGAAAAGGCATGCTGAAAGTGATAAGCACATTCTGTGGTGATGGTTGGGTTGGTGTTATCATTTTCACTGAGAGGAAATTATTATTATGTCATTCCTAATTTATAGATGGTAAAACTGTGGCTTAAATGACTATTGGACTATTGTTTGCACAGTGGTGAATTGGGACTTGACTCATCATTTTCCCTTCAAGTACTGCTCTTCATTAGTATCCTGTACTCCTTTCCACAAGATCTGCACTGCATGTAGCCAGTTACTTTCCCAAACTCATAGCAGTCTTCTGCCTAAGATATCTCAATGCCAGAGGAAAGAGCACAACCCCTTCCCCATTTATGCAAAGTGCCTGTGAGTATGGCTTCTACTTCTTTCTCTGCTCTAATCACTATGCTTCCAAGAAATTGTATAAAACTTAGTGATGTAAAACAAACAGTTATTAAGCTTTAGGATTCTATGGGTCAGGAATTTAGATAAGATGCAGAGAAGTAACCTTGTCCCTGTTCCACTTAGAATTAACTAAAATAGTTTGAAATTTGGGGCTGGAATCATGCAAGATATACTCACTAATATTTATGGTTGTTGCTGCTAGAAACTCCTGCAACTAGAGTTGTTCTCTTTCATGCCCTTCTTTCTTCTTTCTCTCCCTGTATCTTCGTCTCCATTTCTTGTCAATGCATTTCTCTTTGGCAGAATTAGAGATCCTAGAGGTAAGAAGGAGGAGGAGAGAGAGAGGGAGAACACATAGCAGAGACTTTGATAATCTAATATCAGAGATTATATACATTAAGTTCTTCCCTTTCATTAGAAATAGTATCCCTTTCATTAGAAATGAGTTGCTAAGGCTATTCTAATATTCAAGCAGAATCTGTGTGAACTCTACAATTCTTTGTGGATTAGAGATAATAATCATATGGACCCACAAATCTACAATAAATATATATTATCCAAGAGGCTTGTGATGGCAAAGACCAAAGTACATGAACTGATAAGAAAAATCTTCAGCTTCAGAAACAGTGAGATTTGAGCTGATCTCAGCCATCAGTTTATCTTACTTACCAGTCATCTAAGCTAGATATTTGCATGTGTAGCATAATTCTTGCAACTATTTACTTTTACATTTCACCTTCTACCTGTTTTTATTTTTAATTTTTTTTTCTTTTATGAGTTGGGGTCTCACTGAGTAGCCTAGCATGGCCTGGAACTCACAGAGCTCTTCCATCCTCTGTCTCCTAATAATACCCTGCCTATCTGTACATTTTTAAACACAAAGACCCTGTTATATTATCTTGATGAGGTTTTCATGTAAGATCATTTGTTAATAAATTTGATAAATAATAAGAAAATGTTTGTGGATATGAGAAGGGCATTCGCAAAATTCTTTTTCCTACTTGAGTAAGTAGGGAAACAGTTGCTTTAATTCCCATTTCTATAGCAAGTGTCTAGAAAAGGTATAGATTTTACTTGACATGGATTTCTCCAGAATATCCAAGGAGTGGAGTATTTCTTTCTTGGTTTAACTAGCCCTAGGAAACAGGCAAATCTGTCTCAAGTCTTTCTGTTTCCTTGTTATAAGCATAGACCCAGTGTTTTCTGTCACCCCTATAATTTAGGAATGAGAATTCCTGGAAAGAAACTATGTCTACAAATGCTGATTAACTGATGATTACAGAGATTTAGAAAGATTGGAATGTTTCAGGTCCAGAACCTAGTTACAGTTTATCTTGTGCTAGATTTAATCCCCCATTTGACCATTTCTTTTCCACCCCTGAAGCATTTGTCTTGGGCTAGTTTTAGTCTCCTACCTAATAACATGCTGTGATTAGTAGATTTTAAAAAAGAAACCTTTTGGATTATATTAATATTGCAGGCCACTAGCTTCCACCAATCCAAAAGCTAACAATGCCATCAGATAGCATCTAAAGCTTATAACTAAGATTTCTCTACTTCACCATAGTCACCTCTTTCATATTCCCAGCAATATATTGGAAAAATGTCCTCATTTGTGACTTTTCTTTTTTCTGTTACCATAGAATCTTCATGAAAATTAGGATATGTAATTAAGTATAACCCAAATCTCTGTTCCTCAGCCATGGACATTCATACTTAGATCTAGCATAAGCTATCTCTTATGCCCTTTTAGGTAAGAGCTCTGATTTATGTCAACAAATTGAAAGGCAACCTCCATGTTTCTTCCCCTCAAATCTGTGAATGTCTGACTAATTGAACATGATAGAAGTGACATTCTTGAATCTGGCCTTAGGAAGTTAGAAGTTTCCATTTGTTGTACTCTGTAATGATCAGTCTCATAATTAAGCTAGCATATCAACAGGCCAAGGTGAAGATAAAACAATGACTTAAACCAACTTCTCAGCCATGTAAATAAGCCACCTTGGAAATATATTTCCTAGTTCAGGTTAAGCCATCCCCACTTGGTACTACACAGAGCAAAAGCAAATATTCTTCTGAGCCCTGCCCAAATTTTAGATTCATAAAATAAATGATTGTTGCTTTTTAAGATGTCAAGTGTCATAGTAGTTTTGTAACTAACTTTCATTTCTTCAGAAGTAATTGTCATCAGAGAGCTTATACTGAATAATCTCATTCTTTCTAGCTCTTTCTGAACTTTGGCTAGCTGATTGAGCTGGGCTTTTTTGGTTCAAAACTCCCCTCCAAGATGACTGATTCAATCTGGCTTCTTTTGGCTTCTGACTAAATTGTTCTGCTTGGCCTCATACTAACATTGACAATATGCTTAATATTCTGGCTTCTTTGCATTCTCTGGCTCATTCCATCTTCACCTGTGTCTAGTGTGTTTTCTCTACAACCCATCTCTGTAAAATCTTTCCAGTAAAACTGCTATAAATATACCACCTCTTATTCCTCTCTCTATAATTCTCTCTTAAGTAGCCTCTCTTTTCTGTGCTGCTCTCCTGAGAGTTGGGCATATTTTAACTCTGACTCAGTCTGTCAACTCTTTATCTGATTTGTTACTTTGTCTGCCCCTCAATTAGACACCACTTTCAAACATGGCTGCTTCCTTGTACAAACTAACCTTACTTCATTGTTTGGCATTAAAGGTGTATACTAAGAGCATGTCTGTATTCTAGCAAAATCCTACTATAATCAAGAGCATGCCTGCATTTTAACCAGATCATAAAGACCTAGAAGGTCTTTGAGTGTGATCCTTTGTCAGAGCTACCATCTTCCTGAATTAAAATTCCTCTACAAGTTTGATACAGAGGAAGAAGAAATCAAAACATCTTCATTCTTTCAAGCTTCTCTCCCTGCCTTGTCCCTGTTTATTTCACTTGTGTTTACAAATCTGTCTCAATTAGTGTATACTTTCTGCTTCTTGAAAAAGAATATGCTTAATATAATCATCCACTTTATAAAATGGTGTACAATAGGTGCTGATTTCTTTATTTCTATGTGGAAGGAGTAGAAGAGTAGTCAATTTTGACAGGATTGGGTTGATTTCTTTTTAATTGTCTCTCTGTTATTTTTTTAAAGATTTATTCTTTTATTTTATGTATATGAGTACACTATAGTTGTCTTCAGACACAACAGAAGAGGGCATCAGAACACACTGCAGATGGTTGTGAGCCACTATGTGGTTGCTGGGAACTCAACTCAGAACCATTAAAAGAACCATCAGTGCTCTTAACCACTGAGCCATCTCTCCAGCCCCTCCCCCTCTGTTATTTTTAATGAAAGGTATTTGGGTCACTCTGTAGACCTGTTGAATCAAAGTTTCCAGAGTGGGGACTAATAAATAAATTTGTTCAAGTTCACAGGTAAATTTTACACTTACCAAAGTTTGAAATTTTTTGCACAGGTAGTTATTTAATATACTCATGGAGTAAGGCTTACTGGGGAATGAAAGTTGAAAAATTAATTGCTATAAAGCATGTAGCATGGAAACTAGCATATTCTAAAATATCAATAATGTTAGCTGTTCTATCATCATCAACATCATCTTTACTGTTTTTGAAGATTATCTTCAAGATTTAGAGATATAGTCATCTGTCTTTGGGGAGAAAACAAGGCTTATTGGCATGCTGGTTTTTATGTGTGTACGTGTGCATGTGTATGTATGCACATGCATGTTTATGTTTACATTTTTATTTGGAGATTGATGTGGGATATCTTCTTCAGTGATTATCCTCATAGTGTTTTCAAACAGGGTCTCTCACTGAAACTGGAGTTCACTAATTCAACTAGACTGGTTGGCTAACAAGTTGCAGGGATTCTACCATTTCCATTTCTTCAGCTCTAGAATTTTAGGCATGCACTGCTATGCCTGTCCTTTTAAGTGTGTTTTGCAGGATAAGTCTTGATTCTCATGAATGAATGACAAGCATTTGACTGGCTGAGCCATCTCTCTAGCTAAGTATGCTGGTTACTTTGAAAAGCAAGTAAACAGCTGTTGCCTGGAGTTTAGAATAAAGCTCTTAGTCCTGGGAATCACATAGAAGTTTGTGCTTATCTCTAGTCAACAGTAAGATTAGGTGAAATGTTCTTTATACTGTCTATTCCACTGCCTTTGGCACAAAATTATGTGTTCAAGAAAGAAATAGATCTTGGTTCCTGGATCCCGCCGAGATTAGTCTCTGCAGGTGAGAGTGAGACTACAGAAGCTAACAGCTTCGAGACAGGTTGAAGCTACAGAGCTTCTGAGGCAGACCCCGATTTGGGCTCCGGACATCTGGGCACCTTCCCTGCCAGAGGAGAGGTGTCCACCCCATCCGTGAGGGTTTTCTGGAGCACATGGGGGAGCCATCTTGGTTCCCGGATCCAACCGAGACTAGTCTGTGCAGTTGAGAGCGTGGACTACAGAAGTTAACAGCTACTGTGACAGGCCCTGTTTTGGGCCTTCATCTTCTGCCAGGAGGCAGGTCCAAACACCAGATATCTGTTCACCATCCCTGCAAGAGGAGAGCTTACCTGCAGAGAGTGCTCTAACCACTGAAACTCAGAAGAGAGCTAGTCTCCCAGCTCTGCTGATAGAGGTTAATAGAATCACTAGAGGAACAAGCTCTAACCAGAGACAACTATAAAAACTAACTCCAGAGATTACCAGATGGCGAAGGCAAACATAAGAATCTTACTAACAGAAACCAAGACCACTCACCATCATCAGAACCCAGCACTCCAACCTCAGCCAGTCCTGGGCACCCCAACACACCTGAAAAGCTAGACCAGGATTTAAAAGCATATCTTATGATGATGGTAGAGGACATCAAAAAGGACTTTAATAAATCGCTTAAAGAAATACAGGAGAACACTGCTAAAGAGTTACAAGTCCTTAAAGAAAAACAGGAAAACACAACCAAACAGTTAGAAGTCCTTAAAGAAAAACAGGAAAACACACCCAAACAGAGGATGGAAATGAACAAAACCATACTAGACCTAAAAAGGGAAGTAGACACAATAAAGAAAACCCAAACTGAGGCAATGCTGGAGATAGAAACCCTAGGAAAGAGATCTGGAACCATAGATGCAAGCATCAGCAACAGAATACAAGAGATGGAAGAGAGAATCTCAGGTGTAGAAGATTCCATATAGAACATTGGCACAATAATCAAAGAAAATGAAAAATGCAAAAAGTTCCTAACTCAAAACATCCAGGAAAGCCAGGACACAATGAGAAGACCAAACCTACAAGTAGTAGGTTTTTTTAAAAAAAGAAAGAAATAGAGGTTCATTCAATATAAGCTCTCACAAATGTAGTGAATTATATGAACAGAACCTATTCAGAAGACCCATGGCTGATAATCTTTAGATAATTGGAAGAAGCAACCTCAATGGAAGCTCCTAACTCAAAACATCCAGGAAATGCAGGACACAATTAGAAGACCAAACCTGAAGATAATAGGTATAGAAGAAAGCAAGGATTCCCAACTTAAAGGGCCAGTAATATTTCCTACAAAATTATAGAAGAAAATCCCACTAAAATCAGGGACTAGACAAGTCTGCCTCTCCCTATATATTCGATATAGTACTTAAAGTTCTAGCTAGAGCAATTAGACAAGAAATGGTGGTCAAAGGCATACAAATTGGAAAGGAATAAGTCAAAATATCACTATTGGCAGACAGTATGATAATATACTTAAGTGACCACAAAAATTCCACCAGAGAACTCCTACAGCTGACAAACAACTTCAGCAAAGTGGCTGAATATAAAATTAACTCAAACAAATAAGTAGCCTTCCTATACTCAATGGATAAATGGGCTGAGAAAGAAATTAGAGAAACAAAAGAAAATAGAGAAACCCTTCAAAATAATCACAAACATTATAAAATATCTTCGTGTGACTTTAACCAATCAAGTAAAAGAACTGTACAAGAACTTCAAGTCACTAAAGAAAGAAATCAAATAAAATCTTAGAAATGGAAAGATCTCCCATGTTCATGGACTAGCAGGATTAGTATAGTAAATATGGCCATATTATTGAAAGTAATCTTCAGATTCAATGCAATTCCCATAACAATTCCTACTCAGTTCTTCACAGAGTTAGAAAAGGCAATTTGCAAATTCATCTGGAATAATAAAAAAACCCACGGTAGGGAAAACTATTCTCAACAATAAAAGATCTTCTAGTGGAATCACCATCGCTGACCTCAAACTGTACTACAGAGCAATTGTGATAAAAAACAAAAAACAAAATACAAAAACGGCATAGTATTGGTACAGAGACAGGAATTCAACGAAATAGAATTAAAGACCCAGAAATGAACCCACACACCTATGGCCACTTGATCTTTGACAAAGGAGCTAAAACCATCCACTGGAAAAAAAGACAGCATTTTCAACAAATGGTGTAGGTTCAACTGGTGGTGAACATATAGAAGAATATAAATTTATCCATTCTTATCTCCTATACAAAGCTCAAGTCCAAGTAGATCAAGAAACTCTACATAAAACCAGATACACTGAATCTAATAGAAGAGAAAGTAGGGAAAAGCCTCGAACACATGGGAACAGGGGAAAATTTCCTGAGCAGAACACCAATGGCTTATGCTCTAAGATCAACAATAGACAAATGGGTCCTCATAAAATTGCAAAGTTTCTGTAAGGCAAAGGACACTGTCAATAAGACAAAAAGGCAACCAACAGATTGGAAAAAGATCTTTACCTATCCTACTCACGATAAATAGTTAATATCCAAAATATACAAAGAGCTCAAGAAGTTAGACTCCAGAAAACCAAATAACCCAATTTAAAAAAACAAATAATTCTTGACTGAGGAATCTCAAAAGGCAGAAAAGCAAATAAAGAAATGTTCAACATCCTTAGTCATCAGGGAAATGCAAATCAAAACAACTGAGATTCCACCTCACACCAGTCAGAATGGCTAAGAGCAAAAACTCAGGTGACAGCAGATGCTGGCGAGGATGTGGAGAAAGAGGAACACTCCTCTATTGCTGGTGGGATTGCAAGCTGGTACAACCACTCTGGAAATCAGTCTGGTAGTTCCTCAGAAAATTGGACATAGTACTACCTGAGGACTTAGCTATACCACTCCTGGGCATATACCCAAAAGATGCTCCAACATATAATAAGGACACATGCTCCACTAGATTGATAGCAGCCTTTTAATAACCAGATAGCTGGAAAGAACCCAGAAGTCCCTCAACAGAGGAATTGATACGGAAAATGTGATACATTTATACAGTGGTGTGCTATGCAGCTATTAAAAATGACTTCATGAAATTTGCAGGCAAATGGATGGAATTTGAAAATATCATTCTGAGTGAGGTAACCTACACAAAAGAACACACACGGTATGCACTCACTGATAAGTGGATATTTGCCCAAAAGCTCAGAATACTCAAGATTTAATTCACAGAACCTATGAAGCCTAAGAAAAAGAAAGACCAAAGTGTGGGTGCTTCAGTGCTTCTCAGAATGGGGGAGAAAATACTCACAGGAGGCAATATGGAGACAAAGTGTGGAGCAGAGACTGAAGGAAAAGCCATCCAGAGACTGCCCTATCTGTGCATATATAGTCTCCAAACCCTGAAGCTTCTGTGAATTCTGGGAAGTGCTTGCTGACAGGAGCCTGATATAGCTGTCTGAAAGGCTTTGCCAGAGCCTGACTATACAGAGGATGCTTGCAGGCAACCATTTGACTGAGTGTGGGGTCCCAGGTGGAGGAGTTGGAGAAGGGAATGAAGGAGCTGAAGGGGTTTGCAGCCCTGTGGGGCAAAAAAAGAGTGTCAACTGGTCATACTTGCCAGAGCTCCTGAGGCCTGGACCACCAACTAAAGAGTAAACACATGGAAGGACCTATGGCTCTGACTGCATATGTGAGAGAGGATGGCCTTGTTGGACATCAGTGAGCTTAGTTGCTAAGCCCTTGGGACTGAGGGCGTTTGGTGCCCCAGTGTAGGAGAATGCCAGGGCAGGAAGGTGGGAGTGGGTAGATGGGTGGAGGAGCACCCTCATAGAGGCAGGGGGAAGGGAATGCAGTAGGGGGTTTCCAGAATGGAGATGTAGAAAGAGCATAACATTTGAAATGTACATAAATAAAATATCTAATGAAAGAAAATAATCATAAATCAAACAAACACAAAAGAAAACCTGAGAAAAAATTTAGATAGGCTAATGGAAATCATCAGTGGTTTTTTTAAAAAAAATTCAACACAGTCTCTACAATTTATTTTCCTTTGTATGTGCTTTTATTGGCATCTGTCTATATAGAGAATACTCTTATTAGGTTATTAAATCTCAGCTAAGTTATAAAGAATAGATTTTTTATTAATAATTAGATTAGTATGGTCATGTTTTTCAACTCTTGTTTAAAATAAACACACCAGTGCTATGTCATAGTGAGGAAAATAGTCTAATTGGTATATTTACTTAAATCTTTATTTCAGTTATCTGTTAATTTAAATATTTTTAGCACCTTGAAAATTAGCCAACAACCAGGTCAAACTGATTAATTATTAACTTGTAAGCTGTGAACATAGCTCAGTTGGTAAAATGACTGCTATGTAGAGCATGAATATGATCCCCAGAACCCATGGGAAAAGACTGTCATGTGGCTGGGGTAAAAGTTCAGTTGGCAAAGTACACGCCACAGAAGCGCAGGGACCAGAGTTTGATCTCCAGAACTCATGTGAAAAAGCTAGATGTGGTGACATGGTCCTGTAATTGTAGTGCTGGGAGGTAGAGACAGATGGACCACTTGTCACACAGACCAGCCAGCTAAGCCTTACTTGGCAACTTCAGGCCAGTGAGAGGCCCTGTTTCAAAACAGGAGGTGGATAGTTCTTGAGGAATGACACTTGAGGTTAACCTTTGGCCTTCACACACATGTGCGCACTATTACACTCAAGAGGAACGTGCACCCATATGAACACACATATTCATATATGCATGCGTATACTCAAATCCCTGAATTTATGTAAAATACTGTTTGGTTCATGGTAGCACTATATTATTCTCAGTTATATTTTTCTGTATATGTGAGTTAACATTGTTGCTTTTAGGAAACTTTCTTGGCATATATATAAGCAAAGGTAATAGTAGAAGTGTGAAAATCAGGCTGAGGGCAGTGGAACCTTATGGTGCTCTGAAAGGATAGTGAAGATATTGTCTGTTCACTTTTGAAACTTCAAAGAAATATTGTTAGATGTTTGAGAAACTAACCTTGAGTAAATAACAGTTCCCCAAAGATGAATACTTATTGATTTTCACCTCCTTTTTTATGTTTTGAATGTCTTAGAGTTTGAGTATGACCAGAAGAGTTTTCTTTATTTTTATTTTTGAGGTAGGTCCTATTGTTTCCTAGGCTGGTCTGGAACTTGCTCTATAACCCAGGCTTGCCTTGAACTTGAGAGTATCCTGTTTCAGTCTCATGAGTGTTATGATTAGGGATATGTGCTGCCATACCTAGCAAGGGTGATCTTTAAGTGATTGTGGTTAACTAGATTCTCTTTATAGTAGTGCAATTCCTTGGTTTGTTTTTTTTTTTCTTTCCAGCTTCATAAAATGCAAGTGATAAGTTAGGTGTGATGACACTTGCCTTGTAATCCCAACATTTAGGAGATTGAGGCAGGAGGATTGTCATGAATTTGAGGCCAGATTGTGCTACATAGTTCATTTTAGGCCAGTTAGAGAAGTGTAACAAGAATATCTGAAAGAGTTACAATTAATAAATAAACTTTTAATGTATTAGTGGTGAATAATCTAATGCCTTGCAGTGCTGGGGTCAAACCCAGGGCCTCTTCCATCCTAAGAAAGTGCTATACCACTGATCCACTAATCTCAAGCTCTTCATGCTGTGGTATATGTATACACTGTGAAATGATTATGTCCACAATTTTGTGACCCCCAATTACTTATAATTTTAATTTCTCACTTCTTATTATGGATCAATTATAGAAGAAGGGGGAAGAAAAACAGAATCAGAAAGCAAGAAAAAAGGTAAAATACTTCATTGCACAATTTGTAGTCACAAAACTCTTTTTATATCTTCGAAGGAATATACTCATATTTTGTTTTGGTTTGCTTTGCTTGATATGGATTGAACTTTCATGTAAGGCAAGGGTTCTACACTAAACTACACCCCCCAACCCCATAGTGACAAAATAGAAAAGAGATGAAATAAATGGGAAATAGTTGCAGTAACTAAATCTATAAAAGGCAGTAATATCTTTTTACAATTTCCATGACAGGACACATGAATGTGATGAGAGTATTCAAATGTTATCCAGCTCAATGTTTTGCTAACATGACAAATTCCAGTTCAGTGCTTGTTACATCATAATTGAATCAAATATTAAACTTGATCATAAATTAGGTCACTGGATATTGGGTGAATATTTGGGGTTAGGGATGTAGCTCAGTTGGTAGAGTGTTTGCTTATCATGTACGAAACCCTGGATTCCAGTACTACTTAAAATTGGGCGTGGTAGTACATGTGTATAATCTTAGTACTCAGGAAACAGTGACAGGGCAGGATGGAGATCTGAATTGCAAGGTCATCTTCAATTCTAGAGTGAGTTTATAGCCAGCCTGGGATACACGTGATTCTGTTCCTTTGAACTCAAAACAAAAATAAAAACAAAAAGGAGGTAGATCCATGTGAATTCATTACTTGCTCAGCCAATGTAGACATTTTCTATAAGTTCATTTTTGTAAAGAATCAGTTTATTTCAAATGAAAGACTCCATACCATTGATTAGTTATGAGTATTAAATCCCAAAGCCTTTGATAAGGGTTGGAGTTTGCAATCTGTTCACCCGCCATTTTCTAGATCAGTACTAAACTCCTGCTCCAGTTTCTTCGGTGTATCAAATGAGGATTTATTTAGAGAGCTCTAGAGGATATTTGAACTGAGAAAAAAAGTGTAGATGTGACCTAATTTATAGTTAAGCTGCCTTCCTTCTCCTTTGCCCTTTATACCACCATTACCAACATGTACAGAGCTTTGATGAGTACCTTGAGATATGGGTGGAAGAGAATGATAAAAATTCACTTCCAACAGTTATTTACAAAGCAGATGATCTGCAGTAAGCTCTATATCTCTGCCCCAAACTGATTCCATAAATTATCTTTTGAAGTTTAGATAACTAAATGAAAATAATAAAACAAAGATTAAGACAGAAAAATATATTTTCCCATCTCCTGATTAAAAACACCATTAGCACAGTAATGAAGTGTGCATCTGTTAGTTTTTGCTGGGTTAAAAAAAAATTCCCTGAAATCTAGTGCCTTTAGACAACTGATCATTTCTCTCTTGATTCTGTGGATTGGTGGGACAGTTCTGGCATGGATGTGTTCTAATCTCTGGTGGCAGGTTGACTGGAAAATGATTGATTTAGAGCAGACTTATTCCCATATTTGGTGATGAGCAGGATTTGGTTAAGGGGTTATTCATTTCTACTTTTAGGCAGCTTCTATCTTTTAAAGATGCCATCTTCCTTCTGCTTTCAGCTATTGTAGCCCAAATTGGCTTCAAATTCAAGGTCCTTTTGTCTTATCCTCCCCATTACTGGAATGACAGGTATATATCATCATGCCTGGCCTACAGTTTATCTTTCTTTATCTCTCTGGTGAATAAAACCCTTTTGAACACTCCCATTTTCTCTTGACAGTCTTTTTTTCTCTGATTTCTGAGATCCCACTTGACATCTTCTGAGCCTTCTTCATTGAATGTTGGTGATGACTCAGGTTTGTTTCTGATCATTTTCTCTGTTCATTCTATAGCAACCATGAATGAATTAAAGCCAGTCACATGATTTTATTTTATTTTGTCTAGGTATAAGTGCTTGTGTATGCAAGTGTATAATATGTGCATGTACATGCAAGTCAGAGATCCATGTCAAGTGTTTGCTTTGAACACTCTCCACTTTAAAAAAGATTATTTATTTTTGTTTTGTGGGTATGCGTGTATGTATTGTATCATGTACATGCCTGTGCTCACAAAGGAGAGAAAATGGCACTGACTCCCCTGAAACAGGAGATATAGATGTTTGTAAGTTGCCATGTCAGAGTTAAGAACCAATCTTGGTCTTCTGCAAGAGCAGCAAGTGCTTTCAAATGACTGGGTCTTCTTTCTATGTCTCTATTTTATTTGTTTTTTGTTTGTTTGTTTGTTTGTTTGTTTGTTTGTTTGTTTTTGAGATAATGTCTCTCAGTAAACCTGGAACACCCCATTTTGGCCAGGCTATCTAGCCAGTGAGTTCCAGGGATCCACCTATTTCTGCTCCCCAGTGCTAACGTTACAGATGCACACAGCTATGCCTGGCTTTTATGCAGGTGCTAGGAATCTGAACTCAGGTATTCATGTTTCTATAACAGGTATGCTACAGACTGAGCTATCTCTCTAGCTCCCACTCTTATTTTTAATGACTTTACTTTCTGTTGACTGCCAGTTCTATAATTATCAAGTTTCTTTCCTGAATTTAAGACTGTCCCAGGCAGCTTTACTGTGACATACCACATACTACTTATCTCTTATATTTTCAGCTCAGTAAATTACCATCTACTCAGTTATTCTAACTAGAAATCTGGGAAAACAGTTTCTCTCCCTTACTTCTTACTCAGTAAACCAGGCCAGTGTCCTCAAAATATCACCCTGACAATCCCCTCCTCTATACAGTGGGACCAGCCAATACCTTCTAAGCTCTGGTATCATCTAGACCCTGATGATATATAACCAATGAGAGGTCCTACAAGACTCAATAGTGTGGACATTTTCCTTAACAAGGATGAGCTGCTTCTGTTATTTCAAAGAATCTAGCCCAGCAAATTACTGGCCCTTGTTGAAATTTTTATCTGCTGTCATTATCTGTAGGACCAGACAGTCACTTATTAGCAAGTTCATCACATTAAATCTTTTCCTATAATGAATGTTTTCCAGTTTTTTCCTTACATTATAAATATAGATTTGTATTCGTATCACCATCATCTAAGAGAGAGGTTCTTACCTGTGGGATATGACCCCTTTGTGGGGGAGGTCAAATGACATTTTTACAGGGATTACATATCACATATACTACGTACCAGATAAGATTCATCATAGTAGCAAAATTACAGTTATGAAATAGTAACAGAAATAATTTTACGGTTGGGGGCCAGCACAACCTAATGAACTGTATTAAAGGGTCACAGCATTAGGAAGGCTGAGAACCACTGATCTGAGAGCTTATGGAATGTTAATTTACTATTATGCTATCACATATAACAATGTTTTGTCCAAGAGGTATATTTCATTACAAGAAAGGTACAGTAATAAATTATGGCATTAAAATTTACCACTTAGCATGCACCCCATTACTTAAGAGATAGTAGACTACAGATTCAATGCAATCCCCATCAAAATTCCAATTCAATTCTTCAACAAATTAGAAAGGGCAATCGGCAAATTCATCTGGAATAAAAAAAACCTAGGATAGCAAAAACTCTTCTCAAGGATAAAAGAACCTATGGTGGAATCACCATGCCTGACCTAAAGCTGTACTACAGAGCAATTGTGATAAAAACTGCATGGTACGGGTATAGCGACAGACAAGTAGAACAATGGAATAGAATTGAAGACCCAGAAATGAACCCACACACCTATGGTCACTTGATCTTTGACAAGGGAGCAAAAACCATCCAGTGGAAAAAAGACAGCATCTTCAACAAATGGTGCTGGCACAACTGGCAGTTATCATGTAGAAGAATGCGAATTGATCCTATCTCCTTGTACTAAGGTCAAATCCAAGTGGATTAAGGAACTCCACATAAAACCAGAGACACTGAAACTTATTGAGGAGAAAGTAGGGAAAACTCTCGAAGATTTGGGTACAGGGGAAAAATTCCTGAATAGAACAGCAATGGCTTGTGCTGTAAGATCGAGAATCTACAAATGGGACCTAATAAAATTGTAAAGCTTCTGCAAGGCAAAAGACACTGTCAATAAGACAAAAAGGCCACCAACAGATTGGGAAAGGATCTTTACCTATCCTAAATCAGATAGGGGACTAATATCCAATATATATAAAGAACTCAAGAAGGTGGACTCCAGAAAATCGAATAACCCCATTAAAAAATGGGGCTCAGAGCTAAACAAAGAATTCTCACCTGAGGAATACCGAATGGCTGTGAAGCACCTGAAAAAATGTTTAGCATCCTTAATCATCAGGGAAATGTAAATCAAAATAACCCTGAGATTCCACCTCACACTAGTCAGAATGGCTAAGATCAAAAATTCAGGTGACAGCAGATGCTGGCGAGGATGTGGAGAAAGAGGAACACTCCTCCATTGTTGGTGGGATTGCAAGCTTGTACAACCACTCTGGAAATCAGTCTGGCAGTTCCTCAGAAAACTGGATATAGTACTACCGGAGGATCCTGCAATACCTCTCCTGGGCATATATCCAGAAGATGTTCCAACCGGTAAGAAGGACACATGCTCCACTATATTCATAGCAGCCTTATTTATAATAGCCAGAAGCTGGAAAGAACCCAGATGCCCCTCAACAGAGGAATGGATACAGAAAATGTGATACATTTACACAATGGAATACTACTCAGCTATTAAAAAGAATGAATTTATGAAATTCCTAGGCAAATGGATGGACCTGGAGGGTATCATCCTGAGTGAGGTAACCCAATCACAAAGGAACTCACACAATATGTACTCACTGATAAGTGGATATTAGCCCAGAAACTTAGGATACCCAAGATATAAGATACAATTTGCTAAATGCATGAAACTCAAGAAGAACGAAGACCAAAGTGGGGACACTTTGCCCCTTCTTAGAATTGGGAACAAAACACCCATGGAAGGAGTTACAGAGACAAAGTTTGGAGCTGTATCAAAAGGATGGACCATCTAGAGCCTGCCACATCCAGGGTTCCATCCCATAATCAGCTTCCAAACGCTGACACCATTGCATATACTAGCAAGATTTTGCTGAAAGGACCCAGATATAGCTGTCTCTTGTGAGACTATGCCAGGGCCTAGAAAACACAGAAGTAGATGCTCACAGTCAGCTATTGGATGGATCACAGGGCCCCCAATGGAGGAGCTAGAGAAAGTACCCAAGGAGCTAAAGGGATCTGCAACCCTATAGGTGGAACAACATTATGAACTAACCAGTATCCAGGAGCTCTTGACTCTAGCTGCATATGTACCAAAAGATGGCCTAGTTGGCCATCACTGGAAAGAGAGGCCCATTGGACTTGCAAACTTTATATGCCCCGGTACAGGGGAACGCCAGGGCCAAAAAGGTGGAGTGGGTGGTTAGAGGAGTGTGTGGAAGGGTATGGGGGACTTTTGGGATAGTATTGGAAATATAAATGAGGAAAATACCTAATAAAAAGTATTTTAAAAAGAGAGAGAGTGTGGACTGATAAAATGGTGGAATGATTTAATTAAAATTTACTAAGGGTACCAGATGGGAGATCTTGTTCTGTGGGGTTGGGATGTTGCTTCTCAGTATGTATGACATATGCTTTGAGCCAATGATTCATGTATGGTATGTTTCTTCCTTATATAAAATATGTATTGACTTAGAGGCCATTGTCCCCTTTTCTTTTTCCAAGGAAGGGATATGTCTTCTCATTCTCATTCTCATTATTAACTGCAGTTGAGGTAGTCACCTGGCTCCTTGTAACACTGAACCAACAAGCAGAGAGAAAGAATATATCAGTTGAGATGCTTGATCATGATTAAGGATGGGAATCGGGTTGCTGCTATATAAGAAGAGTACAGAGGGAATTTTTCAGTGCCTCCATCTTTAACAGTAAAAGCCCAAGTATATAGTGAGTGATTCAGTACATACAGGACCCTCAAAGATTCCGTTTTCAGGAATGAAAGAATGAATCACACCTAATCCCCTGAACCCTGCCACCACTAACACTGCCAAAAGAACTGCAAGTCAATGTTGTAGTTGAAAGACAGAGAAAAACACAAAATGTGGTGTGAAAAAAGAAAGTGGTAAGTACCAATTGTACCATGATCATTACAGAACTTGAATTGCAGGGCATGTCATAATTTATTATACATGGATTAATGAATACTCTTATTATTATTTCCTATTATTTATAGTTAAAGTTAGTTTTAAGTCTCTCCCTCTCCCTCTCTTTCCCTCCCTCTCTCTCTCTCTCTCTCTCTCTCTCTCTCTCTCTCTCTCTCTCTGTGTGCACGTGCGCATGTGCATGTTTGTACATGCACAAGGAAGCCAGAGGCATCAGGTTATCTTGGAGCTGAGTTACAGGCAGTTGTGAACTGACTAACTTGAGTACTGAGGTCTGAACTCAGGTTCTCAAAAAGGGCAGCAACTGCTCTTAACCACTAAGCCATTTCTCATCCTTCCTATCATTTTCGATATGGATAAGGAACATTGGTGATGATGACTCTGTAATTTAATGTATAGTTCATTAAACTACAGGGAACCATATTTGGTATTTACAGGAGGGATTCCATAATGCTGGGAAAACTTGTATGTAAGTCATAAAAAATGAGGAACTAAGCATTCTCTCTCTTTTGTAGGAGGCTGATAAGTTTAAACTTCTTATGTTTAACAGAAGCAAGAGTTTGATAAATAAGTATGAGGTAGAATGGATATTGATTAGCTTGAGTAGTTGATTGCATTGGTCCTGCCTATTTGACATCAGATCTGTTTCATACCATTCTCCAGCTCTGCTGTGCATGTATCCTAAAGGCTGACTCTATGGGTTATATTCCCTGGCCTCCCAAGTCATCGGGCTGGAACTGGACTTGGAGTAGATTAGAGTGTTGGGAAAAGAAAGACTGTAGTGTATTTTCATATTTACTCTTTGATATGGGCAGGTTTTTCCAGCTGTGGCTACATCTGTGGCTTCCATTCTTGTTGGGCAAGTTAGTGTGTTTCCAGCTTCCTTTGAGCAACCCTGGCTTAGTAAAATGGCTAGAGCTTTCTCAAGGGTAGTTAGTAGGAGTTTCTTACTTTTGCTGATCTCAGGAGACTTTCCCTATGCTGTTTAGCTCCCTGATCCTCTCATTGTGAATTCAACTCTTCATTAAATCTCCCAGCTTAATGGAATCAAATTACTGTTCTTTAACCTGATCAGATGTGGTTCCTTCCGGATCATCTTCAGCTACCATTGTCTTGCAGGTATTAATAGACCGCCACTGTTAAAATGGGCTACCCATCACACCTCCCCTAGACCTCCTCCTCCTTAGACAACATTTACAGGCTCTGTTTCTTTAGAGTTCTTTAGAGTATCCTTTAAAAATGTAGGTTGACAAGTAATCTTGTCTTTAAAAAACAAAGTCACTTAACATTGCAACCAAGTAAACTGTGTCTTTTCGACTCAGCACCAGGGGTGTGTTTAGAATCTGAGAAGTCTGAGGCTAGAGAGATGGTTCAGGGGGTAGAGCATTTGTCATGCAAATGTTAAAGCTGGGGTTCAATTCCTCAGCACCCATACAAATGCTGGGCCTATCTGTAGTCTCAGTGCTTGGGATCTCTGGAGCAAACTAGTTAGGTTAACTGAATTAGCAAGCTCTGGGTTCAAGTGAGTGATCTATCCCAAATATGTCTGAGAAAGCCTGAGGAAGATATTTGACATCAATCTCTGACCACCACATACAAACACACACCTGCACACCAACTGAGCAGCTCTAAAGGAAACCCTTGAAGTGACACTAGAAAGCTACCACTTTGGCCATTTTCCTTATCTTTGCTGAAATGTAAACAATATCAACATTAGTTTTGTAGGGCCGTGAAAGGCAGCCTGGCTCTTGGTTGAGCTAAGGCTAGAAACTCTGGTAACCCTAAAGGGATGGAAGACTTTTCCACCCACTCCTGGGGGGCCAGGCTCCTGGCCAGAGGCTGCAGCCCTCCATAGATTTGTGGCCCTCAGTCACATAAGGGCAATGCCCTAAGCCCCTCCACATGTAAAAGATGTGACCTGTGGTCACATAGCCTCATGACAGAGCTCCATTTTAATGAGGTACTTAAAGGCCTGGAGGACTTAGCCAATAAACTTTCCTTCCCAAGACACTACTCCCTGCAAAATGTATTTAACCTCAGGCTAGCCCTGAGAAGTGGAGTACAGTTTTACTTATCTACTTTCTGCCATGACAATAAATGCCATGGACTGCCTCTTTTCATCAGGATCTGCAGTAGGGAGCAATGGAGAAGACTTTTGCCTAAAGAGCCACTGTCTAACCTCCCATAGAAGGCCTCTCTGAGCTCCCACTCCAGCCATCACCAAGACCAAAACTAAGTCAGCCTGCCAACAAGCCAAGTACTCTCTCCCCACAGGACCAGCCTGAGTACTCCCCCTTTTCCCCTTGGCCCCAGACTAGATCTAGCCTGTGGGGGTGGGGACACACTCCATTCTCAGCTCTTCCGAGGCTCTCAGCCTGAGAACCAAATGGCCCTGGCCTCCTTGCAGGCCTAGGGACCCCTGAGCCAGATCCATACCTCGCCTCAGACTGTGCTCCCCCACCCCCAGAGCTGTGTTCCAAGGCTTCACCATACCCCTGAGGACATGGGGTAAGCATAGTCAAAACTGCAGCAGCATCCTGCCTCCCCAAGCAGCCAAGCCCTGTGGTGGAGCAGACTCAGGACACTGCTAACACTACACAGTTTGCCTCCTTAACTTCAATCTTCTTTCTACATTCACCAGAAACATCATGAAATCAATACATTGATCAAGTAGTTATTTCTTCTGACAATGCATAATCAGGAGGTTAAAAAATCAACAAAACCCAAAAACCTTCAGAAGAAATAAGCAGCATCCATAATTCTCTACCCTTCCCTAATCAATGTTAGCATGTCATTAGCTAAGCCTTTGGTGTTTTGTATTTGTTTTAAAAATAAACTTTGGATCAATATTAGTTTTAAATAGAATTTTTATTAAGATGCTTGTAGATTCATGTGCACATGTAAGGAAAAAGAATCGAAGAGAGCCTATGTGCACTTACCTTGAATTTATCCAATAGGGATATTTTGTGAAACCATAATGATGATATTGACTTTGATAGAGTGTAATGGTCTCATTCAGATTCCAGGTTTTCCTACGGCTATTTCTGTACAAATGTGTGTCTGTGTATTACATGTTGTGTGATTATATAACTTCTGTGGTTTCATTTATCCATGACCATAGCCAATACTATAGGAATGTCTTATGCTGCCCTTTTATAACCATTCTTATGCTACCTCTCTCACTTAATGTCTCCAAACTCTGACAATGTCTTTTCTGCCTTTTGTTTCTAAACTGGTATCTCAACAAGTCATATGATAGAATCATATAGTATATAACATTTTGGACTTGGCTTTTTTTTTTTTAACTCAGTATGATTCCTTGGACATTACTTAACAGTGTTTAATTATCAGTAGATTCTTTTGTTGGTTTTTTTAAATTGCTGAGTGTTGAGCAGCATAAATGTTCTATAGTTTACTTAATTATTCACCTGACACAGAGGCATTCTATGATTTAGCTATTACTAATAAGGCTACTATGAACATTGGTGTACATGTTTATCTATGAATACAAGATGCCATTTATCTTGTGTGAATTCCCACAAGTGATGTTGCTAGGTAGTAGGGAAGCTGTGTATATATAGTTTTTCCTTTTCTTTTTTTTTTTTAACTAAGCACAGTAATTGTCAAGCTGTTTTCAGAAGGGCCGTACCATTTTACACCTCCACCAACAATATTAGTGATCCAGTTTTGCCATATGCAGGATTTTTTGTCACTAGTGTGTGTATATTATATTTTGTTCTATTAAAATGTGTGTAGGGTTACTTTATCATGATTTTTGTGGTATGTACATGTATGATGGCTTCAAATTAGGTAAATTGTTTTCTTCTGCTTTATTCTTCTTTTCTTAAATTGTTCTTGCTATTCCAGTTTCTATAAACTTTCATACATTTTATAATAACTCTATCCCTATGTAGAAAAACATCTTTATCTGACTTTGATAGGCATTGTATTAAAACCATTTATCAATTTGAAAAGAACTGATATATTTACTATTCAATCTCCTACTACATGAACATAGCATACTTCTCCATTATTTAAATCATCTTTCATCAGCTTTTTACATTTCTCAGCATGCAAGTCCTGTATATAATTATTATAGTCTCACTGAAGAGTTTAATGTTCTAGGCAATGCTTTTCAGTGTTCATTTCTACACTAGTAAAACCGAAATGCAGTGGTTTCTTTTTCCTTTTGAGACAGGGTCCTACTGTATATTCCTAATTAGCCTATAACTCACTATGTACATCAAGCTGGCCTTGAACTAACAGGGTTCAAGTCTATCTACCTGCTTCTACCTCCCAAGCCCTTTTATTAAAAGTTTTGCTACCATGTTACAGAAACAAAGATAGGTTCCTATCTACCTTATCTATCTATCTATCTATCTATCTATCTATCTATCTATCTATCTATCTATCTATCTATCTATCTATCTATCTGAGACAGGAACTTATTATATGATCCAGGATCTCCTGGAAATAATTTTTAAACATGAGCTCCTTCTGATACCACCTCTCAAGTGCTAGGTCTGCAGGTGTGCACTAACATACCTGGTGTGGCAAGTTGAATTTTACATGTTCATGTTGAATGTTACAAGCTTGCTGGATTCACATATTATTTCTAGGTCTTTCTTTTTATATGTTTTGTAGATTTTTGGAAATTAATATGTAGGTAATCATGAAATCAACAAATGGGATTGTTTTCTTTCTTCCTTCATAATTTATATAAATTTGACTTCTTTTTCAAGCCTTACTGAGCTAGCAAGAACTTCCACCATTGTATTCCATTAGAGTGGTATGCACAGAGATCTTAAATTTATTGTTGATATTAAGGGACAATGCATTTAAGATTTTACCATTAAGTATAGTACAGATTATTGGATTTTTGTTTTTGTTTTCGTTTTATTAGATACTGTCTTTACTTTCAAATGTTATCCCCTATCCTAGTTTCCCCTGTGAAAATCCCCTATCCCCTCCCACCTCTCCCTGTTCACCGACACACCGATTCCTGGTTCCTGACCCTGGAATTCCCCTATAATGGGGCATAGAACCTTCACAGGACCAAGGCCCTCTCCTCTCATTGATGACTGAATAGGATATCCTCTGCTACATATGCAACTAGAGCCATGAGTACCACCATGTGTATACTTTCATTGGTGATTTAGTCCCAGGGAGGTCTGGGGGTACTGGTTAGTTCATATTGTTGTTCTTCCTATGGGGCTGCAAACCCCTTCAGCTCCTTAGGTACTTTCTCTAGCTCCTTCAATTGAGGACCCTGTGTTCAGTCCAATGGATGGCTGTGAGCATCCACTTCTCTATTTGTCAGGCACTGGCAGAGCCTATCAGGAGACAGCTATATCAGGCTCCTATCAGCAAGCTCTTATTGGCATCCACAATAGTGTCTGAGTTTGCTGGTTGGATATGGGATGGATCCCTAGGTGGGACAGTCTCTGGATGGCCATCCATTTAGTATCTGTTCTGAATTTTGTCTCTGTAACTCCTTCCATGTGTATTTTGCTCCCCCTTCTAAGAAGATTCAAACTTAGAAGTCCACAAGTTGGTCTTCCTTCTTCTTGAGTTTCATGTGTTCTGCAAACTGTATCTTGGGTACTCCGAGCTTCTGGGCTAATATCCACTTATCAGTGAATGCATATCATGTGTGTTCTTTGTGATGTGGTTAACTTGCTTAGGATGATATCCTCCTGATCCATCCATTTGCCTGAGAATTACATAAATTCTTTGTTATTAATAGCTGAATTCCTTTGTGATTGTGTTACCTCACTCAGGATGATGACCTCCAGGTCTATCCATTTGGCTAGGAATTTCATAAATTCATTCTTTTTAATAGCTGAGTAGTACTCCATTGTGTAAATGTACCACATTTTCTGTATCCATTCCTCTGTTGAGGGGCATCTGGATTCTTTCCAGCTTCTGGCTATTATAAATAAGGCTGCTATGAACATAGTGGAGCATGTGTCCTTCTTACCTGTTGTACCTGTTGGGACATCTTCTGGATATATGCCCAGGAGAAGTATTGTGGGATCCTCTGGTAGTACTATGTCCAATTTTCTAAGGAACCTCCAGACTGATTTCCAAAGTGGTTGTACAAGCTTGCAATCCCACCAACAATGGAGGAGTGTTAATCTTTCTCCACATCCTCGCCAGCATCTGCTGTCACCTGAATTTTTGATCTTAGCCATTCTGACTGGTGTGAGGTGGAATCTCAGGGTTGTTTTAATTTGCAATTCCCTGATGGTTAAGGATGTTGAACATTTTTTCAGGTGCTTCTCTGCCATTCGGTATTCCTCAGGTGAGAATTCTTTGTTCAGTTCTGAGCCCCATTTTTTAATGGGGTTATTTGATTTTCTGGAGTCCACCTTCTTGAGTTCTTTATATATATTAGATATTAGTCCCCTATCTGATTTAGGATAGGTAAAGATCCTTTCCCAATCTGTTGGTGGTCTTTTTGTCTTATTGACAGTGTCTTTTGCCTTGCAGAAGCTTTGCAGTTTCATGAGGTCCCATTTGTCAATTCTCGATCTTACAGCACAAGCCATTGCTGTTCTATTCAGGAATTTTTCCCCTGTACCCAAATCTTCAAGACTTTTCCCCACTTTCTCCTCTATAAGTTTCAGTGTCTCTGGTTTTATGTGAAGTTCCTTGATCCACTTGGATTTGACCTTAGTACAAGGACATAGGGATGGATCGATTCGCATTCTTCTACATGATAACAACCAGTTGTGCCAACACCATTTGTTGAAAATGCTGTCTTTTTTCCACTGGATGGTTTTAGCTCCCTTGTGGAAGATCAAGTGACCATAGGTGTGTGGGTTCATTTCTGGGTATTCAATTCTATTCCATTGGTCTACTTGTCTGTCAGTATACCAGGGATTACTTTCTTGCTTTTTCTAGGGCGTGATTTCTGTCCTTGTATTTTTTTTTTCTGTTATTATTCTTTGAAGGGCTGGATTCGTGGAAAGACAATGTGTGAATTTGGTTTTGTCGTGGAATACTTTGGTTTCTCCATCTATGGTAATTGAGAGTTTGGCCGGGTATAGTAGCCTTGGCTGGCATTTGTGTTCTCTTAGTGTCTGTATACCATCTGTCCAGGCTCTTCTGTCTTTCATAGTCTCTGGTGAAAAGTCTGGTGTAATTCTGATAGGCCTGCCTTTATATGTTACTTGACCTTTCTCCCTTACTGCTTTTAATATTCTATCTTTATTTAGTGCATTTGTTGTTCTGATTATGTGTCGGGAGGAATTTCTTTTCTGGTCCAGTCTATTTAGTGTTCTGTAGGCTTCTTGTATGATCATGGGCATCTCTTTCTTTAGGTTTCGGAGGTTTTCTTCTATTATTTTGTTGAAGATATTTCCTGGCCCTTTAAGTTGAAAATTTTGGTTCTCATCAACTCCTATTATCCGTAGGTATGGTCTTCTCATTGTGTCCTGTATTTCCTGGATGTTTTGAGTTAGGATCCTTTTGCATTTTGTATTTTCTTTGATTGTTGTGCCGATGTTCTCTATGGAATCTTCTGCACCTGAGATTCTCTCTTCCATCTCTTGTATTCTGTTGCTGATGCTCGCATCTATGGTTCCAGATTTCTTTCCTAGGGTTTCTATCTCCAGCGTTGCCTCACTTTGAGTTTTCTTTATTGTGTATACTTCCCTTTTTATATCTAGTATGGTTTTGTTCATTTCCATCATCTGTTTGGATGTATTTTCCCGTTTTTCTATAAGTTCTTCTACCTGTTTGGTTGTGTTTTCCTGTTTTTCTTTAAGGACTTGTAACTCTTTAGCAGTGCTCTCGTGTATTTCTTTAAGTGAGTTATTAAAGTCCTTCTTGATGTCCTCTACCATCATCATGAGATATGCTTTTAAATCTGGGTCTAGATTTCCGGTTGTGTTGGGTGCCCAGGACTAGGTGGGGTGGGAGTGCTGTGTTCTGATGATGGTGAGTGGTCTTGATATCTGTTAGTAGGATTCTTACGTTTGCCTTTCGCCATCTGGTAATCTCTGAAGCTAGCTATTATAGTTGTCTCTGGTTAGAGCTTGTTCCTCAGGTGACTCTGTTAGCCTCTATCAGCAGACCTGGGAGGCCAGATCTCTCCTTAGTTTCAGTTGTCAGAGTATTCTCTGCAGGCAAGCTCTTTTCTTGCAGGGAAGGTGCCCAGATATCTGGTGTTCGAATCTGCCTCCTGGCAAAAGTTGTGTTCCACTCACCATAGGTCTTAAGATCCTGTGGCATGTCCTGTGAGGACCTTGGGGGTGTCCAGAAACTCCGTGCACAAGGAAGTCTGCTGCTGGAGTGAACTGGAAGGGACTTGTGCCCCTGCTCAGGCCGGGTTATCTGCTTCCCTAGTTAATGCAGTCTCAGGTCCCGCACGATTGGATTGGAGCAGACGCTGTGTTCCACTCACCAGAGGTCTTAGGATCCAGTGGGGAATCCTGTGTGGGTCCTTGCAGGTGTCCGGAGACTCTGCTGGCAAGGCACCCCGGTGCGCTCGAGTTGACCGGAAGGGACTTGTGCCCCACCTGAGTTTTTGATCATAGCCAGTCTGACTGGTGTGAGGTGGAATCCCAGGGTCATTTTGATTTGCATTTCCCTGATGATTAAGGATGTTGAACATTTTTTTTTTTTTTTTAGGTGCTTCACAGCCATTCGGTATTCCTCAGTTGAGAATTCTTTGTTTAGCTCTGTGCCCCATTTTATAATAGAGTTATTTGGTTTTCTGGAATCTAACTTCTTGATATCTTTATATATATTACATATCAGCCCCCTATCGGATTAAGGATTGGTAAAGATCTTTTCCTAATATGTTGGTTGCATTTTTGTCTTATTGACAGTGTCCTTTGCAATTTTATGAAGTCCCATTGTCTATTTTTGTTCTTACAGCACAACCCATTGGTGTTCTATTCAGGAAAATTTCCCCTATGCCCATATCTTCGAGACTCTTCCCCACTTTCTCCTTTATAAGTTTCAGTGTCCTGGTTTTATGTGGAGTTCCTTGATCCACTTAGACTTGAGCTTAGTACAAGGAGATAATAATGGATCAATTTGCATTCTTCTACATGATAACTGCCAGTTAAGCCAGCACCATTTGTTGAAAATGTTGTCCATTTTGCACTGGATGGTTTTAGCTCCTTTGTCAAAGATCAAGTGACCATAGGTGTTTGGGTACATTTCTGGGTCTTCAATTCTATTCCATTGATCTACCTGCCTTTCCTTGTACCAATACCATGCAGTTTTTATCACAATTGCTCTTTAGTACAGCTTGAGGTCAGGGATGGAGATTCCAGCAGAGGTTCTTTTATTGTTGAGAATAGTTTTTGCTATTCTAGGATTTTTTTTTATGCCAGATGAGTTTTTAAAATTGCCCTTTCTAAGTCTGTGAAGAACTGAGTTGGAATTTTTGTGGGAATTGCATTGAATCTGTAGATTGCTTTCAGCAAGATAGCCATTTTTATTATATTAATACTCTCAATCCATGATCATGGAGATCTTTCCATCTTCTGATATCATCTTTGATTTCTTTCTTCAGAGACTAAAACTTCTTATACCGATCTTTCACTTAATTAGTTACAGTCACACTAGGGTGTTTTATATTATTTGTGACTATTGTGAAGGGTGTTGTTTCCTAATTTCTTTCTCAGCCTGATTATCCATTGTTTAGAGAAAGGCCACTGATTTCTTTGAGTTAATTTTATATCCAGCTACTTCACTAAAGTTGTTAATCAGGTTTAAGGGTTCTCTGGTGAAATTTATGGGGTAACTTATGTATACTATCATATCATCTACAAATAGTGATATTTTGACTACTTCCTTTTCAATTTTTATCCCTTTGATCTCCTTTTGTTTTCTAATTGCTCTGGCTATGTGCCTTAGTCAGGGTTTCTATTCTTGCAGAAACATCATGACCAAGAAGCAAGTTGGGGAGGAAAGGGTTTATTCAGCTTATACTTCCATACTGTTGTTCATCACCAAGGAAGTCAGAACTGGAACTCAAGCAGGTCAGGAATCAGGAGCTGATGCAGAGGCTATGGAGGGATGTTCTTTGCTGGCTTGCCTCCCCTGTCTTATTCAGCCTGCTCTCTTATAGAACCCAAGACTACCACCAGCTCAGAGATGGTCCCACCCACAAGGGGCCTTTCCCCCTTGATCCTTAATTGAGAAAATGCCTTACAGCTCGATCTAATGAAGGCATTTCCCCAACTGAAGCTCCTTTCTCTGTGATAACTACAGCCTGTGACAAGTTGACACACAAAACCAGCCAGTACACTATAATTTCAAGTACTATATTGAATAGGTAGGGAGAGAGTGGTCAGCCTTTTCTAGTCCCCAATTTTAGTGGGATTGCTTCAAGTTTCTGTCGAGTTAGTTTGATGTTGGCTACTGGTTTGGCTTATTTTGCTTTTACTTTGTTTAGTTATGGGCCTTGGATTTCTGATCTTTCTAAGACTTTTATCAATAATGGGTGTTGGATTTTGTCAAATGCTTTCTCAAAATCTAATGAGATGATAATGTTTTTTTTTCATTGAGTTTGTTTATATAGTGGATGATGTTGATTGACTTCCATTTATTAAACAATCCCTGCATCCCAGGGATGAAGCCTTTGATGTGTTCTTTCGTTCTTGGGTCTTTGTGTGGTTTAGGTATCAGATTAATTGTGGCTTCATAGAACGAATTGGGTTGAGTATCTTCTGCTTCTATTTTGTGGTAAAGTTTGAGGAGCATTGGAATTAGGTCTTCTTTGAAGGTCTGATAGAACTCGGCACTAAACCTATCTGGACCTGGGCTTTTTTTTTTTTTTTCCTTTTTGGTTGACAGAGTTTTAATGACTGTTTCTACTGTTTCTATTTCTTTAGGGAATATGGGACTGTTTAGATGGTTAATCTGATCCTAATTTAACTTTGGTACCTGTTATCTGTCAAGAAAATTGTCCATTTCATCCAGATATTCCAGTTTTGTTGAGTATAGGCTTTTGTAGTAGGATCTGATGATTTTTTGGATTTCCTTAGATTCTGCTGTTATTTCTCCCTTTTCATTTCTGATTTTAAGTAGGATACTGGTCCTCTTCCCTCTAGTTTGTCTGGCTAAGGGTTTATCTCCCTTGTTGATTTTCTCAAAGAATGAGCTCCTGGTTTGGTTGATTCTTTGTATAGTTATTTTTCTTTCCACTTTGTTGATTTCAGATCTGAATTTGATTATTTCCTGCCATCTACTCCTCTGGGGGTGAATTTGCTCTCTTTTGTTCTAGATGTTTTAGGTGTGCTATCAACCTGCTAGTGTATGCTCTCTCCAGGTTCTTTTTGGAGGCACTCAGGGCTATGAGTTTTCTTCTTATGACTGTTTCATTGTGTCCCATGAGTTTGGGTAAGTTGTGGCTTTATTTTCAATAAAAACACAAAAACATCTTTAATTTCTTTATTTCTTTCTTGACCAATTTAACATTGAGTAGAGCATTGTTCAGCTTCCACATCTATATGGGCTCTCTATTATTTATATTGTTATTGAATTTCAGCTTTAGTCCATGGTGATCTGATAGGATGCATGGGATTATTTCAATATTTTTGTATCTGTTGAGGCCTGTTTTGTGACTGATTATATGGTCAATTTTGGAGAAGGTACCATGATGTGCTGAGAAGGTATATCCTTTTGTTTTAGGATAAAATGTTCTATAGACATCTGTTAAAAGCATTTATTTCATATCTTCTTTTAATTTCACCATGTCTCTGTTTGGTGTCTATTACCAGGATCTGGACAGATCCTGATGAGATTGATGAGAGTTCAGTGTTGAAGTTTCCCACTACTGTTGGGTGCAGTGCAATGTGTGCTTTGAGCTTTATTAAAGTTTCTTTAATGAATGTGGTTGCCTTTGCATTTGGAGCATACATGTTCAGAATTGAGAGTTCATCTGGGTTGATTTTACTTTTGATGAGTATACAGTGTCCCTCTGTATCTTTTCTGATATCTTTAGGTTGAAAGTTGATTTTATTTGGTATTAGAATGGATATTCTAGTTTCTTTCATGGGACCATTTGCTTGGAAAATTGTTTTTCAGCCTTTTACTCTGAGGTAGTGTCTGTCTTTGTCCCTGAGGTGGGTTTGCTGTATGCAGCAAAATGTTGTATCCTCTTTATGTAGCCACTCTCTTCGTCTATATCTTTTTATTGGGGAATTGAGTCCATTGATATTAAGAGATATTAAGGAAAAGTAATTGTTGCTTCATGTAATTTTTCTTGTTAGAGTTGGAATTCTGTTCATGTGGCTATCTTCTTTAATTTTATTGAAATATTACTTTCTTGCTTTTTCTAGGGCATAGTTTTCTGCCTTGTGTTGGTGTTTTCCCTTCATTATCCTTTAAAGGGCTGGATTCATTGAAAGATATTGTTTAAATTTGATTTTGTCATGGAATACTTTGGTTTTTTCCATCTATGGTAATTGAGAGTTTTGCTGGGTATAGTAGCCTGGGATGGCATTTGTGTTCTCTTAGGGTCTGTATGACATCTGTCCAGGATCTTCTGGCTTTCATAATCTCTGGTAAGAAGTCAAGTGTAATTCTAATAGGTCTGCCTTTATATGTTACTTGACCTTTTTCTCTTACTGCTTTTAATGTTCTATCTTTATTTAGTGCGTTTGGTGTTTTAATTGTTATGTTTTGGGAGGAATTTCTTTTCTGGTCCAGTCTATTTGGAGTTCTGTAGGCTTCTTGTATGTTCATGGGCATCTCTTTCTTTAGCTTAGGGAAGTTTTCTTCTATAACTTTGTTGAAGTTTTTTTCTGGCCCTTTAAATTGAAAATCTTCATTCTCATCTATATCTATTATCTTTCGGTTTGGTCTTCTCATTGTGCCATGATTTTCCTGGATGTTTTGAGTTAAGATCTTTTGCATTTTGCATTTTCTTTGATTATTGTTTTCATGTTCTCTATGGAATCTTCTGCATTTGAGATTCTCTCTTCCATCTGTTGTATTCTGTCAGTGATACTTGCATGTATGGTTCCTGATTTCTTTCCCAGGTTTTCTATCTTCACAGTTGTCTCCCTTTTGGTTTTCTTAATTGTTTTTACTTCCATTTTAAGACCTTGGATTGTTTTGTTCAATTCTTTTACCCATTTGGTTGTGTTTTCCTGTAATTCTTTAAGGGATTTTTGTGCTTCCTCTTTAAGGACTTCTACCTCTTTAGCACTGTTCTCCTTTGTGTTTGTTTTTGTTTTTGTTTTTTTTTTAAGTGAGTTTTTAATGCCCTTCTTAAAAACCTCTACCAGCATAATGAGATAAGATTTTAAATCCCAATCTTGCTTTTCTGGTGTGTTGTTGTATCCAGGATTTGCTGTATTGGGAGTACTGGGTTCTGATGATTCCAAGTAGTCTTGGTTTCTCTTGGTATGATTCTTGCATTTGCCTTTCACCATCTGGTATTATCTGGTGTTAGATATTCTTTGTCTCTGGCTGGATCTTGTTCCTCCTGTGAGTCTGTTAGCCCATGTCAGCACTACTGGGAGATCAGCTCTCTCCTAGCAAGACCAGTGTAGAGAGGGATGTGGAACATCCCCACCTCCTGGCTGCAGATACAAGCCAGTAGGACCCTGTTCCAGCTGCTCTGCTGTTTCTGCGCCTGTGCACTCCTGAGTGGACCCACCTTAGAGAGACACTGGCAAGAAAATGATGATTTTCCCTGAGTCCCAGAGTCAGAGCACATTAAGTATGGTGCCCATTATTGAATTTTTGTTTATGTAAACACATTTTACCAAGTCCAAGATCACCTTTATTCCTTTTTCTGAAGATTTTTTTCCATTGATGTAATGTGAGCTTTTTTTTTTTTCTTTTTTCAAATTTTCTCTTCACATCAGTAGGTATGGTCATTGGCCTTTTTTTCTTTACCTTGTTAGGGTGGTGAATTATAACACTACTTAGATATGTGAACATATACATGGATTTGCATTTTTGAAATTAGCCACTTTGTATTAGTTTTTTTTGTTTTTTTTCAATATTTTTAAATTTAAACATTTTTTATTAGATATTTTCTTCATTTACAATTCAAACGCTATCTGAAAGTCACCTATAAACTCCTCCCACCTTGCTCCCCAACCAACCCACTCCTGCTTCCTGGCCCTGGCATTCCCCTGTATTGGGGCATATAATCTTTGCAAGACCAATGGCCTCTCCTCCCAATGATGGCCGATTAGGCCATCTTCTGCTACATATGGAGCTAGAGACATGAACTCAGGAAGTACTGGTTAGTTCATGTTGCTGTTCCTCCTATAGGGTTACAGACCCCTTCAGCTTCTTGGGTATGTTCTCTATCTCTTTCATTGGGGGCCCTGTGTTCCATCCAATAGATGACTGTGAGCATCCACTTCTGTGTTTGCCAGGCACTGGCATAGTCTCACAAGAGACACAGCTATATCAGGGTAATGTCAGCAAAACCTTGCTGGCATATGCAATAGTGTCTATGTTTGGTGGATGATTATGGTATGGATCTCTGGATGGGGCAGTCTCTGCATGGTCCTTCCTTCCATCTCAGCTCCAAACTTTGTCTCTGTAACTCCTTACATGGGTATTTTGTTCTCCATTCTAAGGAGGAACAAAGTATCCATACGTCGGTCCTCCTTCTTCTTGAGTTTCATGTATTTTGCTAATTGTATCTTGAGTATTTTAAGTTTCTGGGCTAATATCCACTTATCAGTGAGTACATATCATGTGAGTTCTTTTGTGACTGGGTTACCTCACTCTGGATGATACCCTCCAGATCCATCCGTTTGCCTAAGAATTTCATAAATCCATTGTCTTTAATAGTACTCCATTGTGTAAATGTACCATATTTTCTATGTCCATTCCTCTTTTGAGGGACATCTGGGTTCTTTCCAGCTTCTGGCTATTATAAATAAGGCTACTATGAACATAGTGGAGCACTTGTTCTTATTACCAGTTGGAACATCTTCTGGAAAAATGCCCAGGAGTGGTATTGCTGGATCCTCTGACAGTACTATGGCAATTTTCTGAGGAACCACGGGACTGATTTCCAGAGTGGTTGTACAAGCTTGCAATCCCACCAACAATGGAGGAGTGTCCCTATTTCTCCACATCCTTGCCAGCATCTGCTGTCACCTGAATTTTTGATCTTAGCCATTCTGACTGGTGTGAGGTGGAATCACTGGGGGTTATTTTTATTTGCATTTCCCTGATGATTAAGGATGTTGAACATTTTTTCAGGTGCTTCTCAGCCATTTGGTATTCATCAGTTAAGAATTCTTTGTTTAGCTCTGTGCCCCATTTTTAATAAGGTTATTTGATTTTCTGGAGTTCAGCTTCTTGAGTTCTTTGTATATATTAGATATTAGTCCCCTATCAGATTTAGGATTGGTAAAAATCCTTCCCCAATCTGTTGGTGACCTTTTTGTCTTCTTGACAGTATCTTTTGCCTTACAGAAGCTTTGCAATTTTATGAGGTCCTATTTGTCAATTCTCGACATTGGTGTTCTGTTCAGGAATTTTTCCCCTGTGCCCATATCTTCAAGGCTTTTCACCACTTCCTCCTCTATAAGTTCTAGTGTCTCTGGTTTTATGTGGAGTTCCTTGATCCACTTAGACTTGAGCTTAGTACAAGGAGATAATAATGAGTCAATTTGCATTCTTCTACATGATAACTGTCAGTTAAGCCAGCACCATTTGTTGAAAATGCTTTTTTCCACTAGTTGGTTTTAGCTCCTTTGTCAAAGATCAAGTGAACATAGGTGTATGGATTCATTTCTGGGTCTTCAATTCTATCCCACTGATCTGTCTGTCACTGTTCCAGTACCATGCAGTTTTTTTTTAATCACAATTGCTCTGTAGTACAGTTTGAGGTCAGACATGGTGATTCTGCCAGAGGTTCTTTTATTGTTGAGAATAGTTTTTGCTATCCTAGGTTTTTTGTTATTCCAGATGAATTTGCAAATTGTCCTTTCTAACTTGGTGAAGAATTGAGTTGGAATTTTGATGGGAATTCTATTGAATCTGTAGATAACTTTTGTCAAGATAGCCATTTTTACTCTATTAATCCTGCCAATCCATGAGCATGGTTGATCTTTCCATCTTCTAAGATCTTCTTTGATTTCTTTCTTCAGAGACTTGAAGTTCTTATCATAGAGACCTTTAACTTCCTTAGAGTCACACCGAGGTATTTTATATTATTTGTGACTATTGTGAAGGGTGTTGTTTCCCTAATTTCTTGAAATTATCCACTTTTTTTTTCCAGGAAATTGAAGCCAGTACTTTGTAAGTGGTTGGCCAGTACTCTGTTACTGAACTACAGCCTCACACCCAAACCAAATCATATTTGTGTCATATTATAATTTCCGTTTTCATATTATAATTATATAATTATAATATATATAATTGAATTGTGTTTACTAAGATTATGTTGAGAAACCTGTGCCTATATTCATGTAGTTATTTCTCTATAGTTGCCTTTTATAGTCTTTTTGTAGTTTTGTTATTTTAGTATTACTGGCTTTGTAAAATGAAGTTATTTCTCTTCTTGCATTTCTTGTTTTTCCTAGAAAAGGTTCTACAGATATAACATTAATTTTTACTTAAATGTTTGGTAGAGTTCTCCAATAAAAAAGCATCAGGCTCAGAGATCCCATTTTGAGAGTTTAAAATTACAGGTCTAGTTTTCTAAATAATTATAGGGATATTTGAATAATCTTTTTCATATTGAGTTAATTGCCATATTTTGTGTGTTGTGAAGAATTGAACTGATCCATATAAGTTAAATTATTGAAGGAAATAAAGTCAGGAAATCAAGTAGGAACCTGAAGGAGAGACAATGGTGGAACATTGCTTGTGTTTACTCATTGATTCCTACAGAAATAATGGAGGAATACTGGTATGCTCACTCAGTGCCTCATACTTACCTTTCTTATACAGCTCAGTACTACCTGCCTAAGGATTGTACCATTCACAGAAGGCTGGGTCCTCATGCATCAAATAATACTAATGATGATGATGATAATGATGATGATGATGATGATGATGATAATAATAATAATAATAATAAACCATCTCCTTAGACATTTGCACAAGCCAATCAGGCCTAGGCAATTTCTAAAATGAGGCTCCCCTGTCTGATGACTGTAGACTGTGTCAAGTTGACAATTAAAGCTAAAGAAGATATACAATCTCCACTTTCTTGCATGAATTCCTTCATAGTTCATCTTTTTATGACCTTTCACTTTCACCAATCTATGCAATGAATTTGAAATGAAGTTCATAAAAGGAGAATATATAAAGGAGAATATGACATCATAGCATTTCTTTTTAATCCTATCTTACCTTTGGCACATGTCTAGTCTATTTATAATTTTATGTGTTAATGTTTAGTTATCATTACCTTTTTATTATTTATTCTCCCTGTTTTTCCAGTGGGTCACTCTTCATTTTATTTATTTGTGTAATTTTTGGATTTTTTTTTTTTTTTTTTTTTAGAATCTCATCTTGATTTACTGTTGTGTGACACTTTTCTTGGGAGAGACAACACATATACCTACTCACCCCAAATGGGGAACTGAAGACAGACTAAGGTTTGGATACCAACAGAGTCCAACTTGGTGAAGCAATGAGTTTTATTGAGGCCACTCATAGGAATGTAGGTAAGGGGTTACTCACCCACCAGGAATGACTCAAAGGGAGCTGTATCACAAAAGCCCAACCAAGCATGGGTGATAGCACTCAAAAACTGAAAAAACTAGAACATACTTAATAACCTGCAGGTAACTTAATAAGTTGCAGACTCTCCTTTCCAAGTGTCTCAGATTATCTGAGCCTCATCCAGGCTTCTCAGATGGTGTTGTCCTTTGAATAGGTTTGTCCTTATTGACTCAAGTGTTTAAATGCTTGGTCCATGGGTAGTGGCACTATTCGGAGGAGTTAAAGTATGTCCCTTTGGTAGGGAGCTTTGAGGTCTCCTAGTGCTCAAGCTGCATCGAGGATAGAATCAGATTCTCCTCCTGGCTGCCTTCAAATCAAGATGTAGAACTCTCGGCTCCTTCAGTGTAGAAGGTAGTTCTGATACTTTGGTCAGGAATCAGTTTACTGAGGCTGAAGGTCCTTGCCCCCAGTTGGATTTTGATCTATCAATAAAGATGCCAATAGTCAATGACTGAGCATGGGGTGGGACAGTGACCAGTCACGAGGCCACTTCCCTGACTGGGTCTGGGTTAGCAGGGGAAGATTTAGGAGTGTCCAGTCATTGAGTCAGCCAAGGCATTTCAAGATTACCTGGTCTGTGTGTGTTTTCTATTTGCAGATCCAAGATAGTGCTTGGACAGGTGCATGTCTGTGACTTGCTGGTAACTCAAAGTGGTGTAGACAAAGCTACATGCAACAAATGGCACCCAAAGTTCAATCCTACAACCCTGAGATTAAGAGTCTCATGCTCTACCAACCAAGATAGTTGTAAAACTAAGCTAAGGGCAGATTTAGGGTGTTGAACAAGGAGTGAAGGAAAAGTCATGCTAGCTGTGGGAGGCTTAGAAGAACCCAACTGCTGAGCCACAAGTCAGAGTAAAAGTGAGCTATGTGTGTGTGTGTGTGTGTGTGTGTGTGTGTGTGTTTCATCCATGGATCTAAGGGAACCAGGGCAGTGGCTGATAGTGCGGTCCACCCAGAGCTTAAAGCAGAGTAGTAGAAACTACACGCTACACTTCACCAGCATCATGTGTGTCTGCAGGCTGCCATGCTTCATGCTTCCTGCCATGATGAAAATGGACTGAACCTCTGAAACTGTAAGCCAGCCACAATTAATTGTTTCATTTATAAGTGTTTCCTTTGTCATTGTGTCTCTTCACAGCAATAAAACATTAACTAAAACAGAAGTTGGTAACAGGGACTTAGATATTGTTGTGATAGCCCTGACTATGTTTTTGTTTGGAGGACTGTGGATTGTGGAACTTTGGAAAGCACTACAATGTTTTAAGTGAGACTTAATGGTATATACTAGAAGAAGCTTGGAAGACAGTTGCAATGAGGGTTATTTGAACTGTGGGGGCCTGGATCAAAGGTTTCAGAGGAGAAAAAATTTTAGAATGTGGTCTAGAGATTGTTGTTGTGCTGGTTTGGTGAAAAAGGTGACTGCTTTTTTCCCGTGTCTGAATAATCTGCCTGAGACTAAAGTGAAGCAATTTAGAGTAATTGCATTGGCAAAGGAGCCTAGCATAGACTCTGTCCAGTGGTTCATTCTTATGAAGATCGTTTTGATCAAGGATAGCAAGCTTAGAAATGAAAGATGCAAAAATCTATGGTTCAAGGATCAAAGGGTCACCAGGGAGTGAACTGGAGTTAATGCTGTGTTTAAGGATCTTAAATAGAATTAAGGGAGTGGTAACCTTGGGGCAAGATCACACCCAGCCAAGCTTATTTTTTATAAGTTAGCAGTTGAAAGAGGGATAGTCATATTACCTTATATATTATTATGATCTGGTTATGGTTTTCATTTGTTAATAAAAAAATATAGTTGTGTGTCAAATTGACAAAGGATGGATTGTCCAAACAATTCTCAGTTGTCAAGTTGAATATATCTTCAATGAACTGTAATCCAGAACTTAGAAAGTTCTTCTGAAAAGGAATTAAAGAAAATTTTAAGTCCAAGCATGGTAGTACACACTCTTAATTTCAGCACTCAGGACACAGAAACATGCAGATCTCTGAGCTCAAGGTCAGTCTACAAAGCAAGTTATAGGACATCCAAGCTTAAGTAGTAAAGGAAAACATTGAAAGCAGAAAGCTGGTACTGATATATTAGAATAAATGGGCCATGTTCCAGCCCTAGCAACCAGCAGAACTCAGCAGCTTTGGCCATGTGACACTGGCTTTGGAGTCATACATAGAAGGGGTTGGGACAATTGATGCTAGTTAGCTAGAGCTAAGAATGTAGCAGTGATTAAGAAGATATAAGCATCTGAGGTGAGATCGTCTAGGAAGTGTTTTCTGAAAGCACAAAGAAGCTGTGTTCCGGAGATAGACCTCATGTTGGCAGCTAGGCTTGGTAATGTGTAAGAATCACCCAGGTGGTACTGGTTTTGAAGATGTGAGGGTGTGAAGGTGTGGGTCATGGAGAGCATCTGAGACTTGGCACTATAAGATGCCAGGAAATGCTACTGGTGAAAGTGCAGCCTCAGTTGCACCCAGGATTGAGGGGTTCATGTGAAGGAGTTGAGGCTTGGTACCATGAAGAAAACCCATGGGAGGTTATTGGTAATGTCTTATTGCATCAAAAGACCCCAGAATATTGGAGATGTCAATACTATGGGATGACTACCGAGAGCAGCAGCATCAGTAGAGTGGAGTCAGCCAGAGCCTAGAGTGCTACAGAGGGCAGACCTGGAGAAGTTACCCAACCCCTTTGGAGGAGCCACAGGCCATACTTGGCCCCAGGCAACAACCTGGGCCCATATATTCCCATGGCCTCAGATGGCAGTGCAGGCTATTCAGATCAGCATGTTCCACCTCAGAAGCACAACTTTCATGTATCCACATGGCCTTTGGTAGGAGCCCAGACTATGGACATCAGCTTGGCCCCTGATGCAGAAGGACCATAGACACAAACATAGCTTTTGGTGGCAGCTGGGGCCAGGACCTTACCATGGCCTTCTCATATCTCACTGTTGTCTTGTCTCCAGATCTACCTTTCTTCACAGTGTAAGAATTGCTTGTCCTCTTCTATCTCTTTACTGCATACTCCATTTTTCCCATCTCTCCATCACATATTCATCAATCATAATGGTCCCCTTGTGTGTCTTCTTTCAGCCATCACAGGCTGGTCAGCCAGAGGGTAAGTGCTTGGGTGTCTTTCTTCTGCTTCCCCAGGCCAAAGCAATTGGAGGTGTAGGGTGAGGTATTTTACTACTTTGAGTGAAGTGTAGAAACTTCACTTGAGGCCCTTTGAATCTTTGTGACTTTTAAATATCATTGCTTTTGAGCTTAATGTAATGCTATAATTTTTATTTAGTCATCAACATATTCATACAACTATTCAGTTGTTTTTATGTTCTCTTCATTCTTAAATGATTATTTTGGTAGATGTTAAGTTGACAGCTTCGTTTCACTTAAAGGTTATTTCTGATCTTTCTGGTTTTGAATGAGAAATCCCTTATCATACAAGTTGATACTGTTGTAATGTGTCACATTTTTTCTCACCTTGTTCTTAGTTTTTAGAAGTTTAACTGTAACTGTAATTATTGTATCTTATGGCATACATTTCTTTACAATTGTCCTATTGCTGAATCTCTCTTTTGCCAATTTAAAGAGATTTTAGGTGTAACTAAGAAAGCTTTGTATACTGATTGATCTATGAATTTCAGAATATAGCATCAAGCTGAAATATACCTGGTACCTTTTATCTATTCACTGAATGAATGTATGGATAAGTCTAGTAAGAGAGAAATGGATAAATAGATCAATAGCTGAGATAGATGGTTATCTGTAAATTGGGGTTTCAGGAACTGACTTTCTTGTACTTGCCTTGGTATAGCTTTGAATTGTAAGTGAAATGCAACCTTTGTAGGAGATAATTACTGTTATCTATGATTACTCACATTTTCCCATTCCTGAAGCATCTGATCTCATGCATTATTTGAAGAAAAGAGTGAAAGTAGTCAGGGAGGTCAGAAGAACTATTGAAACCCTGCAAATCAAGGGAGACTCTCAATTAGGATGGCCGAACATTCCTAGGAGACTAAAATTGCCAAGAACAAACCTGTCATTCGTTTGTTTAGAAACTATCAGTGAATAAACATGGATGAATCCCTTGACATATATCTGGATAAAAAATTCAGTATACTCTCAGATGCCCAGAAGGACAGCAGGCCTACCACTACTGCCCAGCAGTTCTTCCTAGCTTTAGATCACAGGAAGGACTGGGAAGTCAAGCGTTGACTGCCCATTTCAGCTTAGGCTAGAAGCAGCAACACACTTGCATTTGATTACCAAGCCAACAGGGAAACAATGTTTTGATTAATAGATTTTGCCGAAGCAGAAGCAAGTTTACTATTGTAGTTTATTGGAAAAATTTCTGTGCAGAATGTATCACTTGGTTGTATATGTTTTCTTTTCTTTTTTCTTTTCTTTTTTCCCTCCTTTCTTTCCTCCCTACCTTCAGCTCCCTGTCAAATAAAAGTGACTTTCATACACAGAATATATTCAAAATACCATGTTTGTTGAATTAGCATCAATTTAACTATATATTTAAACAAAGTGAATTTAGACAAGACTTGTATAATCCCCAGTTAAATGAATTTGAATGTACTTAAACAAAGCAAAGCAAATAATAAGTTAGATAAGACATACATTTTGGTAAACACAATTTAATAAAAATTTCAATTGCAGCTAGATAGACTTATTATCCTAGCTGGTTTTTCAGACCCCAGCCAGAAATCTGTGGTCCTTTACCACTTATGACTGGTTAAACTCTCCTCATTCATGACTGTTTTTTTTCCCAATGACTTGGGGGAAATTTAACCAGTCTCCCTTCAGTAATATGAGGAATAGGAGTCTCCTGGGAAGAAAGCAGATATTATTACCCACAGAGCAGCTTAAACCTAGCCCCAGGCCTGCTGGGTTAAGGGATGTTCTGCATCTGCTCTGAGGCTGGGGCTGCTGCTGAGGTAGGACACAGGAAGTTTTAACTGCTCTTACCCCACGCCAGTGCCAGGCATCAGGCTATGGGAAACTGTGGGACTCTGATCCAGGAGTGGGTGAGCTCAGTCTGAGGTCCCTGGAACTGGCAGAACAGGATTGGGGATCCCAGGTCTGCAGAGAGGCCAGGGCCACCTGGTTCTCAAGTTCTTGAGCACTCAGGCACTGCTGAATGCTGCGGAAGAGCTAAGACTGGTTTGGGGGTCCTGGGCTGGACCTAGCCAGGATGCTGAGGGAAAACAGGAAGAACTCCGGCTGGGTCCCACAGGGAGGAGAGTCCTTGGCTTGCACAGCAGGCAGCTTGGCAGGTGGAGGCCATGCCTGGGAACTCTGTAAAGTCGTCTACATGAGATAAGATGCTGCTCTTTAAGTGAAGGCCTGCTGCATTGCTCCCCATGGCAGATCCCGATGAAAAGAGACAGTCCATGGCTTTAACGCATTTATTGGCATGGCAGAGAGTGGTGATGAGTAAAACCATACCCACTTTCTCAGGGAGGCCTTAGATTAAATACCTTTTGCAGGGAGGAGTGTCTGGGAAGGGGATTTTATTGGCTAAGCCTCCAGACCCTTAGGTACCTCATTAAAATGGAGATCTGTCTTGAGGCTACGTGACCCGTGGTTATGCCTTCTACTTGTGGAGGGGCTTGGAGCATTTTTCTTACATGACTGATGGCTGTAAAATTATGGAGGGCTTCGACCTCATGTCAGGAGCCTGGTGTCCAGGAGCGTCGTAGTCATGGGAGTTTCCAACTTAGCTCAACCAGAAACAAGGCTGCCTTTCTTGGTCCTACACAGGCCCACACAGGACAGTCTCACATTTCCAAGACAATGTGGAGTACAAAAATGTGGCTGAAAGCAGTGGAGTGAGAATGCATGATCATCATCAGGGTTTACCCTCAAGGATAAATTGCAGTGAACAATGTTAGTCAAGCTCTGAGACTATCCAAAGGACTTTTTATGTTCACTGTAATTCTAGGTGAGAGACCCAAGATAAAGAAAAAACACAATCACAGAAGATTGGGGTTATTTTGATTTGAAATATTTAATGTTTAGATGAAGAATGAGATTATTTTGTGTCCCCATTAACTAGCCTTCAAAGTTGATTGTTTGGTTAATATAATTTTATATTTGGATGGAATTTTGGGTTTGTCTGCCGAATTTTTGAGACACACACACACACACACACACATATGTATATATCTATTATCTTCTAATATTGCCAGGAAGCTTTCTTTTGCTGCATCTAAATTTGCTTATCCATAGTGGAGTAGGATTGGGCAATGATTAACAAAGATAATTAAAACATGGAATTGTTCTTTTTTACTTTTCTTTTATTTGTTTATTTCATTTTTCTTGCATTTGTATATATGTACATGTGTCCTCATGTTTGGAAGGATCCATATGCTTGCATGTGCATATGGAAGACAAAGGACAACCTTTAATGACATTTCTCAGGCATTGTCCACTTTGTTTTTTGAGACAGGTCCTCTTGTTTCCCTATAAATATCTACAAAGGCTAGGCTGGCTGGTCGGTAATTCCAGGGATCAGCCTGTGTCCAGGCATTGGGATTATAAGCTCCTGTTACTGTAATTGACTTTTTCACATTGATATATTCAAATTGTTTCAGGTTCTTGTGAGGACTGACTTCACTCACTAAACTGTCTTTCCTGACCCTCTTGTGTGTCTACCTATCTAATCTATCTAATCTATCTGTCTGTCTGTCTATCTGCTTGTTTTTCTTCAAGTTCCTTATTCTCCTTTTCTTTTTTCTTTTTTAAAATTTATTCACTTGACATCCTAATTGCAGCACCCCACACTGGTCATCCCATCCCACAATCCCCCTTCGCCTTCCCCTTCTTCTCTGAGAGGGTAGAGCTCCAAACCCCATATCCCCTCCACCCTGGCATATCAACTCTTTTCAGGGTTAAGTGCATCCTCTCCCACTAAGGCCGGACAAGGCAGCCCAACTAGAAGAACATATCCCACAAACTGGCAACACCTTTCGCAATACCCCTGTTCCTGTTGTTCAGAAACCAAGTGAAGACTGAACTGCATATATGATACAGATATCCAGAAGGCCTAGGATATTTTTTGGTTGTTGGTTCAGTCCCTGAGAGCCCCAAGGGTCCAGGTTATTTGAGTCTGTTGGTCTTTCTATAGAGTTCCTATCCCCTTTGATTGCCTCAATCCTTCCCCTCTACTCTGCCTTTTGAGTCTCCAAGCTCCATCCATGTTTGGCTGTGGGTATCTGTACCTGACAGAGTCAGCTGCTGGGTGGATCCTCTCAGAGGACAGCCCTGATAGACTGATGTCTGCAATTATAACAGATATGATTAATAGTGACAGGGATTGGTGCTTGCCCATGAGATGGTATTCTAGTTGGGAATTGCTTGGCAATTCCCCCAGTCTCTGCTTCATTCCCCTTCCCAACATTTCTTATACATAGGATAAATTTGAGGTCAAAACTTTTGTGTGTGGGTTGGTGATCCTATTGCTCGACTAGTGTTCTTGCCTGGATAGTCACTACCATTGATTCTTAGACACCTCCTCTATCCCAGGACTCTAGCATCCCACATCTGGACCTCTGTCAGTTATAGATTTCTATTCATTTCATGGCCATCTGGCCATCTTGCCTGTCCTTCTCCACACCTGATCCTGAATCAACTCCCATTCTATGCTCCATCTCTTCTCATGCCCAGTTCCATAACTCTATCTTTCTCCTATGACTATTTTATTCCCCATTCTACGTGAGATTCAAGCATCCTCTTTTGGGCCTTCCTTCCTGTTTAGCGCCTTTGAGTCTGTGGAGTATAGCATGTGTATACTGTATTGTATGGCTAGTATCCACTTGTGAGTACATATCATGCATGTCCTTTTGAGTCTGGGTTACCTACTCAGGGTGATATTCTCAAGTTAAACCCATTTTCCTACAACATTCATGATGTCTCTGTTTTTCATTGTGCAGACGTAGCATATTTTCTTTATTTATTCTTCAGCTGAGTGACACCTATGTTATTTCCAATTTCTAACTATTACAAGTAAAGCTGCTATGAAAATAGTGGAGCAACTGGACCTTTGGTATAGTGGGATATCTTTTGGGGTATATGCCCAGGAGTGATATAGCTGGTTCATGAGGTACAGTGATTCCCAGTTTTCTGCAAAACTTCCAAATTGATTTCCAAAATGGTTATATAATTTTGTGTTTCCATCAGCAGTAGAGGAGTGTTCCTCTTGGTCCACATCCTCATTAGCATGCACTATAATTTGAGTTTTTGATCTTAGCCATTCTTAAAGTAAAAGATGGAATATCAGGGTTATTTTTATTTGCATTTCCCTGATGACTAAGGATATTGAATATTTCTTTAAGTGCTTCCTATGTCATCTTCTGTTGAGAATTCTCTCCTTAGCTTTGTACTTCATTTTTTAAAATTTTGTTATTTGGGTTTTTGGTGTCTAACCTCTTGAGTGCTGTCTTACTTAGGGTTTTACTACTGTGAACAGACACCATGGCCAAGAAAACTCTTATAAAAACAACATTTAGTTGGGGCTAGCCTACAGGTTCAGAGATTCAGTCCAGTATCATTAAGGCAGGAGCATGACAACATTCAGGCAGGTATGTTTCAGGCTGAGCTTAAAGTTCTTCATCTGAAGACTGCTAGTAGAATACTGGCTTCTAGGCAGCTAGAATGAGAGTCTTATAACCCACGCCCACAGTGACACACCTACTCCATCAAGGCCACACCTTCTAATAGTGCCACTCCCTGAGTCAAGCATATACAAACCATCATAAATGCTTTATATTGGATATTAGCCCTCTGTCAGATGTAGAGTTGATGAAGATCATTTATCAATCTGTAGGCTGCTCTTCTGTTCTATTCACAGTGTCCTTTGCCTTACAGAAGTTTTTCAGTTTCATGAGGTACCATTTATTAATTATTGATCTTAGTGCCTAAGCACTTGGTGTTCTGTTCAGAAGTTGTCTCCTGTTCCAATGTATTCAAGGTCATTCTCCACTTTCTCTCCTATTAGATTTAGTGTATCTGGTCTTACATTGAGGTTGTTGATCCACTTAGACTTGTGTTTTGGGTAGGTTAATAGAAATGGATCTATTTGCATTCATCTATATGCAGACATCTAGTTAGACAAGTACCACTTGTTGAAGATGTTTTCTTTTTACCATTGTATGATTTTTGCCTTCTTTGCCAAAAATCAAGTATCCATAGTTGTGTCTTTGATTCAATTTTATTGATCTACCTGCCTGTTCCTATACCAATACCATGCAATACCATGCACCTTTTATTGCTAGCGCTCTTTAGTACAACTTGAGGTCAGAGATGTTGATACTTCCAGAAATTCTTTCATTATTCAGGATTGTTTATGCTATCCTGTGTTTTTTTCAGTATAAAGGTAAGAATTGCTCTACCAAGGTCTACAAAAAATTGTGTTGGAATTTTGATGGGAATTGAATTGAATCTGTAATTTTCTTTTTTGAAGATGGCCATGTTTTACTATGCTGATTTTACCAATCCATGAATATGGGAAATCTTTCTGTCTTCTGATATCTTCCTCAGTTTCTTTCTTCAGTGATTTGAAGTTCTTGTCATAAGGTCTTTCATTTGCTTGGTTAGAGTTACAACAGGATATTTTATATTACTCA
Source organism: Mus musculus (assembly GCF_000001635.26). Lineage (NCBI taxonomy): Eukaryota > Metazoa > Chordata > Mammalia > Rodentia > Muridae > Mus > Mus musculus. The sequence continues at coordinate 19,434,993 of NC_000086.7, forward strand.
TTACTATTATAAAGTGTATTGTTGACCTAATTTCATTCTTATCACATTTATCATCTGTATAAAAAGGGCTACTGAATTTTTGAGTTAATTGTGTATCCAGCCAATTTGTTGAAGGTGTTTAACAGCTGGACAAATTCTCTGATAGAATTTTTGGGGTCACTTATGTATACTATCATATCATCTGCACATTGGAATACTTTGACTTCTTCCTTTTCAATTTGCATCCCCTTGATCTCCTTCAATTGTCATGCTCTAGTTAGAACTTCAAGTACTATATTGAATAGATAGGAAGAGAGTGGGCAGCCTTGTCTTGTCCCTTATTTTAGTGGAATTACTTTAAATCTCTCTCCATTTAATTTGATGTTGGCTATTGGCTTGCTATATACTGCTTTGATTATTTTAGGTGTGTGCCTTGTATCCCTGATCTTTCCAAGACTTTTATCATGAAGGGGTGTTGGGTTTTGTCAAAGGCTTTCTCAGCATCTAATGAGATGATTATGTGATTTTTTTTATTTGAGTTTGTTTATATGGTAGATTACATTGATTGATTTTTGTATATTGAAATGTCCCTGTATCCCTAAGATGAAGCCTACTTGATCATAGTGGATGATGGTTTTGATATGTTCCTAGATTAATTTTATGAGTATTGTATTGAGTATTTTTGTATCAATTTTCATAAGAGAAATTGGTTTGAAATTCTCTTTCTTTGTTGATTCTGTTTCTTGTATGCAGCAGAATGATGGATCCTGTTTTTTAATCCATTATGTGAACCAGTGTCTCTTTATTGGGAAAATGAGACCACGGATGTTGAGAGATATTAATTACCAGTTATTGTTTATTAGTGTTATTTTTATGCTGGTGCTATTAGTGTCTATGTGTGTGTGTGTCTGTGTGTGTGTGTATTACCCTTGTTTTTCCTGGTATGTAATTCTTTGTTTTTTTTTTTTTTTTTTTTTTTTTTTTAGAATTTTGAGATACTTCTTTTTTTTTTTTTTTTTCCATTTTTTATTAGGTATTTAGCTCATTTACATTTCCAATGCTATACCAAAAGTCCCCCTTACCCACCCACCCCCACTCCCCTACCCACCCACTCCCCCCCTTTGGCCCTGGCATTCCCCTGTACCGGGGCACACAAAGTCTGCGTGTCCAATGGGCCTCTCTTTCCAGTGATGGCCGACTAGGCCATCTTTTGATACATATGCAGCTAGAGTCAAGAGCTCAGGGGTACTGGTTAGTTCATAATGTTGTTCCACCTATAGGGTTGAAGATCCCTTTAGCTCCTTGGGTACTTTCTCTAGCTCCTCCATTGGGAGCCCTGTGATCCATCCATTAGCTGACTGTGAGCATCCACTTCTGTGTTTGCTAGGCCCCGGCATAGTCTCACAAGAGACAGCTACATCTGGGTCCTTTCGATAAAATCTTGCTAGTATATGCAATGGTGTCAGCGTTTGGATGCTGATTATGGGGTGGATCCCTGGATATGGCAGTCTCTACATGGTCCATCCTTTCATCTCAGCTCCAAACTTTGTTTCTGTAACTCCTTCCATGGGTGTTTTGTTCCCACTTCTAAGGAGGGGCATAGTGTCCACACTTCAGTCTTCATTTTTCTTGAGTTTCATGTGTTTAGGAAATTGTATCTTATATCGTGGGTATCCTAGGTTTTGGGCTAGTATCCACTTATCAGTGAGTACATATTGTGTGAGTTCCTTTGGGATTGTGTTACCTCACTCAGGATGATGCTCTCCAGGTCCATCCATTTGGCTAGGAATTTCATAAATTCATTCTTTTTAATAGCTGAGTAGTACTCCATTGTGTAGATGTACCACATTTTCTGTATCCATTCCTCTGTTGAGGGGCATCTGGGTTCTTTCCAGTTTCTGGCTATTATAAATAAGGCTGCTATGAACATAGTGGAGCATGTGTCCTTCTTACCAGTTGGGGCTTCTTCTGGATATATGCCCAGGAGAGGTATTGCTGGATCCTCCGGTAGTACTATGTCCAATTTTCTGAGGAACCGCCAGACTGATTTCCAGAGTGGTTGTACAAGCCTGCAATTCCACCAACAATGGAGGAGTGTTCCTCTTTCTCCACATCCTCGCCAGCATCTGCTGTCACCTGAATTTTTGATCTTAGCCATTCTCACTGGTGTGAGGTGGAATCTCAGGGTTGTTTTGATTTGCATTTCCCTGATGATTAAGGATGTTGAACATTTTTTCAGGTGCTTCTCTGCCATTCGGTATTCCTCAGGTGAGAATTCTTTGTTCAGTTCTGAGCCCCATTTTTTAAGGGGGTTATTTGATTTTCTGAGGTCCACCTTCTTGAGTTCTTTATATATGTTGGATATTAGTCCCCTATCTGATTTAGGATAGGTAAAGATCCTTTCCCAGTCTGTTGGTGGTCTTTTTGTCTTATAGACAGTGTCTTTTGCCTTGCAGAAACTTTGGAGTTTCATTAGGTCCCATTTGTCAATTCTCGATCTTACAGCACAAGCCATTGCTGTTCTGTTCAGGAATTTTTCCCCTGTGCCCATATCTTCAAGGCTTTTCCCCACTTTCTCCTCTATAAGTTTCAGTGTCTCTGGTTTTATGTGAAGTTCCTTGATCCACTTAGATTTGACCTTAGTACAAGGAGATAAGTATGGATCGATTCGCATTCTTCTACATGATAACAACCAGTTGTGCCAGCACCAATTGTTGAAAATGCTGTCTTTCTTCCACTGGATGGTTTTGGCTCCCTTGTCGAAGATCAAGTGACCATAGGTGTGTGGGTTCATTTCTGGGTCTTCAATTCTATTCCATTGGTCCACTTGTCTGTCTCTATACCAGTACCATGCAGTTTTTATCACAATTGCTCTGTAGTAAAGCTTTAGGTCAGGCATGGTGATTCCACCAGAGGTTCTTTTATCCTTGAGAAGAGTTTTTGCTATCCTCGGTTTTTTGTTATTCCAGATGAATTTGCAAATTGCTCCTTCTAATTCGTTGAAGAATTGAGTTGGAATTTTAATGGGGATTGCATTGAATCTGTAGATTGCTTTTGGCAAGATAGCCATTTTTACAATGTTGGTCCTGCCAATCCATGAGCATGGGAGATCTTTCCATCTTCTGAGATCTTCTTTAATTTCTTTCTTCAGGGACTTGAAGTTTTTATCATACAGATCTTTCACTTCCTTCGTTAGAGTCACGCCGAGATATTTTATATTATTTGTGGCTATTGAGAAGGGTGTTGTTTCCCTAATTTCTTTCTCAGCCTGTTTATTCTTTGTGTAGAGAAAGGCCATTGACTTGTTTGAGTTAATTTTATATCCAGCTACTTCACCGAAGCTGTTTATCAGGTTTAGGAGTTCTCTGGTGGAATTTTTAGGGTCACTTATATATACTATCATATCATCTGCAAAAAGTGATATTTTGACTTCCTCTTTTCCAATTTGTATCCCCTTGATCTCCTTTTGTTGTCGAATTGCTCTGGCTAATACTTCAAGTACTATGTTGAAAAGGTAGGGAGAAAGTGGGCAGCCTTGTCTAGTCCCTGATTTTAGTGGGATTGCTTCCAGCTTCTCTCCATTTACTTTGATGTTGGCTACTGGTTTGCTGTAGATTGCTTTTATCATGTTTAGGTATTGGCCTTGAATTCCTGATCTTTCCAGAACTTTTATCATGAATGGGTGTTGGATCTTGTCAAATGCTTTTTCTGCATCTAACGAGATGATCATGTGGTTTTTGTCTTTGAGTTTGTTTATATAATGGATTACATTGATGGATTTTCGTATATTAAACCATCCCTGCATCCCTGGAATAAAACCTACTTGGTCAGGATGGATGATTGCTTTAATGTGTTCTTGGATTCGGTTAGCGAGAATTTTATTAAGGATTTTTGCATCGATGTTCATAAGAGAAATTGGTCTGAAGTTCTCTATCTTTGTTGGATCTTTCTGTGGTTTAGGTATCAGAGTAATAGTGGCTTCATAAAATGAGTTGGGTAGAATACCTTCTACTTCTATCTTGTGAAAAAGTTTGTGCAGAACTGGAGTTAGATCTTCTTTGAAGGTCTGATAGAACTCTGCACTAAACCCGTCTGGTCCTGGGCTTTTTTTGGCTGGGAGACTATTAATAACTGCTTCTATTTCTTTAGGGGATATGGGACTGTTTAGAAGGTCAACTTGATCCTGATTCAACTTTGGTACCTGGTATCTGTCCAGAAATTTGTCCATTTCGTCCAGGTTTTCCAGTTTTGTTGAGTATAGCCTTTTGTAGAAGGATCTGATGGTGTTTTGGATTTCTTCAGGATCTGTTGTTATGTCTCCCTTTTCATTTCTGATTTTGTTAATTAGGATTTTGTCCCTGTGCCCTTTAGTGAGTCTAGCTAAGGGTTTATCTATCTTGTTGATTTTCTCAAAGAACCAACTCCTCGTTTGGTTAATTCTTTGAATAGTTCTTCTTGTTTCCACTTGGTTGATTTCACCTCTGAGTTTGATTATTTCCTGCCGTCTACTCCTCTTGGGTGAATTTGCTTCCTTTTTTTCTAGAGCTTTTAGATGTGTTGTCAAGCTGCTAGTATGTGCTCTCTCTCCCGTTTTTTCTTGAAGGCACTCATAGCTATGAGTTTCCCTCTTAGAAATGCTTTCATTGTGTCCCAAAGGTTTGGGTACGTTGTGGCTTCATTTTCATTAAACTCTAAAAAGTCTTTAATTTCTTTCTTTATTCCTTCCTTGACCAAGGTATCATTGAGAAGAGTGTTGTTCAGTTTCCATGTGAATGTTGGCTTTCTGTTATTTATTTTGTTATTGAAGATCAGCCTTAGTGCATGGTGATCTGATAGGATACATGGGACAATTTCAATATTTTTGAATCTGTTGAGGGCTGATTTGTGACCTATTATGTGGTCAATTTTGGAGAAGGTACCATGAGGTGCTGAGAAGAAGGTATATCCTTTTGTTTTAGGGAAAAATGTTCTGTAGATATCTGTCAGATCCATTTGTTTCATCACTTCTGTTAGTTTCAGTGTGTCCCTGTTTAGTATCTGTTTCCATGATCTGTCCATTGGTGAAAGTGGTGTGTTGAAGTCTCCCACTATTATTGTGTGAGGCGCAATGTGTGCTTTGAGCTTTACTAAAGTTTCTTTAGTGAATGTGGCTGCTCTTGTATTTGGAGCATAGATATTCAGAATTGAGAGTTCCTCTTGGAGGATTTTACCTTTGATGAGAATGAAGTGTCCCTCCTTGTCTTTTTTGATGACTTTGGGTTGGAAGTCAATCTTATCAGATATTAGGATGGCTACTCCTGCTTGTTTCTTCATACCATTTGCTTGGAAAATTGTTTTCCAGCCTTTCATTCTGAGGTAGTGTCTATCTTTTTCTCTGAGATGAGTTTCCTGTAAGCAGCAAAATGTTGGGTCTTGTTTGTGTAGCCAGTTTGTTAGTCTATGTCTTTTTATTGGCGAGTTGAGACCATTGATGTTAAGAGATATTAAGGAAAAGTAATTGTTGCTTCCTGTTATTTTAGTTGTTAAAGGTGGCATTCTGTTCTTGTGGCTGTCTTCTTTTAGGTTTGTTGAGGGATTACCTTCTTGTTTTTTCTAGGGCGTTGTTCCCGTTCTTGTATTGGTTTTTTTCTGTTATTATCCTTTGAAGGGCTGGATTCGTGGAGAGATAATGCGTGAATTTGGTTTTGTCGTGGAATACTTTGGTTTCTCCCTCTATGATAATTGAGAGTTTGGCTGGGTATAGTAGCCTGGGCTGCAGTTTGTGTTCTCTTAGTGTCTGTATAACATCTGTCCAGGCTCTTCTTGCTTTCATAGTCTCTGGTGAAAAATCTGGTGTAATTCTGATAGGCTTGCCTTTATATGTTACTTGACCTTTTTCCCTTACTGCTTTTAGTATTCTATCTTTATTTAATACATTTGATGTTCTGATTATTATGTGTCGGGAGGAATTTCTTTTCTGGTCCAGTCTATTTGGAGTTCTGTAGGCTTCTTGTATGTTCATATGCATCTCATTCTTTAGATTTGGGAAGTTTTCTTCAATAATTTTGTTGAAGATGTTTGCTGGACCTTTGAGTTGAAAATCTTCATTCTCATCCACTCCTATTATCCGTACGTTTGGTCTTCTTATTGTGTCCTGGATTTCCTGGATATTTTGAGTTAGGATCTTTTTGCATTTTCCATTTTCTTTGATTGTTGTGCCGATGTTCTCTATGGAATCTTCTGCACCTGAGATTCTCTCTTCCATCTCTTGTATTCTGTTGCTGATGCTCAAATCTATGGTTCCAGATTTCTTTCCTAGGGTTTCTATCTCTAGTGTTGCCTCGCTTTGAGTTTTCTTTATTGTGTCTACTTCCCTTTTTAGGTCTAGTATGGTTTTGTTCATTTCCATCACCTGTTTGTATGTTTTTTCCTCTTTTTCTGTAAGGACTTCTACCTGTTTGATTGTGTTTTCCTGTTTTTCTTTAAGGACTTGTAACTCTTTAGCAGTGTTCTCCTGTATTTCTTTAAGTGATTTATTAAAGTCCTTCTTGATGTCCTCTACCATCATCATGAGATATGCTTTTAAATCTAGGTCTAGGTTCTCAGGTGTGTTGGGGTTCCCTGGACTGGGCGAAGTGGGTGTGCTGGGTTCTGGTGATGGTGAGTGGACTTGGTTCCTGTTAGTAAGATTCCTCCGTTTACCTTTCACCATCTGGTAATCTCTGGAGTTAGTAGTTATAGTTGACTCTGTTTAGAGATTGTTCTTCTGGTGATTCTGTTACCGTCTATCAGCAGACCTGGGAGACAGATTCTCTCCTCTGAGTTTCAGTGCTCAGAGCACTCTCTGCTGGCAAGCTCTCTTACAGGGAAGGTGCGCAGATATCTTGTATTTGGACCTCCTCCTGGCCGAAGAAGAAGGCCCAAAACAGGACCTTTCTCAGACACTGTGTTGCTTTGGCAGTTCCCAGGTAGTACAGACTCTCACCTAAGCAGACTAAATTCCTAAGTTCCTTGGAGTCCCGGGACCAAGATGGCGACCGCTGCTGCTGTGGCTTAGGTCGCCTCCCCAGCCGGGCGGGCACCTGTCCTCTGGTCCGGAAGGTGGCCGGCTGTCCCCGGCCCACACAGGGTGCTGCCTCAGCGCCTCTGTGCTTCTGCCTGTTCCAGAAGCTGTCAGGTTCTCTGGCGCACCCTCTCACCTGTTCAGACTAATTTCCTAAGTTCGGCGGGTCCCGGACCAAGATGGCGACCGCTGCTGCTGTGGCTTAGGCCCAATTCTTTGTTTTTTAAATGTAGCCTCCACAGTGTTGGAATTACAGATATGTACCAACATGCCTATCTCAAGTGCTCATTTTTTAGTAATAAAATTGTACTTTTACTTGATTATTTTCATTAATTGGTGTTTATAGTTATTGTTTCAAGTAGAAACTTTTTATAGCAATCCTGTATGCTAGTTTTTAACATTATAAATAGGGTTTAAAGTTCAAAAGTTCCATCTTGGTTTGTCATCTGCCTCCTGATGAACCTGGTACCTGCTCTGATGTGCAGTCATACTCAGGATAAGCATGTTGGATAAACTATCAAAAAGGGGCCTGATAAGAAGATAAATGGTCCTGTCCATGCCTATTCTTGGGTCATTGGAACTGTAGAACATCCAGAACCTAGAGATGCCATGTGACCTCTTAGACTGCTGCACAGTATCTACCATGACAGTGCTTGGCTCCACCTCCTTCCAGTCCTACCAGCTGCCAGTACTGGAGCAGTGGGGATGGAGGACTGCCAAGACTTTAGCTCACCTTCTCTATGTGATTTATGTTTATCTAGGTAATATATATTTATCTCTATCTAATTTATATTTATTTACAACCTATAAGAGCCTTAGCACAAAAGGAGTCTTTGAGACTCTGTTCATGTTACAGGAGTTGGGCTGGAACCCTGGAAAGCAAGTGACCCTGATTTTGCACATCATCATCAAGGGTTTTAATAACAAGGCCTGCTCTGCGTTCAGCTCCACCACAGTTCAAAGCAAAGGGAGTATGTAGCAATTTATGTGCCAAGACCATATCTGAGAGCATAGGACAGCTTCCCTCATCTGCTGGCTGGCAAATGCCAAGGATGTGGTCCAGATAGTGTCTTCCTCATATTTAATAAAAAACAATGGACAAATGAAAACAGAAGTTCCTCCCCACTTTGAGGACGTCATATAATTTCTGTATGTTTTATTCTAGAAATGATAGCATTAATTTACATATTTGATGAAATTTATGCTGGTAGATGGCATACCTATGAGAGCATTTGATCAAAGGTTATTTTCAAAGTGATTAGCATGTGCTTCTACAAGTTGATGTCTATTTTCATCACTGTTCAGAGGAATTGTCATATTGTACAATTTGTTAATTTTATCTACTTTTGTACTTTCTCTTCATCTTTGCTCATATGCATTGATATCCATTGTCTAGATCATGTTGCTTTATTCATTGAGGTTTTATAAAGTGGTTTTATGTTTTGTGTAGGAGATCTCCTTAGTGTTGTCAAATGTCCCAAACAATGAAAGTAGTTTGTAGAAGGAAACACCTATGTTTGAAAGTGATGTCCAGTTGAGTAGCAGACAAAGTGATGAATCAGAAAAAGATGTGACAGAATAGGATATTCCCAACTCTCACAAGAAGAGAGAGGAAAGGGAAGCTACTTAAGAGAGAGACAGACAGTACAGGAGGAAAAGAATACAATACAGGAATACAGTAGAGTTCATGGAAAGCAGTGCAGTAGAGTTGAGAGGGAGAATAAAGCAGCACATAAAGGGAGAAGGAGATAGTTATATTAGGATAATTTTACAGAGACAGATTGAAGAGAAAACAAGTTAGACACAGATATAATAATGAGGAGGACCCAGAATGTTAGAAAAGATTGCTAGAGTTAGTTTGATGCCACAGAGAATAATTCAGAGGCTGAAAGAAAAGCCAGACTGAATAAACCAAAGGGGAGAGGAGTTTGATCCAGAACAGCTGAGTTAAACCAGCCAGTCAGAGTTCAGAAAGAACCAGAAAGTGTGAGCTTATTCAGCAGCAAGTCTTAGAGGCTAAAAACATTGTTGATCTAGATAAGATAGTATAAAGGCTAGAAACTTTCAGTACTAGGCCTAGATTAGCAGATGGAGGCAGTTAGCCTCCCAAAAGACAATTATAACAGGAGAATCAAAGATACATTTACAATCCTGGTCAGGGTCTACCTCAGCCCTGACCCAGTGAGTGGTGTTACTTTGGTGGATATCATTTACATGGACCCTAGTCTGTTTCCAGACTTGCTTGCATTCCTTATGGAGAAAGCTATTGGTGAGAATCATATGAACATCATGTAAGGTGAGGTTGAAAGAGTGGGTAATAGAGTTGAACTCTTTAATGAAGGTGAAGGAACTAGCAGTATAAGATGCTGGTTTTAAATCTTAAATTTTAGTAAGCCTTCTTTATCTTTTAAAAACTTTTATTGATTATTTGTGAATTTCACATCTTTCACCCCAATCCCACTCATCTTTCAATCCCTCCATATATTTCCTCTACCCCAAAGACAACAAAGATTTAAAAACTAAAACCAAAAAACACATCTCACTGTGAAAGCTTAAGTGTGCACTCTTTTAAACATAATATACACTTTTGGCCAAACAGCTTTACTTAGAAATGTTCGTTGTAATAAATCATCGATCTAGGTTGAGGCCTCTGGCTTCCAGTACACCATCAATACTGGATCCTCCTAGGGACTCCTCTTGGATATCCTGTTGTTGCACTGTATCACAGAGATCCTGAAACTTTGGTTCTGCAAGACCAGTCCCTTTACATTCTCCAGCAGCTCATAGATGGGGTAGACTTTCAGGTGGGACAACTCAAAACCCTGGGCACATCTGGGTGTTAGCTGAGTTGGTCAGCCCACCAACTCTCCCATGCTTAAATCACCAAAGCCAGCTCTCCTGAATCTTGTAGCCATCTTGAGAGGTAGGGCCAGGTAAGCCTTGTTTATTCATTTGTTTATGATTTTTTTCATCTGTTATTCTAATACTCGGGAAAAGAATCACCACAGAGAAATTCATCCCAATCCAAAATATCTTGGTGAACTATTGCCTCCTTGGTTAGCTCATACTAAATGATCACCTTCAATCAAGATGGCAGTGAAGTCCCATGGTATCCATCCTCTCCAATCATCCTAGCAGCCCAATGGAGGACAGCAGCAAAAAAATGGCAGCAAAGCCACATGTTGCTTATATCTCAAAATCGTGTCTTGCCGCATGGTTACTTTAAGATTATCTAAGGTAGATTTTTAGCTATCAACCACCCTGTCCGTTTCAAGGGTTTTGTTTTGTTTTTCTCTTTTAAGATTTATTTAATTTATGTGAGTACACTGTAGCTATCTTCAGATACACCCGAAGAGGGCATCAAATCCCATTGCAGATGGTTGTGAGCCACCATGTGTTTGCTGGGAATTGAACTCAGGACCTCTGGAAGAGTAGTCAATGATCTTAACCACTGAGCCATCTCTCCAGCACCCATGTTTTGAGTTTTAAGCTACTTACTGAATTCAGTTTTACAGGGATTCAGGTATCTTTTCTGTATGGACAATATTACATTATTGTTTTATGGTACTCTACTTCAATGAAACACTGGCTCTGGAGTTTGATCATGGCCTCCTCTTCTTTAGACCCAAGTGTACTTGTTTAAAGATTTCCTCCAAAATCTATGTTCTGTGTCAGGTAGGTCACCTGATTATGTGACAAAGAAAGGACAGCAAAACAGGACAAAAGGATAAGCTATTCCCAATTGTGATTTTGTTATAGATTTTATATAACTTTTGTTATAGATTTTACAAATTTTTAACTATACCCAATATACAAATCTTGATATGTAGAAAGTTTACATATTAATCTTACAAATCTTAAAATAATATACATATCTAGAGAGATGGACCAAAACCAAAAAGGGAGTGAGATGAGTAGCAATAATCACAATTGGGAATAGCTTATCCTTTTGTCCTGTTTTGCTGTCCTTTCTTTGTCACATAATCAGGTGACCTACCTGACACAGAACATAGATTTTGGAGGAAATCTTTAAACAAGTACACTTGGGTCTAAAGAAGAGGAGGCCATGATCAAACTCCAGAGCCAGTGTTTCATTGAAGTAGAGTACCATAAAACAATAATGTAATATTGTCCATACAGAAAAGATACCTGAATCCCTGTAAAACTGAATTCAGTAAGTTAAGAACAAAGGAGGAGTAAAGATAGGAAAAAAATTTGAGCCCTGGCTATAAAGGACACTGCAAGAAGGAGCTGAGAGATGCACTAACAGCAGGGAGAGAAGTGTGTGTATGCCTAACCTTCAGTTCCCCCTTACATTGTCTGGCTCCTAGCTCCACATCTGCAACAAACTTATAGATCCATCAATTGTAACTTAAAATGGCAGAACATTCATATAGTTAGAGTGTGGAGGGGGACCATACAAAAAACAGCATTGCTTGGATTGAAGATAAGAGAAAGTTTAAAGGTAGGGAATGAGGAATCTCTTTCCATTTCCCCAATCCCTCAAAGTAGTTTTAAAAGTCCCACATAATATTGGGGTGTAGAGTGCTATTAAGCAGCCATTTGGATTGGTTATCTAAGGGATAATGAGGCCACATTTGATTACAAATGCAAATAAATTTGGGCCAGGACTCAAGGAGGATTGATGAGACCAAGCCATTTAGTGGGTCATCACCACACTCAACAGGCTCAGGAACAGGCCCAAGACTTGGGACCTGGTGCCAGAACTTTCACATGAAGTCCAAAGGTTTTCCAGAAGACATCAAAAAACTGAGCTCACAACTGATGTTTCACACACAGGAAAGGATGGAGGATGGAATTACACAGTATCATAAAAGCCATGAGAGCACAAAAGAAGCTGTGATTACAGGCAGCTTCAAGGCGGGGGGTGGAAAAGCTTATGGAGCAGGAAAGGGTAGCAATAGGCCAGTGTGATGCAAAGAAGCTGCAGGGTTGCACCTCTAAAGGTTTGTATGCAGGATATGGTGTCTGTGAAGAGGGCCAGCCATAACCACAAAGACCATGTCTGGAAGAACTCAACTTCCAAGAATATCAATGGGGTCCCTGATGCTCAACTGCCACTTCCTCAGACTCAGGGAGATATTTACACTTCCTGATAGGTAAATTTACCAAATTACAGCTGGTGAGTGGGATGCCACAAGATTGATAAACTGGAAGTTGAGTCCATTGCAGGTGTCTGATACCTGATGAGGGATAGTGTCTTGGTGTGACTTAGACCCCAGTGGGAGAACAGGTATCCCCTGGGCTGTCTGAGTCAAAAATCCAATCTAGCACAAGGGCTTCTTGGCAATTTAGAGCCAAGAAATACCACAAAGTCACACTACCCAGCAAACCTTACAGAAAAGTATTATTGGGGAGAACAGAGTAGCAGCCGCCTCTGAATATGGAGAGACAGTAGAGGGCTGGGAAGAGGAACATGAGTTTTATAAGGGTTTTTGGAGCATGCCCAGTAAGGTAGTGGAGCATGTGCAGTGAGCTAGTGGAAAAGAAACAGAGTGGCCATAAGTATTGTCCTGCCATAGTGCTGAGCCATGGGAGCAGGGATTTCCAAGTCTTGGAGCTCCAAGTCAAGCCAAAGGGCAGGGTGGTTTTCCTTGGCTCTGGTCTCAGTTTGACATCAAGTCAGGAGCAAGGTGTTTTTTCCTTGGCCCTGGTCCCTACAATGTGTGCTGGGAGGGCTAGAGCATCTGGTAGCCACAGAGGAGAGGGTGCATGGCAGGCAATTTGCTGTTCAAAGAGGATGTAGGCCTGAGCATACTTTTCCTTCCTGCCTGTTTGCATCTGTCTGAACACTGCTTAGACTAACCAGCTGTCATGTTAAGTACATCTTTATATCTACCCATGTCTTAACTTTAATGACCTTAAAGCATTGTTTTGTAGTGTTAATCACTTTGTGAAGGGTCAATGCATAGCATTACTTGACCTCCAAAAAGAAGCATGAAGGGAATCTTAACTGGTAAGCAAGAAAAACAAATGAAATAATTAACATTTTTTTAGTTCCTCCCTGAAAGTTATACTAAAATTCACATATTTTCTGCATATAAAATTTAAACATTTCAAACAAAGTGACATTTTAGAGTAAAGATGAGTTTTACATGTGTTCTTGGGCTGTCAGCTAGTTGACGCTTTAGATAATAGCCCTAGCCCTCATGTCTTAAGAAAAAAGTAAGAATAATTTTTGTTCTTTATCTTTCTCCTGTTTCCTCTTCTCTTTACCATTTTCTCTTCTTCTTTCTCCCCATCTTCTTTCTCCTCTTCTTCTTCTTCCCACTCTTCTTCTTTCTACTTCTGGAGACAGGATCTCTATTTAGCTGAGACCAGTATCAGTCTCATGATAGACCTGCCTCCATTTCCCTAATACAAGTACTGACAGCCATGACTTAATCTCTAAGTCATTCATCCATTTTTAAGCAAGCAGAGATGGATGTTTGATTTAATTTTCTTGTGTATATACTGGTTTAGTCAATAGTACCAAGACATTCCTTTACTTCAAAATTTTATTTTATGGAAGTACATCTTAGTGACAGGTCACTTGTCTTAGATGTATACAGATTCCATTCCAATCACACACACACACACACACAAATGACCTGATTCATAGCAATAGAATTGGTATACTGTGTTCTTCACAGAAAGAGTAACATGATTAAAAGCCAAGCAAACTCAGAGAATCAGTTTTTTTTTAACTAATGTTTCCAGTCTTTGATACTAAAAGGGAAAAAATGCTTTAAAGAATAGAGAGAAATATAATTAGGTCTGCAAGAGCCAGAATTTTAATACTTCTCTACAATGGTTAAAACACAGTGTGAAAGTCTCAAAAGAAATATTAAAATTCTAAAGTAGTTTTGCGTTATGGTGTTTTTGTTTCCATTTTCAAAATGTTTGTAAGAGGCTTATATTTTATACTGCAATCAATACATTTAAATGTTAAACTATGCAAAAAATTCCATAGAATGGACTTCAAGAAGTGTGTCTCTCAGGCACTTAAAAAAGATTCAGAAATCTGCCCTGAAGTAGGTGTGAACTATAGATGTATGCTTTGATGTCCACCCATCTGGAAAAGTAAGGAATTTCCTGTACATTGTCCATGGACAGTTTTCTAGAAAACATAATAAATACAGACTTTGCTAAAGAAGCTCTGCACTTTGTTTACCTATTTCTCTTTTGCCACTTTAAAACATCTATATAGTTCAAAGAGATGGAAACCATATACACACAAAGCAAAGGTGACTGGTTCCACAACAGACCCTACCCACCCATCTATATTCATGTGGGAAGATAGCACTCTTCATTCAGAAGATTATGTATATAGGATTTATAGTCAGAAATGACAGGGTTTTTTTTTTTAGGTTTTTTGAGACAGGGTTTCTTTGTATAGCTCTGGCTGTCCTGGAACTCACTCTGTACACCAGGCTGGCCTCAAACTCAGAAATCCAACGGCCTCTGCCTCCCAAGTGCTGGGATTAAAGGCAAGCACCACCATCACCCGGCAGAAATGACAGTTTTAAGACAAGGCATGGTGACTCATAGCTGTAATCCGAACAATTATGAGGCTAAGGCAAAAGGTAGCCTTTAAGACACAGTAAGGCCTTGTCTTAAAAAAAAAAAAGAAAAAAATAAAGGAGATGTTAGTTTTAGGAAAAGAACCTGGACAGTAGGGCAAACCAAACTGACTTTTTTTAAAATTTAATATATTATCACTGGGGGAACATGTGCCATCCTATTGGCCCTAAATCTGACCTTCATAAAGACAATTATAATATTTACTAGAAGCCTTACATGCCTATGATAGAAGTAAAGACTTAACCTGTGAAAATATCAAAGATGACCATGTATCTTAGTTTTGTAGCTTATAAAATAGGGATAATAAAACTACTCATATTGCAGACTTACACACAATTACAATGGAAAATACTTAGGAGGGAGCCTGCCACACAGTAATTCTGCTATTATCCTGCATTAATCTCAATGAAATTATGGTATTCACCTTGTAAGGGTAAGCCGCACAGTGTGGATACAAAAGAGTCACAGAGCAAAGGTGTAAAAGAACATGGATTGAGCACCAGATCCAATAGAGTATTTGGTTGCATAGTTCCAAGTTAAGGAAGCTTCCAGATTCCTAATAAGCTTAGGACATATATGATGTTGCTGGTAATAAGGAAGAAAACGTGGCTAAAATGACTTTGGATATATATTCTCATATAAACCAGGGTTTTGACTTAAACTATTGTTCTGATTAGTAGTGATTTTTGTTGTTGTTGTTGTTGTTTCTTTGTTTGTTTGTTTTGTAAACTTGACAAAAGTCAGGGTTTTCTCAGAAGGGGAATCACAATTGAGAAAATGCTGCCATCAGATTTGTACATAGGCAAGTCTGTGTAATATTTCTTAATTAATAGTTGATGCACAAGACATCTTCACTCCTTCCCCATCATAGGAGAGATGGCCGCCAGAGAGGACGCTGACCACTGGAGCAGGTGAGAGAGCCATCTTGTTCCCCAGGTCCCTCAGAGACCAGTCTGCACAGATGAGCGCAGACTGCAGAAGCAACATAGCTTCTGGGACAGGCCTTCATCTTTAGCCAGGAAGCAGTTCTGAGTTCCAGACATCTGTGTTCCTTCCCCACCAGAGGAGAGGTAGCCTGCAGGGAATACTCTGACCACTGAAACTCAGGAGAGAGTTGGACTCCCAGGAGTGCTGACAGAAGCTAACAGAATCACAGGAGGAACAAACTCCAGCCAGAGACAGCTATAACAAATAGCAGCAGAGATTACCAGATTGCGAAAGACAAATGTAAGAATCTTACTAACAAAAACCAAGACCACTCATCATCATCAGAGACCAGCACTCCCACCTCAGCGAGTCCTGTTTACCCCAACACTCCTGAAAAGCAAGATTCGGATTTACAATTCTATCTCATGATGCTGGTAGAAGATTTTAAGAAGGAAAATAATAACTCACTTAAAGAAATACAGAAGAACATGACAAAACAGGTAGAAGGCCTTAAAGAGGAAGCACAACAATCCCTTAAAGAATTACAAGAAAACACTGCTAAACAAGTAGAAGCCCTTAAAGAAAAAAATGCAAAAATCCCTTAAAGAATTACAGGAAAACACAAACAAACAGGTGATGGAATTGAACAAAATCATGCAAGATCTAAAAAGGGAAGTAGACACCATAAAGAAAACCCAAAGGGAGAAAACTCTGTAGATAAAAACCCTAGGAAAGAAATCAGGAACCATAGATGCGAGCATCAGCAACAGAATACAAGAGATTGAAGAGAGAATCTCAGATGAATTAGATTCCATAGAGAACATGGACACAACAATCAAAGAAAATGCAAAATGCAAAAATATCCTAACTTAAAACATCCAGGAAATCCAGGAAACAATGAGAAGACCAAATTTACCGATAATAGGAATAGAGAATGAAGATATTCAACTTAAAGGGCCATTAAATATCTTCAACAAAATTATAGAATAAAACTTCACTAACCTAAAGAAAGAGATGCCCATGAACATACAAGAAGCCTACAAAACTCCAAATAGACTGGACCAGAAAAGAAATTCCTCCCAACAAATAATAATCAGAACAACAAATGCTCTAAATAAAGATAGAATATTAAAAGCAGTAAGGGGAAAAGTTCAAATAAAATATAAAAGCAGGCCTATTAGGATTACACCAGATTTCTCATCAAAGACTATGAAAGCCAAAAGATCCTGGACAGATGTGACACAGACCCTAAGAGAACACAAATGACAGCCCAGGGTACTATACCCAGCAAAAAGCTCAATTACCATAGATGGAGAAAGCAAAGTATTCCATGACAAAACCAAATGCACACAATATCTTTCCATGAATCCAGCCCTTCAAAGCATATCAAAGGGAAAATTCCAACACAAGGAGAGAAACTACAACCTAGAAAAATCAAGAACATAATCCTTCAACAAACGTAAAAGAAAACAGCCACAAGAGCAGAAACAAAAATTTAACAACCAAAATAACAGGAAGCAACAATTACTTTTCTTTAATATCTCTTAATATCGATGGACTCAATTCCCCAATAAAAAGACACAGACTAACAGACTGGCTACACAAACAGGACCCAACTACACAACACCTCTAATTTTTCTGCTTACAGGAAACCCACCTCAGGGAAAAAGATAGACACTACCTCAGAATGAAAGGCTGGAAAACAATTTCCAAGTAAATGGTCAGAAGAAACAAGCTGGAGTAGCCACTCTAATATCAAATAAAATTGATTTCCAACCCAAAGTTATCAAAAAAGACAAGGAAGGGCACTTCATATTCATCAAAGTTAAAATCTACCAAGATTAACTCCCAATTATGAATATCTATGCTCCAAATTCAAGGAGAGCCACATTCATTAAAGAAACTTTAGGAAAGCTCAAAGCATGCATTGCACTTCACATAATAATAGTGGGAGACTTCAACACCCTACTCTCATCAAAGGACATTTCCTTGAAAGATACACTAAACAGAGACACATGGAAAACTAACAGAAATTATTAAACAAATGCATTTAACAGACATCTACAGAAGATTTTCTCCTAAAACAAAAGGATATACCTTTTTCTCAGCACCTCATGGTAGCTCCTCCAAAATTGACCATATAATTGGTCACAAAACAGGCCCCAACAGATATAAAAATATTGAAATTATCCCATGCATCCTATCAGATCATCACAGACTAAGGCTCAACTTCAATAACAGCGAAAATAATGGAAAGCCAACATTCATGTGGAAACTGAACAACACTCTACTCAATGATATCTTGGACAAGGAAGAAACAGAAAGAAATTAAAGACTTTTTAGAATTTAATGAAAATGAAGCCACAACATACCCAAACTTATGGGACACGATGAAAGCAGTCCTAAGAGGAAAACACATAGCCCTGAGTGCCTCCACAAAGAAACAAGAGAGAGCATACACTAGCAGCCTGACAGTACACCTAGAACTTCTAGAACAAAAGGAAGCAAATTCACCCAAGAAGTGTAGAGAGCAGGAAATAATCAAACTCAGGACTGAAATAAACCAAGTGGAAACAAAAAGAACTATTCAAAAATGAACCAAACCAGAAGCTGGTTCTTTGAGGAAATCAATAAGATATATAAACCCTTAGCCAGACTAACCAGAGGGCACAGGGACAGTATCCTAATTAACAAAATCAGAAATGAAAAACGAGACATAACAACAGAACCTGAGGAAATCCAAAACATCATCAGATCCTACTACAAAAGTCTATAATCAACAAAACTGGAAAACCTGGATGAAATGGACACATATCTAGACTTTACTTATAATATCCAGAAGCTGGAAAGAATCCACATGTCCCACATCAAAGGAATGGATACAGAAAATGTGGTACATTTTTACAATAGAGTACTACTCAATCATTAAAAACAATGAATTTGTGAAATTCTTAGGCAAATGGATGGAACTGGAGGATACCATTCTGAGTGAGGTAACCCAATCACAATTGGACTGTCCAGAGACTACCCCACCTGGGGATCCATCCCATATACAGTCACCAAACCCAGACATTGTGGATGCCAACAAGATTTTGCTGCCAGGAGCCTGATATAGCTGTCTCCTGAGAGGCTCTGCCAGTGCTTGACAAATACAGAGATGGATGCTCACAGCCATTGGACTGAGTACAGGGTCCCTACTGAAGGAACTAGAGAAAGGACCTAAAGAGATGAAGTAGTTCGCAGCCCCATAGGAAGAACAACAATATGAACCAACCAGTACTCCCAGAGCTCCCAGGGACTAAACCACCAACCAAAGAAAACACATAGTGGGACTCATGGTTCCAGCCACATATGTAGCAGAGGATGGTCTAGTTGGTCATCAATGGGAAGAGAGGCCCTTGGTCCTGTGAAGGCTCTATGCCCTAGTGTAGGGGAATGCCTAGGCCAGGAAGCAGGAGTGGGTGGGTTGGGGAGCAGGGGAGGGGAGGGGATAGGGGAAACCAGGAAAGGAGATAACATTTGAAATGTAAATGAAGAAAATATCTAACAAAAATAATAACAACAAAAACAAAAGACAACTGGTGAGTAATAAAATAGTGCTTTATTGAAATGTTCTATAAAACTAGAATCAAACATCTCTAGCTGCATATGTAGCAGAAGATGGTCTAATCAGCCATCATTGGAAGGAGAGGCCCTTGGTCTTGGGAAGATCATATGCCCCAGTACAGGGGAATGCCAGGGCCTGGAAGTGGGAGTGGGTGGGTTGGGGAGCAGGGCGGGGGACGGTATAAGGGACATTTGGGATAGCATTTGAATTGTAAATGAAGAAAATATCTATAAAATGTTAAAATAAAAAATAGACCAACAATTTAATAGATAAACCATACACGTCTGCTAATTTTAAAATTTGTAATATATGGTTAGGACCTGTGCCAATTCCATCAGAATGGCTAAGGATGGGAGCCAAGCATTTTTAAGTCCCCGGGTAGATTGTAATGTGAAGGGAGATCTGGGAACTTGTGGCTTAACTGATCGATACAGAAATCACCATCTTCCCCTGAAGCCTCTGAGGAGGCATAAATGGCAAGGAAGCCTTTGAGCACCTGGGGTTTTTTATTCAATCAATACTCGGGGTAAGATTCATGGTTATTAGGATTCTTGAATCTTCCTTGCAATCATGGGCTTTGTCCTTCCCCGAGAAGCATCTCTTCGTTATTTTAGCATCATATAAGAAATGGTAGTTTCTGAAGAAACCGAGGAGAGTGACTCCCAAACTTCTTTATTGGAGGAGACCTGGGAGGGGAGGGGTGGAGGTGGTGTTGGCACACACAGTGTATTGCAGCTGCACTGTAGAGCAACACACAATACCTGGGCTGAGTGTTTGTTTAGGATGATGAATGCAGGCTGTGAGGCAAGGTGAAAGCCATCACTTGTTAGCACTGTGAGGGAGGAAGAAATGCAAATTTCCTTTCTGGTTAAGGGGACTTTTAGCAAAAGAGAGAGGAAGGTGGGAGTCTCACTACCTGAAGCTTCTTAGCACCATTTTCCTATACACATGCATTCATACATTTGTCAGGTTGAAACCATGTAAGTTTTACTGTAATTATATATTTGCCAACTGTGGTATGCATTTATGTATTTCAATGTGATGGCATACTTTTTAGATATAATACTGAATGGATGAATAAGGCCAAAGATCCATTATCTAAAACATTTAATTTCTTTGTGACAAGAACATCTGAACTTGATTCTGAGAGACACTGCAAAGGTGCTCATTCCTTTATGAGTTGCAGTGACCATGAGAGCAGTTTATCCCAAGTTCTAATTCATGGTTCCTATGAGAACTTCCATTGGCTTTACCTAACATCTTCCCATTTATTTTTTTTTTGTTGTTGTTGTTATTTTGAGACAGGGTTTCTCTGTGTAACTTTGGCTATCCTGGAACTTGCTCTGTAGACCAGGCTGGCCTCAAAGTTAGAGATTCACCTGTGCTGGGATTAAAGTCATGCTCCACCACTGCCTGGCTAACATGTGGTGTGTGTGTGTGTGTGTGAGTGTGTGTGTGTGTGTGTGTGTGTGTGTGTTAAATTATAGGGTTGTTCTCTTCGATCAGTAGGGAAAGAGTGGAACATTAAAAATAATGCTTAGCTATTGAAACAGTAGTTTACTTATTTTTAGACCCCTGACTTCACAACATTAAAACAAATGCAAGTATGCTTAAAGAGGTTAAAATTTAAACTGCAGAAGATCCAGAATTGAACATAGATAGCTACAGTAGCACAGTAGTGGGGATGTTGTGGTAGAAACACTTGCTTGGCATTCACAGGGCTGTGAAATAATCCGCCCCCCCACGAGCACATACATATGAGTGAAAAATGACAGTGAAAAAGAAGACATTTCAATATTTAAAAATTTACTATTTCTGACACCAGACACAAAGTTAAACAAGACCATGACAGCAAAAACAAAAGAAAATATTTGTTCTCTGAAGTATATGGGTTAGGATAATATCTTTACTACCAAATACTGACAAAACAAGAGAAGACAGCCATTCCCAGGAGTGAACTGGAACAAAGACTTGAATAGGTGAATCAAAGCAGAAAAGCTGCATATAGATAGCAAATTGAGAAGTGCTCCGTCTTCCTGGTCACAGAAAGAATGGAAACTAAAAGTAACTTATTATGTTAAATGTTAAATTAGAAACATTATTACCATGTGTGTGTGTGTGATGTGTGAGAGTGTGTGGGTGCTCATACTGGCACATGGAGATCAGAGGACAAGTTGTGCGACTGCTTCTCTCCTTCCACTCTTCTGTGGGTTCTGAGGGCTCACATCCTGATTACCAGGCTTGCACAGGAAATGCTTTACCCACTAAGCAATCTTGCCAGCCCCCTAGGTTGGTTATAGTTTTAAATGATACTTTTGCCTGTGAAACAGAAAACTCTACCCTAGTGTAATATTGAGTGGAAGTGAAAATTTGCAAATAATTGTCCAAAGTGTCATTTTGACAAATATATTGTGAAGTATGCATATGATAGAATATCATATGGCCATTTAAAATCACATTCTTAAGAACAGCAATACGATTATGTCTGTTAAGGAAAAATAATGGACTGAGGATGTGGTCAGTGGGTACAGTGCTTGACTAGCAGCATCTTATGAAACTTAGTTTGATCCCCAGCACTGCATGCCTGTATCCTAGTGAGTGGGCACTGGAGACAGGAATACCAAGTTCAAGGTCATCTTTTGCTACATAACAAATTCAGTGCTATCTGGGGATGCATATGATTGATTCTCAAAACTATGTCCCATTTTGTTTTGGTAAGTAAACCTCTCTTCCTGTTCACCGATACTCTACCCCTCCAAACATCCTTCCTGTCCCTGGATCTTCCCTCATGCAGGGGCCACTGCTTCTACAACTATGGAACCTATAAAAAATTCCATAGTTTCTATGCATGTATCTAAAAAGGTATATGTTTATATGTGTAAAGTAAATAGATCAAACTATAAATACCTTACTTCTGGCTTTGGGTTATGAATCACTTTTACTACTTTTTGCAATTCAATTTAGGTTTGCTTTGATAATGAAAAAGACCTTGGGAAAATAATTTCCTCAGAGTGGGTTTTGCATCTTCTTGGCTTTCTCTTGTCTTCTGCACATAAATAAATACCCCCATGAAAGGACAAGGCCTTGACTTCGGCTCCATCTCACAGCACTTCACATTTATCCACACGAGTTCCTTTCTTTTTTGTTGTGGAGTTAGTCTAGTCACATGGTACTGAGCTCATGAGCTTAGCCTGGCTCCCCTGCCTACACCACAAATGATCTCTATGTTTTGGCCAAGATTTTCTCTATCCTCCAACTCACAGGCCCTTCTCATGCCATAGCCAACCTCTCCTACCATCCAGATCAATCCCCACACTCCATGATTGGACCAGGAAGCACATCTTGTACACCAGTCGAGTCCCATCTGTCCATCTGACTTCATTCCACCCCAGCTATTTCCAACTTCTAGGCCTAGCCTACCTGTATTTCCTCTATATTGACCCAACTTGCTCTGTCACTATCGGAATGGGAACTAACAAAAGAAGCCTATGTGCCCAGATTTCATAAAAAAATACCAACAGTATGAAATATCAAACTCGTCTTGTAGAACTATTTACCAATGACAATTTTCTTTCTTTTTAAAAAAATTTTTATTAGGTATTTTCCTCATTTACATTTCCAATGCTAACTCAAAAGACCCCATACCCCCCCTCCACTCCCCTACCCGCCCACTCCCACTTCTTGGCCCTGAGATTCCCCTGTACTGAGGCATATAAAGTTTGCATGACCAATGGACCTCTCTTTCCACTGATGGCCTACTAGGCCATCTTCTGATACATATGCAGCTAGAAACACGAGTTCCAGGGGGTACTGGTTTGTTCATATTGTTTTTCCACCTATAGGGTTGCAGATCCCTTTAGCTCCTTGGATACTTTCTCTAGCTCCTCCATTGGGGGCCCTGTGATCGATCCACTAGCTGACTGTGAGCATCCACTTCTGTGTTTGCTAGACCCCGGCATAGTCTCACAAGAGACAGCAATATCACGGTCCTTTCAGCAAAATCTTGCTAGTGTATGCAATGGTGTCTGCATTTGGAGGCTGATTATGGGATAGATCCCTGGATATGGTAGTCTCTAGATGGCCCATCCTTTTGTCTCAGCTCCAAACTTTGTCTCTGTAACTCCTTCCATGGGTCTTTTGTTTCCATTTCTAAGAAGGGGCAAAGTGTCCACACATTGGTCTTCATTCTTCCTGAGTTTCATGTGCTTTGTATCTTGTATCTTGGGTATTCTAAGTTTCTGGGCTAATATCCACTTATCAGTGAGTACATATCATGTGAGATCTTTTGTGATTAGGTTACCTCACTCAAGATGATGCCCTCCAGGTCAATCCATTTGCCTAGGAATTTCATAAATTCATTCTTTTTAATAGCTGAGTAGTACTCCATTGTGTAAATGTACCACATTTTCTGTATTCATTCCTCTGTTGAGGGGCATCTGGGTTCTTTCCAGCTTCTGGCTAAGGCTGCGATGACCATAGTGGAGCATGTGTCTTTCTTAGCAGTTGGAACATCTTCTGGATATATGCCCAGGAGAGGTATTGCAGGATCCTCCAGTAGTACTATGTCCAATTTTCTGAGGAACTGCCAAACTGATTACCAGAGTGGTTGTACAAGCTTGCAATCCCACCAGCAATGGAGAAGTGTTCCTCTTTCTCCACATCCTCAGCAGCATGTGCTGTCACCTGAATTTTTTATCTTAGCCATTCTGACTGGTGTGAGGTGGAATCTCAGGACTGTTTTGATTTACATTTCCCTGATGATTAAGGATGCTGAACATTTTTTCAGGTGCTTTTTCCACTGGATAGTTTTAGCTCCCTTGTCAAAGATCAAATGACCATAGGTGTGTGGGTTCATTTCTGGGTCTTCAATTCTATTCCACTGATCTACTTGTCTGTCTCTATACCAGTACCATGCAGTTTTTATCACAATTGCTCTGTAGTGCAGCTTTAGGTCAGGCATGGTGATTCCACCAGAGGTTCCTTTATCCTTGAGAAGAGTTTTTGCTATCCTAGGTTTTTTGTTATTCCAGATGAATTTGCAGATTGTTCTTTCTAACTCGTTGAAGAATTGAGTTGGAATTTTGAAAGGGATTGTCTTGAATCTGTAGATTGCTTTTAGCAAGATAGCCATTTTTCTATATTGATCCTGCCAATCCATGAGCATGGGAGATCTTTCCTTCTTCTGAGATCTTCTTTAATTTCTTTCTTCAGAGACTTGAAGTTCTTATCATACAGATCTTTCACTTCCTTAGTTAGACTCACGGCAAGGTATTTAATATTATTTGTGACTATTGAGAAGGGTATTGTTTCCCTAATTTCTTTCTCAGCTTGTTTATCCTTTGTGTAGAGAAAGGCTATTGACTTAATTTTATATCCAGCCACTTCACCGAAGCTGTTTATCAGCTTTAGGATTTCTCTGGTGGAATTTTTAGGGTCACTTATATAAATTATCATATCATCTGCAAACAGTGATATTTCGACCTCTTCGTTTCCAATTTGTATTGATCTCCTTTTGTTGTCGAATTGCTCTGGCTAGGAATTCAAGTACAATGTTGAATAGGAAGGGAGAAAGTGAGCATCCAAATCTAGTCCCTGATTTTAGTGGGATTGCTTCCAGCTTCTCACTATTTACTTTGATGTTGGCTACTAGTTTGCTGTAGATTGCTTTTATCATGTTTAGGTATGGGCCTTGAAATCCTGATCTTTCAAAAAATTCTATCATGAATCAGTGTTGGTTTTGTTAAATGCTTTCTCAGCATCTAATGAGATGATCATGTGGTTTTTGTCTTTTAGTTTGCTTCTATAATGGATTACATTGATGTATTTCCATATATTAAACCATCCCTGCATCACTGGTATAAAACCTACTTGGTCAGGATGGATGATTGTTTTAATGTGTTCTTGGATTTGGTTAGCGAGAATTTTATTGAGTATTTTTGCATCGATAGTCATAGGGGAAATTGGTATGAAGTTCTCCATCTTTGTTGGATCTTTCTGTGGTTTAGGTATCAGAGTAATTGTGGCTTCATAGAATGAATTGGATAGAGTACCTTCTGCTTCTATTTTGTGGAATAGTTTGTGCATAACTGGAATTAGATCTTCTTTGAAGGTCTGATAGAACTCTGCACTAAACCCGTCTGGTCCTGTGTTTTTTTTTTTTTTTTTTTTGGTTGGGAGACTATTAATGACTGCTTCTATTTCTTTAGGGGTATGGGACTGTTTAGATCGTTAACTTGATCCTGTTTTAACTTTGGTACCTGGTATCTATCTAGAAATTTGTCCATTTCATCCAGGTTTTCCATTTTTGTTGAGTATAGCCTATTTTAGAAGGATCTGTTGGTGTTTTGGATTTCTTCAGGATCTGTTGTTTTGTCTCCCTTTCCATTTCTAATTTTGTTAATTAGGATGCTGTCCCTGTGCCCTCTAGTGAGTATGGCTAAGGGTTTATCTCTCTTGTTGATTTTCTCAAAGAACCAGCTCCTAGTTTGGTTGATTCTTTGAATAGATCTTGTTTCCACTTGGTTGAATTCACCCGAGTTTGATTATTTCCTGCTGTCTAATCCTCTTGGGTAAATTTGCTTCCTTTTGTTCTAGATCTTTTAGGTGTGTTGTCAAGCTGCTAGTGTGTGCTCTCTCTAGTTTCTTTTTGGAGGCACTCAGAGATATGAGTTTCCCTCTTAGAAATGCTTTCATTGTGTCCCATAGTTTGGGTATGTTGTGTCTTCATTTTCATTAAACTCTAAAAAGTCTTTCTTTCTTTATTCCTTCCTTGACCAAGGTATCATTGAGGAGAGTGTTGTTCAGTTTCCACGTTACTGTTGGCTTTCTATTATTTATGTTGTTATTGAAGATCTGCCTTAGTCCATGGTGATCTGACAGGATGTATGGGATAATTTCAATATTTTTGTATCAGTTGAGGCCTGTTTTGTGACCAATTATATGGTCAATTTTGGAGAAGGTCCCGTGAGGTGCTGAGAAGAAGGTATATCCTTTTGTTTTAGAATAAAATGTTCTGTAGATATCTGTTAGAACCATTTGTTTCCTAACTTCTGTTAGTTTCACTGTGTCCCTGTTTAGTTTCTGTTTCCACGATCTGTCTATTGATAAAAG
Source organism: Mus musculus (assembly GCF_000001635.26). Taxonomy (NCBI): domain Eukaryota; kingdom Metazoa; phylum Chordata; class Mammalia; order Rodentia; family Muridae; genus Mus; species Mus musculus. Next base: position 19,461,242 of record NC_000086.7, read on the forward strand.
TGGTGTGTTGAAGTCTCCCACTATTATTGTGTGAGGGGCAATGTGTGCTTTCAGCTTTCCTAAAGTTTCTTTAATGAATATGGCTGCCCTTGCATTTGGAGCATAGATATTCAGAATTGAGAGTTCCTCTTGGAGGATTTTACCTTTGATGAGTATGAAGTGTCCCTCCTTGTCTTTTTTGATAACTTTGGGTTGGAAGTCGATTTTTTTTCAATATTAGAATGGCTACTCCAGCATTTTTCTTCAGACCATTTGCTGAAAATTACACCAGACTTTTGAAACAATTTTTGTTTCAAAAGAAAATTGTTTTCCAGCCTTTCACTCTGAGGTAGTGTCTGTCTTTTCCCCTGAGATTCTCTCTTCCAGTTCTTGTATTCTGTTGCTGATGCTTGCATCTATGGTTCCAGATTTCTTTCCTAGGGTTTCTATCTCTAGTGTTGCCTCATTTTGGGTTTTCTTTATTGTGTCTACTTCACTTTTTAGGTCTAGTATGGTTTTGTTCATTTTCATCACCTGTGTGAATGTGTTTTCCTGTTTTTTCTTTAAGGACTTGTAACTCTTTAGCAGTGTTCTCCTGTATTTCCTTAAGTGAGTTATTAAAGTCCTTCTTGATGTCCTCTACCATCATCATGAGATATGCTTTTAAATCCGGGTCTAGCTTTTCGGGTGTGTTGGGGTGCCCAGGACTGGGTGAGGTGGGAGTGCTGAGTTCTGATGATGGTGAGTGGTCTTGGCTTCTGTTGGTAAGATTCCTATGTTTGCCTCTTGCCATCTGGTAATCTCTGGCATCAGTAGTTATAGTTGTTTCTGGTTAGAGCTTGTTCCTCTTGTGATTCTGTTAGCCTCTATCAGCAGACCTGGGAGACTAGTTCTCTCCTGAGTTTCAGTGGTCAGAGCACTCTCAGTAGGTAAGCTCTCCTCTTGCAGGGAAGGTGCCCAGATATCTGGTGTTTGAACCTGCCTCCTGGCAAAAGTTGTGTTCCACTCACCAGAGGTCCTACGGTCCCATGGAGAGTGCTCTGGGGACCTTGGGGGTATCCGCCAACTCTGTGCCCAAGGTGACCTAGTGCTGGGGCCAACCAAAAGGGACTTGTGACCCTGGTCAGTCCGGGTTTTCTGCTTCGCTAATTAATGCTAAGGTCCCGTGCGATTGTATTGGAACAGAAGTTGTGTTCCACTCACCAGAGGTCCTAAGATCCCGTGGAGAGTGCTCTGGGGACCTTTGGGGTGTCTGCCAACTCCGTGCCCAAGGTAACCTGTTGCTGGGACCAATGACAATTTTCTAGGCGGACTCAGGGCATAGTATTTAAAAGAACACTTGTAAACTTCATCAAAGAACTCAGGGAGTTTAAAGAAGATAGAAAGGAATAGTTCAATGAAATTAAGGAGAAATAGCTTAAGGAGAATAAATGAGTGATTGCTAAAAAACACAATCATAAGGCTGATGGAAATGACAAAGACAATACAGTAATTGAGAACATAATTCAATGAGGAGAAGGAAGCATTGAAGAGGACTCAGCTGAAATGAAGATGGAATGAAAAACCCCAATGAATTCAACTGGGAAACTTCACAAAAAGCCTTACAAATAGGTTATAGTATCAGAAAATAGAATATTAGGACCTGAAGATCAATAAGTGGATCTAGAAAAATAAGCGTGGAATATGAACAATTTAAAACACTACAAGAAAGGAACACACAAGAAATGTGAGATGCCATGAAAAAAAATCTTTAAATTATAGGCATAGATGAGGGATAAGAATCTCAAGTTTAATAGGATGGACCAGCTTATCAGCAAGGTCATAGAAAAAATGAAAGGTAAACCTATGTAGATATAAGACGCATACTGAACACCAAATAGATAAGACAAGAAAATCTCCACATCCTCATAGTATATTATAGTTAAAACACGAATTGTACATAACAGAAAATGTATTGAAAGCTCAAAGAGAAAAATAAGTATAAGTCACATATAAAAGAAAACCCATCAGAATACAGCTGATTTCTCAATGGCAACTTTGAAAGCCAGAAAAGCCTGGAGCAATGCATTCTAGTCCTTAAAGTCTCTGATGGAGGCCTAGATTAATATACTAAGTAAAACTAGCTTCCCATACTAATGGAGACAGAAAAACTTTCCAGAACATAAACACACCTTAAAAGGTTTTTTGTCTTTGTTTTGTTTTGTTTTGTTTTATATTCAGGAAACCAAACAAAATACAAGAAGTATTTTTTTTTTCTGACTGAAGAGAAAAATGAGCAGATCAGAAAAATTGTGGGAAGAAATAATGAGCTATAAGCACTAAAACACAAAATATCACTGAGAACACAGTGCCAAAAACCAATAACAGGATGAACATAATTAACGCACACATTTCAATAATAATAATTTCAATAATAATAGCCTCAATTTCCCAATCAAATGACACAGGCTGACTAACGAATCAAGAAATAAAATTCATCCATGTGTTTTCTATAAGAAACACAGCATTAAGATAGACACTGCCTTAGAATAAAAGGATGGGCAAAAATACTCCATTCTAATCAATACTAATTCTAATCAAATGGGGCCAGAAAGCAACCATGCATCAATATCCTACTCTGACAAAATAGACATCACACTAAAACTAATCTCAAGAGATAAAGAGGTATGCTTCATTCTAATCAAGTGAACAATTAACACAGAAGACATTACTATCCTAAACATCCATCAAAATCTGAAATACTCAGTTTCATAAAAAATGTATTGCTAGATTTAATGACAGAGACTAACAACAATCCATTAATACTAGGTGATTTCAACACTCTATTTTTTCCAATAAATAGGTCATTTGGAAAAAAAAAACCATCAAAATTTATTGACATTATACAATACATAGACTTAACAGGTATCCATATGATATTCTACTCCAAAAGATATTAAACAACTCACCACTGAATAATAAATAGGCCAAAGAATAAATCAATAAAGAAATTTTAAAAGCTTCCTGTAACTAAATGAAAATGAAAACACAACACAAAAAAATCTCTTGGGACACAATTAAAGCAGTCCTATGAGGGAAATTTATAGTTCTAACTTCCTACATTAAACAAACAAAAACAGAAAGAGCACAAATACATACTTGGTGGTGCAACTGGAACTTTTAGAAGAACAAGAAGAAATCCATACCCAGTTAATGGCAAAATGTAGTGAACATCAGAGTAGTTATTAGTGCAACAGAAACAAGGAAAACAATACCAAAAAAATTTAACAAATATAAGGGCTGGTTCTTTGAGACGATAAACTGCCAAGTCCTGCATAGACATGTGGAAGGGATGGTGCAACATGGTTTCCTGCCTCTGTAGCAGAACCATCACAGCGTGGGACTCCATGAGTGTTGGCAGTTGCTAGGTGTAAGTTTATATTTTACTTTATGTTCCTCCTTCATGGGAATGTCCTCTCTGAGGACATTCTGAAGGTTAATAATTCAATGATAATTAGAAATAGCATGAGTGGAAGACAAGAGTATGTCTATGTCCTTGCAAAAATGATAAATGCTGTGACTTTCAGGACAGCCCTTAAGGCTGTGGAAAAGAACTCTGAAAACATTAGTTCAAAAATATATAATTTCCCAACAATGTAAAATATAAGGATGCAATATATGATTTATATGAGGGGCTTCATGGACCTAAAAGAACAGAGGCAGGTGCACCATGAGCCAGCTTGTCAGAAAGATATCAAGGAAGGAGATAAAGAGATGTGGGCAGTGGTGATGGCAAAACAAGGTCTCACCCAGCTAAATTTATTGTTTGTGGTTACAAAGACATGCATATTCTTGAGTATAAGGTCAGCCTGGGACAGACTCAATTTAGGTCCAAGCCCAGACATATTGGGGAAAAATGTACTTAGTTTTTCTAAGAATCAGGGGTCAAGTGTCAAGGGATGCTGATTCATGGAATAATCAAATGAGAAACTTGAGTGGATAATTGAACTGATATGTAAATAAAAGATTGGGCTTTGGTCCTCGAGAGCTGAGCCATCTGGATGAGGTGTCTGGAGATCTCTAGAGAAAGTTGTCTCAAGCAGAACACAGGCTGTCAGCCTGTACCCACCATTTGACTTCAAGTTGTCACTCTCAAACACCCCTCCCTCACAACCCCTCTCCAAGCCAAGGATGGTTCTTGGCAATAAAAAAGCTTGATAGACCCATGTCCCAACTAGCCATAAGAAAAAGAGAGGATCCACATTAACAGAGTCAGAAATGAACAGGGAAACAACATATACTGAATAAATCACAGTATTATAAAGGAATACTTTTAAATAGACTACCAATATGCCATTAAAAGCTGAAAAACCTAAAGGAAATGTACAAATTTTTAGAGTCAACCAAACCACCAAAATTAAACTAAAAAGAACTCAGCAACCTAAGCAGACCTATAACAAGTGAAGAGATTGAAATGGCAACAATAATGATAACAACAACCACTGCCACCTTCCAGGCTTAAAATAATTGTTCAGGGCAAGAAGAATTCACAGTAGACTCCTACCAGACTTTCAAAGAAGATCTATAGTCAATTCTTAAACTAAACAAAAGAAGAGGAGGAGGAAGAGAAGAAAGAAAGGCAGGGGTGGGGGAAGATCTCAGACTCCTACAGAACCATCATCATTAATACTAAAACCAGGTTAAACAGAAAACTACAGGCCAGTATCCCTGATGATCATTGACTCAAAAATACTCAGTAAAATACTTGCAAACAGAATATAGACATACGTCAAAATATTATGTCCCATGACGTTTGGCTTTGTCCTTGAAATACAGGGATAGTTCAGCATATACAGGTCAATAAATGCAATAAACCACATAAATGAACTTAAAAGCAAAAATTACAGGATCATTTCAATAGATACAGATAAGGCTTTGACAAAATCCAACATTCCTTCATGATTCAAGTCTAAGAGAGTAGAGAGATAGATGGAGCATGCCTTAAGATAATAAAAGCAATATATGAGAAATCCACAGCCAATACCATACTAAATGGAGAAAAACTTGAAGCAATCCCAGTAGATTCATAAATGAGTCAAGGCTATACAATATCCATTCTTTTTCAATATTGTGCTGGAAGTACTAGCAGTAGCTGTAAGACATGATTGGGAAATTAAATGGATACAAAAAAGGAAAGAAGTCCAAATACCCCTGTTTGCAAATGACACAATACTATAGAAATTCCAAGAATTCTACCAGAAAACTTCTGTAAATGGTAAACAAATCCAGCAATCTGGCAGGATATAGCATCACCTTGCACAAATCAATAGCTTTTTTGTATACCACTAACAAATACACAGAGAAGCAGATCATGGACATGTCTCCACTCATTATTAGTCTCAGAGAAAATAAATAAAATAGAATATCTCTGAGTAAACCTACCCAAGGAAGTGAAGGACTCTATGTGAAAACAACCATTTTACCAAAAACTAGAGATTCAATGCAATCTCAATCAAAATCCTTATATCCAATTCTTCACAGAAATAGAAAAAAAATCCCCAAATTCATATGGACCCACAAAAGCCCTGAGACATCCAACACATTCCTGAACAAAAAGATCAATTCCAGATTCCATGATAGATTACATATGGCCATAGTAATAAAAACAATATAGTAATGGCATAAAACTGACATGTTGACCAATGGAACGGAATTGAAGACCCAAAGATGAGTACTCATAACTTCAGCCAGTTAGTAGTTTATAAAGATGCCGAAACATAAGGTGAAGAAAAGAAAGCACTTTCAATAAATGGTGCTGGGAAAATTGGGTGACCACATACCAAAGACTGAAATTAGATACAATCTATCACTTTGCACAAAAACTAACTTCAAGTGGATCAAAGACCTAAATACAAAACCTGACACACTGAAACCACTAGAAGAAATTACAGGCAGTTCCCTACATAATTTAGGTGTATAGGTTCTTGATGATTTGTGTCCAAGAATTAAGGTCAACAATAGATAAGCAGGACTTCATAAAACTAAAATACTCTGCACAACTGAAGAAATAATTAACCTGGTGAAGAGGAAGCTCAAAGAATGGGGTAGAATCTTTGTCTGCTACATATATGACAGGATTAATATACAGAATATATGAAGAACTAAAAAACAAAAAAGAGAGAGAAAAGAAAAAGACAAAGAAAACCTGACCTAGAAATGAGTGTGGGATCTGAACATAGAGTTCCCAAAAGAAGAAAAATAATGGCTAAGAATTATTTTTAAAAAATGTTAAATGCCCCTAGAAATTAGGATAATGCAAAGCAAAACAACATTGAGATTTCATCTCACTCCAATCAGAATGAAATGACACACACACACACACACACACACACATACAAACCCACAACAACAAATGCTAGAGGGGGTTCAGGAAAAAAAGGAACCCTCATTTACTGTTGGTGATATTGCAAAGTGGTGTAGCCATTATGGAAATTAGTATGGAGAATTCTTAAGCTAAAAATAAATCATCCACAGGACCCAGCTATATCACTCCTTGGCATATGCCCAAAAGACTTGGCATCCTACACCACTGATACTTGCTCAGCCATGTTTCATTGCTGCCCTATTTACAATAGCTAGGAAATGGAAACAACCTAACTGCCTTTCAATTGATGACTGGACAATGAAAATGTGATACATATAAACTATGGAATACTATTCAGCTGTAAAGAAAAGTGAAATCCGGGACTTACAGTAAACAAAGGAAGCTAGAAAAAGATCATATTGAGTGAAGTAATCCAGACCCAGAAAAGCAAATGTTGCATTCTCTTTCCCAAATCTTCAGACATGAATATATAACCTGGATTAACTGTAGAAACCAGGAAAATAATTTCAATGAGATTGTCTCACCTTGGTTGAAAATGTTCCCTCCAAGAGCTAAAGACCATGTAATAAAATATCCCAACACCAGGCATGAGAAACCCTCTTTTGAGTGGTTGGTTAGGGTTGTCTAAGAAACTTCTCAAACATACACCTATTGCTATTGTTCTTGGTTGCCCCAAAGAAGTGCACGATGAGTCCCTATTGCTGAAGAGAGTGTGCATTTCAGACACAGGGCTCAGAGATCCCTGAACTAGATATGACCTGAATGCCTCCTCCCTGAGGACTAGCTCTCATGGTACCAGAAAGCACTATGCAAGCTTCCAAAGGAAGGAAGCAACTAATATACCTGCTTCATTAGCTGTGATGCCTATGAGCCACAATAACAACCAGCAAGGCCCAATAACCCTAGGTGTGCAAAAGTGGCATATATACTTTGCTGGTAATCAACAGCTCTCTAATTGGACTCAATACCTAATCAACAAGAGGGATTCCATGCCTGGTTCTGAAAATCTAGCCAACAACTCAGAGCTGGAGAAGTCATGGATCTTGGAGGAGAACCTACAACCACCACTTTACTAAATAGCATAATCCCTAATTATACCCACAAATAAGTATAGTTCTCACCCTTAATCAAGGAAACTTTGCAACAAAGACAATCCCAGAAGACCACAGCCAATCAAAATGCAGAGTTGAGGAACACAGTCTCAGTGGATATATCTACAAAATAATACTGTACTTAAGGTGCAAGGAACATTGCACGTGAGGAGGTGAAAAGATTTTAAGAGCCAGAGGATCGGGGGTTTGCTGTGAGATTCTGTCTCCTACGGAAGCCAGACACTACACCCATGAAGTCTCACTACCATGACTGTCTAAACATGAGCTGAACAAGGACAACATACATGACATCAATGGGTGTTGCGTCCACTCTTGACTAGCAAGAACAACACGACCACCAGTCCTTCTAACAGCAGTTTATTCAGCAAACTTCAGTCTTCATCTCTCTCTCTTCATCTTTTTCCTCATCTATCTCCCCCGAACCCCGGGCCTCTCACTCTTATATACTCTCAGTCCCCATCCACTCACAGCAGGCCAAGTCACCTCACCAGGCACACAGCTTCAGCCAATCAGGGTAGCAGGGGCATGTCTCCACCAAATATGGACTTATTTAAACCACCAGCATCATGGTGCACCTGTGCAGCTCTCACGACGGTCGTGGCTTATTTTCAGGTGTATGAAGAAGTCAGGTGCAAGTCATAAGACTTAGCTGCAGTCCCTGGTGCCTTCTTGGGACTGTTGCCACATCCACTCCTCACATCTCCCCCTTTTTTCTTTTTTGGCAAAGAGAATGTCTGTCTTAGATTGCCCCCTGCAGCAATGCCCCTTACCCGTCCTTGGGAGACAAACAACATTGGTTTGATCCCTGTCTTAGGTTGGTGACATGCCCAGGGAGTCTTATCTGTCACTGACTACTTCTCTATCATGCCAAGCCACACTTGGGGAGATTGTCCTGTTTGCATGCGGCAGGTGCATCAGAAGGCCAGGATGCTATGGCCAGAACTTGATTGCTGCAAGCAAGCCTCATGGGTGAAGGTAGAGGTCTGATCCCCAGTGTGCAAGCATAGGGGCCCTACACAAAACCATCCCTTGGGCTCATCACCCAGAGAGGTCTTGGCCAGCTCCCATGTTGTTCTTTCCTGGGGGAAGGGAACTAGGACACTGAACCTTCATGCAATCAGACATGCCTTCCACAGGATGCCAACAGCAAGCTATCCTCTGTGCAGTGCTTAGCCTTGCAACCCATGGTATAACGCAGCATTAATTCTTTAGAGCGGCAAACCGAATCTGAGGAGATTGTCCCACCTCCACTGCAGCAAAGGCCTGCGCCATCATGGCAGAAGTGCGGGCCTGCACCCTCTGCACCCGACACATACACCAAGCACACAACACACACACTATTACAAGCATACATCCCAGGGCTCCCATCAGCCCTGAGGCAAGGAATCTTATAAACAATAAACACAAAAGGAGGTCACATACAAACAGGTGTAGCCTGAAAAGAAACATTCCTCCCTCCAGCAAATTGAAATACAGAAGTTTCAAACACATTAGAACCATTCCAATAAAGATTTGCATTGCCCCAGGCCCCTCCTGCCACCTGGCTTAAGGGGAAAAGATCAGTGCAACTACCATTCTCCCCACATAACAACCATACATATAAGGGGCACTGCCCAAGGTGGAAGGGAATCAGGAACACTTCTACAAAAAGGAAGGGGGGCCCATCTAGGTTGGGAGGGTATAGTGCCATTGCCCTTGGATATACTGGCAGGCCACACCCCTCGAATCCAGGTAGCATAAGCTTTAGTAGATACAGCTGAACATAATCACTCATCTGTGAAATATTTTGAATCATCTGAAAATGCAACAATCCCTTTAGCTGAAGCAGCATAGAAAAAAGGCAATTGTAGTGAAGCATTAGATGTAAAGAATTGAGGAGTACTCCATTGTGTAGATGTACCACATTTTCTGTATCCATTCCTCTGTTGAGGGGCATCTGGGTTCCTTCCAGCTTCTGGCTATTATAAATAAGGCTGCTATGAACATAGTGGAGCATGTGTCCTTCTTACCAGTTGGGGCATCTTCTGGATATATGCCCAGGAGAGGTATTGCTTGATCCTCCGGTAGTACTATATCCAGTTTTCTGAGGAACCGCCAGACTGATTTCCATAGTGGTTGTACAAGCCTGCAATCCCACCAACAATGGAGGAGTGTTCCTCTTTCTCCACATGCTCGCCAGCATCTGCTGTCACCTGAATTTTTGATCTTAGCCATTCTGACTGGTGTGAGGTGGAATCTCAGGGTTGTTTTGATTTGCATTTCCCTGATGATTAAGGATGTTGAGCATTTTTTCATGTGCTTCTCTGCCATTCGGTATTCCTCAGGTGAGAATTCTTTGTTCAGTTCTGAGCCCCATTTTTTAATGGGGTTATTTGATTTTCTGAAGTCCACCTTCTTGAGTTCTTTATATATGTTGGATATTAGTCCCCTATCTGATTTAGGATAGGTAAAGATCCTTTCCCAATCTGTTGGTGGTCTTTTTGTCTTATTGACGGTGTCTTTTGCCTTGCAGAAACTTTGGAGTTTCATTAGGTCCCATTTGTCAATTCTCGATCTTACAGAGCAAGCCATTGCTGTTCTGTTCAGGAATTTTTCCCCTGTACCCATATCTTCAAGGCTTTTCCCCACTTTCTCCTCTATAAGTTTCAGTGTCTCTGGTTTTATGTGAAGTTCCTTGATCCACTTAGATTTGACCTTAGTACATAGAAGTGGATGCTCACAGTCGGCTATTGGATGGATCACATGGCCCCCAATGAAGGAGCTAGAGAAAGTACCAAAGAAGCTAAAGGGATCTGCAACCCTATAGGTGGAACAACATTATGAACTAACCAGTACCCCGGAGCTCTTGATTCTAGCTGCATATGCATCAAAAGATGGCCTAGTCGGCCATCACTCGAAAGAGAGGCCCATTGGACACGCAAACTTTATATGCCCCAGTACAGGGGAACGCCAGGGCCATAAAAGGGGAGTGGGTGGGTAGGGGAGAGGGGGTGGGTGGCTATGGGGGACTTTTGGTACAGCATTGCAAATGTAAATGAGCGAAATACCTAATAAAAATGGAAAAAAAAAAAAGAATTGAGGAAACACTTGAATAGGTCAATGGCATGGGCCTCAGGAACACAGACATAATTCCCCAATGTAGCTCTTCATTTCTCACTAGCGGGAGCATTCCCAGCCACAGGAACATCCACCTCCTCATAGCTCTGCTTGTTTTGAATTGCTCTGGTCAGCCGTTCTGGGACCCACAGCTGTTGTCAGTGATCCTGGGAAAAACACTCTCTCTCCCAAACCAATTGAGAGCGCTCCTCTCTTACCTGATTCAGTGCCTCATTGCCTCTCTGGAGTTCTGCAACACCGTCAACACCAGTGGGCAATGATTTCCACACCCTTATGGCAATCTGATTTACCTGCTCAAACATCTGTACTGGATGTCCTGTCTGTTGTTGTGCAAAGCGACCTTGACCAAGCAGCATTTCCCTATCCCATGCTGGATTTCCTGCAGCAACGTTAGCCACTGCCTGTTCATTTGTAAATTCCATAAGGAAGGCTTTCCAATCTAAATACTGCCCAGGTGAAAGGAATGCCTTTACCAAGCCTGCCCAATCGGACGGCGTCATGCAGTGTCTATTCAATGCCTCTACTTGAGCCACAATATAGGAGGCAGTTAAGCCATACGTCCTCAAGGACTCAGCCAAATTCCTGATTACTTTGAAATCTAGAGGCTCATGATATCTCTGCCCTGCTTGGTCGGTGAAAATAGGACATCCCAGCAAGGAGAATCTAACCTCTCTCCAAACCTCTGGACAGAAGATCCGCCTATAGGTGGCTGCAGAGGAGGCATAGGGAGGAGGCGCAGAAGCTAATAAGCCTTCCTCCTCCACCTCGGCTTTTATTTTGTCCTTTCTGTCCACCTGATAACACTGTGTCTCCTTTCTTTTTCTTTTTTCTTTTTAAGCCCTTCTCCTCTTCCGACATACTCTCTTGTTGCTCTATAAGGATTTTCTGACCCGTCTTGACTGCCTCTCTATTCAAACAGTAACAGAGTCCATGTATCAGAATAAACAAGACCAAAACTATCAGACCTACCCACAAAGGGTCAATGGGAGAAAAAAACATAACTACACAGTGAGGATCTATTGATCACTACACTGAGCTTATCATAGTTCCTTAACTTGTCCCAAAGCCGGGAACCTTAACTTGTCCCCATGGTTTCACTCTTACTTTGTGCCTGCTTCCGGGCAACTTTATATTTGCCTGTTTTATCCGAGGTCCTTCCCAAATCACTTTTACTTTGTGCCTGCTTCCTGGCAACTTTATATTTGCCTCTATTTTATCCGAGGTCCTTCCCAAACTCCTGGGGTCGTATGTTTCACTTACAGTGAACTTACCCTGCGGGCAAACACTGCTGAAAGTTCTGAACTCATTGGTGGGGGAGTCGGTTCCCCGTACGGGCCACCAATTGTCGAGTCTGCTCTCGACCAGCAAGAACAACAGCAGTTTATTCAGCAAACTTCAGTCTTCATCTCTCTCTCTCTCTCTTCATCTTTTTCCTCATCTATCTCCCCTGAACCCTGGGCCTCTCACTCTTACATACTCTCAGTCCCCATCCACTCACAGCAGGCCACGTCACCTCACCAGGCACACAGCTTCAGCCAATCAGGGCGGCAGGGGCATGTCTCCACCAAATATGGACTTGTTTAAACCGCCAGCATCATGGTGCACCTGTGCAGCTCTCACGATGGTCTTGACTTATTTTCAGGTGTATGAGGAAGTCACGTGCAAGTCATAAGAAGGTTTATTTATCTCTCAATTTGGAGATCCAAAAGTATAGCAATGGCATCTGGTCAAGTCTATTGGGGCCTTCTTGGCCACATCACGGGGCAGGGCATGTGGATGAGATAGAAATTACTTCTTGAGACAGGAAGTAAAAAAATGGTTCTCAGGACTCACACTCATGCTTTTACAATGTGCTTTCCTCAGAACTCACTCCAGGAGAAGAGTGTTTACTTTCTGTGGAGTGCTCCCAATATCTTAGGGACCAACCACTAGGACTTAGCACTGAAAGGTCCTACCATTTTTCAGCCCCGTGTAAGCAAGTGTCCGACACATAAACCTTTCAGGGAAGGATAAACAACATCCACACCTTGGCAGCTTCCAACAGGATAACAACTACAAGGTCTCAGATAGTAAGTGCTCAATAATATGAATAGGTCCTTGGTTGCTATTCCTCTAGACCATTATTCCATTATTGCAGAGAACAGCCCAGATTGCAGATGGAGCAGCCAACTCTAGAGGAGGCTTGGAAATAATCAGTAACACGTTTGAGGTTGCAGAGCACCTTTTGAGCCCAATTCTTTGGCGTCACAGTCCAGCTCTCTCTAGTAAAAACATTCATACTATCTTTACCTCATGTGTCCAGACTAGGATGAAAAAGAGGGAATTGGAGCCAGGCAGTGGTGGCACATGCCTTTAATCCCAGCACTTAAGAGGCAGAGGCAGGTGAATTTCTGAGTTCGAGGCCAGCCTGGTCTACAGAGTGAGTTCCAGGATAGCCAGGGCTATACAGAGAAACCCTGTCTCAAAAAAAAAAAAAAAAAAAAAAAAAAAAAAAAAAAAAAAAGAAGGAAGAGGAGAAGGAGGAGAAGGAGGGAGGAATTGGGAACCATTGCAGTAAATCTAGTCAAAGATTTCTACAACTTTGATGTGAAAAATGTCCCTATAATATTAGGTAATCATATTAATCCATACAAAAGTTACACATAGAACCTACAGATATTTTGGTGGGCCTCAGAGTATAAATGGAAAGGTCTGTTTTGATGAAACAGTCATAATGAGATCTGGGACAATTTGCGCACATTATGCTGTGAATTAAGACAAACCACAAATTTCAGCATGCATCTGACATGCCTGCTAGGTGTCACACCCAGAACATCTGGAGTCAGCATGTGTGATCTAGTACTTGAGAATTTACAATAAATAAACTATCCAGTAATCTTGATGATATCAGTCCACACAAAAAAGGACCATAGCATTCAAAAGTCTTATTGTTCTTTCTTTCCCATATTCCATGGAGATGATGGTAAACAAGAATATTATAAAACTTGCCCCAATCCAAACAGTCTAGCTATGGCATTAGTAGCCTTTGTGGAGTCCTTCATCTCTAACATTTCAGACTATAACTAATTATAAATATGGGGTGTAAGATTGCTACAGAGGCAGAGTTACTTTTGTTATTTGCCCCTTTACTTTTTTTTCATAATGATTTTTTAATTGGGTATTTATTTCATTTACATTTCCAATGCTATCCCAAAAGTTCCCCACATGCTCCCCCACCCACTCCCCTACCCACTCACTCCCACTTCTTGGCCCCATAGTCTATAGCAGTGTCAATAATGTTAAAAGTCCAAAGTATAAAGTCACTTCTGAGATTCATCCAATCACTTAACTGTAATTCCCAAGGCAAGGAAATCAGCTGGGCAAACTCCAAACTCTTCATCTCCTTGTCTGGTGTCAAAGTGGTCTTCAGATCTCCAACTCCTTTTTCATCTTTGTTGACTATAACAAATTTCTTTCTCTTTGTCTGCTTCCACTCTATATTAGCAGCCTTCCTCAGCAGATAGCTCATGGCTTTGTCATCTCAAATATCTTGGGGTCTTCAAGGCAACTTCAATATAACAGCCTCTTGTTTCAATGTTTGGGATCCACATATGATCTTCTGGGCTCCTCCAAAGAGGCATCATTTCATCAGCTCTGCCCTCTGTAGCTCTCTCAGCTAAGGCTGATCCACTCCACTGCTGCTGTTCTTGGTACTGGCATCTCCAATATGCTGGGGTCTTCTGCTGCAACTAGGCTTCACCAATAACCTCTGATAGGCTCTCTTCATAGTGCCAAGCTTCAAATCCTCTGCATGACCCCGTCAGTTCTTGGCTGTCAACTGCAACTGGGACTGTACCTTTACCAATGGCCTTCCATGGCCTCTCCCAGTGCAATACCCCAGTCCCTAGTACCAACTTCTGTCTTACTTAAGGTATTACTGCTGAGAAGACAAGAGACACTATGACCAAGGCAATTCTTTTTTTAAAATTTATTTTATTAAATTAGGTATTCTCTTCATTTACATTTCAAATGCTATCCCAAAGTCCCCCCAGACTCTCCCCCCTAACCACCCACTCCCACTTCTTGTCCCTGGCATTCCCTTGTACTGAAGCATATAAAGTTTGCAAGACCAAGGGGCCTCTCTTCCCAATGATGGCTGACTAGGCCATCTTCTGATACATATGCAGTTAGAGACACGAGCGCTGGGGGTTCTGGTTAGTTCATATTGTTGTGCCACCTACAGGGTTGCAGACCCCTTTAGCTCCTTGGGTACTTTCTCTAGATCCTCCATTGTGTGCCCTGTGTTCTATCCAATAGCTGAATGTGAGCATCCACTTCTGTGTTTGCCATGCCCCGGAATAGCCTCACAAGAGACAGCTATATCAGGGTCCTTTCAGCAAAATCTTGCTGGTATATGCAATTGTGTCAGCATTTAGAGGCTGACTATAGGATGGATCCCCGGATATGGTGGTCTCTAGATGGTCATCCTTTCGTCTCAGCTCCAAACTTTGTCTCTGTAACTCCTTCTATGGGTGTTTTGTTCACAGTTCTAAGAAGGGGCAAAGTGTCCACACTTTGGTCTTTGTTCTTCTTGAGTTTCATATGTTTTGCAAATTTTATCTTGTATCTTGGGTATTCTAAGTTTCTGGGCTAATATCCACTTATCAGTGAGTAGATATCATGTGAGTTCTTTTGTAATTGGGTTACCTCACTCAGGATGATGCCCTCCAGGTCCATCCATTTGCCGAGGAATTTCATAAATTCATTCTTTTTAATAGCTGAGTAGTACTCCATTGTGTAAATGTACCACACTTTCTGTATCCAGTCCTCTGTTGAGGGGCATCTGTGTTCTTTCTAGCTTCTGGCTATTATAAATAAGGCTACTATGAACATAGTGGAGCATGTGTCCTTCTTGCCAGTTGGAACATCTTCTGGATATATGCCCAGGAGAGGTATTGCTGGATCTTCCGGTAGTACTATGTCCAATTTTCTGAGGAACCACCAGACTGATTTCCAGAGTGGTTGTACAAGCTTGCAATCCCACTACCAATGGAGGAGTGTTCCTCTTTCTCCACATCCTCGCCAGCATCTGCTGTCACCTGAATTTTTGATCTTAGCCATTCTGATTGGTGTGAGGTGGAATCTCAAGGTTGTTTTGATTTGCATTTCCCTGATGATTAAGGATGCTAAACATTTTTTTCAGGTGCTTCTCAGCCATTCGGTATTCTTCAGGTTAGAATTCTTTGTTTAGCTCTGAGCCCCATTTTTAATGGGGTTATTTGATTTTCTGGAGTCTACCTTCTTGAGTTCTTTATATATATTGGATATTAGTCCCCTATCTAATTTAGGATTGGTAAAGATCCTTTCCCAATCTGTTGGTAGCCTTTTTGTCTTATTGACGGTGTCTTTTGCCTTACAGAATCTTTGTAATTTTATGAGTTCCCATTTGTAGATTCTCAATCTTACAGCACAAGCCATTGCTGTTCTATTCAGGAATTTTTCCCCTGTGCCCATATCTTTGAGGCTTTTCTCCACTTTGTCCTCTATAAATTTCACTGTCTCTGGTTTTATGTGGCGTTCCTTGATCCACTTAGATTTGACCTTAATACAAGTAGATAGGAATGGATCAATTCACATTCTTCTACATAATAACCAGACCAAGGCAATTCGTATAAGGACATTTAATTGGGGCTGGCTTACAGGTTCAGAGGTTCAGCCCATTATCATCAAGGTGGCAGCAGCATAGCATCTAGGCAGGCATGGTACAGGAGGATCTGAGAGTTCTACATCTTCTTCTGAAGGCTGCTAATGGAAGACTGACTTCCAGGCAGTCAGGATGAGGGTCTTATAGCCCACACCCACAGTAACCCACCTACTCCAAGAGGACTGCACCTTCTATTCATGTCACCCCCTGGGCAGAGCATATAGAAATCATCACACATAGAGAACCGCAGGAAAATGACTTCTTGTCCTACAAAATGTTCTTAGACCACAAGATATCAGGGAAGAAATACTTGCCTCACTCTCCTAGCTCAAGGACAGATATGCCCACTTTCAAGGGCCCATGCAATACCAAATAGTGAGTATCACTGGGAAAACAATGGATTGAAGGCCCCACACAGGTGCCTCCAATCCTTGGTAATCATCATAAGAGCAGCATTCCAATAGGAAATGAGACTGAACTTTACCTAGTTGGGATGTCAAGGGCAGTGAGGATTGGAGCTGCCACCTCTAAACAAATATCTGAAATAAAATCTACCCAGAACACATACCAGGCAAGAGTGCACTCTATTACTAATGAAAAGAAGAACTCTGACAAAAGTGGCTCCTGGGTATCTGGGCAGGATCCTTCCAGGAACTCATGAACACTTGTGGTTCAAACTGAAGTTGGATTTAACCTCTCAGGCCCATCTCCACCCTGGTTCCTCCTTGCCTTGAAGCTGCTGACTCAGGGGAGCAGAAAGCCTGCAAACCCCACACATACTGGAAGAGGAGTCCACAAGCGTGCTTCCCACACATCAGTTCTATTTAAAACGTAATTAACCCCCACAAGGAGGCACATTCCATGTGGAGGGCTGTGGTGACCCCGATGTTCTTCATCCATTTGTGACAGGACAGGGGCTTGGGATGGGGCAGTTCAGGGTTGTGAAGAGCCATCACTCCTCTAAATACTTTCTTCAAGAAAACCCAGCAATTTTCTCTGCTAGGCTGGTGGGAAGAAACACCTATGACCTTCAAGAGAAGAAATGATTGGAGGATCAGAAAAGCCCTACCTGCATTTTCATGAGTCCACCTTTCTGGTCTTTGTCACTGCTCATATCTGTCTAATTAGCGACTAAGATGACAAACAGTTTGATCACTCAAATCGGTCCATGAAGATCTCTTTCATGCTGCCCCCAATACAGATTGCAAAAATAGATCCAGATATTCTTTCTAATGGTTTACTCAGGACCACACTCTACTCAAGGCAGAGAAAGCACTTCTGATCTAATTTGTATTCCAAATTATACTCATTCTTGTCATCTAGTGATCTAATCAAGAAGGATTACAATGTATATGAGTTAATAGAGCATATAGTTCCAATACCTAGCAAACTCAAAGCAATCAGTAACTATTTGTTTTATGAATTACATGAAACTTATCAAATTTTCAGTTATCAAGTTAATCCCTTGAAAAAGGGAGACATGAAATTTTATCAAGACTATTTTGTTCTTTAGTGTTCCCCATATAAAAGTCTCTTAATGCTGCCACCCCAAATTACAGAAATGTATCTTGATTTCTTTTTTTCAATTGAGTTTGTCCAAAGGTTGCATTTCATGCAGGACAAAGGACACTATGAGCCATGCTATGTCTGAAATTATGTTCCCTATTATTATGTAGCCAATCTTACCCAAAAGGGATTATAGTGTGCATACTGGATAGCATAGTTGTAGTTTCTACTATATGTCAATTTATCAGTAACCATTCAGTGGACTAATGAATGCAATTCAATGAACTTGTGATGTTCTCTAAAACTTTACATTGGCCTGTGAATCCCTTTGAACTCTGCAATGTCAATGGATTAAGTTATAACAAAATCTGTGTGCTTTCTCCCCTAAAATATATATGCAGACATCTCCCCAATTCCTTCACTTTTTATATTATTTTTTTTTATTTTTTATTTTTTCGTAGCAGCACCTAGCTGAGATTTTACTGAGGCGGAGACTGGTTTTGAAAGTCATTTCACGAAGATTCACACACTGGAAGCTGGGAATTCTTCAGCCCCGCACAAAGTATCTAGAACTTAGAGACACAAAGAATAGCGCTGGTGAGTGTTATAAAAACAAATTAAAGAATTACTACAGTAAAGCAATAGCATTCTCAAACAAACAAACAAACAAACAAAAACCAATGTATCCAGAACGCACTGCATCTTATATTTTAAAAGCATAGGTATGCCCTGCAGAAGATCTGGGGTTATGCAAGAAGGAAGTTAAGGAGAGTACAGAAAAAAGAGAGAAAATGTTCCATAACATCAGCTTCTCTTGTGTTTTAACTTAATGCATAGCAGTCAACTACTGACCAGTTGTAAATGTACCTGCAACTGGAAATGCTTTCCTTTTAAATTGACATATCAATAGAATTTCATCCTTCTCAAAACCAATGGAAATTATATACACATACACACATATATAATTGAATCTGTAGAAAGATATCCATATGTGCAATTAGATTTACTGTGTTAATTGCAGATTAAGGCTATAGCTCAGTGGTGATGTACCGTCCTAGCGTTCTTGAGGCCTTGGGTTAGATCTCTTAGCTCAGCAAAGAAGCCCAGAGATTATTGCTTGGTAGTAGAATAGTGAAAAGCTTTTACTTGAGTTTTCAAATATTCTATGATGTAAATTAAAAAAAATTGACAAGGGGCCCCAAGAAATGATTTTATCACTCCCTAAATTCAGTGAGAAGCCTGAGCTCTTCACAGAAGTAGGGAAAGTGGGGATGGGGATTGGAGTTTCAGAGGGGGCGGGGAAAGGAGATAACATTTGAAATGTAAATAAAAAAATATTCAATAAAAAAAGGAAAGAAAAAAAGAAGCTTCCGAGTACCCCTGGTTATATCTAGATTTGTTTTTATCCATGAATTTGGTTCCTCAGGTCTGGACACAGAGATTCTGCAGCAGCAAGCGAACTAGTGGATAGATAGCCTCCTTGCCCTTTTGAGAGTACTCTGGATTGGGGAGGGGATGCCACTGGGAAGGTCATAGAGATAACTGATAGACAGGGCTGTGGGGCTTCGGCTCAAAGACTAGGGGATCTTGGCATACCTGTTAGGGATGCCATCTGGTCTTTCTTCGGGCACACTGCACACTGCCCATTCTGCAAGCCTGTGTCCAGAGCCTCTCCATTTTCTTTCACAATTAGAGGCCTTGGTGGAGTGCCTGGATAATCAGCATCTGGTGACTGGGCAAGGAGTTGCTGTGACAGCTCAAACTCAATGATCTTCCTTTGCAACATATCCCGCTCAAACTTCACTTGCTTCAGGTGCTCTTTAACATTGTGAAGCTCAGAGACCACTTCATCACGTTCCTCACGCAGCCGTTGCAAGTCTGTGGCCAAAGTCCAGGTGGCTGCCTCATGCTCTTCTACCTGGTCGTGCAGCTGCTGAACACGTTGTAACTGTTTTTCTCTCTGTCTCATAGCAACCCTGACTCCTAGGGCCAGAGCACTCCAGGCACAGGCCCTCTTGATGGAACGTGGTACTTGGGTATCAACCACTACAGACTTCAGGCCATCTTCTATATCTTTCCAGGGCCGTGAATGGAAGGTCAGGTAGAAGCCAGGGCCACCACCATTCTGTGTCACCTCTTCATTGATGAACAGAACCACTTCGCAGTGGCTGAAACCACTCTTGGGGTCATCAATATCCAAGGCCATGGTCAAACCTGCTCAAAATAGTGGACTGCAATGGGCTCACCCATCAACTCAGTGTCTTGTCCAGCCCTGGGTCCTAGCGCCTCCCTCCTTCCTCCCCTGCCTCCTTACACTGAAGCCCTGAAGTCACCGGGCCACTCATACCAACTCCTCCCACACAAGAGATTAACATGCCACATCATAAACATGGTCTATGAGGCCTGCCGCATGGCCTGCTTGAACCAAAATGCAGTGGAAGAGATATTTCTTGCTTTTCTGGCAAGTTGGGTGTCTGCTCTTTAAAGTACGCCATGGTAGTACAACTGTTCTGGGAACAGCAGTGAATCCGTAGTTTCCTGAGAGTTTCTGAAAGGTAGCACCCTATCTGCACCCTATCTGGCATGGATTTTTTTTCCTCTTTCTCCCTTTCTCCATCCTCCTTCTCTTCCTTTCCTCCTTCTTCCTTCTCTCTTTCCTTCCTTCCTTCCTTCCTTCCTTCCTTCCTTCCTTCCTTCCTCCTCCCCCTTCTCTTCTTTCTTTCCATCTTCCATTTCTTTTGAAAGACCACATCACCCTGTAGAGCCCATATTGGCATTGAACTTTCAATTCATCTGCTACCATTTCCTGAGTGCTGAGATACACAGTATCAGTGATGCCCCACAGCTAGGATTTGACAAGAAATTCCAACCTGGAATTGGAGAAAGTGGATGTTTGGGGGAATACTTTATGACTCAGCTCCCTGTCCCATAATGCTTTTTCTGTATTGAAGTTTTTATGCAGTACTAAGTTCCCCAAATCAAACATGAGTGACAGAACTCTCTCAGTTTTCCTTTTAAACACTCAATCTTGTTCTAGATGCCAGGATTTTCTATTTTATTTTCTCGGCGTTTTTATGTTTGTTTGTCTGTTCTATTTGTCAAGACAGGTTCTTGCTACATAGCTCAAACTCACTACTGATCTTCCTCTGTGCCAGGAGTATTGGTCTGCACCCCCGATGACTTTCCTTGAGGATTTTAGGGTATTTCATTACCCGTTTCCCCTGCATAACACCCCTCTCTTGTGCTACTGGATAACTTATTCAATTCAGTAAAACTGGCCAAGTTCCTTCTTCCATGCTTAAACATATTTTTTGTCCCATTTCTTGCATTTGTCAACACCACCCCATTGTTCCATCACCAGTCAATGCTACATTTTGGTTTTCACTCCAAAACTTGAGTGAAAATTCCAAAGGTAGGCAGCAGTTTCTACCTTACTATGAAAGCTGTGTTTGGCAGGTGGCTCTTCTGTGATCTTTCAGAATAGTATGGTTCTGTTGACTATGGTTCTGTTGACTATGCCTTCTTTCAGATTCCATATTGCCTTAGGTTTTCTTTTGACCTTTACAAAAAAAGTTTATATTTGTTTTATAATTACATATGTTAGGTATAGCTGGAAAGATGACTCAGCAGTTAAGAGTACTGGCTGTTCTTCCAGAGTACCTGGGTTTGATTCCCAGAATCCACATGGTGGGCAGATCTCAGTGAGTTTAAGGCCAGCTTGGTCTTCATTGTGATGTCCAGGATAGCTAGGGCTATTTAATAAGACCCTGCCAAAAAAAATAACAACAAACCAAATTAATAGGTCTTTTATCTTGCTTTGTTTTTCAAGACGGGGTTTCTCTGTATGTATCCATGGCTGTCCTGAAACTCCCTCTGTAGACCAGGCTGGCCTTGAACTCAGAGAGATCTACCTGCCTCTGACTCCCAAGTGCTGAAATTAAAGGCATGTGCCACCCCCACCTCAGGTGAAATTAATGGATCTTATTGTGACATTTTTATATATGATATATGAGTTTTGGTTATAGTCACTTCTCTAGCACACAGACACTACCTCCTTGCCTCCTTCTTCCTCTTCCCAAATAGTCATTGCAGTTTGTTCTGATGCATCCTCCTTCCCAACTGCTTCCCTCTGCTTCCTCCTTCTCTCTGGCCACTTTCCCTCCCCCTTCAAATGGTTCACACTTCTGCTTTCATGTCACATGTATTCAATTACTCTCTCCCTGACGTAAGATAAACTGTAGTCTCCTACACACACATATCTACACTTGCATATTACTTTAAATCTAAGTTCTACATATGAGAGGAGACCTATGATATTTGTCTTTCTGACTCGTATAATTTATGTTAATGGTTTCCAAGTCAATCCATTTTCTATCAAAAGCCATAATTTCACTTTTCATTCTGGCTAAATAAAATTCCTATGTGTATATGCTTCATATTTTATCTATTTACTTGTTTTCATTTGTATTTATTTTGTCTGTTGATGGAAATTTAGATTGGTTGCATTTCTTAGCTGCTGTGAATACAACACCAAGCATCTTTATGGTATATACTGACTTAGAGTCCTGCAGGCATATTCCCAAGAGTGATCTAGCTGGGTCATGTGGTAGTTCTAGTTTTAGTTTTTTTTTTTTTAGGAACTTGCACACTGATTTCCATAGTAGCTTTGAGTTTACATCCCCACCAACCATGTATAAGAATTCCTCTTATCCCACATACTTGCCAGCATTTCTCATTAGTTTTCTTGATGACAGCCTTTCTGACTGGGGTGAGAAGGAATCTCAAAGTAGTTTTAAATTGCATTTTCATGGTGACTAATGAGGATATTTTTCTCAAGTATTTATTGGCCATTTGCATTTTTCTTTTGAGAGCTCTCTATTCCGTTCATCAGTGCTTATAGTGATTGGATGATTTCTTTTTGCTACTTAATAGAGTGGCTCTCTCTATTCTAGATACTCATCATCATTTGGGCTCTTTCTTTTCCACAGTGTGGAGATCAGAGGACAGGCTGTGTTTAGCTTTTACTTGGGTTCCAGGGATCCTAATTCAGGTTTCTAGTCTTGCACTTTAAGTACTTTTACCCACAGATGCATCTCCCTCTGTGATACAATTTGAGATCAGGTATCATGGTACCTTCAGCATCACTCATTGTACTTAGGATTGCACAGGTTCTTTCTTTGCTCCCATATGAATTGTTTTCATTCATTCCTTAAAGAGACATTTCACTAATATTTTGATAGAGATTACAATGAACTTGTGTGACGTTTTAAGTAATATAGCCATTTTTACGACATCAAGTCTGTCAGTCCATGAGTATGAAAGGTATTATAACGTCTTCTTAAATTTATCTTTTAATTATGTTAATGTTTTTACTGAAGAGGTCTTTTACCTCTTCAGCTAAGTTTATTACTAGGTGCTTATTTTTATGTATGTTTGTATGTACATAGTGCATACGTACATACGTATGTATGTATGTATGTATGTATTGTTTCTTTCAAGACAAGGTTTCACTATGTACTACTGGCTGTCCTAGAACTTTCTGTGAAGGTCAGGCTGGCCTCAAACTCAGAGATCCACCTGCTTCTACCTCACAAGTGCTGGGATTAAAGGCTTGTGCCACCACCACCTAGCAACTATTTATTTTTAAGTTATTGTGAAGAGCATTACCCCATTATTTTTCTCTTGCCAAATTTATTTTTTGTATATTTCAGGTTGATTTGTATCCTATTAGTTTGACAAAAATGTTTATCAGTTCTGGAAATAAGATGATTTAATAGTGAAAAAAAGTAAAGAACTCTCAAATAAATATCCTATTGATGCACCCCAAGAACTTAGAAAATAAGTATAATACAAGCAAAAAATGAATATAACAATGATCACAGTCTTGTTGCCATTTAGTATAATGATAGCTGCAGGTTGATCACATACCTTTGCCTTCATTATTTTGAGGTACATTCTCTCCATACTTTGGTTATTTTTAGGGCTTTTATCATGAAGAAAGGGATGTTAAATTTTCTTGAAGATCTTTGGCACATTAGATGAGATTATCACATAGTTCCTACCATTAATTCTCCAGATACATACATTTGCCTAGGAATTTCATAAATTTTTTTTTTTTAGTAGCTGAGTAGTACTCCATTGTGTAACTGTACCACATTTTCTTTATCCATTCCTCTCTTGAGGGGCATCTGGGCCCTTTCCAACTTCTGGCTATTATAAAAAAGGCTGCTATGAACATAGGGGAGCATGTGTTCTTATTACCAGTTGGAACATCTTCTGGATATATGCCCAGAAGAGGTATTGATGGATCATCCTGTAGTACTATGTCCACTTTTCTGAGGAACTGCCAGACTGATTTCCAGAGTGGTTGTACAAGCTTGCAATCCCACGAACAATGGAGGAGTGTTCCTCTTTCTCCATAACCTTGCCAGCATCTGCTGTCACCTGAATTTTTGATCTTAGCCATTCTGACTGCTGTGAGGTGGAATCTCAGATTGTTTTGATTTGCATTTCCTGGATGATTAAGGATGTTGAATATTTTTTCAGGTGCTTCTCAGCCATTAGATATTCCTCAGTTAAGAATTCTTTTTTTAATTCTGTGTCCCATTTTTTAATGAGGTTATTTGGTTTTCTGGAGTCCATCTTCTTGAGTTCTTTAAATATATTGGATATGAGTCCCCTATCTGATTTAGGATTGGCAAAGATCCTTTCCCAATCTGTTGGTGGCCTTTTTGTCTTATTGACAGTGTCTTTTGCCTTACAAAAGCTTTGCAGTTTTATGAGGTCCCATTTGTCAATTCTTGATCTTACAGCACAAGCCATGGCTGCGCTGTTAAGGAATTTTTCCCCTGTGCCCATATCTTTGAGGCTTTTCCCCACTCTCTTCTCTATAAGTTTCAGTGTCTCTGGTTTTCCGTGGAGTTCCTTGATCCACTTAGACTTGACCTTAGTACAAGGATATAGAAATGGATCAATTTGCATTCTTCTACATGATAACTGCCAGTTGTGCCAGCACCATTTGTTGAAAATGCTGTCTTTTTTCCACTGGATGGTTTTAGCTCCCTTGTCAAAGATCAAGTGATAATAGGTGTGTGGGTTCATTTCTGGGTCTTCAATTATATTCTATTGGTCTACATGTCTGTTGCTATACCAGTACCATGCAGTTTTGTTTTTTGTTTGTTTGTTTGTTTGTTTGTTTGTTTATTTTAACACAATTGCTCTGTAGTACAGCTTAAGGTCAGGCATGGTGATTCCACCAGAGATTCTTTTATCATTGTGAAGAGGTTTTGCTATCCTAGGTTTTTTGTTGTTCCAGATGAATTTGCAAATTGCCCTTTCTCACTCTGTGAAGAATTGAGTTGGAATTTTGATGGGGATTACATTGAATCTGTAGATTGCTTTCGACAAGAGAGCCATTTTTACTTATATTGATCCTGCCACTCCAGGAGCATGGGAGATCTCTCCATCTTCTGAGATCTTCTTTGATTTCTTTCATGAGATACTTGAAGTTTTTATCATACAGATCTTTCACTTCCTTAGTTAGAGTCACACGAAGGTATTTTAAATTATTTGTGAATATTGTGAATGGTGTTGCTTCCCTTATTGCTTTCTCAACCTGTTTATCCTTTGTGTACAGAAAGGCCATTGATTTTTTTTTGAGTTAATTGCATATCCAGCTACTGCACTGAAGCTGTTTATCAGGTTTATGATTTATCTCGTGGAATTTTTAGGATCACTTATATATATTATCATATCATATGCAAATACTGATATTTTGACTTCTTCCTTTCCAATTTTTATCCCCTTGACCTCATTTTGTTGTCTAATTGCTCTGGCTAGGACTTCAAGTACTATATTGAATAGGTAGGGAGAAAGTGGACAGCCTTGTCTAGTCCCTGATTTTCATGAGATTGCTTCCACCTTCTCTCCATTTATTTTGATGTTGGCTACTGCTTTGCTGTAGATTTCTTTTATTGTGTTTAGGCAATGGCCTTGAATTACTGATGTTTGAATACTTTTATCATGAAGGGGTGTTGGATTTTGTCAAATGCTTTCTCAGCATCTAACGAGATGATCATGTGGTTTTTGTCTTTGAGTTTGTTTATATAGTGGATTACATTGATGGATTTTCATATATTAAACCATCCCTGCATCCCTTGGATGAACCCTACTTGGTCATGATGGAAGATCATTTTGAAGTGTTCTTGGATTCGGGTTTGTGAGGATTTAATTGAGTATTTTTGAATTGATATTCATAAGGAGAATTGGTCTGAAGTTCCCTTTCTTTGTTGGGTCTTTATGCATTTTAGGTATCTGAGTAATTGTGGCTTTGTAGAGTATTGGGTAGAGTACCTTCTGTTTCTATTTTGTGGAATAGTTTGAGAAGAACTGGAATTAGGTCTTGTTTGAAGGTCTGATAGAACTCTGCACTAAACCCATCTGGTCCTGGGCTTTTTTTGTTTGGGAGACTATCAATGACTGCTTCTATTTCTTTAGGGGATATAGGACTGTTTAGGTCATTAACCTGATCCTGATTTAAGTTTGGTACCTGGTATCTGTCTAGAAATTTGTCCATTTCATCCAGGTTTTCCATTTTTGTTGAGTATAGCCTTTTGTAGAAGGATCCGATGGTGTTTTGGATTTCCTCAGGATCTGTTGTTATGTCTACCTTTTCATTTCTGATTTTGTTAATTATGATGCTGTCCCTGTGCTCTCTAGTGAGTCTGGCTAAGGGTTAATCTATCGTATTGATTTCTCAAAGAACCAGCTCCTGGTTTGGTTGATTCTTTGAATAGTTCTTTTTTTTTTCTGCTTAGTTGATTTCACTCCTGTGTTTCATTATCTCCTGCTGTCTACTCTTCTTGGGTGAATTTGTTTCCTTTTGTTCTAGAACTTTTAGGTGTGCTGTAAAGCTGCTAGTGTATGCTCTCTCTAGTTTCTTTTTGGAGGCACTCAGAGCTATGAGTTGTCTTCTCAGGACTGCTTTCATTGTATCCCATAAGTTTGGGTATGTTGTGGCTTCATTTTCATTAAACTCTAAAAAGTCTTTAATTTCTTTATATCTTCCTTGACCAAGGTATCATTGAGAAGAGTGTTGTTCAGTTTCCACATTAATGTTGGCTTTGTATTATTTATGTTGTTATTGAAGATCAACCTTAGTTCATGGTAATCTGATGAGATTTGTGGGACAATTTCTTCATTTTTGTATCTGTTGAGGCCTGTTTTGAGACCAATTATATAGTCAATTTTGGAGAAGGTACCATGAGTTGCTGAGAAGAAGGTATATCCTTTTGTTTTAGGATAAAAATTTCTGTGGATATCTGTTAATTCCATTTGTTTCTTAACTTCTGTAAGTTTCACTGTGTCTCTGCTTAATTTCTGTTTCCAGGATCTGTCCATTGATGAGAATGGGGTGTTGAAATCTCCCACTATTATTGTGGAGGTGCAATGTGTGCTTTGAGCTTTCCTAAAGTTTATTTAATGAATGTGGCTGCCCTTTTATTTGGAGCATAGATATTCAGAATTGAGAGTTCATCTTGGAAGATTTTACCTTTGATGTGTATGAAGTGCCCTCCTTGTCTTTTTTGATAACTTTGGGTTGGAAGTCAATTTTATTCTATAGTAGAATGGCTAATCCAGCTTGTTTCTTCAGTCTGTTTGCTTGGAAAATTGTTTTCCAGACTTTCATTCTGAGGTAGTGTCTGTCTTTTTCCCTGAGATGGGTTTATTGTGAGCAGCAAAATGTTGGAACCTGTTTGTGTAGCCAGTCTGTTAGTCTATGTCTTTTTATTGGAGAATTGAGTCCATTGATATTAAGAGATATTAAGGAAAAGTAATTGTTGCTTCCTATTATTTTTGTTGTTAGAGTTGGAATTCTGTTTCTTGTGGCAGTCTTAGTTTTTTTATTATTTTTTATTTCTCTAAATGTTTATTAAAATGCTCCTTATGCCATGTGGAGGCCCCAAAATACAGTTCTACATGAAGAATCTATACATGGGAATGTGGGTGAGCAGGTCACTCCCCTTATTTTCTAAGCACAGCAAAGGTATAAGGCTATCATAAACCCCTGCTGAATAGTCACAAATCATAAATGGGATGCTTTAATAACTTGACAATTCTTTTCAGCACATGTTTATAACTTTTCAATATTTAAACGACAAAATTCATATGAGCAAGATGCAAATACACTACAATTATTCCAATCCCCAGAGTCTGTAATTATGAGCATGTCCCAGTACCAGGGGGACAGGCTCTGGACTCTACAGCTACCCTGGAGTTCAGATATATCTAGCTGACACAATGGTCCCCAGGTTCTAAAACACAGTGTGAGGAATGACACTGCACTGGCATGCTCAGGGCTCCCTGCAGCATTTCTCTTACGGGGGGGGAGGTAGGATCGTGGAAATGTGAGTGAAAGGTTGGGAGCCCCAAGGAAGCATTGACAAGGAGACAGTTCACAGCCATCCAGAGCTAGGCACACAGCACTGTGGGCCACAGACCTCAACCATAGCAAGTCTCAGGTAATCCATCAGATTTCTTTGCACTTTTCTTTGTTTAATAATCCCAAGGGGGATGGGAATTTGACACCTCACTGTGTAGACCTATCAAAAGGCTTCTGGTTACACGCTTCTTACATTTATATTGGAAGTTTAGATGACATTTTAAATGTTTTAATTATTGACTTAAAGTCAGGAAAAGGTCTGCAGAGCTTCCCCAACTCCTCTAAGTCATTTGAGGAAAATGCACAAACTCCTGGGAGCCAGGCAGGGACAAGAGCAAAGCAGATGTATTATTCCTAGAATGTGGCCGAATGGTTAGCGTCACACTGGGCATACCTCAGGGAGGCAGAGCTCTGAGGACTAGCTGTCCTAAGGATGTCACACTGTTGTAGGGTTTCACTCTACTTGTTGTCCTTGAGGTCACCACATTCCTCATAGTCTCTGAGTTGCATGGAAACTCCAAGGGTGCCTCCAGCCCCTCACTGGGCAGTGTCCTTAGCACATATATTATTAGTGACTGATCTTTGCCAAGCAATGCTGCTGGAGCGAGTTAATGATTCATCCACCCCATCTGAAAGAACTTAGAGATGTAGATTGTTAACAATGACCAACACCCGGAGAATAAAGTCAGGTTAAGATGGGTTTTGCTAATGGCTTTGCTGTAGAAAATCTTAGGGAGCAAACTTAGAGTTCAGAAAGGCACTGGTTTGATTACTGAGCAAGGGATTTGGTCAGGTCCTGGAACAAGGACAAGCATCCCAGCCAGCACTAGCTGATGTGCCTTCTTGCTAAAGCTGAGTGGTGAGCAGGGTGATGATTGATTTCTTGTGCCCATTCTTGCCCTTGTCTTCCTGATGTGATTTAATAAAACCTGTTAGTGAGTGGGTGTGCACCTTGAGGATTTAAGAAGAAATGACTGACTGTTTTTATATAAAACCTTAGATTTGTGACTCTTTTATGATTTTATAAGGTTAATTTTAAGATAAATAATAAAATAATGAACCTTTCTTATGTAACCACAAATTGCCACCTGCCAGTGAAAGAATCAGGTTGAGAAAACTCCCTTACTTGCTTACACTTTGTTAATCTCTAACAAGTTACTTAGTTACAAATGTAGTGTTGGAAATAATTTGTTTTTTTTTTAACCTGTACTATATAAAATGCTTATTCAGGTTAGGATATTGGGAAACATGTTTTCCTACATATACTCGTTGTACTCGATCACTTAATAAAAAATAGAATGTAACCACATTATGATTTTTGTACTGCTTGGAGGACTTTGCTGGGATCTATAATCTATAGAAGGAAAATTAAAGTTGATTGTAGTTTACAAAAGTTTGCTTAATCCACCAAATGCATGAGTCTTTGCTCCATCCACCCAGAGTTTGAATGTGTATGTATGCATGTATGTATGTATGTATGTATGTATGTATGTACGTATGTATGTATATGTGTGGAGTTATTGGAGCTTGCTCATTAGAACCTTGCTTCATCCACTAGGTGTTTGTGCATGTGTGTATGATTCTTCCATCGCTTCTTGCTGGCCATAGAAAGCTTATCACTGTCCCCTCTCCCTTGGGAGAATTTGACAAGCCCCAGTGTATCAACTTTTGTGCCTTCAGAGAAAAGTCTGCTGGCTGATCTATTGCCAGCAGATCGATTGCTGGCAATCGACTGCCGACACTAAACCCTGCCTCAGTTTACTCTGGATGTCAAAGCTGGTCTCCAATAACAAACTATGGCCACCTTCAGCACTTACTCTATACCAAATAAATAAATAAATAAATAAATAATTATAAATCCACTTCTGTGTTTGCTAGGCCCCGGCATAGCCTCAAAAGAGACAGCTATATCAGGGTAAATAAGCAAGCCAGGTATTTATCTCAACGCTCATCTCAGCATTAGCAACTATTTGTTTCTTTCTTTCTTTTTTAATTTTTTAAATTAGGTAGTTTCCTCATTTACATTTCCAATGCTATCCCAAAGTTCCCCATACCCCCACCCACTCCCACTTCTTGGCCCTGGCATTCCTTTGTACTGAAACATCTAAAGTTTGCAAGACCAATGGGCCTCTCTTTCCAATGATGGACAACTAGGCCATCTTTTGATACATATGCAGTTAGGGACATGAGCTCTGGGGGGTACTGGTTAGTTTATATTGTTGTTCCACCTATAGTGTTGCAGACTCCTTTAGCTCCTTGGGTACTTTCTCTAGCTCCTCCATTGGGGGCCCTGTGATCCATCCATTAGCTGACTGTGAGCATCCACTTCTGTGTTTGCTAGACCCCGGCGTAGTCTCACAAGAGACAGCTATATCAGGGTCCTTTCAGCAAATGCTAATGTATGCAATGGTGTCAGCATTTGGAGGCTGATTATGGGATGGATCCCTGGGTAAGGCAGTCTCTAGATGGTCCATCCTTTTGTCTCAGCTCCAAACGTTTTCTCTGTAACCCCTTCCATGGGTGTTTTGTTCCCAATTCTAAGAAGGGGCAAAGTGTCCGCACTTTGGTCTTTGTTCTTCTTGAGTTTCATGTGTTTTGCAAATTGTATCTTGTATCTTGGGTATTCTAAGTTTCTGGGCTAATATCCACTTATCAGTGAGTATATATCATGTGAGTTCTTTTGTGATTGGGTCACCTCACTCAGGCTGATACCCTCCAGGTCCATCCATTTGCCTAGGAATTCCATAAATTCATTCTTTTTAATAGCTGAGTAGTACTCCATAGTAAACACATTTTCTGTATCCATTCCTCTCTTGAGGGACACCTGGATTCTTTCCAGCTTCTGGCTATTATAAATAAGGCTACTATGAACATAGTGGAGCATGTGTCTTTCTTACCAGTTGAAACATCTTCTGAATATATGCCCAGGAGAGGTATTGTGAAATCCTCCAGTGGTACCATGTCCAATTTTCTGAGAACCACCAGACTGATTTCCAGAGTGGTTGTACAAGCTTGCAATCCCACCACCAATGGAGGAGTGTTCTTCTTTCTCCATATCCTCACCAGCATCTGCTGTCACCTGAATTTTTGAATTTTAGGTGTGGCTGTCTTCTTTTACGTTTGTTGAAGGATTACTTTCTTGCTTTGTCCAGAGCATAGTTTCTGTCCTTGTATTGATGTTTTCCCATTATTATCCTTTGAAGGGCTAGATTCGTGGAAAGATATTGTGTGCATTTGGTTTTGTCACAGAATACTTTGGTTTCTCCATGTATGGTAATTGAGGGTTTTGCTGGGTAGCCTGGGCTGACATTTGTGATCTCTTAGTGTCTGTATAACATCTGTCCAGGCTCTTCTGGCTTTCATAGTCTCTGGTGAGAAGTCTGGAGTAATTCTAATAGGCCTGCCTCTATATGTTACTTGACCTTTTTACCTTACTGCTTTTAATACTCTGTTTTTATTTAGTACGTTTGTTGTTCTGATTATCATGTGTTGGGAGGAATTTCTTTTCTGGTCTAGCCTATTTGGAGTTCTATAGGCTTCTTGTATGTACATGGGCAACTCTTTCTTTAGTTTTGGGAAGTTTTCTTCTATAATTTTGTTGAAGATATTTGCTGGCCCTTTAAGATGAAAATCATCATTCTCATATACTCCTATTATGCTTAGGTTTGGTCTTCTTATTGTTTCCTGGATTTCCTTGATGTTTTGAGTTAGGATCTTTTTGCATTTTGCATTTTCTTTGATTGTTGTGTCCATGTTCCCTGTGGAATCTTCTGCACCTGAGATTCTCTCTCCATCTCTTGTGTTCTGTTGCTGATGCTCGCATCTATGGTTCTTGATTTCTTTCCTAGGATTTCTATCTCCAGAGTTGTCTCCCTTTGGGTTTTCTTTATTGTTTCTACTTCCATTTTTACATCATGGATGGTTTTGTTTAATTCCATTACCTGTTTGGTAGTGTTTTCCTGTAACTCTCTAAGGGATTTTTGCATTTCCTCTGTAAAGGCTTCTAGCAGTTTACCTGTACTTTCCTGTATTTCCTTATTAAAGTCCTCCATCATCATCATCAGAAGTGAATTTAGATCCATGTCTTGCTTTTCTGGTGTGATGGTGTATCCAGGACTTGCTATGGTAGGAGAGTTTGGTTCTGATGCTGCCAAGTAACCTTGGTTTCTGTTGCTTCTGTTCTTATGCTTTGCACCCTGCCATCTGATTATCTCAAGTGCTTGCTGCCCTCAATATATCTGATTGGAGCCTGTCCTTCCTATAATCCCAGTTGATTCAGAACTCCTCAGAGTCCAGCTTTCTCTGTGATCCTTTGACTTGGGCTTCTGTGAACCTGAGATTCTGGGTGTATCAGAGTTTTTGGCAGTCAAGCTTCCTCTGAGACCCTGAAATACTTGTGTGACCCAGCTCCTGTTATGCTGGGATCCTGTTGTCCTAAGTTCCTTGGCGTGTTACAGTGCCTGGAAGTGGTGTCTCCTTTGAGGACTGTGGAGCTGTCTGGTCTGTTCAAAACCAAGGTAAACCAGGACTGATCAAAAGGATCCTGAGCCTCTGGTTAGGAAGGGCTCTGGTGTCCTTGTTCCTGCTCTCACAGTCCCGTCACAATTGGATTGGAACAGATGTTGTGTTCCACTCACCAGTGATCCTAAGATCGAGTGGAGAGTTCTCTAGGGACCCTGGGGGTGTCTGCTGACTCCTCGCTCTAGGTGGCCGGTGCTGGCACTAACCGGAAGGGCGTTTTATTGCATCTTTTTATGCTGTGTGTGGTTGATATCTCTGAGAGGACTGCTCTTTTCTGAAGAGACACTGAGAAGGAGAGGATCTGGGGAAGGAGGGGAGGTAGAGGGAAGCCTGAACGAGTGGAGGGAGGGGAAACTGTGGTCAGAATGGATTGTATGAGAGAAGATTAGATACAAAGAAAAAGAAAAAGAACCTATTGAGTCCAATTAGTGTTGCCACAATTACATGAGTATAGAAGTTCTACCTGTGGTATTATGGACAAGCTACCAGGGGCTCAATCCCTAAAGAAAACTGACCTTTCTCTCTTCTGAGAGTCATGGACTTCTTAAAACTTCTCAACTAGGAGTGAGACCTTGTGACTCCTCTCTTCATAATGCTGAAATGTTGACTAGATTGTTCTTGTGACGGTCTTGTGTAGACAACTATAGCTATTTAGGAGTGCAACTGCCTGTCATGTCCAGAAGACAGTTTTGAAGCTACTGTCCACAAACTCTGGACCTTACAATCTTTCTACCCCCTCTTCTGTGAAGTTCCCTGAGCTTTATGGGAAGGAGCTCTGATATGGATGCCCCATTTGGGGATAAGTAGCCCAGAGTCTCTTATTCTGTCAACTTTGATAATTTGAGTTCTCCATATTAATTTCCCTCATTGCCAACCCAACCCAACCCAACTCAACCCAACCCAACTCAACCCAACCCAACCCAACTCCAAACAATAGCATTGAGCTGGGCTAATGTATGTGTATGAGGATAAGTATTTAGAAGGCAGGGAGATACTATGTCAATTAAGCAGAATATAAGATTCTCCCCTAGGTTCTATCACCTTTCTAGTCAAGGATTTTTTTTTTAATGACAGATCTATCCTACTAGGCATGATTTCTTCTGTTGAGCAGGGCCTTACATCCAGACAGTCAACTGTTGGCTACCCCTGTTCAAGATACTCACGTAACCATTATTATACCAACGGATCTATCCATCTATCTATCTATCTATCTATCTATCTATCTATCTACCTACCTATCTATCTATCCATCTATCTTTCCAGGTGAGTTGTTTCTGTAGTTCACAGGGTTCACTGCTGAGTAAGACTTGGTGACTTTTCGTTCCTATCTGCCTGCCTAGCAGCTTATGGCAGGCACTATGAAAGCTAGCCAGCAGGAAGGAAGCTTCCAGTTAATTATCAGCTTGATTTCTCCATGTCCTATGTCCAAATTGGGTTATGTCTTCACCAGTAGTGTCTTACCATCAAGTTCTGGTGGGTAGCCAAGCAATAGTTTGTATTAAGAGGCAGACTCTCTTTCTCTCTATTTTTCCCCAAGATCTGGTTTCTCTGTGTAACCCTGGCTATTCTGGAACTCACTCTGTAGATCAGGCTGGCTGCCTCTGTCTCTGCCTCTTGAGTTCTGGGATTAAAGGTACATGCTTCCATAGCCTGGATCTCTCTGATTTGTTCATATATGCATTCATAGCTATGAAACTTTCTTCTTTGAGTTGCTATAGCCGTATACCTAAGGTTTTGGTAAATTGTATTTTATCTTCTTCTGGTTTTTTTTTTTAAGTTAGAAATTATTTAAATAGCATTTCTTAAGTTTGAGTTGTGTGTTGGTGCACATATGTGTATGTGTGTGGAGATCAGAGGAAAAGTTACAGAAGTTGACCATTTTGTTTACCACGTGGGCTATGGGGATCAAACTCAGGTTGGTAGGCTCAAAAGCAAATACCTTTACTTTGAGCCTTTTCAGTGCCTTAATTTTTTAAGTTTGTGTGTGTGTGTATGTGTGTGTGTGTGAGAGAGAGAGAGAGAGAGAGAGAGAGAGAGAGAGAGCAGTACACATAAATGTACATGCAAATACAACACACAAGTGTTGATATCAGAGGAAAATTTATGGAAGTTCTTCTTCTACCATGTGAGTTCCAGGCATTGAACTCAGATTGTCAGGTTTGACATGAAATGCTTTTACCTGCTGAGTCATCTTGCTGGTCCCTTTATAACCTGTGATGTCTAATTTTGGTTGTCAACTTGGCTGCATCTGTAATCAACTAAAACCCAAGCATCTAGCCATGCCTGTGGGGAATTGTCTTGATTGGATCATTTTAAGTTAGGAGACGTACCCTAGATCTAGACAATTTCAGGTGAGAAAACCCACCCAAATCTGGGCCACACCTTCTGTTGGCATCCCACATAAAAGGATATGGAAAAAGGAAGCTTTTGCTTTTTGCCTGCTTGCTCTAGCCTTGCTAGCATATACATTACTTCACTGGCATTGGAGCCTACTTTTTTTTCAATTTTTTATTAGGTATTTTCTTCATTTACATTTCAAATGCTATCCCGAAAGTCCCCTATACCCTCCTCCCACCCTGCTCCCCTACCCACCCACTCCCACTTTGAGCCTACTTTTATACTGAAGATAGCCCAGCTTTATGGACTAAACAACTACCGAATTCTTGGACTTTGTGTTCATATCCAGCCATTGTTGGATTAGCCTGATACACACACACACACACACACACACACACACACACACATATGGAGAGAGAGAGAGAGAGAGAGAGAGAGAGAGAGAGAGAGAGAGAGAGAGAATGGTCATGGCATTCATCAGAGCAACAGAAATGAACTAAGGGAAATCTATTCCAATAAATTCCTCATATTTTTTTTCCTGTATTCAAATTGCTCTTTCATTCATTTAATTTATTATTTTTGACAACTTAATGTAAGTTTGACAATTCCATACTTAAACACAGCTTACCCAAGGTATCACTGCACAGATATACTCAAGAGACAGTTACTGGCCCTTCTGAACAATTATAATGCATACTGGTATCCTCTATGGAACAAAAAGTCTAAAGTCCCACACTCTTTTTCTTTTTGTGAGTATTAAACTACTAGCAGAAGCTGTTAACAGTGAATATTTTTACATGCCATTGAGCTGTAGATTGCAAAGGCCTCTGAATCCCTACTGTTCTCCCACATTTACCTCCTTTGAGCACATCTAAGAGCTCCAACTATCTAATGTGCCCTGGATTTCTTTCACTTCCTAATAAGTGAATATTAATACTAATAATACTAATGATAATTGATACTAATAATAATTAGTAGTATTGCTAGAAAAATATATCTGCATAAATTCCTAATCCAGAGCTAAATACTTCTAAGATGCTTATCTTTATAGCAATTAGTACCTCTTTAAGGTGAGGAAGTCATATTCTGGTTCATGTTTGTTTCCCTTTTTCCTTTTCTCCTTCCTTTCCTTTCTAAGAAATAACTGCTATGACAATAGATAGGATCACTCTTCTTATATAAAAACAATAAAATTATAATTTTAGGATACTTTTGTATTTACAGATTCATTGCATAAATAGTACAAAAAGTCTCCTAACAACCTACACCCAGTTTTCCCTAGCACTATTGCTTAGTTGTATTGTGTGTTTATCATCAATAATGAACCAATACTGATATATATATATATATATATATATATATATATATGACAGAATTAATTCAGATTCCTTTTAGCTTTTCCCTAATTCCCTTTTCCTGTTCCAATATTCATCCATGACACTTAAACAGTCCTTAGGTCTCTTTAGACTGTGATTGGCAGGGCAGTTCCTCAGATTTGTTTGGTTTTTGATGACTTTGATATTCATGAAGAATCCTACTCATGTTTTATAGAATATTCAACAATTGAATTCTAGCCACTGTTGCTTTCATGACTGCATAGTAGTTATAGAATTTAGGGGAATAAAGTACACTGTGGTATGATGAACATTGTTGGTATTAATATTATCAGGTTGTAGTAGTATTTGTTACCTTTCTCAGTGTTTATCTTCCTTCTCTGAGTGGTACACCTTGGAAGCAATTTTGTAACTTCAAGTCATACTGATGGAATAAATAGTCAAACTCTACCACTGTGGGGAGTGTCTACATAAACTATTTGGACTTCTTCAGTCCAGGTAATTTGTTTATCTGTTCTCATTTATTTATTCAATCATTTATGTTGATGTTGATTTACAAATGTTTGTTTTGGACTTTCACTTATAATTTAATACTGCTTCATTCATTTCCTTGCTCAGTTGTTCTAGGCTTGACCATTAATAGCTTTCAATCAGATACTGCCTATATTTTTTAGGCACTTTTATATTACTGTGACTAATTATGTGGCATAAACAACTTCAAGGAAAAAAGATTAATTTAACTTTCAAAGACTTTCAAAGTCAATCAACACAGGAAAGGCATGGTGGAGCAACTCACATAGTAGTGATCAAGAATAAAAGATTAAGGATGGCTACATTAAAGAGTGCTTTCATTTTTCCTTTTATCCCATCAAACTCCCCAGCCTTTCTCCCCTGGTTCAGAGTTCTGTATGAAAGTACCCACACAAATTGACTCAGAATGCTTTACTCATTCCTAGGACTTTATTAAAATGAACTGAAAGCCAGGGCTCATTATCATGTTTGATTGGTTTGTTAGCCCTCATTTACCTTTCCAGAGCCACAAGATCTTCTGGACTCATTTCTGCTCCAGTCCCCAAATCAAACATTTCTTCAAGCTCCTAGTTCCTTTTATTAGAGAACCATATTAGAAATAAAAGAATGGGGGGCTGGCGAGATGGCTCAGTGGTTAAGAGCACCGACTGCTTTTCTGAAGGTCCGGAGTTCAAATCCCAGCAACCACATGGTGGCCCACAACCATCTGTAACAAAATCTGATGCCCTCTTTTGGAGTATCTGAGGATAGCTACAGTGTACTTACATATAAATAAATAAATAAATAAATAAATAAATAAATAAATAAATAAATCTTAAAAAAAAAGAAATAAAAGAATGACAACTAGATATAGTCATTGCTACTATAATGCCATTGCTTTGCTCTCCCTTCTAATTTGACAGAACAGGAAGACACACACACACACACACACACACACACACACACACACACACACACACATTGATGTTCATACATATATGTGATAGCTATTCTTGGTTGTTAACATTACTACATTTGGAACTAAAACATATTTTTGATGATGTTTTATCTTGGGGGAGGGTGCTTGGTTTGAAGTGAATGGAACCACTTCTAGTCTGGATCTTTAAAGTACTTCAGATTTACATTTAATCTGGGCCACACTTTCTGCTGTAATCTCATATAAGGATATGGAAGAAGGAAGCTTTTCCTCTTTGCCTGATTGTCCTCCCCTTGCTAACAAGGAAATATAGCCTATCTCTTTGGGATTCTGGTGTATAATAAAGACCAGTTCAGACACCCAGCTTTATGAACTCAACAACTACTGGAATCTTAGACTTTGTGCTCACAGCTAAACATTGTTAGATTACCTGGACTGCAGCCTGTAAAGCATTCTAATAAATCACTCCTTTAAAAATATATATTTATTTTTATTTTAGGCACATTGGTGTTTTGCCTTCATGTATGTCTCTATGAGAATATTGGATCCCCTGCAACTGGAGTTATAGACAATTGTGGACTGCCATGTGGGTACTGAGAATTGAACTTATTCATTCTATAAGTTCTGTTACTCAAGAAAACCCTGGGTATAAGCATAGTATATCCAACTCTTCACAGCTGTATTAAGTTATATGTGCTCATCTCCTATCCATCACCACATGGATCATTCTATCCAATTTTCCTTGCTTATTTATAATCCCCTTTTCCAACAGTGAGAAACTAAGCTCTGACTATACTCCAGTCATTTACATAATTGTTTAATTTCATATGCATATATCGTGATCTCAGAATTATCATCCTGTTCTTCCTGGGGTAGAGGAAACCAATGAATAAGAGAATAGTTCCTCTGTTTTTAGACAGAGAATTCTCTCATTTTCAGAATTACATAGGTCAGTACCTTGTTCCTCTCCTCCATTCAATGAAGTTACTTTATTCATGTGCAATAAATTGCTTTTATGGTGTTCTTTATTCCACCATAAAATTTCATATATTCCTTATTTTTTTCAATTTGTATGCATTAACTTTCATTCTTTATTGACTATAATGGTGTGTGGTACTTAACAAATGCTTATTGTCTTGCATTTATCATTGTGGTCACACACAATAATTTTACTAACACAAGCAATCTCTATGTACTTTGTCTATATAATCCCTGTTGGAACCTCAAAATATCTAACAACTACTGTTTACTCTTTTTACATATATTTCCTTATTCCAACATGTCATATAATTATAACCACATTTCAGAATGGTTTATTTCACTTAACAATTTTCATTTAAGTATCACCTCTATGATGGTGCAAAGTATGTTTTTTATGGGTTAATTAAATACTAATTAATTTTTAATTAAGCAATTAAAATATTAATTTTACTACACAAAATGTAGCATACCTTGCTTTTTAATTCATCCAGTGAAAGGCATCTTGTTCCTATTTTTGATGTCATTTTTGTTAACCTAATCATGTAGTTTTTAGATATTTGGCACCCATTTGTGGGAGAAATTTGGAAGAATTTGAGATTTAGGCTAGAGACACTCTAAAATGATTTAACCTCAGTTTAATGAGTGGTTCTAATAAGAACTCAGAAGACCAGAATGTAGATAGGGATGTGAACAGTAAAGATTTGACTTGTTAGGTTTCAAATAGGAATAAATACTTCAATGGGAATTGGAACAAAAACTATTTATTCCATTCTGGCAAACAAATTTCCTATATTTTGTTGTGCTCTGAGACAGTTGGTGTCTAAGTTCAAGGGTCATAGACTTATCAGTCTGTCTGAGGACATTTTGAAGCAGTCAAGTATTTAGGCTGGCTTAAGCTGTTAGAGGCTGTGATGAGTATTACTGACTACTCGCAGCCAAGTTTACAGTGAGAGCTGGCATCAGAAATCATGGCAGAAAGACTCGTAGAACTCACACCTTGTCTGAAAAAAACAAAAGCAGTAGGAAGTTGGGGCTAATGTATTCATAGTATCTGAAGAAATTAACACCAGTAAGTGAACTAAGTACTTTGTATAGGGACAGTAGAAAAATGTCTTTGGGGCATCCTAGACATTCACCAGATACTTACAACTCACCACTGTCTATCTGAGTTAAAGTTTCTATTGCTGTGACCAAATACCATGATCAGAAGTGGCTTGGGGACCAAAGGGGTTATTTTACCTTACACTTCCATCACTGAGGGAAGTCAAGAGAGAAACTCAAGTAGGGCAGGGACCTGGAGGCAAGAATTGATGAGTGTAGGGCAGGAAGCTGAAGGGCAGGTACCTAGAGGTCACCGAAGAGTGCTGCCTACTGGCTGCTCCTCATGGCTTGCTCGGCTTGCTTTCTTATGACACCCAGGGCCAGCATGTCAAAGGTGTCACTCAGGTAGTGATCTGGGCCCTCCAAAGCAACAATCAAGGAAATACACCATAATCTTCCCCATAGGTTAATTTAGTGAAGGCAGTTTCTCAA
Organism: Mus musculus; assembly: GCF_000001635.26. Lineage (NCBI taxonomy): Eukaryota > Metazoa > Chordata > Mammalia > Rodentia > Muridae > Mus > Mus musculus. The sequence goes on from NC_000086.7 coordinate 19,501,597, forward strand.
CTGAGGTTCCCTTTTCTAAAAGAACTCTAGTTTGTACTTAAGTTGATATTAAACTCTTCAGCACAAGTGACTCCTTGTCAACTTGATAGATCACTATTCACCTGTAACATTTCCTCACTTATTTGTCCCCAAGGTGGTATGTTAATATTAATATCACAATATACGATACTTCAACTTTAAGTCCTATAGTCTTCAAAAGTTTAAACACTTTAAAAGTTCAGTCTCTTTAGAACATCCAAAGTCATTCAAAAACTATTCCAGTCTCTTTGAAGTATCTAAAACCTCACTGAAATTTTAATTTCATAATTGTAGACTCCTGTAAAATAAAATATAAGTTACATACTTTCTTACTCCTAGAGGGGAAAATTATGGCACAATCACAAATCAAATCAAACCCAAAATTCATCAGTGTAAAAAGCTCAATGTCAGACATTTGGAATTCTCTCACAATCTGCTGGAGTCCAAAGGGCTTGTTTTGTTTTTTTTTTTTTTTTTTGTTTTTTTTGTTTTTTTTTTTTAAGATTGTTAAAGATTTCTGCATAGTTGTTGTCTCATTTTAACCCACTTATCTGAAGTATTATTCTTTAAACTGGTGCTAATAATATATTTTGATCATATCTATCATTATTATTTCCCTACAATTCTTCCCAGTGCCCCCATCTCCCTCCTAACTTCATGTCCTTTTTTATTGTTACTAATAGACATCTGAATCCAATTAGTGCTATCTATATCTTCATGGATATGTGGCCATCCACTGGGGCATGAGTAACCTAATAATGGCAATGTCTCTGACAGAGTGACTCTCCAGCCCTTGATAGCCATCAATTGGCATCAGCTCTTCTGATATGAATGAGGCCTTAGGGATCATGCCTGCATTCATGCATGCTGGAATTTTGACTACTTGGTCTTATGCATTCTAGCAGCTGTGAGTTCTTATTTGCAAGTCTGGTATGCCATATCCAGAAGTCAGCCCTTTGTAGCTGTGTTCTCTATCCACTGGCTTTTACATACTTCCTGGTCCCATTACTCAAACTTCCCTGACCTTTTGAATAGTGAGATATACATATAGATGCTCCACAATTCAGCACTCCATATTATTTATATTATACACATTGACCATTTATTAGCCTCAGCATTAACCATGACTGACAGCAAAAAGAAACTTATCTGGCCAAAACTGAGAGCAGCACAAATATATGCTATAAACACAAACATGTAGAATGCAGTTTGGCAGCATTTGGTAATATTTTTATATTTTGAATTTCATTTGTTCATTGTTGTTTTGTAGTAGAGAAAATGACTTAGATATGATCAAAACACATTTATAAAATTGTCAAAGCTCGTTTTAAAATCAAATTGTGGAGTAGAGATGAGGCTCGATGCTAGTATTTGCTTAACATGCTCAAGACCCTGGATCAAAATTCCTAGTACTTAAAGAAATGGGAAAAGTCTTTAGTTTATTGCAGCCTTGCTATCCTCACTAATTATAGGAGATGTAGGGCTTGGGGATTTCCTATGTCAACAGTGCTATCTGTATGTACAGGGTTTTCTTTCTCTCCTGTCTGAATAGTTGGTTTATTTCTTATTATCTTATTGTATTGGTTAGAATTCTGCTTAATAGTAGCAGTAAGAGAGGATATACTTGCCTTATTTACCATGATAGGAATAAAATTTCCCATTTCTCCCCATTAAGTATGCTACTTTATAACATTTGTAGATAATCCTTTAAGCAAGGAGGGTTTCCTGTATGTTTAGTTTACTGAGATGATTTGATGACATAAACGCACTTGGGTTTGCTATTACATTGTATCAAACTCTTGGCCCATCCATTGATCAAAATCATAAGATTTTTTTCAGAATGTTGATATCTAATAGGTAATACATATTGTACTCAATGGTTAAACTAAGAAAGAGAATACACAGTTGGGTGAACAGAAAAAGGGGAGATGGAGCTGGCAGGAGTTTGTGGAAAAGGTGGATATAATTGAAACACATGGTGTGAAACTCTCAAAGATCTAGTTTTAAAAATGGAATGCTCTTAATTTTCCAACTTTTTAAACTTGTATCAATAAGCTATTTGCTGTGATCTTTCTAATTATTTTTTAAAATATAGGCATCTAAAGCTATAAATTTCCCTCATAGGTCTGCTTCTAGTGTGTCCCTGAGGTTTTGCTGTGTTGTGTTTACATTCTCATTTAATTTCATAAAATCCTTACTATTTCTTCCTTGATTTCTTCTTTATCATTTATCAATTTATCATTCAGAAATGAGTTGTTTAATATAGAAGAGTTTCATTATTTATGAAAGGTTTGTATTTACCAGTTATTTTTCAATTTTAAGTTTTATTGCATTATGTTCATATAGGATACAAAGAGTGACCTTATAATATTTTTAAATATGTAAGATTTATTTTGTGTCTCAGAATGTGGTCTATTTTAGAATAGCTTCTATGTGCTGCTGAAAAGAGTGTGTTCACTTTGGTGTTTGGATAGAATATTCTGTAGATATCTTTTAAGTTCATTTGATGTGTGATGTCAATTAATTCTGATATTTCTCTTTTTTTGTCTAGATGACCAATCTAGTGGAGAAATTGAAATTACCCACTATTAATTATGTTCACCTGTGTCTTTAAGTCCAGTTGTAGGGTTTTGTTTTGTTTTTAATGAAATTGGGCATCCCAGAGTTTGGTGAATATATGTTTATTGCAGTAATGTCTTTCAGTTAACTTATTCCTTGATTAAAATAAGATGTCCCTTCATCTCATATGATTATGTTTAGTTTGAAGTCTATTTTTGTCAGATAATAGGATAGTGCCTTGTGGGCCATTGGGCTATGCACAGACAGGCTTGTCTCCAGTTGAGCTGAGGTCTGAACCCCAGAAGGGTGATAATTCATCTACATGACACAGTAGGTGTTCCCTCATGCTCCTGGAACTCTGGCTCCTGCCTAAGTGACCAACCCCCCACAGTCCCCACAAGAGAAGCATGGCTAGAAGTCATGTAGGCAATGTCCCAAACTTCTGATCTTCAGACTAAACTCCTCCCCAGTTACCTAGCAACAGTAAAGACCATAAAAGGGGCTGTTAGGCCCCTCCTCACCTCTCTCTTACTTCTCACTCTCACCCTCTCACTCCTCTCTCTTTGTTTTCTCTCCTCTCTCCTCTCTCCTCTCTCTCTCTCCCTCTCCCTCTCCCTCTCCCTCTCCCTCTCCCTCTCCTCTCCTCTCCCTCTCCCTCTCTCTCCTCTTCTCTTTTTCTCCCTGCCTTTCTATAATAAAGCTCTAAAACCATAGAATGTCTCTGCTCATCAAGGCCCACTGAGCTTGGAGGATGGGATAGGCTTTCTCCTAATGAGCCATTTCTAATCTCCAGATGGAAGGCCTTCCTGTGCTCCAGTCAAGATCTGCTGTGCTCACTCTCACCAGTGTGGGAGTCTCTCTTCCCTCTTCCCTCTCTCCTATAACCTTGGGGCTTTAAGAAAGTAGTCACAGGGCTCCCAGGTTGGGCTGCCACTTTTCCACCCCTCGTAGAGTGGGTCGGAGGCTTGGATGCCCACCCGGGTTTGAGTGGAAAGAGTCTGGCAGCCCTCCCACGTCTGCCTGACCAAAACATAGATAGAACTCTGGTGGGGCATGGGTCTATCCTTCCTCTCTTCCCGAGGGCCCCCTTTTTAGTTCCCACAGTGCCTTATAGGGTTTCCATTGTTGTGAAGAGACACTGTGACCAATGCAACTCTTATAAAGAAAAACATTTAATTGGATCTGGCTTACACGTTCAGAGGTTCAGTCCATTATCATCATGTTGGGAAACAGCAATGTGTAACCAGACATGGTGCTGGTGGAGATGAGAGTTCTATATCTTAGTCCAAAGGCAGCAGAAGTGAACTACATTTCAAAGGCAGTCAGGAGGAGACTAGATCACACTTGCCAGACTTGAGCATACATATGAGATCTTAGTGCCCACCCCCACAGGGACACACTTTCTGTAGAAAGCCCAAACTACTCAAAGCCATATCTCCTAATAGTGCCACTCACTATGGGCCAAGCATTCAAACACAGCGGTCTATGGGAGCCATACCTGTGCAAACTACTGCAGATAGTGCTTGCTTCCTGGTCCTGTTTGATTGGATTACTTTTGTCCATCATTTTACTCTAAGGTGGTGCCTATCTTTAAAACTCAGAACTGTTACTTGTAGGCAGCAAATAGATAAATTTTATTTCTCCATCCATTCAGTCAGTCTGTGGTTTTTGATTGGGTAATTGTGGTAACTGATCTTTAAAGTTATTGAGATGTGTATGGTAATTCTGATCATTTCAATGGACATATCTACCAAACACTTTCTCGCCTCAGATTTAGGGAACAAGGCAGAGAAGGGAGCAGAAAGATTGTAAGAGCCAGAGGATCAGGGAGTTTGCTTTGTAGTTGTGACTTCTACCAGTATCAGAAGCTACAGCTATAAAGTCTCACCAACATGACTACCCAAATGTGAGATGAACAGAAATCACAGCAATGGACATGACAAATTGGATGATGAAAAGTTCACAAAGCCTCAGCTCTACATAAAGAACTATAGGGGAAAAAAAAAGACAACCAAAAAACAAACAAAAGGAAAACCCCCCCAAAATAAACAAAACAAAACCAAAAAAACCTAATCAGGACAGATTCACATCAAGTTCAAAGACTGCCTGGGTTATGTGAAATACTGTCTCAAAAACTAACTAAATCTTATATTCCATCATTGGTATCTTGAGAAAGTGCAAAGTATATATAACTAAAATTCAACAGTAATTATAGCTGGTTCCAACCTAGTCTACCCAATATGAAATCCATTAGTTTCGTGTGGGTGCTGAATTCAAATTGAGATCCACAATAAATATAAACCACACACCACGTTTTAGAAACAATATAAAAATATTGTTTTTGTTTGTTTGTCTTCGAAACAGGGTCTCACTGTGTAGCTATGGCTGTATTGGAGCTCACTATGTAGACTAGACTGGCCATGAACTTAAAGAGATGTCTCTGAAACTTTCTCATGAGTTCTGGGATTAAAAGCAGGCACCACCACAACCAGCTGAGAAAAATATTTTATTAGTGCCTTAACAATGCACAAATGCATAAGAGACAGTTAAGTACCATGGACCCCCATCTATTTTGGAGCTATGTACATATACACCCACAGTAATGCACTTGACAGTATAGTTCCTTCAACTACAATTAAATGCACACAAAATCCTCTCCAAACAATACATCTAGCAACCCTCAAACTCTTTCAACTCCCCACATGCTTTGGGTTACATGTACTCCCATATCTGAAAAATTTATATATATGTATATAAATATATATATTTTTTCCCTGCTTCTGTTAACAACCAAAATTAGACAGTTTATATTCAACATTTCAACATACTGTGTTCTTTTGTAACCTTTTAGGAAGAGTATCTTACTAACCTTTTTATACCTATGTGTAATTGGGCCTGTATAATACTAAATTCTGGTGCATTATGAGAAGAAATAAGCAGAGCAGAGAAATGATTATATAAACTAATCAGTAAATCAAAATAGAAAACCATCCAAACTATGTTCCTTAGTAACTAGCTCCCCTTGTCTTGAACTCCATAAAAACAAAACAAAATAAAACAAAACAAAATAAAACCCTGAACCTTAATTTGGCCCTGAATAATCATTACTCATGTGGCCTGCTGTCAAAATTGACAGTGGATTCCCCTATAATCTGCATTATGACTTTGCTTCAGTAAATTTATCTTGCTTCTTTTGCAAAATCTGTGAGCCTTTATTTTCAATTCTTAGGATAAGCAGCCAAGAACTAAGAAGTGCAACCCTGTGCAAACCCTGACAACCATAACAATCATATCATCTAACATTTAAATTACAGTAATTAGGATGCAATATATGAAGTTATAATTTATTTTCTCTTGCTTTGATTAGAAATGGGAAGGTGGGGGATAAAGAAAAGACAGACACAGGGAAAGAAAGATGGGGTTGGGTGGACTGGGTTTGTGCATCAGAAGCCACACCATTCTGAAAGTTTGTCATGTTTATTATATAGATTGAACAGAGAGTTGCATAATGCTGAACAAAGAGACAGGTTGTTACATACTGCTGAACAAGGAGCCAGCTTAAGCTATTCTAAGTGGAAACAGACACTGTAGTGGAGAATGCTAAAGGCTCTTAACATTCAGGTGAAGAAAACCTCGTGAACATTTTCTGCACACACTGCCAACATTTACCCAGAGAATCTCAAAGAAGATGTTGGCATTGTCCTCTGAGCTTCACCCCATGGTAAGGGAAATAGAAGGCTTTGTCATTCTCCCATGGGTCTGAGGCTCTGGAGTCCTTGACATGGTGATGCCCATGTCAATACTACATATTTACTCAGGACTTCACTCACACAGGGGCTTCTCTTCTCCCCACAGAGCTACATCTTCAGGACCAAGAGTATTATTTTTTAAGGAAAATATTCTAATATTTTCTCTTAAGGGAAACCCATGTTGACTAGTATAAGAAAATAAGTCTCAGTGATTATAAAGTAAGTCTTATAAAGCTATACTATAGTTTGACTTTAGAATTGTATCCAAAATCTCATGTTTAAAGACTTTGTTCTTTGTCTCTAGCTTAATGCTTTTGGAAGAGGGTAGGTGTCCTTATAAGTTAAGGTATAGTATGAAGTAAGATGTGATTGGAGACATGTATTTGAAATGGGATGAAAAGACCCTAAATTCTTCTCTCCTTTTAAAAAAATACCATTTATTAATTGCATACATATATGTATATATATATGTATATATAAAACATATTTCAGACTCTCACTGTCATCTCCTCCTCTTTTCCACCTTCCTTCATCCTTCACCTTTAAAAACATTACACTTATTTATTTATTTATTCATTCATTTATTTGTTGTATTGTGTGAGTATGTGTGGAGGTCAGAAGAGAACTTGTGGGAAACAGTTTTCTCCTTCCACTATGTGACTGAACTCAGGCTTGGCAACCAGTGCCTTTATCCACTGAGCCATTTCATTGTCTCCCTTCTTTGTCTTTCATTCCCTTGTCATGAGGTAGATAAGCTTCCTCTGTTATATATTTCTGGCATAAAGTATTATGCTTCCATTGGCTTAAATAAGAGAGCCAAATAATTATAAACTGAAAGTAGAGCATTTATTTTTTTCAGATGACTATCTCAGGTATTTGTTGCAGTGAGAGAAACATGATTAGAATGATTATTTCTCAAATGATAGGTGATAGTTAATTTTAAGTATTGCCATATAGTTTTTAATAAGTAGATAAATCATGCTGTAAAGGAGCAATTTGAAAATTATACTTTTCTGAGATAAAGTGACCACAATAGTTTGAAATTACTTATCATGCTCATAGGACTATCAAGCCAAAGCCAACCAGCAACCAAGTGAGTTGACTTTGTTTCACTAAGATATTTATTTCTTTTTTGAGGAGAAGGAATGTTGAGATTAAGTCTCATGTTGCAACCTAGGTTGGCATTGACTTAAAAGTTGGCCAAGAATTTTCAGCAATCCTCCTGCCTTGGCCTTACAAGTGCAGGGATTATAGGTTCATGCCACCACAGTGGCCCATTAAAAGTTTATTGTTCATATAGGTTTACAAGTTAGACTACTCTTCAAATTCATTAGTCAAATGTGTTGAGTATACATCCCTACCCTGATGCTGACTGAGTAATTTTTTCTCCTTTATCATGCCATCAGTTTTCCTTTTCTGGATGAATCTTTTTTTTTTCCCCTGATACTCAGGAAACCCAAACATTTGAGACTAGTATGACATTGACCAAAAGTGGTGGTTGAGGTTCAACCAGGAAGGAACAGGATTCAGGGAGGAGGACTGGAATTTGCACATTCTAACTCAGAGGTTCAGTTATCACAGGTGTCTTAGCATGTAGGAGGTTCCACAAATCCCATTTAGAGCAGATCAAATATGAGTTCCTATTCGTGTTCTGCTCATCACTATGCCCTGAGTCCTAAAGATGGTTAAGACAAATTGCTGAATGGATGGATGTTTCATCAAGTTCATACATACACAAATGAATGAATAAAAATAAACGCTCTCTTCTCAAGAATCTGAAGGCCGCCTTTCCAAAAAAAAAAAAAAAAAAAAAAAAAAAAAAAAAAAAAAAGGAAAGGTTCAGTCCAAGAAAGACTGTCTTAAATTTCTTCTCATCTCCTTTATTTTAGTGCCATTATGTTCTAATAAATTCTAGCTTGTGTTCCAGGCCCACATTATCTCCTAATCCTTTCCAATAGTCTTAACGTCTTATTCTGCAAAGAGAAAAAAAAATCTCATAAACAAGCAAAAACTCTCTAAATGCTAATGTTGGCCCTGACTATCTACCAGGATCATGCCAAGCATCTTTCTTCAACCTTGAGATTTATTTTTAACAAATTTTAAAAAAATTTTTATTAGGTGTTTTCCTCATTTACATTTCCAATGCTAACCCAAAAATCCTCCATACCCTCCACCCATACCCTATCCATCCACTCCCACTTCTTGGCCTTGGCGTTCCCCTGTACTGGGGCATATAAAGTTTGCAAGTCCAATGGGCCTCTCTTTCAACTGATGGCCGGCTAGGCCATCTTCTGATAGATATGAACTAGAGACATGAGTTCCAGGGAGTACTGGTTAGTTCATATTGTTGTTCGATCTATAGGGTTTCAGATCCCTTTAGTTCCTTGGATATATTCTCTAGCTCCTCCATTGGCGGCCGTGTGATCCATCCAATAGCTGATTGTGAGCATCCACTTCTGTGTTTGCTAGGCCTCAGCATAGTCTCACAAGAGACAGCTATATCACGGTCCTTTCAGCAAAATCTTGCTAGTGTATGCAATGGTGTCTGCGTTTGGTGGCTGATTATGGGATTGATCCCCGGATATGGTAGTCTCTAGATGGTCCAACATTTTGTCTCAGCTCCAAACATTGTCTCTGTAACTCCTTTCATGGGTGTTTTGTTCCCAATTCTAAGAAGGAGCAAAGTGTCCACACTTTGGTCTTCATTCTTCTTGAGTTTCATGTGCTTTGTAGCTTATATCTTGGGTATTCTAAGTTTCTGGGCTAATATCCACTTATCAGTGAGTACATATCATGTGAGTTCTTTTGTGATTGGGTTACCTCACTCAAGATGATGCCCTCCAGATCAATCCATTTGCCTAGGAATTTCATAAATTCATTCTTTTTAATAGCTGAGTAGTATTCCATTGTGTAAATGTACCACATTTTCTGTATCCATTCCTTTATTGAGGGGCATCTGGGTTCTTTCCAGCTTCTGGCTATTATAAATAAGGTTGCTATGAACATAGTAGAGCATGTGTCTTTCTTACCAGTTGGAACATCTTCTGGATATATGCCCAGGAGATGTATTGCTGGATTCTCTGGTAGTACTATGGCCAATTTTCTGAGGAACTGCCAGACTGATTTCCAGAGTGGTTGTACAAGCTTGCAATCCCACCAACAGTGAAGGAGTGTTCCTCTTTCTCCACATCCTCACCAACATCTGCTGTCACCTGAATTTTTGATCTTAGCCATTCTGACTGGTGTGAGATAGAATCTGAGGGCTGTTTTGATTTGCATTTCCCTGATGATTAAGGATGCTGAACATTTTTTCCAGGTGCTTCTCAGCCATTCAGTATTCCTTGGGTGAGAATTCTTTGTTTATCTCTGAGCCCCATTTTTAAATGGGGTTATCTGATTTTCTGGAGTCCACCTTCTTCAGTTCTTTATATATATTAGATATTAGCCCCCTATCGGATTTAGGATAGGTAAAGATCCTTTCCCAGTCTGTTCGTGGCCTTTCTGTCTTATTGATGGTGTCTTTTGCCTTACAGAAGCTTTACTATTTTATGAGGTCCCATTTGTCAATTCTCGATCTTACAGCACAAGCCATTGCTGTTCTATTCAGGAATTTTTCCACTGTGTCCATATCTTCGAGGCTTTTCCCCACTTTCTCCTCTATAAGTTTCACTGTCTCTGGTTTATGTGGAATTCCTTGATCCATTTAGATTTGACCTTAGTACAAGGAGATAGGAATGGATCAATTCGCATTCTTCTACATATTAACTGCCAGTTGTGCCAGCACAATTTGTTGAAAATGCTATCTTTTTTCCAAGGGATGGTTTTAGCTCCCTTGTCAAAGATCAAGTGACCATAGGTGTGTGGGTTCATTTCTGGGTCTTCAATTCTAATCCACTGGTCTACGTGTCTGTCACTATAACAGTACCATGCAGTTTTTATCACAATTGCTCTGTAGTAAAGCTTTAGGTCAGGCATGGTGATTCCACCAGAGGGTCTTTTATCCTTGAGAAGAGTTTTTGCTATCCTAGGTTTTTTGTTATTCCAGATGAATTTGCAGATTTCTCTTTCTAATTCGTTGAAGAATTGAGTTGGAATTTTGATGGGGATTGCATTGAATCTGTAGATTGCTTTTGGCAAGATGGCCATTTTTACAATGTTGATCCTGCCAATCCATGAGCATGGGAGATCTTTCCGTCTTCTGAGATCGTCTTTAATTTCTTTCTTCAGAGACTTGAAGCTCTTTCCATACAGATCTTTCACTTCCTTAGTTAGAGTCATGCCAAGATATTTAATATTATTTGTGACTATTGAGAACGGTGTTGTATCCCTAATTTCTTTCTCAGCCTGTTTATTCTTTGTGTAGAGAAAGGCAACTGACTTGTTTGAGTTAATTTTATATCCAGCCACTTCACCGAAGCTGTTTATCAAGTTTAGGAGTTTTCTGGTGGAATTTTTAGGGTCACTTATATATACTATCATATTATCTGCAAATAGTGATATTTTGAATTCTTCCTTTCCAGTTTGATTCCCCTTGATCTCCTTTTGTTGTCAAATTGCTCTGGCTAGGACTTCAAGTACAATTTTGAATAGGTAGGGAGAAAGTGGGCAGCCTCGTATAGTCCCTGATTTTAGTGGGATTGCTTCTAGCTTCTCAGCATTTACTTTAATGTTTCTACTGGTTTGCTGTAGGTTTCTTTTATCATGTTTAGGTATGGGCCTTGAATTCCTGATCTTTCTAAGACTTTTATCATGAATGGGTGTTGGATTTTTTCAAATGCTTTCTCTGAGTCTATCGAGATGATCATGTGGATTTGTCTTTGAGTTCCTTTATATAATGGATTATGTTGATGGATTTTCATATATTAAACCATCCCTGCATCCCTGGGATGAAACCTACTTGGTCAGGATGGATGATTGTTTTAATGTGTTCTTGGATTTGGATAAAGAGAATTCTATTGAGTATATTTGCATCGAAATTTATAATGGATATTGGTCTGAAGTTCTCTATCTTTGTTGGATCTTTCTGTGGTTTAGATATCAGAGTAATTGTGGCTTCATAGAATGAATTGGGTAGAGTACCTTCTGCTTCTATTTTGTGGAATGGTTTGTGCAGAACTGGAATTAGATCTTCTTTGAAGGTCTGATAGAACTCTGCCCTAAACCCATCTGGTCCTGGGCTTTTTTTGTTTGGGAGACTATTAATGACTGCTTCTAATTCTTTAGGGGGTATGGGACTGTTTAGATCATTACCTTGATCCTGATTTAACTTTGGTACCTGGTATCTGTCTAGAAATTTTTCCATTTCATCAAGGTTTTCCAGTTTTGTTGAGTATAGCCTTTTGTAGAAGGATCTGATGGTGTTTTGGAACTCTTCAGGATCTGTTGTTATGTCTCCCTTTTCATTTCTGATTTTGTTAATTAGGATGCTGTCCTGTGCCCTCTAGTGAGTCTGGCTAAGGGTTTATCTATCTTGTTGATTTTCTCAAACAACCAGCTCCTCTTTTTGTTGATTCTTTGACTAGTTCTTCGTGTTTCCACTTGGTTGATTTCGCCCCTGAGTTGGATTATTTCTACTCCTCCTGGGTGAATTTGCTTCCTTTTTTTCTAGAGCTTTTAGGTGTGTTGTCAAGCTGCTAGTGTGTGCTCTCTCTAGTTTCTTTTGGAGGCACTCAGAGCTATGAGTTTCCCTTTTAGAAATGCTTTCCTTGTGTCCCATATGTTTGGGTCTCTTTTGTCTTCATTTTCATTAAACTCTAAAAAGTCTTTAATTTCTTTCTTTATTCCTTCCTTGAAAAGGTATCATTGAGGAGATTGTTGTTCAGTTTCCACAAGAATGTTGGCTTTCTATTATTTATTTTGTTATTGAAGATCAGCCTTACTCCATGGTGATCTGATAGGACACATGGGACAATTTCAATATTTTTGTATCTGTTGAGACCTGTTTTCTGATCAATTATATGGTCAATTTTGGAGAAGGTACCATGAGGTGCTGAGAAGAAGGTGTATCCTTTTGTTTTACGATAAAATATTCTGTAGATATCTGTTAATCCATTTTTTCATAACTTCTGTTAGTTTCACTGTGTCCCTGTTTAGTTTCTGTTTCCACGATCTGTCCATTGATGAAAGTGGTGTGTTGAAGTCTCCCACTATTATTGTGGGAGGTGCAATGTGTGCTTTGAGCTTTACTAAAGTGTCTTTAATGAATGAGGCTGCCCTTGCATTTGGAACATAGATATTCAGAATTGAGGGTTCCTCTTGGAGGATTTTACCTTTGATGAGTATGAAGTGTCCCTCCTTGTCTTTTTGATAACTTTGGGTTGGAAGTCAATTTTATTCAATATTAGAATGGCTACTCCAGCTTGTTTCTTCAGACCATTTGCTTGGAAGATTGTTTTCCAGCCTTTTACTCTGATGTAGTGTCTGTCTTTTCCCCTGAGATGGGTTTCCTATAAGCAGCAGAATGTTGGGTCCTGTTTGTGTAGCCAGTCTGTTAGTCTATGTCTTTTTATTGGGGAATTGAGTCCATTTATATTAAGAGATATTAAGGAAAAGTAATTGCTGCTTCCTATTACTTTTGTTGTTAGAGTTGCCATTCTGTTCTTTTGACTACCTTCATTTTGGTTTGTTAAAGGATTATTTTCTATTTTTTGTAGGGCATGGTTTCTGTCCTTGTATTTTTTTTCTGTTATTATCCTTTGAAGGGCTGGATTTGTGGAAAGATAATGTGTGAATTTGGTTTTGTCATGGAATACTTTGGTTTCTCCATCTATGGTAATTGAGAGTTGGTGGGTATAGAAGCCTGGGCTGCCATTTGTGTTCTCTTAGTGTCTGTATAACATCTGTTCAGGATCTTCTGGCTTTCATAGTCTCTGGTGAAAAGTCTGGTGTAATTCTGATATGCCTGCCTTTATATGTTACTTGACCGTTTCCCTTACTGCTTTTAAAATTCTATCTTTATTTAGTGCATTTGATGTTCTGATTATTTTGTGTCGGGAGGAATTTCTTTTCTGTTCCAGTCTATTTGGAGTTCTGTAGGCTTCTTGTATGTTCATGGGCCTCTCTTTCTTTAAGTTTGGGAAGTTTTCTTCTATTATTTTGTTGAAGACATTTTCTGGTCCTTTAAGTTGAAAATCTTCATTGTCATCTACTCCTATTATCTATAGGTTTGGTCTTCTCATTGTGTCCTGGCTTTCCTGGATGTTTTGAGTTAGGATCTTTTTGCATTTTTCGTTTTCTTTGATTGTCGTGCCAATGTTCTCTACAGAATCTTCTGCACCTGAGATTCTCTCTTCCATCCCTTGTATTCTGTTGCTGATGCTCACATCTATGGTTCCAGATTTCTTTCCTAGGGTTTCTATATCTAGTGTTGCCTCATTTTGGGTTTTCTTTATTGTGTCTACTTTGCTTTTTATATTTTGCTCATTTCCATCACCTGTTTGGATGTTTTTTCCTGTTTTTCTTTAAGGACTTCTACCTGTTTGGTTGTGTTTTCGCGTTTTTCTTTAAGGACTTGTACCTCATTAGCAGTGTTCTCCTGTATTTCTTTAAGTGAGTTATTAAAGTCCTTCTTGATGTCCTCTACCATCATCATGAGATATGCTTTTAAATCCAGGTCTAGCTTTTTGGGTGTGTTGGGGTGCCCAGGACTGGGTGAGGTGGGAGTGCTGAGTTCTGATGATGGTGTGTGGTTTTGGCTTCTGTTAGTAAGATTCCTATGTTTGCCTCTTGCCATCTGGTAATCTCTGGAGTCAGTTGTTATAGTTGTCTCTCGTTAGAGCTTGTTCCTCTTGTGATTCTGTTAGCCTCTATCAGCAGACCTGGGAGACTAGTTCTCTCCTGAGTTTCAGTGGTCAGAGCACTCTCAGTAGGTAAGCTCTCCTCTTGCAGCGAAGTTGCCCAGATATCTGGCTTTGGAACCTGCCTCCTGGCAGAAGTTTTGTTCCACTCACCAGAGGTCCTAAGATCCTATGGAGAGTGCTCTGGGTACCTTGGGTGTGTCTGCTGACTCCTCGCCCAAGGTGACCTAGTGCTGGGGCTGGAAGGGACTTGTAACCCTGGTCAGTCCGGGTTTTCTGCTTCCCTAATTAATGCTGTCTGAGGTCCCGTGCAATTGGATTGGAACAGAAGTTGTGTTCCACTCACCAGAGGTCCTAAGATCCTGTGGAGAATGCTCTGGGGAACTTGGGGGGTGTCCGCCTACTCTGTGCCCAAGGTGACCTGGTTTTAACAACTTTTTTTTTTTTTTTAGCTAAAATCAACAAACACCTGCAAATATTAATGGGTGCCATTTGAGAGTTTGGAATACATAAATAGTATAACTATAATCAACATGATACACACAGATAACCTCTCCCAAAATTTGCTTATGTCTCTTTGGGATTTTGTTTGAATGGCTGTGGGTTATATAGTTTTTCTGGTGGAAGGATAGCTAACCTGAAATCTATTAACATAATCAACTTGAAGTATACAATGTTGTTATTTACAACCCATGTTTTACAGAAGCTCTCTAGCACTTACCATGCATAAGGGAAAATATTCATTTTCCTCCAGTCCCTGGCTCCTGGATAATATCCTTGTACTATTGTACTATTGCTTCTGTAAGTTCAACTTTTTTTTTTAAAAAAGTCCATTTCTCTCTATCTCTCTTTCTGTGTTTGTTTGTGTGTGTGTTTTGTATCTGTCTGTGAATGTTTGTGAGTGCATGAATGCCATAGTAAATCATAGAAGTTGGGCAATACTTTGGGTGTCAACTCTCACCTTCCTCCTTGTTTTGAGGCAGGGTCTCATGTTGATCACTGTTGGAGGCCATCACTGAGCCATAAGCCAAAGTTTCCCTCCCTTCTTGAGAAATGTCTGACCTTTTGAAAGGACAGCTGACAGAACATCAAGATCAGATAATAGTATCTCCAAACTTCCTGTGAAAAACCACAGAATGTCCCCTGAGCTAAGAGTAGATATCACCTTCCTGGGCAGTCTTGTAGAACCACCCCTGCCCCCCGGCTGAGGCATGGACAAGTTTCTCCCTCTTTACTTCCTCCTTCTTACCACTTGTATTCTGTAACCTTGCTCACATTAAACAGATCTTGACAATCATTGCTTGGTCTTGCTCCTTCTTTCCTGCCCGTTTTTCTTTCAGGCATGGTCCCCCTAGGACCCCCGAATAACTGTGTCCTGTGGGTCGGGACACATCACTATGTAAACCAGGCTAGTTACCCTCAAGCTTCTGGGGATTATGCTGTCTCTGCCTCCAATTTTGCCATAGGCACACTGGAATTACAGATGCACTATACCACATCTAGCTTAATGTGGATTCTAGGGAATTGAACTTAGTTAGGTCTTTGTGCTTATGAGCAAATGCTTTATCTATTAATTCATCTCACAAGTAACAAGTTTAGCTATTACTGATAGAAGTAAAATCATTCATTACTTATCTTCCCTTGACTGCATTTCACTTAGCATAAGTTCATCTAAGTTCATTCATGCTGTTTGACATGACCAGATTTCTTTCTGTGTGTGTGTGTGTGTGTGTGTTTGTGTGTGTGTGCACATATTTGAATTTTCCAGCATGAGTATGCATTTGGAAGCCAGAAGGCAACCCTGAGTATCATTCTGTAGGTGCCAAATTTCATTTTGTTGACATAGGCTAGGCTCAGCTGACCAGCAAATCCCCTGGATACTGTCTCTGCCTCCCCCAGCTCTGGGATTGCAAACATATACCACTATCATGGCTTATTTTTGACATAGGCACTAGGGATCTATTCAATTTCCCACTTTACCGATTGGTTTATCTATTTCTTTGTCTTTTTAAAGTTGAATACTATTCATCTTCATCTCTGTTGATTTTTTATCTATATTCAGTTGAATTTTTGAGGTAGGGTCTTGCTGTATAGTAGCCTTGAACTTGCTATCTTTCTGCCTCAGCTCTTGTGTGCTGTGATTACAGGTACTACCATGTCTAGCTCAGTTGCTATTTTTTTTTAATATATACATGAAATAAGGCACAAGACCTATTATGTAATAAATAATTAATAAATATATGTCAATTGATTATCTTGCCTATATATAAAACTAATAATACTGAAATAATAGTAATATTCAGCTGAGAAATGTGTATCACTATTTTTCTATGTTATTTCATGTAAATCTCACAGTAACAATGTCATCCTTTTTTTTCCATTTTTTATTAGGTATTTAGCTCATTTACATTTCCAATGCTATACCAAAAGTCCCCCATACCCACCCACCCCCACTCCCCTGCCCACCCACTCCCCCTTTTTGGCCCTGGCGTTCCCCTGTACTGGGGCATATAAAGTTTGCAAGACCAATGGGACTCTCTTTCCAGTGATGGCCGACTAGGCCATCTTTTGATACATATGCAGCTAGAGTCAAGAGCTCCGGGGTACTAGTTAGTTCATAATGTTGTTCCGCCTATAGGGTTGAAGATCCCTTTAGCTCCTTGGCTACTTTCTCTAGCTCCTCCATTGGGAGCCCTGTGATCCATCCATTAGCTGACTGTGAGCATCAACTTCTGTGTTTGCTAGGCCCCAGTATAGTCTCACAAGAGACAGCAACATCTGGGTCCTTTCAATAAAATCTTGCTAGTGTATGCAATGGTGTCAGCGTTTGGATGCTGATTATGGGGTGGATCCCTGGATATAGCAGTCTCTACATGGTCCATCCTTTCATCTCAGCTCCAAACTTTGTCTCTGTAACTCCTTCCAAGGGTGTTTTGCTCCCAAATCTAAGGAGGGGCATAGTGTCCACACTTCAGTCTTCATTTTTCTTGAGATTCATGTGTTTAGCAAATTGTATCTTATATCTTGGGTATCCTACGTTTGGGGCTAATATCCACTTATCAGTGAGTACATATTGTGTGAGTTCCTTTGTGAATGTGTTACCTCACTCAGGATGATGCCCTCCAGGTCCATCCATTTGGCTAGGAATTTCATAAATTCATTCTTTTTAATAGCTGAGTAGTACTCCATTGTGTAGATGTACCACATTTTCTGTATCCATTCCTCTGTTGAGGGGCATCTGGGTTCTTTCCAGCTTCTGGCTATTATAAATAAGGCTGCTATGAACATAGTGGAGCATGTGTCCTTCTTACCAGTTGGGGCATCTTCTGGATATATGCTCAGGAGAGGTATTGCTGGATCCTCCGGTAGTACTATGTCCAATTTTCTGAGGAACCGCCAGACTGATTTCCAGAGTGGTTGTACAAGCCTGCAATCCCACCAACAATGGAGGAGTGTTCCTCTTTCTCCACATGCTCGCCAGCATCTGCTGTCACCTGAATTTTTGATCTTAGCCATTCTGACTGGTGTGAGGTGGAATCTCAGGGTTGTTTTGATTTGCATTTCCCTGATGATTAAGGATATTGAACATTTTTTCAGGTGTTTCTCTGCCATTCGGTATTCCTCGGGTGAGAATTCTTTGTTCAGTTCTGAGCCCCATTTTTTAATGGGGTTATTTGATTTTCTGAAGTCCACCTTCTTGAGTTCTTTATATATGTTGGATATTAGTCCCCTAACTGATTTAGGATAGGTAATGATCCTTTCCCAATCTGTTGGTGGTCTTTTTGTCTTACTGACAGTGTCTTTTGCCTTGCAGAAACTTTGGAGTTTCATTAGGTCCCATTTGTCAATTCTCGATCTTACAGTACAAGCCATTATTGTTCTGTTCAGGAATTTTTCCCCTGTGCCCATATCTTCAAGGCTTTTCCCCACTTTCTCCTCTATAAGTTTCAGTGTCTCTGGTTTTATGTGAAGTTCCTTGATCCACTTAGATTTGACCTTAGTACAAGGAGATAAGTATGGATCGATTCGCATTCTTCCACACGATAACAACCAGTTGTGCCAGCACCAATTGTTGAAAATGCTGTCTTTCTTCCACTGGATGGTTTTAGCTCCCTTGTCGAAGATCAAGTGACCATAGGTGTGTGGGTTCATTTCTGGGTCTTCAATTCTATTCCATTGGTCTACTTGTCTGTCTCTATACCAGTACCGTGCAGTTTTTATCACAATTGCTCTGTAGTAAAGCTTTAGGTCAGGCATGGTGATTCCACCAGAGGTTCTTTTATCCTTGAGAAGACTTTTTGCTATCCTAGGTTTTTTGTTATTCCAGATGAATTTGCAAATTGCTCCTTCTAATTCGTTGAAGAATTGAGTTGGAATTTTGATGGGGATTGCATTGAATCTGTAGATTGCTTTTGGCAAGATAGCCATTTTTACAATGTTGATCCTGCCAATCTGTTGGGAGCCGCCCTCACATTCGCACTTGCAAGATGGCACTGACATCCTGTGTTCTAAGTGGTAAACAAATAATCTGCGCATGTGCCAAGGGTAGTTCTTCACTCCATGTGCTCTGCCTTCCCCGTGACGACAACTCGGCCAATGGGCTGCAGCCAATCAGGGAGCGACACGTCCTAGGCGGAGGATAATTCTCCTTAATAGGGACTGGGTTTCACCATTCTCTCTCTAGCTCTCTTGCGCTCTTGCGCTCTGGCTCCTAAAGATGTAAGCAATAGAGCTCTTGCTCTTGCTCTCTTGCACTCTGGCTCCTAAAGATGTAAGCAATAGAGCTCTTGCTCTTGCTCTCTTGCTCCTGAAGATGTAAGCAATAAAGCTTTTGCCGCAGAAGATTCCGGTTTGTTGCGTTCTTCCTGGCCGGTCGAGAATGCGTGTAAGACCAATCCATGAGCATGGGAGATCTTTCCATCTTCTGAGATCTTCTTTAATTTCTTTCTTCAGAGATTTGAAGTTTTTATCATACAGATCTTTCACTTCCTTAGTTAGAATCACGCCAAGGTATTTTATATTATTTGTTACTATTGAGAAGGGAGTTGTTTCCCTAATTTCTTTCTCAGCCTGTTTATTCTTTGTATAGAGAAAGGCCATTGACTTGTTTGAGTTTATTTTATATCCAGCTACTTCACCGAAGCTGTTTATCAGGTTTAGGAGTTCTCTGGTAGAATTTTTAGGGTCACTTATATATACTATCATATCATCTGCAAAAAGTGATATTTTGACTTCCTCTTTTCCAATTTGTATCCCCTTGATCTCCTTTTGTTGTCGAATTGCTCTGGCTAATACTTCAAGTACTATGTTAAAAAGGTAGGGAGAAAGTGGACAGCCTTGTCTAGTCCCTGATTTTAGTGGGATTGCTTCTAGCTTCTCTCCATTTACTTTGATGTTGGCTACTGGTTTGCTGTAGATTGTTTTTATCATGTTTAGGTATGGGCCTTGAATTCCTGATCTTTCCAAAACTTTTATCATGAATGGATGTTGGATCTTGTCAAATGCTTTTTCTGCATCTAACGAGATGATCATGTGGTTTTTGTCTTTGAGTTTGTTTATATAATGGATTACATTGATGGATTTTCGTATATTAAACCATCCCTGCATCCCTAGAATAAAACCTACTTGGTCAGGATGGATGATTGCTTTAATATGTTCTTGGATTCGGTTAGCGAGAATTTTATTGAGGATTTTTGCATCAATATTCATAAGAGAAATTGGTCTGAAGTTCTCTATCTTTGTTGGGTCTTTCTGTGGTTTAGGTATCAGAGTAATAGTGGCTTCATAAAATGAGTTGGGTAGAGTACCTTTTACTTCTATTTTGTGAAATAGTTTGTGCAGAACTGGAATTAGATCTTCTTTGAAGGTCTGATAGAACTCTGCACTAAACCCGTCTGGTCCTGGCCTTTTTTTTTGGCTGGGAGACTATTTATAACTGCTTCTATTTCTTTAGGGGATATGGGACTGTTTAGAAGGTCAACTTGATCCTGATTCAACTTTGGTACCTGGTATCTGTCCAGAAATTTGTCCATTTCATCCAGGTTTTTCAGTTTTGTTGAGTATAGCCTTTTGTAGAAGGATCTGATGGTGTTTTGGATTTCTTCAGGATCTGTTGTTATGTCTCCCTTTTCATTTCTGATTTTGTTAATTAGGATTTTGTCCCTGTGCCCTTTAGTGAGTCTAGCTAAGTGTTTATCTATCTTGTTGATTTTCTCAAAGAACCAACTCCTCATTTGGTTAATTCTTTGAATAGTTCTTCTTGTTTCCACTTGGTTGATTTCACCCCTGAGTTTGATTATTTCCTGCCATCTACTCCTCTTGGGTGAATTTGCTTCCTTTTTTTCTAGAGCTTTTAGATGTGTTGTCAAGCTGCTAGTATGTGCTCTCTCCCGTTTCTTCTTGGAGGCACTCAGAGCTATGAGTTTCCCTCTTAGAAATGCTTTCATTGTGTCCCATAGGTTTGGGTACTTTTTGGCTTCATTTTCATTAAACTCTAAAAAGTCATTAATTTCTTTCTTTATTCCTTCCTTGACCAAGGTATCATTGAGAAGAGTGTTGTTCAGTTTCCACGTGAATGTTGGCTTTCCGTTATTTATGTTGTTATTGAAGATCAGTCTTAGGCCATGGTGGTCTGATAGGATACATGGGACAATTTCAATATTTTTGTATCTGTTGAGGCCTGTTTTGTGACCAATTATATGGTCAATTTTGGAGAAGATCCCGTGAGGTGCTGAGAAGAAGGTATATCCTTTTGTTTTAGGATAAAATGTTCTGTCGATATCTGTCAGGTCCATTTGTTTCATAACTTCTGTTAGTTTCACTGTGTCTCTGTTTAGTTTCTTTTTCCACAATCTGTCCATTGATGAAAGTGGTGTGTTGAAGTCTCCCACTATTATTGTGTGAGGTGCAACATGTGCTTTGAGCTTTACTAAGGTGTCTTTAATGAATGTGGCTGCCCTTGCATTTGGAGCTTGGATATTCAGAATTGTGAGTTCCTCTTGGAGGATTTTACCTTTGATAAGTATGAAGTGTCCCTCCTTGTCTTTTTTGATAACTTTGGGTTGAAAGTCGATTTTATCCGATATTAAAATGGCTACTCCAGCTTGTTTCTTCAGACCATTTGCTTGGAAAATTGTTTTCCAGCCTTTCACTCTGAGGTAGTGTCTGTCTTTTTCCCTGAGATGGGTTTCCTGTAAGCAGCAGAATGTTGGGGCCTGTTTGTGTAGCCAGTCTGTTAGTCTATGTCTTTTTATTGGGGAGTTGAGACCATTGATATTAAGAGATATTAAGGAAAAGTAATTGTTGCTTCCTGTTATTTTTGTTGTTAAAGTTGGCATTCTGTTCTTGTGGCTGTCTTCTTTTAGTTTTGTTGAGGGATTATCTTCTTGTTTTTTCTAGGGCGTGGTTCCTGTCCTTCTATTGGTTTTTTTCTGTTATTATCTTTTGAATGGCTGGATTCGTGGAGAGATAATGGGTGAATTTAGTTTTGTCGTGGAATACTTTGGTTTCTCCATCTATGGTAATTGAGAGTTTGGCTGGGTATAGTAGCCTGGGCTGGAATTTGTGTTCTCTTAGTGTCTGTATAACATCTGTCCAGGCTCTTCTGGCTTTCATAGTCTCTGGTGAAAAATCTGGTGTAATTCTGATAGGCTTGCCTTTATATGTTACTTGACCTTTTTCCCTTACTGCTTTTAGTATTCTATCTTTATTTAGTGCATTTGATGTTTTGATTATTATGTGTTGGGAGGAATTTCTTTTCTGGTCCCGTCTATTTGGAGTTCTGTAGGCTTCTTGTATGTTCATGGGCATCTCTTTCTTTAGATTTGGGAAGTTTTCTTCAATAATTTTGTTGAAGATGTTTGCTGGTCCTTTGAGTTGAAAATCTTTATTCTCATCCACTCCTATTATCCGTAGGTTTGGTCTTCTCATTGTGTCCAGGATTTCCTGGATGTTTTGAGTTAGGATCTTTTTGCATTTTCCATTTTCTTTGATTGTTGTGCCGATGTTCTCTATGGAATCTTCTGCACCTGAGATTCTCTCTTCCATCTCTTGTATTCTGTTGCTGATCGTGGCATCTATGGTTCCAGATTTCTTTCCTAGTGTTTCTATCTCCAGCGTTGCCTCACTTTGGGTTTTCTTTATTGTGTCTACTTCCCTTTTTAGGTCTAGTATGGTTTTGTTCATTTCTATTACCTGTTTCGATGTGTTTTCCTGTTTTTCTATAAGGACTTCTACCTGTTTGGTTGTGTTTTCCTGTTTTTCTTTAAGGACTTGTAACTCTTTAGCAGTGTTCTCCTGTATTTCCTTAAGTGAGTTATTAAATTCCTTCTTTATGTCCTCTACCATCATCATGAGAAATGCTTTTAAATCCAGGTCTACCTTTTCAGGTGTGTTAGGATGTCCTGGACTGGGCGAAGTGGGAGTGCTGGGTTCTGATGATGGTGAGTGGTCTTGGTTCCTGTTAGTAGGATTCTTATGTTTACCTTTCGCCATCTGGCAATCTCTGGATTTAGTTGTTATAGTTGTCTTTGTTTAGAGATTGTTCCTCTGTTGCTTTTGTTACCCTCTATCAGCAGACGTGGGAGACTAGCTTTCTCCTCTGAGTTTCAGTGGTCAGAGCAGTCTCTGCAGACAAGCTCTCCTCTTTCAGGGAAGGTGCACAGTTATCTGGTGTTTGGACCTCCTCCTGGCTGAAGATGAAGGCCCAAAACAGGATCTTTCCCAGAAGCTGTGTTGCTTTGGCCAGGAAGGTGGTCGGTTGTCTGGAGCCGAAGGTGGCGCCGCCTCAGAAGCTCTGTGGCTCTCGCCAGGAAGGTGGCGGGTTGTCTGGAGCCGAAGATGGCGCCGCCTCAGAAGCTCTCTGGCTCTCGCCAGGAAGGTGGCGGGTTGTCTGGAGCCGAAGATGGCGCAGCCTCAGAAGCTCTCTGGCTCTCGCCTTTCCCAGAAATGGCTGGCCTCTGTATTCCACACCGTCACCCGTGCAGCCTGCCCTCCGCGGAGTCCTGGAGCCAAGGAGACTCCCGCTGCCAGGGCCTAAGGCACAAACCTCTCGGGCTGGCGGATCCCTGTGCACTCACCAGGAAGGTGGCCGGTTGTCTAGAGCCGAAGATCCAATGTCATCCTTTTAAGGGTGAAGAGACCAAGGTACAAAATGTCTAAGTATCTTACCTCCAGCTATTGTTAAATAGTAGAGTTGACACTATAGGTATATTTTTTCTCATTTCAAAGCATGTGCCTTTTCAACAATACAATTCTTCTAGTGTCACCACTCTATAAGCAGTGGAACATTGGACAATGGAGCAACTAAATGAGGCAGACTAAAGTCTCATGGAATAGCTAACTATATTTAGAGCATCAGAAAATTTATACTCTGAGGATGAAGATAGATCACATGAATGAGTTCAAGCTGTATATAATCACAAGGACAAGCCACACATGGCAAAACGTATTTTTCATAAAGGCATATATAAGATAATCTAAACATTTAGTTGCATAACCGCAGCATTCCAAAACCAATTCTGTATTTTGAAGAAACTGAGGTCACAAGACTATTGTCTTAATTGTTTGTTTGTTTGTTGTGGCTGTTGTTGGAGTTTTCTCATAAGCACTCAGAACTCTCCTCTCAGGACTCCATTCCTGGACCATGTTCCAACATTCTACCACAAAAACATCTATGGCTTTAAACTTCTGTTTGATATTTTTTTAAAAAAATAGTAATTATAACAATCCATCAGCAATACACAGTCACTGTAAATCCTAATCACGAATTGTGAAATGACTGCACTGGGTCTAACTAAGAACAAACTCAATAACAGCCAGTTAAGGATCAAAGAGAGATTCAAGTGGCCCTTATCTTCTACTAGACTATTCTCATGAACAGATTTAGGGAAAGAGGGCATTATTACCTTCAGTTATTTACCCACGAGTGATTCAACCAGGCGTCAATGGATAGTCTCAATCTAATACGTAGTGGAGACTGAGTAACCAGAATGCATTGTATACATATAAATAGTTGTCCAAAGAACTAATATAGCAGGATTCAATGGAACATGCTTTTAATCATAGCATTGGGGAGGCTGATTCATGTGGATCTATACGAGTTACAAGCCAACCTATTCTACATAATGCATTCCAGCCCAGCTTGAGCTACACAGTTAGACCTTGTCTCAACAAACAAAACAAAGGCCAAACTTAATAATAAATATAAATACATGAATAATTCCAGAAAATCTATCAAAGCCTATCTGGCCATGTCTTTGTAAAGAGTGTTATGAAGGTACAGTGTGAGTAAAGACATGGTCCTTAGCTTCCTATAAACTGACAACAGGAAATGATCATTTTATTTGGGCCAGTTTTCCTTGACTCTATTTTTAATCTGATCCTAGAACCAAATAGTCATTTTTCTGATTCTTTCATCTTTATAAGCTGTTTGTTTAGAAATTCCAATAGAACTGTATTTTCAAATTTAATGACACTAACAAATGCTGATTATCTCATCATAGTATATTGTCAGCATCTAAGATTAGGCTTTTTAATTAATTTGAAATTATTATTTATAAGTGGTATTTTGTGTTACATAATAACAATTTTAAAAACATTTACTGACAACAAAACAAATAAATAAGTCAATAAAAATCGAACTCACAAAATATCCATAAAAGTTAATATTTTCTTAAAGGACAGATTAAAACTTGCAGGCATCTTTGTGCAGATGGGAGAAATGTCTGTTCTGTGGAATGCCTGCTGTGAAGCATGGTGTTTGCTATATCAGATACCATAAACTATAAGCTCACTTTGTTTCAAATTCTGAATCTCAGACATAACACTCAGTGGCTTGTGGTTTAGGAGAAAACAGTCTGAGAAACTGAGCTAATAAATCCAGTGCTGTTTTAGTGGAACAAAAAAACTAACAAATATAGTTTTTATACTGCCGTAAATGTATAATAGTGCTTTCCTTGGAACAGCTAATTGAAGAGAGAACAGCATGATAGAAACAAGCAATTTCTACTAAATTTCATTTTTTATATTCCTGGTTATCATTGTTTTAGGAACTCAGAAAAAGGAGAGATTTAGTCACATCATCTTTGATTAAACAGAAAAGGGGAATAGGCTTTTATGTAGAAATTGAACCTGTCTCACTCTGTACCCAGAGGAGTTCCAAATTTATTTTAAGTTATGGAAGAATCTTGCTAAGAAAAATAAAAATAAAATTAAATGCCTTTCCAACTCAGAGTTGTTTAGGAAGCAGATCTTTCTAGGATTGCCAGGGCATCTGTTCATCATCACTAATCATCTCCCCCTCTATCAGGCTACTTACCTGTTGCTTATGCTATTTTGAGCAGGTCATTCTACTTAACAGAAGAGCACTAAATTGTGAGACAAGTTTGGATATGGATGACTAAATGTATAGGTTGTGAATAAAATGGTTCTCAAAATAATAATTGAGAGATAATAAACTACCTTTACTAATTAACAAGGACTTACAACCATGATTAGATGAAGACTCATTGTCATAAGCCTCTTTCTCTTCAAAGTAATGTCTAATGGATTCTAGTGACTTACAGATCACAGACCCTCTTGCCCATCCAGGCGCTTCCTATTTCTTTTTTTTTTTTCCTCTCTTCCTATTTCTTGTATTGTACAACATTTTAAATCCACACCTAAGCAAATTATATGTCAGTTGGGTACATGATCCTATATAACAGAAAAAGTGACAAAAGATCTAAAATATTTGAGGGTGATCAGGCTGGGTCAGAGGGAATAAAATGCAGTAAAAATAAATATAAGTTTCTTGGTGTTTGGTTACATGGCTTAATGGTGGATAAGCCCTGGCTGTGCAGGAATGTCTAGTCAGTCTGGTCGATACATACCGAAGGCTTTGGTGTCTTTCCTCCTTCTTTTCTTTTCTTTTCTTTTCTTTTCTTTTCTTTTCTTTTCTTTTCTTTTTCTTTCCTATCTTTCTTTTCTTTTCTTTTCTCTGCAGAGAATTTTGATCAAAAATAGAAAAAAAAAACAAACAAACAAGAAGTGAATTTTATCAAAGAAGTAAAGAGGAAGCAGAGAAAGAACAGGAGAAATTAAACACTGAAATGTGCAAGGAAGAGAAGCACAGTAGTAGATTTCAAAGGGAAGCTCAGAATGTCAGTCACCAAATTGAATACTGTGAGCTCCTGTATCAGTCTCTGGAAGGATGCTAAGTTCCATTTAGGTATCCTAAATTAAAAGCCAATAGAGAAGAAAAGCAAGCAAAAAAAAAAACTAATATTTTTGTGGCTTAGTTGGTACAGCATTTGCAAAGCATTCATAATGCCTGGATTTGATCCATTGCACTATATAGAACAGGTGTGGTGGCAAAAGCCAGAAATTCCAGCACTAAGGAAAAAGAGACAAGACGATCCCAACTTCTGGGTCATCCTCAGCTACATAGCTTATGGCCAGTCAGGGCTACACAAGAACCTTTTTCAACAAAAAATAGATAAATATCCTTGGTTGAAAGAGGGCAATTTTTAGTAATGCTTATAGTCTCTTGTAACACTTTTATTCCCTTAAAAACAAAACCATAAGGGGAAATTTTCTCTTTCTCCTAGAGTAGCTACATTCAAAGCTTTAATAATCTGCCTTTGTTTCATGTATCTCCAATCAAAAGCACTGATGGTAGGCAAAATAACCTCAGTCTAGGCCAGCAACCCACATCTGTGTTTTAACTTTACGTGCCCATGATAACAATGTCAAAATATGTGTTAGTATACTGAACTCTACTCTCCTTCTTAAACTGTAAGTTTTAAACTGTCACTAACATACTTATCTGTACTGAAATCACATCAGGATTAAATTTATATTTCAATACTATTGTTCCATTTTGAATCATTAAACCTTTACAAAGGAACACTAAGAGTGAGTGCTAACAGTAACTCTTTGGAGAGGTCTCACATTTATCTTGTATTGTTAGCATTTAGAAACTATTTACTCTCTCTACTAATTGATCCTTTAAAAATTCAAGGTGGCCAGGTATGGTAGTGCATATCTATAATATGAGCATTTATGACACTGAGGCAGGAGATTCATAAATTGGACTTCAGCATAGGTAATATAGTGATACACTATCGCCAAAAAATAAAAAAATAAAAAAATAAAGAAGAGAAAAGAGAAAAAAGAAAAAGAAAGAAAATCTAGTAAGTTCAGAGAAACATCAGACATTGACAAGGATGGAAAAATCCTCGCTACTAAAAAGGCGAGTACTTTATATTTTTCTGCTTTGCTGTTGGCCAACCTAGAGCCCAAATTCTAATAACTATCACACTGTATTTCTTTTTCAATTTGTAAAAGTAAAAAAAAAAAATGCTTCTGTGTGTGGTACACATATGCATAAATGTTTGTATATGTGTGCATGCATATGTATATGGTACCAGTGCACATGAATATAGATCTGGTTGATTCAGTCTAGTCTATCTATCCAGATTACTCCTAGGAATACCATGGCTCTACCTATAATACTGAAATTATAGGTAGGCTTCCATGTCTACCTGTGTATTTGTGCTAGGCATCACAATTGCACAACACGCACTTGATCCAAGGAACCATCTTCCCAGATCTTATAGGGTATTTCTTTTATCTTTCTTTCTTTTTTATTTTTTCTTTCTTTTTTTTGACTTTATTGGATATTTTCTTTAATTACATTTCAAATATTATCCCATTTCCTGGTTCCCCTCTAAGACACCCCTACCCCATACCCCCTATCCCTCTAAAGGATATTTCTTAAAATATGGTGAACAGAGTGTCATCATTTAAGATATTTTACATGAAAGGGATCAGTGGTTGAAGAAAGCCACCACTAGAGATTCCCAATGAACATGATTTTATTATAGAGTCTCAGAGGTCCTACCTTTAAAAGGTGCATTTGAATTTCTCATTTGAGACACACATGAAAAACTGCTAGATTTATGCTGCTTTGTACAATGATCTGGATCTGAATTCCATATCTTCCTTCCAGAGTAGTATCAAGATCAGGTCAAACAGGTTGAATAACAAAAAATTTACTCTAATAGGGACATTGAAAATTTATGCCCATCCTCTCTTCTCTTCTCCTCTCCTCTCCTCTCCTCTCCTCTCCTCTCCTCTCCTCTCCTCTCCTCCCCTCCCCTCCCCTCCCCTCCCCTCCCCTCCCCTCCCCTCCCCTCCGCTCCCCTCCGCTCCACCTCCCCTCCGCTCCACCTCCTCCCCTCCTCTCCTCTCTCCCTCTCTCTCTCTCTCTCTCTCTCTCTCTCTCTCTCTCTCTCTCTATATATATATATATATATATATATATATATATATATATACAATTTAAATTAGTTGGTTCAAAGTGTTCATGTCAAATGCTGAGACTATTTATTAGCACATTTAATATGCAGATTGGCATCAGGTTAACAACAGAATAGTATTTCTGTATCTTCAAAGGGCTTGGTTGGAGAGTTGTAGAGGCTTCAGAGTTGATACTTCCATGCATAAGGTTGAAACGAAATAATTGGAATCCTTATGAAAAAGCAATGCCTTCTTCACAGGGCAAGTTTAGTGCTTTTGAAATCTAGCCATGTCTTCTTAGTCTTGTGTTTTGTTTCATATTTTATTTTCCATAAATATATTGCTGTATATAAGAAATAAGATTTCCGTGTTTACTTATGTGTATGATACACATCAAAAGGACTTTAAAAGAGCAGGACTGTTATTTGTTATTTTGTGAATGGCACCAGAACTCTGAGGAAGTTATCTTTACTTAATAAAATCATTCCAAAGCCTTGTATTTCAAACTACTTTTCTATAAAAGAAAAATAAGCTTCTACCTGGGGGAAGGCACTAAAACATTTCATCATCTTGTTGATCAGACAGTAGCTTTTATATCTAAAGAGTAATGAATTGCTTGTTGCTTTCAGTCCTTCTACAAGAGGTCGTAGATATCCAGCTTAACTTAAAAGTGTGAAACTTATTGGATTCAATTAGAATCCTAATTTCTTGTCAAGAGTTCTCTGACATAGCAGAGAGTTCTCTACTTCCGAAAATGTAGGTCACCATCTCCTACCCTATCTAGGAACAGTGGACATTATTAGAAAAGGAAAATACATTATCAGGCCATTGTGCTTCTGTTTCTATAGATATCACAAGTGTCTGCTCCCCCCGAGAGCCAGCAAGATCTTGTCTTACTCACTCTAAATGACACAGTCTGTGCAATGTGGGGAAGTTATCTCTATTTGAAAACTCTCAGCCTTTAATTTGTCTCTTTTATTTTTACTCCACAATACAGAAATATTTCCAGAACCTGAAGTGGTTCTGATTAGAGGTGAAGTCAAGAATCCTTTGGCTCCGGTTAAAATGGGGTATAAGTGATTTTGCATGGTAATGGCTGCATTATAAAAACAAGTTAAATTTCCCTTTATTTTTGATCACAGGTTTGGCGCTTGAATTATTCTATTCACCAGAAAATGTTGGCCCAGCTTTCTGGACTGCCCTTGGAGGAGATGTTCACAGGCTTCCCAATTAACACCCTGTCAAGCTGCACACCTGTGGTGAAGTTATCCTCAGATCATGATGACAAAGCTTTGAATTCCTTCACATCTATCTTACTGTCTGGAAAGTCAAATTTCAAGTGCTATGAAATGATTCTTAGTGTTATTAGAATGGCAACTACTTTCTTTGTCATGCTTTTGGAACAGTTGGGGATGTAGTAGTTCTTTCACTGCTGTTAGTATATTTCCTAAGATGTGCAACTACCATCATGATTCAATTTTAAGATATTTCCATCATTCTTATAAGAAACCATTTCTCATTAGCCATTTCTTCCTATCAAGTCCTAGGCAAAAAGTCTACTTCCTGTTTTACAGATGTATCCATTCTGAACATTTTGTATAAATGGAATTAGGCAATATGTGCTCTTATGTGTGCTTCGAGGATCCTTTCACATCAGCACACTGTTCCTTTCTGTTGCTGAAGAGTATATCACTGTACAAATGAATCAGATTTTCTTTAACTATTTATCAATTCACAGACATTAGCACAGTTTCTACATTTTGATTATTATCAATAATTCTGGAATGAACATTTACATATATGACTCCATATAAATGCAATTATTTCTATTTAACATGTAAAAAGCAGATTCAAACTCAGCTTAAACCCTCCTCATGAAGCTGAGGGGCCGGAATATTTTCAGAGCAAGTGGCAATAATATAAAAGAATCAATAATTAAAGCACTAACAAAAAATTCATATAAATTCTTAAAGCATTTAAGAAAAGTTTGGGTTTTTTCTTACTTTCTTCTTGTTTTGTTTGTTTGTTTGTTTGTTTGTTTGTTTTTTAACTACTGAGAACTGAATCCAAAACCTCATTTATCCTAGGCAAACAATCCAACACTAAAGTTGTCCCTCACTCACCAAATTTGGATTTTATTATAAGTTCTAGGTCATACCTTTTCCTTGTCCACAGGTAGTAAGTTGAATTGTTGCCAATGGCTGTAAGCATTGTCAGAGGTTAGAAGGATCTGTGCCTGCCTGAGTTTAGAGGATTGAGTGATATTCAAGTTCTGCCTGCCTCTTGTATATCTAGCTCTGCCACACTGGGAAACTTATAATGATATGTCAGAGCTTTTTTTTTTTTTATTGAAATTTTCATATTAGTTATTTTATTTATATTTCAAATGCTATCCCCCTTTGCAGTTTCTCCTACACGAACCCCCTATCCCATACCTCCTCCCCCCTGCTTCTATGAGAATGATCACTCACCCACCCACCCATGTACTCCTGATTCACCACCCTCGCATTCCCCTATTCTGGGGCATCTATCTTCCGCAGGACCAAGGGTCTCCCTTTCAGTTAATGCTAGATAAGGCAATCATCTGTACACATGCAGCTGGAGCCATGGGTATCTCCATGTGTACTCTTTGGTTGCTTGTTTAGCCCCTGGAAGCTCAGGGTGGGGGGCATTCCATCTGGTTGGTTGATATTGTTGTTCTTCCCATGGAGTTGCAAACCCCTTCAGCTCCTGAAGTAGCTAAAGTCCTTCCTCTAACTTCTCCATTGGGGTTTGTGTACTCAGTCCAATGGTTGTCTGTGAACACCTGCATCTGTATTGTCAGGTTCTGGAAGAGCCTCTCAAGGGACAGCTATAACAGGCTCCTGTCTGCAAGAGCTTCTTGGCATCACCAATACTGTCTAGGTCTGGTGTCTGCAGATGGGATGGATCCCTAGGTGGGACAGTCTCTGAATGGCCTTTCCTTCAGCCTCTGCTCCACAATTTGTCTCGGCATTTCCTTTAAACAGGAGCAATTCTGGGTTAAAATTTTTGAGATGGGTGTGTGGCCCCATCCCTCAACTGGGGGCTGTGTCTAACCATTGAGTATGACCTCTACAGGTTCTATCTCCCCTTTGTTGGGTATTTAAGCTAATGTCAACCCTGTTGAGTCCTGGGATCCTCTTGCTTCCCTGGCAACTGGGACTTTCTAGTGGCTACCCCATTTCCCCATCCCTCATTGCACACATCCATTCAATTTCCTGTCACTCTTTATTTGTCCCCCACCCTAAGTCTCCTCCCACACCTAATCTTGCCCACTTTTCCCTCCCCCTCCTCTCTCCCTCCCAGGTCCCTCCCTTCCTCTACCTCCTATGATTATTTTATTCCCCTTTCTAAGTAGGACTGAAGTATCCACACTTTGGTCTTCCTTCTTCTTGAGTTTCTTATGTTATGCAAATTGTATCTTGGGTATTTTGAACTTAATATCCACTTACCAATGAGTACATACCATGTATGTTCTCTTGTGACTGTGTTCCCTCACTCAGGATGATATTTTCTAGTTCCATCCATTTGTCTGAATTTCATACAGTCATTGTTTTTATTAGCTGAATACTACTCCATTGTGTAAATGTACCACATTTTCTGTATCCAGTCCTCTGTTGAGGAACATCTGAGTTCTTTCAAGCTTCTGGCTACTATAAATAAGGCTATGAACATAGTAGAGCATGTGTCCTTGTTATATGTTGGAACATCGTTTGGTTATATGACCAGGAATGGTATAGCTGGGTCCTCAGGTAGAACTATTTCTAATTTTCAGAGGAACCACCAGACTGATTTCCAGAGTGGCTATTCCAGCTTGCAATCCCACCAGCAATGGAGGAGTGTTCCTCTTTCTCCACATCCTCACCAGCATCTTCTGTCACCTGGGTTTTTGATCTTAGCTACTTTGACTAGTGCTGAGGTGGAATCTCAGGGTTGTTTTGACTTGCATTTCCCTGAAGAGTAAGGATGTTGAACATTTCTTTAGGTGCTTCTCTGCCATTAGAGATTCCTGAGTTGAAAATTCTTTGTTTAGCTATGCACCCCATTTTTAATAGGGTTATTTAGTTCTCTGGAGTCTAACTTCTTGAGTTCTTTGTATATATTGGATATTATTAGCTCTCTATCAGAAGTAGGTTTGGTAAAGATCTTTTCCCAATCTGTACGTTGCTATTTTGCACAGTCGACAGTTTCCTTTGCCTTACAGACGCTTTTCCAGTTTATGAGATCCCAATTTTTAAAATTATCTTTCTATGCTCGCGCATACACACACACACACAAAGAGCTTCAGGTTTTGTATTCTTATGAGATTCCAGAATATGCAAAGAAGTGGTCTCTCTCTCTCTCTCTCTCTCTCTCTCTCTATATATATATATATATATATATATATATATATATATATATATATCTGTTTCTTGTGATTTTGGGGGTGAAGGATCTGTTCTTCTAGGTTTTTTGTCATATTATTATGCTTATTCTTTATTACTATCCCTTAGAAGACTGCTTTTTAATGATAGACCAAAAGGAAGTGAATCTGCTGGATGGTAGTTGATGTGGAGAGAAAGAGAGGGAGGAGAAACCATAATCAGGATATATCATATGAAAGAAATTTGTTTTCAATAAAAGAAAGTTTAAGAACTAGGTAGTTGTAAAGAGAATTATACAATCTAGTAAATTTGGGAAAAGTAGCAAGGCTTACTTGTTGAGATTCTTTTTTGTATCACTGTTCCCTCAGAGATGAAAATATTTCTTCCTTTCAGTTATAGTAAAATGTGATGGCTCATTTTACATATCAAATTAAGTGGTTAAGAGACACTCAGCCAAGAAAACATTATTTCTTGGTATATCTCTTTGAGAGTTTCTGAGGAAGTTTAGAATTTAAATCAATAAAGATCTACTTTCATCATTGTGAGTGGCCATCATCTACATTGGCAGACTAGATAGAAAAAAAAAAAAACCTAAGGAAGGTACAAATAAATTCTTTTATTCCCAGACTTTAGGACTCAAGGTTTCTATGGTCTTGAATTTGGGATCTTATACCAGCAGCTCCTCAGTTTGCCAGGTCTGCATTCTGTACAGATAGTTATAACATTGGATTCCCTGACTCTCAGACTAAATTACACCACTGGCTTCCTTGCTGTCTAGATGACAGGGTAGATAACACAAGCCAATTGCCATGAGAGTTGTCTTCTTGTTTTTGCCTATTCCTTTACTGTGAAGGGGCTGCATTTTGGACTACCCTGTTCTCACCCATACTAGGTGCTTCATTGGTGTGAGAAGCATGGGGAAGCAGGAGGAACATTAGTGTTCACAATAAGTAAATAAGCAATGTTGTGACACTAAAAAAAATTCAGTAACTGGGGAAAAGTACTAAATGCTCAAAAAGTGAGCATGAAGGAGAATTACCCTGTGATATTTTGAAAATAAATTTAAAAACCAAGGAAAATATACTGAACTTAAAAAGTCACATCTGCAAAAATTTTATTGAAAATTTTTTCTGGAAAAATAAAATACCACCCTCTTAGGTGTACATCAGAATAGTCAGACCTCTGATTACTAATTTGCCTGGGAAAGTCTGCTTATTTTTGTTTAATTCATTAGTCTAAAGCTTTATTTTATTATAGAAACATTTTTTTTTACATAACATATACTAATATCCTGTTCTGTCAGAATGCACTTGGGAAATATTGGTCTGGGATGACATCTAGGGATTTCTAGCTCATTTAATAAAGGATGAGTCCTTTAATTGAATTAAGAAGTATAAGAATAAGAGCAGATTTGTGGGACAATCTAAGCTTAATTTACATATTACAAAGGTCAAAAAGACATCTCAAATAAGCAATTAAATACATAGCTCCAGAGGTCAATGATCAGATATCAAGGGTATAGAAATATACTTGAGAATCATCAGAGTTTAATTCAAAGGAAAACCATAAGCACATTTATAGCTGGGGATTTACTGACCAGCAAATTTTGACCTCAATAAATCATTCATATAAGTAAAAGATGATAGCCAGGAAAATGGCATTGACAACACTATTCACTGATTTACTTTTTAGGAATTTTGCATTTTATATACATATGTGTTCACTGAGCCATCCATTTGGTTTGTCTATTTCTCTGCCAGTGTTAGTCTACATTAAAATAATTATCTCTCCTTCCTTCTTTCCTTTCTCTCCCTTTCTCTTTAAGATAAGTCCTGTTGTATAGCTCAAGCTGATCTTCAATTTACCTATATCCTTACCCTTTAGCCTCCCAAGTTCTAGGATTATAGATATGAGCCACCATATGTAACCAATAATTAGCTTTATATAATAAGTTAGTATCTGAACCATATGTGGTGGGACATGCTTTTAATATGAGCAGAAGCAGGCAGTTCTCTGTGAATTCAGGGATAGCCTAGTCTACACAGCAAATTCCAAGACTGTAAGGGAAAGTAAAGTAAGACCCTAACTCAAAAAAAAAAAAAACCAAAAAACAAAAAAACAAACACCAAAAGGAAAATAAAACACATTATATGGTAAACAAAATTCATTCATGTTGTTCTTCAAAAAGTATTGGCTATTTTTGAGCCTTCTGATCTTCCAGATAATCATATCAAGTTCTATAACTTGATATCTTCATTAAAAATATTTGTTTACTTGTTCACCCTCAAATGTTACAAGATGAAGACAAGTTGGGAAGTCAGAAGATAGTATTGTGTAACACATTCATTGAGACAGAAATAATCCATTTCAAAAGGAAACTATTGAAGGCCTTTATTACAATCCTCAAAATATCTAATAAAACTGGTAACATTCTGTATATCTAATTCAAATGAGCCAATTCAGAAAAAAATTATACTTAACAGTGTATCTGGCAAACTGATCCACCCAGACAGCATATTCTTTATCCAATCAATATGCTTACAGTTGTGAAAAAAATATGTTTTGAAAATTGATATTTTTAGTATAAAGAGTAACCGTGATTATAATGAGAGTGGTCCCCATTAAGCTCATTGTCTTGGGATTTCTATTGCTGTAAAAAGGCACATTGATCATAGCAACTCTTATAAAAGAAAACATTTAATGAGGGCTGGCTTACAGTTTCAGAGGTTTATTATGCTATTATCATGGTAGGAAACATAGCAGCATGCAGGCAGACATGGTACTAGAAAAGGAATTCACAAGTCTACATCTTGATCCACAAGCGGCTTGAACATAGGAGACCTCAAAACCCAACCCCATGGTGACATACTTCCTTTAACAAGGCCACACCTACTCCAACAAGGCCACACTTCCTGATAGTGTCATTCTCTATAGGTCAAACATTCACACATATGAGTCTATGGAGCCATTCTTATTCAAACCACCATATTCATATATTTGATTACTTGGTTCCCAGTTGTTATAACTTTGCAATGGATTACAAGGTGTGGCCTTCTTGAAGGAGAAATATTATT
The DNA here is from genome assembly GCF_000001635.26 of Mus musculus. Lineage (NCBI taxonomy): Eukaryota > Metazoa > Chordata > Mammalia > Rodentia > Muridae > Mus > Mus musculus. The sequence continues at coordinate 19,537,458 of NC_000086.7, forward strand.
AAGGGTGAGCTTTAAAGTTTCAAAAGCCCACACCATTCCCTGTTAGCTCTCTCTTCCTCATGTGGATCAGTTGTGAGCTCTTAGATACTGCTCCAATATCATGTCTGCCTGCCGGCTACCATACTTCCCACCATGATGGTCATGGACTCTAACTCTCTGAAACTATAAGTTCCTAGTAGACTATTTCTTCTATAAGTTGCCTTGTTCACATGGTGTCTTATTGCTCCAATAGAAAGGTAATTAAGATAGAAATCTTCTAATCCATGAACAAAATAGTACAAACTACATACCAAGTACTTAGTGGATTTCTTGCTATTTTTTTTCAATATAATCTTCCCAGTCTCTTTTTCTATTATATAATTGCTACTTATGTGCTACAGACCGGGCCTAGTCGGCCCACCCTCAATCCGTGGGAATCAGAGGTTCCAGCAGATGGACATAGAGTTGGCGGGAATTGAAGACAGACGCAGACATGAGAGTGTGCTAGATCTGAATGTAATGTATTAAATAGAGCATCAAACTTTTTATACAGAAGAAAATAGGGAAGTTAGGTGACACACTGGCAAGGTACAATGAGGTTACCTGATTCTTACATAAAACAGAGAAATGCAAACACAGAAGGACTGGTAGGAATCAGCTGGGATAAAATTCAATGTTAACAACTGGGAATCAAAAGCAGCTCCACCTAAGGTCCACTTAATCTTAGAAGTCACACACACACACACACACACACACAAACACACACTTTAAATTAATACAAATAAATCTTTAATAATTTTCAAACACGTACCTGTAAAGCCAGAACTTGAAAAATGAAAGCAAAAGAACCAGGATCAAGTCTAGTCTCTGTTATATAGGAAGTTTGAGATGCATAAGACTGAACAAAACAAAATTGTCTTGGACTGAGTATGTAGCTTAATTAACATAGTCAGTGCCTGCCTAGCATACATGGAGCCCTGCACTGGATCATGAGAAGCTCATAAAACTGGATACAGTAAAAACAAGGCATGGTGGTGCACACCTATAGTTCTAGTACTGGAGAAGTGGAAGTTAAGAATCACAAGTTTAAGATAGTCCTCATACATAGAAAAATTGAGGCCATCCTGAGCTACATAAGACCCTGTCTCAAAAACACTTTTTTCCCCCAGATACTACAGGCTATGTTGACATTATCAAGAGTTTTAAATATCCGTGTTTAATGTGATAAAGTTAATAACTGATAAAACAGGAAACATGAGAGACCAGTGGCAATGCAGCAAGATGCAAATTCTAATAGAGTGCCTAACCCAAATGTGACACATCAAAACCACTAGGAGAATGAATAATGCCTTCAGTGGGCTCATTTATAGGCTGGGCACAGCTGAGAAAGAATCTCTGGGTTTGAGGATATTTCAATAGATGTCTTTAAAACCTAAAGCAGAGAGAAAAATGGATAAAAAATAAAAAGCAGAGCCAAATATCCAAAAGCCCTGGAACAACTGCAGAAGATGGGAGTTTTAGAAGCAAAACCAAAATCAGAGTAAATATTTGGAGCAACAATGAAATATCTCCAAAATAATTTTCCATACCACAACCTAAAACGTTCTAACAGACAAACAATGTCAAGATAAACGCAAAAACACAGAAGCCTGAAAATGTAAGCAAGAGCCAAATATAGTGGTAATCTAAGGCTGAAGAGAATGGCTTGTGATCTCAAGGACAGTCAAAGCTAAATAATGAGGTCCAGCCCACCCTGAGTGACCTACTGAGACCTCATCTTTCAAACAGTATAAGGTATACCACATTACATTCAAACTACAGGAAAATGAAACTGAAGAAAACAATCATGAAATGAACCAAAGGCCAAGACCAACTTCCAAAAGAAGAGGAAGGAAAGGAGCTAAGTCTGCTGTCTCAGAACCCATCCAACTAGGACAAGGATAGAATACAAAAAAAATAATCTGAAGTATTAATAGGAATGACTCTTTCCATCAGCTTAGTGTTCTGTACCCAAAAATTACCACCCAAAAGTGAAAGAGAAATATTTTCCAAGACAAACCAGCAATGAAGGAAGTTGCTACCAGTAGACCTGTCTTGCAAGAAAGGCTGAGTAAAAAAACCCAATAAAAAAATAAAAAAATAAATTGGGAGAATAACAACTTCTACAAATAAAATTGTTCTTATTCAAACTTGAAAGGGATTCAATAAACATTATTAGAGAAAATGACTACTAAGATAGTCTTTTAAAAACTGTGTTTTAAAGCCAGACAGTGGTGGCACATGCCTTTAATCCCAGCATTTGGGAGGCAGAGGTGGGTGTATTTCTGAGCTTGAGGCCAGCCTGGTCTACAGAGTGAGTTCCAGGACAGCCAGGGCTATACAGAAAACCCTGTTTCGAGAAAAGAAACAAAAAAAGGCTGAGAAAGAAAATGAGACAGGTCAGAAATTCAGGTTTACATCAGATCTACATAAAGAAAAGTACATTGAAGAAATGATAGGTGTACTGGCTAGTTTTGTGTCAACTTGACACAAGCTGGGGTTATCACAGAGAAAGGAGCTTCAGTTGAGGAAATGCCTCCATGAGATCCAGCTGTAAGGCAGTTTCTCAATTAGTGATCAAGGGGGAAGGTCCTCCTGTAGGTGGGACCATCGCTGGGCTGGTAGTCTTGGGTTCTATAAGAAAGCAAGCTGAGCAAGTCAGGGAAATCAAACCAGCAAGGAACATCCCTCCATGCCCTCTGCATCAGCTCCTGCTTTCTGACCTGCTTGAGTTCCAGTCCTGACTTCCCTTGGTGATGAACAGCAGTATGGAAGTGTAAGCTCAATTAAACCCTTTCCTCCCCAACTTGCTTCTTGGTCATGATGTTTTGTCCAGGTATAAAAACTCTGACTAAGACAATAGGTTAAAGAAAAAAATGTTTTACTTAACCAATATCAATTGAAACAAACAATACCACTTCAAAAATAATAATGCCACCTTCTGCCTGGTCCTTGCTACTGAGGAAGACTTCTAATTGGCCTAATCCCCTGAAGATTCCATACCCCTATACATCTTAGAGGACACACTGCACTCAGAGCAGTTGGCAAGAACCACCACTCCCCCTACCCCAAGTCCCTGAGCTGCTGCTAGGAGCCTAGTAGACTCTGGACCCATCACCCACCAAAACCCTACCCTCCTGAATACCACTCCCCTGCCTTCCATCCATCCCACCACCCCTTCTGCCTGGACCTTGCTGATGGAGCAGACCCCTAGTTGGTCTGCTCCCATGAAGACTCCATATCCCTATATATCCTAGAGTGCTACATCCATTCCATTAGTGACCTGAGTAACAGGCCAAAAGCCTGGATGCAGTCCCAAGGCAAAAAGTTCATGGAAACTTAGTCTCCTGGAACCGAGGCATCCAGTATAATGAATGTTCTAAACTTGTCCTTGCGAATGGTTCTGTGTGCTTTCTTTCAGTATTGTTTTATTATAGGTGCCTCCAAGCAATGACTTGCCAAATACCTAAGCAAAATTGAACTTTGCTTCCTGGACTTCATCAATGCCCTAGGTAAACCTTGAGCAGACCATGGGCTTTGAATTCAGAAAGAATGTTACTTATTCAATGACATTAAGAATTGCCTCTAGTATTATAAGAGAGATAGTGAAAGAAATCAGTCATTACTATCTACTACATAGAGTTAGACATCTCAGGGCAAACTTAGCAAAGCAAGTTTAGAATTCTTATTATAGTTATGTATGGCAGACTACATTACTTATTAGTAGAAAGTCCCCCCACACCATCACTTAGAATAAGTGCCAAGTTACTCCCATATACAGGAATTTACAATGGTTTAGGAAGTAGATCAGGCTGTGATTTTAGAGTATTGCATTATTCATGAGAAGGTTAGCTAGAGGGAAACTCCCTAATTAGAACCATGACTTCGGTGTGAAAGCCCTTGCCATGGGAGTGTAAAGACCTTACACCTGGCTTCTAAGAATATAGCTGACCTTAGATAGAGCTGACTTTGTCTCAGTTGTTTTATTGCCCAGTTTCTGCCAGTCTTTCTGTTTGCATTCCTCTGTTTTGTGTAAGAGTCCTTGAGCACCTTAGCTGATGTGTCACCTAACTTCCCTATTTTCTTCTGTATAAAGTTTGATGCTCAATTTGACAAATTACATTAAGATACAGCACACTCTCTTGTGTCCTGTATTTGTCATTTCTCGCCGACTCTTTGCCCACCTGTCTGGAACCCTGATTTCTCCCTCTGATTGAGTGGAGGCAACTGAGCCTAGTCTGCAGCAATAGAGGATCCGCTGTACTCAGAGCAGTTGGATACACTGCACTCAGAGCAGTTGAGAAGTTGAGGACCCTCTGCACTCAGAACAGTTGAGGATCCACTGCTCTCAGAGCAGTTGAGGATCAGCTGCACTAAGTGCAGTTGGACAACAGCTTGACTGCTCCGCTGAAGACACAACAGTCTGAAGGCCTCCCAGGAGATATACTGCAGTCAGGGCAACAGGTCAGCAGCTTCTCTGCCCTGTGAAGAGCCCCCAATTGGAAGGCCTCACAGGTGGTCTGATACAGGCAGGGCCACAAGCCTACCAGGAAACCTGAAGAAGCCCAGGGACAAATGAGACTGACTCCATACAGTCAAGGTCAACAAACATCAGGGAAATCCAGATGGTGAAAGGCAGGCACAAGACCATAAGCAACAGAAGCCAAAACACGTGGGCATCACAAGAACTCAGTTCTCCCACCACACCAAGCCCTGAATGTACCAACACACCTGAAATCAGGACTCTGTCCTAAAGTCCTATCTCATGAAGATAATAGAGTCCTTTAAGGAGGATATAAATAACTCATTGAAAGAAACACAGGAAAACAGGTGAGGGAACTGAATAAAGCAACCCAAGACCTAAAAGAGAAGGTAGAAACAATAAAAACAGCACAAATGGAAGCAAACCTGGAAACGGAAAACCTAGGAAAGAGGTCAGGAATTATAGATCTAAGTATTGCCAGCAGAATACAAGAGATAGAAGAGAGAATCTCAGATATAGAAGATACAGTAGAAGACATTGGCACAACTGTCAAAGAAAATTCAAAACATACAAAACTCCTAACCTAAAGCATCCAGAAAATGCAGGACACACCGAAAAGACCAAATCTAAAAATAATTGGAGTAGAGGAGAACAAAGATTCCCAGCCCAAAGGACCTGAAAATGTCTTAAAAAAAAAAAAAGAAAAGAAAAGAAAAAGAAAAGAAAAGAAAGAAAAGAAAAGAAAAGAAAACTTCCCGAACCTAAAGAAAGTGATGGACATAAAGGTACAAGAAGCCTATAGAACATCAAATAAATGGGACTAGAAAAGAAAAATTTCTCATCACAAAATTATCAAAATGCTAAATGCACAGGGTAAAGAAAGATTAAGCTCTGCAAAGGCAAAAGGCTAAGTAACGTACAAAGGTAGATCTATCAGTATTACTCCAGACTTTTCAACAGAGAAATGAAAGCCAGAAGAGCGTGGTCAGAGATCATGCAGACACTAAGAGAACACAAATGCCAGCCCAGGCTACTATACCTAGCAAAACTCAGTCAGCATAGATGGAGAAAATAAAATATTCCAAGACAAAACCAAATTCAAACAGTATCTATCTACCAACCCAGCATTACAGAGGATCCTGGAAGGAAAACTCCAACACAAGGAAGATACCTGCACCAAAGAAAGAACAAGATATTAACCATCTCATAACAAAGTCAAAACTAGAGAGCCACAAACACATAAAACCACTTACGAAAAACAAACATGTCAGGAAACAACAGTCATCTCTCTTTAATATCTCTCAATATTAATGGACTCAATTCACCTATAAAAAGACATAGCCTAAAAGACTGGATATACAAACAAGATCCAGCATTTTGCTGCATACAAGAAACAAACCTCAACAACAAAGACAGGCACTATCTCAGAGTAAAAGGATGGAAAAAGATCTTCCAAGCAAAAGGTCCAAGGAAACAAGCAGGAGTTGCCATCCTAATATCAAATGAAATAGACTTTCAACCAAAAGTTAACAATCCTTGTGATGAAGAAGGACACTTCATATTAATCAAGGGAAAATCCACCAAGAGGAAGTCTCAATTCTGGAAATCTATGCCCCAAATGCAACAGCCCCCAAATTTATAAAAGAACCTTTACTAAAACTCAAAACTCACATTGAACCCCACACAATAATAGTGGGAGATTTCAACATGCCCACTCTCACCAATGGACAGGTCATTGAAACAGAAACTAAATAGACACACAGTGAAACTAAGAGAGATTATGAACCAAATGTATTTAACAAATATCTACAGAACATTTCACCCTAAAACAAAAGAATACACCTTCTTCTCAGCACCTCATAGTACCTTCTCCAAAATTGATCATATAATTGGTCACAAAAAACCCTCAACAGATACAAGAGGATTGAAATAATACCATGCATCATATTAGACCACCATGGCCCAAGGCTGGTCTTCAATAACAGCAAAAAATTACACAAAGCCCACATACACATGGAAACTGAACAACTCTTTACTCAGTGATAACTTGGTCAGGGAAGAAATAAAGAAAGAAATGAAAAACTTCCTGAAATTTAAAGAAAATATTGACACATCATACCCAAAGCTATGGGACACAATGACTGCAGTGCTAAGAGCTTTCATAGCACTAAGAGCCCTGGTAAAGGAACTGGAGAAATCTTACACTAATAACAGCACATCTGAGAGTCCTAGAACAAAAGGAAGCAAACTCACCCAAGAGGAGTAGAAGGCTGGAAATAGTCAAACTCAGGGCTGAAATCAACCAAATAGAAACAAAGAAATCAATACAAAGAATCAGCAAAACTAAAAACTGGTTCTTTGAAAGGATCAACAAGATATATAAACACCCAGCCAAACTAACTAAAGGGCCAATTGGCAGTATCCAAATTAATAAAATCTGAAATGAAAAGGGAGATATAATAACAGAAACCTAGGAAATCCAAAAGATTATCAGATTCTACTATAAAAGCCTATACTCAACCAAACTGGAAAATCTAGATGAAATACATGGTTTTCTAGACAGATGTCACATACCAAAGTTAAATCAAGAGCAGGTAAACTATCTAAACAGGCCCAAATCACACAAGGGAATAGAAGAAGTCATTTAAAAAAACTCCCAACCAAAAAAAAAAAAAAAGTCCAGGGCCAGATGGGTTTAGTGCAGAATTCTACCAGACCTTCAAAGAAGACCTGATATCAATTTCCCTCAAACTATTCCATATAATAGAAACAGAAGGAATACAATCTAACTCCTGTATGAAGCCACCACTACTCTGATAAACCACACAAGGACCAAACAAAAAAAGAGAATTTCAGACCAATCTCATTTATGAATATTGATGCAAAAGTACTCAATAAAATTCTTGCAGAACCAAATCCAAGAACACATCAAAAACATCATCCACCCCAATCAAGTAGGATTCATCCCAGGAATGCAAGGTTGGTTTAATATATGAAAAACAATTAATGTAATCCACTATATAAACAAACTAAAAAAAATCACATGATCATCTCCTTCGATGCTGAAAAAGCATTTGATGAAATACAACACCCCTTCATGTTAAAAGTATTGGAGAGATCATGAATTCAAGGCCCGTACCTAAACATAATAAAAACAATTTACTGCAAACCATCAGCCAAAAATCAAATTAAATGGAGACATACTTGAAGCAATCCCAGTGAAATTGGAAACAAGACAAGGATATCCACTCTCCCTATATCTATTCAATATATTACTCGATGTGTTAGCTAGAACAATAAGACAACAAAAAGATATCAAGGGGATACAAATTTGTAAAGAAGAAATAAAGGCATTACTATTTGGAGATGATATGATACATAAGCGATCCCAAAATTCTACTAGAGAACTTCTCCAGCTGATAAAACACTTCAGCAAAGTGGGGGTTATAAAATTAACTCAAATAAATTAGTAGCCTTCCTTTATACAAAGGATAAAAAGGCTGAGAAATATATTAGGGAGACAATTCCCTTCACAATAGCCACAAATAGTATAAAATATCTCGGGGTAACTCTAACCAAACAAGTGAAAGACCTGTATGACAATAACTTCAAGTCTCTCAAGAAAGAAATTGAAGAAGATCTCAGAAAATGGAGAGATCTTCCATGCTCATGGACTGGCAGAATTAACATAGTAAAAATGGGATCCTACCAAAGGCAATATATAGATTCAATGCAGTCCCCATCAAAATCCCAACACCTTCAAAGACATGGAAAGAGCAATTCTCAATTTCATCTGGAAAGGCAAAATACCCAGAATAGTGAAAACAATTCTTAACAATAAAAGAACAACTGGGGGAAACACCATCCCTGACCTCAAGCTTTACTACAGAGCAATAGTGATAAAAACTGCATGGTACTGGTACAGAAACAGACATGTGGATCAATGGAATAGAATTGAAAATCCAGAAATTAAACTACACACTTACAGTCACTTGATCTTTGACAAAGACACCAAAAATATACAATGGAAAAAAAAGTATCTTCAATAATTGGTGCTGGTCTAACTGACTGTGTGTATGTGGAAGAATGAAAATATACCCATATTTTTCACCTTGCACAAAATTCAATCCAAGTAGACCAAGGGCCTCAACATAAAACCAGATAAACTGAATCCAATGGAAGAGAAAGTGGGAAAGAACCTTGAATTCATTGGCACAGGGGGAAATTTCCTAAACAGAACTCCAAAGGCTCATGCTCTAGGATCAAGAATTGATAAATGGGACCTCATGAAACTAGAAAGCTTCTGTAAGACAAAGGACATAGTCAATAAGACAAATTGGCAACCTACAGATTGGGGAAAAAAAAACTTCATGAACCCCACATCCGATATAGAGGGCTAATATCAAAAATACATAAAGAAGTCAAGAAGTTAATCACCAAAACCCATACAACCCAATCAAAAAATGGTGTATAGAACTAAACCAAGAATTCACAACTGTGGAATCTCGAATGGCTGAGAAACACCTAAAGAAATGTTCAAAGTCCTTAGAGAAATACAAATCAAAATGATCCTGAGATGCTACCTTATACCAGGCAGAATGGCTAACATAAAATGCTCAGGTGACAATACACATTGGAGAGGATGTGGAAAAAGAGGAACACTCTTCTATTGCCGGTGGGATTACAAACTGGTACAACCACTCTGGATATCAATCTGGAGGTTCTTCAGAAAATTGGAAATAGATCTGCCTGAAGACTCAGCTATACCACTCTTGGGAATATACCCAAAAGATGCCCCACCATGCCACAGGGGCTAGTGTTTCACTATGTTCATAGTGGCCTTATTTGTGACAGCCAGAACCTGGAAACAACCTAGATGTCCCACAACAGAAGAATGGATACAAAAAATGTGGTTCATTTACACAATGGAATACTACTCAGCTATTAAGAACAGGCACATCCTGAATTTTGTAGACAAATGGATGGAACTAGAATATATCATCCTGAGTGAGGTAACTCAGACACAAAAGGACATGCATGGTATGCACTCACTATTAAGTCGATATTAGCCAAAACCAAACCAACCAAACAAAAACAAACAAACAAACAAAAAACAACAACAACACCAAACACATAGCGAGTACACAAGATACAGTCTACAGAATTCAAAAGGCTCAACAAGGTGAAGTTTCCAAGTGAGGATGCCTCAGCCCCACTTGGGAGAGAGAAGAAAGTGGGGAGGGAGAGAGAAACATGGGAGTGAAAGTGGACAGGGTTGGGGGTAGTGGTGGGTAGAGGGGAAGCTGATCTGTTATTGGGTGAAAGAAAAGGACTGAAGCCCCAAGGGCCAGCAGAAAGAATGTAAACAGGCAACCTCTGGAAATAGGAGGTTGGGGGGACCCCCCCAGAATGCACCAGAGACCTGGAAGGTGAGAGATTCCCAGGATTCATAGGGAGGGACCTTTGAAGAAATGTCCGACAGTAGGGAGAGGGAACTTATTGAGACCACCTCCAGCAGGAAGTGACATCAGTGAGAGATGGGGTTTGATTGTTTTAATGTGTTCTTGGATTCCGTTAGCGAGAAGTTTATTCAGTATTTTTGCATCCATATTCATAAGGGAAATTGGTCTGAAGTTCTCTATCTTTGTTGGATCTTTCTGTGGTTTAGGTATCAGAGTAATTGTGGCTTCATAGAATGAGTTGGGTAGAGTTCCTTCTACTTCTATTTTGTGGAATAGTTTGTGCAGAAATGGAATTAGATCTAACTAAGGAAGTGAAAGATCTATATGATAAAAACTTCAAATCTCTGAAGAAAGAAATTAAAGAAGATCTCAGAAGATGGAAAGATCTCCCATGCTCATGGATTGGCAGGATCAACATTGTAAAAATGGCTATCTTGCCAAAAGCAATCTACAGATTCAATGCAATCCCCATCAAAATTCCAACTCAATTCTTCAACGATTTAGAAGGAGAAATTTGCAAATTCATCTGGAATAACAAAAAACCTAGGATAGCAAAAACTCTTCTCAAGGATAAAAGAACCTCTGGTAGAATCACCATGCCTGATCTAAAGCTTTACTACAGAGCAATTGTGATAAAAACTGCATGGTACTGGTATAGAGACAGACAAGTAGACCAGTGGAATAGAATTAAAGACCCAGAAATGAACCCACACACCTATGGTCACTTGATCTTCGACAAGGGAGCTAAAACCATCCAGTGGAAGAAAGACAGTATTTTCAACAATTGGTGCTGGCACAACTGGTTGTTATCATGTAGAAGAATGCGAATCGATCCATACTTATCTCCTTGTACTAAGGTCAAATCTAAGTGGATCAAGGAACTTCACATAAAACCAGAGACACTGAAACTCATAGAGGAGAAAGTGGGGAAAAGCCTTGAAGATATGGGCACAGGGGAAAAATTCCTGAACAGAACAGCAATGGCTTGTGCTGTAAGATCGAGAATTGACAAATGGGACCTAATGAAACTCCAAAGTTTCTGCAAGGCAAAAGACACCGTCAATAAGACGAAAAGACCACCAACAGATTGGGAAAGGATCTTTACCTATCCCAAATCAGATAGGGGACTAATATCCAACATATATAAAGAACTCAAGAAGGTGGACTTCAGAAAATCAAATAACCCCATTAAAAAATGGGGCTCAGAACTGAACAAAGAATTCTCACCTGAGGAATACCAAATGGCAGAGAAGCACCTGAAAAAATGTTCAACATCCTTAATCATCAGGGAAATGCAAATCAAAACAACCCCGAGATTCCACCTCACACCAGTCAGAATGGCTAAGATCAAAAATTCAGGTGACAGCAGATGCTGGCGTGGATGTGGAGAAAGAGGAACACTCCTCCATTGTTGGTGGGATTGCAGGCTTATACAACCACTCTGGAAATCAGTCTGGCAGTTCCTCAGAAAATTGGACATAGTACTACCGGAGGATCCAGCAATACCTCTCCTGGGCATATATCCAGAAGATGCCCCAACTGGTAAGAAGGACACATGCTCCACTATGTTCATAGCAGCCTTATTTATAATAGCCAGAAGCTGGAAAGAACCCAGATGCCCCTCAACAGAGGAATGGATACAGAAAATGTGGTACATCTACACAATGGAGTACTACTCAGCTATTAAAAAGAATGAATTTATGAAATTCCTAGCCAAATGGATGGACCTGGAGGGCATCATCCTGAGTGAGGTAACACATTCACAAAGGAACTCACACAATATGTACTCACTGATAAGTGGATATTAGCCCAAAACCTAGGATACCCAAGATATAAGATACAATTTCCTAAACACATGAAACTCAAGAAAAATGAAGACTGAAGTGTGGACACTATGCCCCTTCTTAGAAGTGGGAACAAAACACCCTTGGAAGGAGTTACAGAGACAAAGTTTGGAGCTGAGATGAAAGGATGGTCCATGTAGAGACTTCCATATCCAGGGATCCACCCCATAATCAGCATCCAAACGCTGACACCATTGCATACACTAGCAAGATTTTATCGAAAGGACCCAGATGTAGCTGTCTCTTGTGAGACTATGCCGGGGCCCAGCAAACACAGAAGTGGATGCTCACAGTCAGCTAATGGATGGATCACAGGGCTCCCAATGGAGGAGCTAGAGAAAGTAGCCAAGGAGCTAAAGGGATCTGCAACCCTATAGGCGGAACAACATTATGAACTAACCAGTACCCCGGAGCTCTTGACTCTAGCTGCATATGTATCAAAAGATGGCCTAGTCGGCCATCACTGGAAAGAGAGGCCCATTGGACATGCAAACTTTATATGCCCCAGTACAGGGGAACGCCAGGGCCAAAAAGGGAGAGTGGGTGGGTAGGGGATTGGGGGTGGGTGGATATGGGGGACTTTTGGTATAGCATTGGAAATGTAAATGAGCTAAATACCTAATAAAAAATGGAAAAAAAATAAAAACTGAAAATAAAAAAAAGGAAAAAAAACAATATATTATAATAAAGTTTGCCAACATTACTACTTTTATGTTTTACTGGACAGAGGGGAGAGAGAAGTCACTTCTGAGGTTTTTTTTTTTTCTTTTTTCTCAATTATTCCATTTGTTTAAATCTCAAAAGATATTCCCCTTCCTGGTTACCCTTCCCACATCTGCCCTCAAACCCCCTCACCTTTGACTCTATGAGGTTGCTTCTCCACTCACCCACCCACTCTTGCCCCACCACTCCATCATCCCCATAAGCAGAGACATTAAACCTCCACAGAACCAAGGGTTTCCCCTCCCATTGATGTCAGACAAGGCCATCCTCTGCTACTTATGTATTTTGAGCTATGGATCCTTCCCTATATACTCCTGGTTGATGGTCTAGTCCCTAGGAGCACTGGGTGGTCCAGCCAGTCAACATTGTTCTTTCTATGGGGTTGAAATCCCTCTCCACTCCAAGGCTTTCTTACAGTTGATTAACTCACCATTTAACCTCTATTCTATTTTTCTTTCTGTCGTTTTGATGGACAACATGACCAAAAGTAAGTTGGGAATGAAATAGTTTATTTCAGCTTCAGGTCACATCCCTCTCTGAAGGAAGTCAGGACGATTACCAACAAAGGAAACTGGAGGCAGGAACACTGTACTAAACTTGCTAAAACTTGCATCATGTCTCAGCCTTTTAATGTTGGGATTGCAGGTAAAAGCCACTGTTTTGGGGTGTTCCTTGTTCTTTCCAGTGAATAAGTCTCACTCTGAAGCTTTCTGGAAGCTACCAGTTACTAGTACTCTTAGCATCCAAAATAACTCTCATCATTAGAGATAGCAATGGTCTTAGGAGCTGTATATTAGAGTCATATCATTAGACAATCTGCTGTCATCAGTACATAGAACTTACACACTGAAAAAAATCCACAGATATTTCAGTTACTGATTTTGCCTTATGTCATTCAACTTTTATTTATATTTTCTCTCCCTTGTGTCAAAAGTCCTATTGAGACTAACAAATTACTCCTTTGCTTTATTCAGTAACAAACATGCAGCCATTTCAGAATCATGGCATCAGTGCTATAACACTGATAGGATTTATAAAGCACATAATTCATAAGTTGGAAATCAATTTTTATAGTTTGAGATCTATTTTTGCAGGTATTGTTGTTTTGTTTGTGGTTGTTTGTTTATTTACTTGCTTGTCCTCAGGTTTTGTTTACACTGAGGATGAATGTGGGACCATGAAATGTTGCCTGGTTCCTGGTTGAACTACAGCTAGAAACCAGAGACCCTGAAGGGATGGTAGGAGCTTTGTCCACCCCTAACATTAGGCCCTTGTCACTAGCTACAGCCCCCCACAGATTTGTGCCCATCAATCACATAAGTGCAATGCCCCAAGCCTCTCCACAAGTAGATGAGGAAAAGAACATGACCTGTGGTCACATAGGCTCAAGATAGAGATCACCATTTTAGTAAGGTACATAGAGGCCTGGGAGCTTAGCCAATAAGTTTTCCTTCCCAGGCATTTCAACTTACAAAAGGTATTTAATCTCAGGCCCACCCTGAGAAGTGGGGCATGGTTTTACACATTCACTTTCAACCATGACAATAAATTCCTTAAAATCATGAACTATCTCTTTTCATCGGAATCTGCCATGGGGAGCCATGGAAAATGCCTTCACCTATAGAGCCACCATCTAGTCTCCTATAGAAGGCCTCTTTGTGCTTCCAGATATGACCACCACCAAGTCCAAGCCAAAGTCTGCTGCTGCCTATTAAGCCAAGGACTATTATCATGGGACCAGCTGGAGCCCCCCTCCTTTCTTGGGCTCCCAGCCAGATCCAGCCTGCAGCCCCAGATTCCAGATTCCGTTCTCAGCTCTTGCACAACTTCCAGTGGAGCCTGGGTATCCAAAAGCCTGAGAACCCCATGGCCCCATCCTCTTCACAAGCCTAGGGACCCCTGAATCAGCTCCAGTTGTGCTGCACCTCACACTATGCTTCCCTATTCTGTGTGGTGCCTCTGTGCTCCCGTATGGCTCAGCACCCATCCAGTGACAGTGTGGGGTAAGCACATGCAAACTCCCCACAGGGCTGTGCTCTGTGATGGAGCAGACAGGGACCCACAACCCTACAGATGTATGATCATACTTCCCCTTCCCAGACAGGAAATAGGAATCTGACTGTTTTCTCCTTGTTTGTTTTTCCTTTGTTCTGTGGCCCTCACCTTTCAGTACTACAATTAATACACCCAGTTCTTTGTTAATAAACTTTTGGAGTTTTTGTCTGCTTTTCCTGTCATTATATGTATGTATGTATGTATGTATGTATGTATATACACACATTTATACACACACACACACACATCTTAGTGAATCACCTTGTATATATATCTTTTTCCACTTGGACATATGTATTTTACACCTAGAAATAAGATTGCTAAGTCACAGCATAATACATATGTGATTTTGCTAGATATCAACAAGTTGTCCTTAGTTAAGGTGGAGATTTTTTGATTTCCATTCCCATCAGCCATGTTACCTCAGACAATTTGCTAAGTATGAAATGATCTTTCTTCAGTTATTTTTTCTATCATCATAGGGTTCAGGTCCACTAGTATTTTTCTGAACTATGTGCTCATCATATCTCTATTTTAGTTTTCTCTAGGATGGGGGAACTTTTTCTTTTATATTTTCAGAAGGTCTATATTCAACTTTATGATTCTCTTTTTACTTACTAATTTTTCATTGCAATGAAATATGTCAGTCATTTTTCTTATTAATTCTATAATTAAAACATTACTGGGAATTTTTCCCAACTCCTAGGTCATAGAAGAATTCACAAATGTTTTCCTTTGACCCTTTTTTTAAATTAAATTTTTTTTTGTCTCTTTAAAACTTACCTAGTATATGCTGTGAGTAATCACACAGTTTTTGATAAGGTTTTCTGTTTACCCTACTGCAACTAAACAGAAGTCAATGTTTTCTTCTGTGACTTTACTCTATATTCAAGTTTTATATATAATAATATCTATTTCTTTGTCTTTTAGGTCTTTCCCGTTGTTCCATTGATATGTCTATGTATTAATAACAGTGTGATGTAATTTTTAAAGCTATGTAACTTTGTAATTGTTGTATTATTAGTTCCTTCACAGCTGCTTCCTTCTTTTAGGTTTTTATACCTGGTCTTACTTGGCATTCTATAAGAACATCATCTAAAATAAAACTAATAAGTTCACACAGAATCACAAATAAGTTTAGACTAACTAGAAAAGCAGAGTCTTGCATACTCCAGATTGACCTTAAAGTCAATGGTAGTTGAGGATGACTTTGAACTCCTGATCCTCCTTTCTCTATATGCCCAATCTTGGGATTACAGGTAAGTGTTTTCATACCCTGCCTTATGTGGTATAGGATATGGAATCCAGGGCTTTGTGCACACAAAAATCACTTCAACTGAAATTCCTCAGTGAATTTGAGAATTAACTTGTGAAACTCAAGAAAAATACCTCTGAATATGTTTTCATCCCAATTAAGTCTGGGTTAAATTTATAAATGAACATGATGACATCTAATTCCTGATGTTTTGATTTTTAACACAATACTATCTATGTATTTCTGTTTATTTTGGCCTATTTTTAGTCTTAAGACTGTTACAGAGCTTTGTTTGAATACAGCAGTTAAGGATAGTGTTCCTGAAAATGCTTGGGAACAGAAGTGTTTGGGAATTGTATGCAGATTTTAGAATATTTGTATAGACATAATATCTTGGCAATACTGAATTTGGTCGATACATGAAATCAATTTATGTTTAGAATATACCTTGTACACATAGCCTGAAGTTAGTGTCATACAAATTTTTTAGTCACATGTAGTTATGATATGGGATTTTCTGCTTGTGGCATCATACTGGCAATTGGAAACATTTGAATTGTAGAGCTTTTGAATTTTGTATTTCAGACACTCGACCTATATTTGAATTATTTTAAATTTCATATTGAACACCTAGATTTTATGTTTTATAAAACTCTTAGCTCCCACTAAATCTTTTTTTCTAACTAATGTGTATATGAAGTTATTCTTACTCTTTTTACAACTGAGATTTCTTCATTCCTTTTCTTGACCTTAAATTAAAAATGTACAAGGGGAAATTGATAAATGAAAAATATTTTATTTCCTCTTCAAACATGTGACTCCCTATCCAACCCTAACCCGCAACTAAGTTGTTATAAAAATATATAATCTGTTATGGTAATGTAAATAAGAATGACCTCCCCCACCCCACCCCCCACCATGGGCTCATATACTTAAATGTTTAGTTACCAGGGAGTGGCACTATTTGAAAGAATTAGAGGGATTAAGAAGTAAGAAGTATGGTCTTGTTGGAGGAAGTGAGTTATTAAGTGTGGGCTTTGAGGTTTCAAAAGCCTATGACAAGCCCAATATCTATCTATCTATCTATCTATCTATCTATCTATCTATCTATCTATCTATCTATCTATCTATCTATCTATCTACCTATCTACCTATCCATCCATCCATCCATCCATCCATCCATCCATCCATCTATCTATCTATCTATCTATCTATCTATCTATCTATCTATCTATCTATTTACCTACCTACCTATCTCTGCTTGCAGATCAGGATGTAACTCTGCCTTCCAGTACCATGCTTGCCACCATTCTATCTGCCATGATGGCACTGAAGTGACACTCTGAAACTGGAAGCCAGCCTCAATTACATTACTTCCTGTATAAGAGTTACCCTGGTCATGGTGCCTCTGCACAGTAGTAGAAGAGTGAATAAGACATCTTTTTGTAATTTTACCACAAAGTTGTCATCTTTGAAGTTCAGTGGGAGACCCTGTGTAGAGACAATAAGACAATCACACACACATGGGCAAGCATACACACATGGTTGTGCACACACAAACAAATGTGATTCTCATTCATTTTATCGTCAAATTAATTTTCTACTCCCTCCATTTCCATTCTGAAATTTCTGTTATACAAATAGGAAAGCATTTAATATGTCATATATGTATTTTATCTTCTGTCACATTCATCTCTTTGTTTTATGCTCCATTTTTATGACTAATTCATATCTCTATAACTTCTTTTAGTCCAGTTTTTACTATATTATACTAAATATTTATGATCAGACACTGAATTTCCAAGATCTTTATCATCATGTTTTAAATATTTTTCTGCTTTGTTTCTTTCTTCCATCCTTACTTTCTTTGAGACAGCATATTGTTAATTATCCCAGGAGTGGCATGAATATGCAATCCTATTACTTCTGCCTCCAACAAGCTACGATTATGGACATACATGGTGCATACCTGGATCTGAATTCTTTTAATAAAAGCTATTCTTTCATTTTTGTTTTTGAACATTTTATGTATGTTATTGTAAAACCTTCATTAGACTATTATATGAAAGTAATTTGCTATGGAATGAATTTGTCAGCAACTCATTGGCTGAATCTCTTTTACAGTATTAGATCTCTCCTTGCACAGACAAATTTTGATTTGTAGCTTCACTATTTTTTTCCTCTCTCTCTTACTTGCCTTTGCATTCTCCCTTCTATTCTGACAGTTTTATAGTCTGTAACTAAGTCTGATAGTTATACTTCAGAATTCTTCTCTCACATTGATCTAACAAATACAAAGACAGCAGCTATGTTCCTTCAACTCCAGGTTTCAAGGCAGTGTTTGTTCCTTTTATTCTCCAAAACCTGATTAATGTTGGGGAGAATTTCTTTAAGAGCTTAAAGAATTTGACTCTTAGAAGAGGCTATACCCACCTTTTGTATATTTGTATCACACACTTGGTTTGTGTCTCTATGCCTTTAATTGGCCTTGTAGACATTAGACTTTAGGCTACTACTACATGTTCTCAGGCCCTGAGCTCCACAGGCTTGTAGTCTCACTCCTTCTCTGTGGCACAGATAAACATTACTTGTACTTGACTTTCACTACATCTTTTAAAAGACTTTTTCTATCTTCTGCCTCATGCTAAGAGTTTAATTCGGGGACATTTTTAGAGGAAGAATTCACTAAGGAATAGACGATTAGAAATGCAGTTGATTCTGATTCTTTCCCTCACTCACTATGAATGGAACATCAGTTGTGACTACGTAAGACTGTCACATGCTTCTATTAAAACCTTAAGGCTACCCAAAAGGTACTGGACATTTTCAGCTCCTGTAGGAAGAGAGCTCTGCCACCCCTCCCACAAAAACTCGTGGCTTTGTGAATTCTCAAAGTTGGAAAGGAAAATCAGATTTAGGGCTTCCAAGTATAGCACATACCCTAGAAATATCTGAATCTGTGAAGATATATTCTCTGTATGACCTTTGCATTCATTCTTTCCTTTCTATACCAAGGAAACACTCAAAACAGTAACACGTTAATATTTTATGCTCAGGTCATGGGAGTAGTAGGCCCTACAGATCAGTATGAGCACATAAAGCAGAGGGGTTTCATTTATTGTTGAAACTCACAATGGCCTGATTTTATACTTTGTAATAGCTTTAAATTTGCATTGCTTGGAACTCTAAAGGCCCATCTGTTCCAACAGAAGACTTTGTCAACTTTATATTTTTATGATATTACTGAAATTGCAGGGTTTGGAGATATTTGTAGAGTTTGAGCTTAAAATCATGAGAAAAATAATCTATAAAAAGGGTTGGGATGGCATCAAGATTTTAACAGCTACCATGCGATCACAGATGCCAGAGACATTTAACAATTTAATTATATTGAACTTGAAGTTCTTCTAGTTTTAAAACTTGCAGACTTTTTGCAATTTAGAAAATGGGGAGAAGAGAAAAAATAGAACTTCAAGACTCTCTTTTCTCATAGATTTCCTTTGTTTCATACCCAGTAGAAAAGATCACCACTCCCTTGGCTCCTATGTGAATCTCTCTTTGAACAATATTCACATTTAACATGAAAATGATGGGTTCCAGGACCTTTGTCTTACAATTTGGACTTTGTCTTTCTTCAAGTGCCAAATTGAATAGGCATTTCTTTGCCAAGGCCTTTCCCCACTGTCAGCTGTGATAAAATATTTTGGATTATCATTTAGATTCCAGTATGTTATTTGATTTGCTTCATCTAGTGTGATTCTAAATAATTAAGGAAAAAAAATGACTCCAGTGTGACCATTCTAATGTATTCCATCTTCAAAACCGACTTGTCTTGTCTATAACATTCCTGTAGTGTGCCTCATTGCTTCCTTGATCTGTTCTTGACTCACAATTCAGGAAAGCCTCAGGGTATGCCTCAGGGTATGTCCTCAAATAATAACAAGTTTAATTGACTGACATGAATTTTGTGACAATCAATCACTTTTTCTCTGTGAATATTTACCTCTATTGCTTATCAGCTGATACCTCGACTTAAATGCATGTATGTCAACCACTTCAGGTATGATACTGTTTCAGACTGTTTTCTCTCTGTGTACATGACCAGTACCACTTTTATTGGAAGAGGTAAAATGAGAGTGAAGAGTAGTAACTAGGCCTAGGAGCCACACATGAAAAGTAAGTAAAAAAAAAAAAAAAAAAAAAAAAAAAAGAAGAAGAAATGCATGTTTCACTCAGGAAGAGCAGTTAAGCATGCATTCAGTCAGGAGTTATTTCTCCTCAAAGAATGGGTGCTACTTTGCTTTATAGGCTTTACCATGCTACTTAGTGTGCTGTAAATGTTTGTTTAGGAAAGCCACAACTTTGTTTGTCTTACAACTCAGAAGTTTTAAAAGATTTATTTTAGTTTATTTCATGTGTCAGCATAAACACCTGCACATATGTGTGTCTGTTCATGGAGGCCAGAAGAGGGTACTGAAACAAGTGTCCTCTGTAAGAGCAACACCCGAGCCATCTCTCCTAGCCTTGTTGCCTATAATTTTTTTAAGATTTAATTAAATCACAAGATATATATCAAAACCCAATACATCTATATTGGAGTATTTGCCAGGCTACCATTGTCAGTAGAATTATATAACCACTTTTTAAAAGTCAAAGATATAGTCTATTCATTTGCTTTTGATATTTGTTTTCCAATTTAATGTGACATAGACCTCACAGAAAGGGTGTTAATAAAATTAATCAAATGATTCTAAAATGTAAATAGTTGGAGGAAAATATCCCCCAGATTTATTTAAGATAGGACAAAACAGGAATACTTCAGAAATTTTCCGAAGTGAAATTTTAATTCGTTTGTTTACTGAAGCTTCCATATTGCTGTGAATATATTGTGAACTATAAGGAGAAGTGTTTATTTGAGGGGCATGCTTTGGTACCTAGCATCAACAAAATCTAAAGGATCATTATCCCACTAGAATTGTACCCCTTGGTTTCTATCCTGTGAAGCCATGATAACTGACGAATATCCAAGCAAATTATCAGAACACTTCATTTGTCATTTTACCCAACATTTTCACAAACAATTAAGCTATTTTTTTCCTTAGGAATAAAGGAATTGGTTTCCCATCATGAGAAAGAAACACCCTTTCTGTGAGGTCTATGTCACATTAAAGTAGAAAACAAATATGAAAAGCAAATGAATAGACTATATCTTTGCTTTTAAAAAAGTGGATTATATAATTATACTGACAATGGTAGCCTGGCAAAGACAAAATTTCAACACAGCATAGAACAAAAACACCACATGTTGGATCAATTTTAGTGGTTCACACCTTTAACCCCAGCACTCAGGGGGCAGAGGCAGTCAGGTCTCTGAGATGGAGGAAAGCTTAATCTACAAAGTATGTTGCATGATGGCCAGGTCTATAGAGAGAATCCCTGTCTCAAAACAAAACAAACCCACACCCGTCTCCCCCAAAACAAAACAAAAACAATACATCATGTGTGCATATCATACTGGTATTAATGCCAGGGGTGAATTTGGGATAGAATGAATCCTTTCCCTCAATCAAAGGAGAGGTCGAGGTGGGGTGGAAACCAGGTCTACAACAGGCTGAGTTAATTCTTTCTCCTTCAGGAATAGGTAGGAGAGTTGGGGGTGATGGCTTGTGAGGAGGAATCGAGTTAGAAATATGATATTACAATTTGACAACTTCCACTACAATCTTATATGTTTATACTTCCTCTTCCCAACCATATCTGCATCTCCAAGTTTTGATAACAACTGGTACGTCTCTATTTACAGAATAGTCTCTATTTTAGAATGGTATATAAATCGAATTATATTATGTAATCTTTCAGACTACCTTATTTGACTGTCTAGTTCTTTTGCAATTCATTCAGTTTATTGCATGCACCAATAATTTGTTCCTTTTTTTTTTGTTTAAAAATGTATCATTACCCCTTCCGCTCGACTCGTGACTCGAGCCCCGGGCTACCTTGCCAGCAGAGTCTTGCCCAACACCCGCAAGGGTCCACACGGGACTCCCCACGGGACCCTAAGACCTCTGGTGAGTGGAACACAGCGCCTACCCCAATCCAATCGCGTGGAACTTGAGACTGCGGTACATAGGGAAGCAGGCTACCCGGGCTTGATCTGGGGCACAAACCCCTTCCACTCCACTCGAGCCCCGGCTACCTTGCCAGCTGAGTCGCCTGACACCCACAAGGGCCCACACAGGATTCCACACGTGATCCTAAGACCTCTAGTGAGTGGAACACAACTTCTGCCAGGAGTCTGGTTCGAACACCAGATATCTGGGTACCTGCCTTGCAAGAAGAGAGCTTGCCTGCAGAGAATACTCTGCCCACTGAAACTAAGGAGAGTGCTACCCTCCAGGTCTGCTCATAGAGGCTAACAGAGTCACCTGAAGAACAAGCTCTTAACAGTAACAACTAAAACAGCTAGCTTCAGAGATTACCAGATGGCGAAAGGCAAACGTAAGAATCCTACTAACAGAAATCAAGACCACTCACCATCATCAGAACGCAGCACTCCCACCCCACCTAGTCCTGGGCACCCCAACACAACCGAAAATCTAGACCCAGATTTAAAAACATTTCTCATGATGATGATAGAGGACATCAAGAAGGACTTTCATAAGTCACTTAAAGATTTACAGGAGAGCACTGCTAAAGAGTTACAGGCTCTTAAAGAAAAGCAGGAAAACACAGCCAAACAGGTGATGGAAATGAACAAAACCATACTAGAACTAAAAGGGGAAGTAGACACAATAAAGAAAACCCAAAGCGAGGCAACGCTGGAGATAGAAACCCTAGGAAAGAGATCTGGAACCATAGATGCGAGCATCAGCAACAGAATACAAGAAATGGAAGAGAGAATCTCAGGTGCAGAAGATTCCATAGAGAACATCGACACAACAGTCAAAGAAAATACAAAATGCAAAAGGATCCTAACTCAAAACATCCAGGTAATCCAGGACACAATGAGAAGACCAAACCTACGGATAATAGGAATTGATGAGAATGAAGATTTTCAACTTAAAGGGCCAGCTAATATCTTCAACAAAATAATAGAAGAAAACTTCCCAAACATAAAAAAAGAGATGCCCATGATCATACAAGAAGCATACAGAACTCCAAATAGACTGGACCAGAAAAGAAATTCCTCCCAACACATAATAATCAGAACAACAAATGCACTAAATAAAGATAGAATATTAAAAGCAGTAAGGGAGAAAGGTCAAGTAACATATAAAGGAAGGCCTATCAGAATTACACCAGACTTTTCACCAGAGACTATGAAAGCCAGAAGAGCCTGGACAGATGTTATACAGACACTAAGAGAACAGAAATGCCAGCCCAGGCTACTATACCCGGCCAAACTCTCAATTACCATAGATGGAGAAACCAAAGTATTCCACGACAAAACCAAGTTCACACAATATCTTTCCACGAATCCAGCCCTTCAAAGGATAATAACAGAAAAGAAGCAATTCAAGGACGGAAATCACGCCCTAGAACAACCAAGAAAGTAATCATTCAACAAACCAAAAAGAAGACAGCCACAAGAACAGAATGCCAACTCTAACAACAAAAATAAAAGGGAGCAACAATTACTTTTCCTTAATATCTCTTAATATCAATGGACTCAATTCCCCAATAAAAAGACATAGACTAACAGACTGGCTACACAAACAGGACCCAACATTCTGCTGCTTACAGGAAACCCATCTCAGGGAAAAAGACAGACACTACCTCAGAGTGAAAGGCTGGAAAACAATTTTCCAAGCAAATGGACTGAAGAAACAAGCTGGAGTAGCCATTTTAATATCGGATAAAATCGACTTCCAACCCAAAGTTATCAAAAAAGACAAGGAGGGACACTTCATACTCATCAAAGGTAAAATCCTCCAAGAGAACTCTCAATTCTGAATATCTACGCACCAAATGCAAGGGCAGCCACATTCATTAGAGACACTTTAGTAAAGCTCAAAGCATACATTGCACCTCACACAATAATAGTGGGAGACTTCAACACACCACTTTCTTCAAAGGACAGATCGTGGAAACAGAAACTAAACAGGGACACAGTAAAACTAACAGAAGTTATGAAACAAATGGACCTGACAGATATCTACAGAACATTTTATCCTAAAACAAAAGGATATACCTTCTTCTCAGCACCTCACGGGACCTTCTCCAAAATTGACCATATAATTGGTCACAAAACAGGCCTCAATAGATACAAAAATATTGAAATTATCCCATGTATCCTATCAGACCACCATGGCCTAAGACTGATCTTCAATAACAACATAAATAATGGAAAGCCAACATTCACGTGGAAACTGAATAACACTCTTCTCAATGATACCTTGGTCAAGGAAGGAATAAAGAAAGAAATTAAAGACTTTTTAGAGTTTAATGAAAATGAAACCACAACGTACAAAACCTATGGGACACAATGAAAGCATTTCTAAGAGGGAAACTCATAGCGCTGAGTGCCTCCAAGAAGAAACGGGAGACAGCACATACTAGCAGCTTGACAACACATCTAAAAGCCCTAGAAAAAAAGGAAGCAAATTCACCCAAGAGGAGTAGACGGCAGGAAATAATCAAACTCAGGGGTGAAATCAACCAAGTGGAAACAAGAAGAACTATTCAAAGAATTAACCAAACGAGGAGTTGGTTCTTTGAGAAAATCAACAAGATAGATAAACCCTTAGCTAGACTCACTAAAGGGCACAGGGACAAAATCCTAATTAACAAAATCAGAAATGAAAAGGGAGACATAACAACAGATCCTGAAGAAATCCAAAACACCATCAGATCCTTCTACAAAAGGCTATACTCAACAAAACTGGAAAACCTGGACGAAATGGACAAATTTCTGGACAGATACCAGGTACCAAAGTTGAATCAGGATCAAGTTGACCATCTAAACAGTCCCATATCACCTAAAGAAATAGAAGCAGTTATTAATAGTCTCCCAACCAAAAAAAGCCCAGGACCAGATGGGTTTAGTGCAGAGTTCTATCAGACCTTCAAAGAAGATCTAATTCCAATTCTGCACAAACTATTTCACAAAATAGAAGTAGAAGGTACTCTACCCAACTCATTTTATGAAGCCACTATTACTCTGATACCTAAACCACAGAAAGATCCAACAAAGATAGCGAACTTCAGACCAATTTCTCTTATGAATATCGATGCAAAAATCCTCAATAAAATTCTCGCTAACCGAATCCAAGAACACATTAAAGCAATCATCCATCCTGACCAAGTAGGTTTTATTCCAGGGATGCAGGGATGGTTTAATATACGAAAATCCATCAATGTAATCCATTATATAAACAAACTCAAAGACAAAAACCACATGATCATCTCGTTAGATGCAGAAAAAGCATTTGACAAGATCCAACACCCATTCATGATAAAAGTTTTGGAAAGATCAGGAATTCAAGGCCCATACCTAAACATGATAAAAGCAATCTACAGCAAACCAGTAGCCAACATCAAAGTAAATGGAGAGAAGCTGGAAGCAATCCCACTAAAATCAGGGACTAGACAAGGCTGCCCACTTTCTCCCTACCTTTTCAACATAGTACTTGAAGTATTAGCCAGAGCAATTCGACAACAAAAGGAGATCAAGGGGATACAAATTGGAAAAGAGGAAGTCAAAATATCACTTTTTGCAGATGATATGATAGTATATATAAGTGACCCTAAAAATTCTACCAGAGAACTCCTAAACCTGATAAACAGCTTCGGTGAAGTAGCTGGATATAAAATAAACTCAAACAAGTCAATGGCCTTTCTCTATACAAAGAATAAACAGGCTGAGAAAGAAATTAGGGAAACAACACCCTTCTCAATAGTCACAAATAATATAAAATATCTTGGCGTGACTCTAACTAAGGAGGTGAAAGATCTGTATGATAAAAACTTCAAATCTCTGAAGAAAGAAATTAAAGAAGATCTCAGAAGATGGAAAGATCTCCCATGCTCATGGATTGGCAGGATCAACATTGTAAAAATGGCTATCTTGCCAAAAGCAATCTACAGATTCAATGCAATCCCCATCAAAATTCCAACTCAATTCTTCAACGAATTGGAAGGAGCAATTTGCAAATTTGTCTGGAATAACAAAAAACCTAGGATAGCAAAAAGTCTTCTCAAGGATAAAAGAACTTCTGGCGGAATCACCATGCCAGACCTAAAGCTTTACTACAGAGCAATTGTGATAAAAACTGCATGGTACTGGTATAGAGACAGACAAGTAGACCAATGGAATAGAATTGAAGATCCAGAAATGAACCCACACACCTATGGTCACTTGATCTTCGACAAGGGAGCTAAAACCATCCAGTGGAAGAAAGACAGCATTTTCAACAATTGGTGCTGGCACAACTGGTTGTTATCGTGTAGAAGAATGCGAATCGATCCATACTTATCTCCTTGTACTAAGGTCAAATCTAAGTGGATCAAGGAACTTCACATAAAACCAGAGACACTGAAACTTATAGAGGAGAAAGTGGGGAAAAGCCTTGAAGATATGGGCACAGGGGAAAAATTCCTGAACAGAACAGCAATGGCTTGTGCTGTAAGATCGAGAATCGACAAATGGGACCTAATGAAACTCCAAAGTTTCTGCAAGGCAAAAGACACCGTCAATAAAACAAAAAGACCACCAACAGATTGGGAAAGGATCTTTACCTATCCTAAATCAGATAGGGGACTAATATCCAACATATATAAAGAACTCAAGAAGGTGGACTTCAGAAAATCAAATAACCCCATTAAAAAATGGGGCTCAGAACTGAACAAAGAATTCTCACCTGAGGAATACCGAATGGCAGAGAAGCACTTGAAAAAATGTTCAACATCCTTAATCATCAGGGAAATGCAAATCAAAACAACCCTGAGATTCCACCTCACACCAGTCAGAATGGCTAAGATCAAAAATTCAGGTGACAGCAGATGCTGGCGAGGATGTGGAGAAAGAGGAACACTCCTCCATTGTTGGTGGGAGTGCACGCTTGTACAACCACTCTGGAAATCAGTCTGGCGGTTCCTCAGAAAACTGGACATAGTACTACCGGAGGATCCAGCAATACCTCTCCTGGGCATATATCCAGAAGATGCCCCAACAGGTAACAAGGACACATGCTCCACTATGTTCATAGCAGCCTTATTTATAATAGCCACAAGCTGGAAAGAACCTAGATGCCCCTCAACAGAGGAATGGATACAGAAAATGTGGTACATCTACACAATGGAGTACTACTCAGCTATTAAAAAGAATGAATTTATGAAATTCCTAGCCAAATGGATGGACCTGGAGGGCATCATCCTGAGTGAGGTAACACATTCACAAAGGAACTCACACAATATGTATTCACTGATAAGTGGATATTAGCCCCAAACCTAGGATACCCAAGATATAAGATATAATTTGCTAAACACATGAAACTCAAGGAGAATGAAGACTGAAGTGTGGACACTATGCCCCTCCTTAGATTTGGGAACAAAACACCCATGGAAGGAGTTACAGAGACGGAGTTTGGAGCTGAGATGAAAGGATGGACCATGTATAGACTGCCATAGCCAGGGATCCACCCCATAATCAGCATCCAAACGCTGACACCATTGCATACACTAGCAAGATTTTATTGAAAGGACGCAGATGTAACTGTCTCTTGTGAGACTATGCCGGGGCCCAGCAAACACAGAAGTGGATGCTCACAGTCAGCTAATGGATGGATCATAGGGCTCCCAATGGAGGAGCTAGAGAAAGTAGCCAAGGAGCTAAAGGGATCTGCAACCCTATAGGTGGAACAACATTATGAGCTAACCAGTACCCCGGAGCTCTTGACTCTAGCTGCATATATATCAAAAGATGGCCTAGCCGGCCATCACTGGAAAGAGAGGCCCATTGGACTTGCAAACTTTATATGCCCCAGTACAGGGGAATACCAGGGCCAAAAAGGGGGAGTGGGTGGGCAGGGGAGTGGGGGTGGGTGGATATGGGGGACTTTTGGTATAGCATTGGAAATGTAAATGAGTTAAATACCTAATAAAAAATGGAAAAAAAAATGTATCATTACTATGGTGATTGTGGTTGCAGTGTGCGTGTTTGTGTTGTGTGTGTGTGTGTATGTGTGTGTGTATGTGAATGTGTGTGTGCGCGCACACGCATGTGCACATGCATGTGTGCAGATGTGTGAATGAATGAGTCAAAGCACAAGTATGTCATGAGGCTCCCGTGGACTACAGAGGACGACTTTTAGGAAACAAACCTTTGCTTTCACTGCAGATTCTGTGAATTAAATAAACTGAGGTCATCAGACTTAAACAATATGTACTTTTATACAGTGGGTCATCTCCCAAGCATTAATTTGTTCCTTTCTGTTGATATATAATATTCCACATTGTATGTGGCTCTATACTAATCATGAAGCATATCTGGATTGCTTATAGTGTTTATCTAATACAAATAAAATTTCAGTTACTGCACAGGCTTTGAGGCAAGCATGTTTTTATTCTTTTTATGATAAATAACCAGAGTACAATTATTTGGTTGTATGATGAGGAAATGTTTAGTTTTATGAGAAATGATCATAGTAGCTATACCACTTTATATTGACAATAACAAAGTATGAACCATCCAGGTGCCCACATCTTCACCAGCGTTTGGTTTTAATAGTATTTTATTTTACCTATTCTAACAGACATATAATTGTATCTTATTGTGATTGCAATCATTCAAATACTGTTTGTATATAAATTTATAAAATTATGTGACTTCCTCTCATGCTTTGCTAATACAGTAGCTAACTAACACTTATCGATTTGGAAAGGAAGGAAATTTTGTTGTAAAAGGGCTGGTGAGATGGCTCAGTGGGTAAGAGCACCCGACTGCTCTTCGGAAGGTTTGAAGTTCAAATCCCAGCAACCACATGGTGGCTCACAACCACCCATAATGAGATCTGATGCCTTCTTCTGGTGCGTTTGAAGACAGCTACAGCGTACTTACACATAACAAATAAATAAATAAATCTTAAAAAAAAGAACTATTTTTAAGCAGCTTTGCATTAATAGCAAAACTATTCAGAAATTGCAGAGGAGTTTTATCTTCTCCTCTGCCACCACTTGTACACAGTCTTGCTCCCTAGGAGCATCTCCAGCAGAATTATAAACAGTCAGTTTGATTGGCATAGCATTATCACCATATAAGTCTGCAATTCATATTAGGGTCCATGCTAGATGAGGAATATTCTGTGGATATTAGCAGATCTGTGTTGACATATGCATAATAGTGTAATACCATACAGAGTAACCTCATTGTATGACTTAGCCCCTGTATTCTGCTCATTCTTTTCTCCTTCATCTCAACTCCTGGTAACTACTGATCTTTACACCATTTCAGTTATTTTACATGCCTCTAAATGTCACGTGTCTGGAATCATAAATAGGTAAAGAGTACCTCATAAAAATATACACAGTAGCAAATGCAATATGAAAGGCATTACATGCCAGTAGTTAACTGCAAATTAAACTATGCTACTATGCACCCACTACAATTGAAAAATCCAAAACTTTGGTAACACTGAGTGTCAGGATCAGTGAGGTAAAGGAAAGTGCCAATTATCCTGAGTTCAGTTTTTAAGACCCACATGCATATTAGGAGAAAACTGACTCTCACAGGTTGCTCTCTGATATTGGCATGAGAGTGTGCATGCATGTGTATATATAAATCAATTCATGTAATAAAATTTTAAAGTATGTGGAACATCAGGAACTCATTGTTATTAGGATTGCAAAGCACTGGAGCCACATTGGAACACAGTTTGGTAGCTTCTTGAAAGACTGAACATACCATCCAACCCACCAGCAATGCTCATAAGTATTTACCCAAGTTTAAAATGCACATAAACATCTGTGTATAGGTTCTTCTCCAGATTGATTCATATTGCCAAACTTTGGGACTAGCCAGCATGTCTTTCAGCAAATAAGTGGATAAACTGGAATATAATAAGGTGTTATTCAGCAATAAAAAGAAATTACCCATCAAATTATAAAAGACATGAAGGGAATTTCAGCACACATTACTAACTGAACAATGCTAATGTAATATAAAACTATAAACATGTAACATTCTCAGTGACAACTAGAGATAGTGGTTCCAAATTTGTGATGGGGAAATAAG
This sequence comes from Mus musculus, assembly GCF_000001635.26. Classification (NCBI taxonomy): domain Eukaryota; kingdom Metazoa; phylum Chordata; class Mammalia; order Rodentia; family Muridae; genus Mus; species Mus musculus. The sequence continues at coordinate 19,567,528 of NC_000086.7, forward strand.
GAGGAATACATGTATGGAGCACAAAAGATGCTTAGATATTATGAATGCAATAGCATACATAGGCACTTAGAAATAGTCTGGAGGCTTCTGATGAAGCTATGTACAATATTATAGCATAATCCTACATTTAAACTGCTAGTTAGTCACCCAAATGGATTGAAACTTGAACCTATTCAAAAAAACTGGCACAAAAAAATGGTTATAATACTTTACATATAGTAACCAAGATTGAAAGTACCCAAGATGTTCATTCAATAGGTTAATGCAGAAACAAGCTGTAGTACACTTATACAGTGGAATATTATTCAATAATAAAAATAGATGAGATATCGATTCACTAAACACATAATGACACATCACATGCATATTGCTAAATGAAAAAGCCAGTCTAGAATGATGAAGTATCATATCATCCCAACTTTATGGTAACATGGGAAATACAAAACCACAGAGACAGTAAACTGTATCAGTAGTTGCCAGGGGCCCAGGTTGAGGGGAAGATAAAAAGCTCGAGCATAAAGATATTATAGTTGCAGTTTTGTGGTATCATGCATTCATCAAAAGCTATAGAAGCTCTTTGGGAACAGTAATGTACATCTATAATCCCAGAGGTTGAGGGAAAAAACAGCTAGTTTGAGGTACACTCTGGGCTATGTAGCAAGACTTGATCTTAAAAATAAAAGCAAACATCAAAACAAACAAAAATTCCTCCCACAGACGAAAACCCATCATAAAACTATCCACCATAAAGAATGAATGAACCTTACTATAAACTGAACTTTCATTAATAATATTTAACATTGGTTCTCCATTTCTAATAACACATGTACCACATGTGGCAAAAAAATTAGAGGATGGGCTGGGAATAAAATTCCATTAGTTGAGCCAAGTATGCATGAATCCTTGGGTTCAAGCCTCAGCACATCATAAAATGTATATGGGTGGTATGCCAGTTTTCCTGGTTTCGGGGAGGTAGAGGTGGGAGGATCAGGAGTTCAAGGTCATGCTTGGCATAGAGAGTTTGAGGCTAGACTGGGCCAAACTGAGTCAAAAAAAAAAAAAAGACCAAAATGTCCACTGTACTCTCCAGTCGGTGTTTATATAAACTTAGAATATTACACGGCCCCCAATGGAGGAGCTAGAGAAAGTACCCAAGGAGCTAAAGGGAACTGCAACCCTATAGGTGGAACAACAATATGAACTAACCAGTACCCGGGAGCTCTTGACTCTAGCTGCATATGTATCAAAAGATGGCCTAGTCGGCCATCACTAGAAAGAGAGGCCCATTGGTCATGCAAACTTTATATGCCCCAGTACAGGGGAACGCCAGGGCCAAAAAGGGGATTGGGTGGGTAGGGGATTGGGGGGGGGGGTATGGGGGACCTTTGGGATAGCATTGGAAATGTAAATGAGGAAAATACCTAATAAAAAAAATGTAAAAAAAAAGAATATTACAAGAAACAATAGATAACCTTTAAAAATATTTACTACATATATTCTAGTAATCACACTTATAACAATGTAAGGAAATAAAATTTTATAATCCAACAAAAATCTGTACCTTGATATTTACAGTATTCACTTTCCCATAACCTTGAACTAGTAGCAACCTTTCAAAAGCATGGCCCACTATGACACTCTTTTCACTCCCTTTTGCTTCCTAGTCATACTCCATCACATGGAGACCTACCTTACCACTTGCAAATCTGTGAACCAAAAGAAACCCTCTCACTTTATAAACTTATAACTTCTAGGTTAACGACAGTGTTTTTTTATGGCAACAGAACACTTAACAAGTGACATACCTCTAATTAGATAGACTTATATTTTTGAATGAGTAGACTGCTTTGTCCACTGAATTGTGAATCTGAATTGTGATGGTAGATACACAATCCTAAGCCTAAGCCTTTGTTGAAACTCACATGTATTAGAAGAAGAAACTATACTATATAGAAATAACTTCTCTGCAATATATATATATGTATGTATATATGTATATATATATGTATGTGTGTATATATATGTATACATATATATGTGTGTGTATGTATATATGTATATATATAGTCGGCCATCAATGGGAGGAAAGGCCCTTGGTCTTGCATAGATTATATGCCTCAGTAGAGAGGTACACCAGGGCCAAGAAGTGGGGTGGGTGGGTAGGGGAGCAGGGCGGGGGAGAGTATAGGGGACTTTCGAGATAGCATTTGAAATGTAAATGAAGAAAATATCTAATAAAAACAATGTAAGTACATATTTAATATACATGTAAATACATATAAAACAAATAAAAACAATATATAAATGGAAAAACAAAGACTAACGTATTCCTCTTGTTAATGTATCATACGGTACACAAATAATATTTAATGTTTTTAGAAACATAGTGACCTTGGAAACTTACAACTTTACTTTGGGGGGAAAAGTCATTCCAAATTGCTACATTCTTTTTTAAGAGTTAAAATATGTTCAGAAACAAATTATGTTCAAAACATCTTCTCAGGGACTACTAAGAGAAGAATTAAAATGTGAATGATATTTGCCAGGGGAAATCTAGTAGGTTCATCTACAGTAGCCTATATTTTGTCAGAAAAATCCATAGGCTTTTAGAGCTACATTATTTGAAGTTAAAGGCTTAGATAGGCCTCTGCATCATGTTTTGGAAAAAGAAAGGGGGGACATTTAGAGACAATGCTATGGCTAATACTAATAGACATGTAGCTAAACATTACATTTTGAATTTGTCCAATTTAAAATAATCCACTGTAAAAAACCACAAAGAACTAAAATCCCCTCATACTTAAACAGTAATGTGCATATATGTTTAAAAAAATAACAGTGGATGACTTGGATATGATCAAATCAGAGCACTTATATATTTTTGGTTGGATGTAAAAATGGAGGAAACAGTCTGACAATTCCTCATTAAGTTAAATATAGAGTTACCATATGGTTCAGCATTTGTACTTTAGATACATACCCAAGTGAATTGAAAACAGGGTTTCAAACAAAAACTTAAACATAAGTGTTCATATCATCACTATTCACAATATCCAAATAGTAGAAACAACTCCAGAGCTTAACATTTAGTGAATGGATAAACAGAAAGTGATAAGATGGTTCAATAATATGATATGATATGATATAATATAATATAATATAATATAATATAATATAATATATATCCACATATAAAAGGAGTGAGATTTAAAACAATAAGAACAAGAATGTGTAGATGGATGAACCTAGAAAAGACCATCTTAAAGGAAATACACTAGACACAAAAGCTGCAAAATTAAAGAGGCACAAAACATACTTGTGGATTTTTAAATGATAGAGAGAATGGGTTGTGACTGCTTAAAAGGCACAGCATTTCATTTTTGCTATAATTTAAAACAGTTGATATTTAGATAGCAATGGTGTACAACATTGTAAATCAGTCCCCCGACTTGTTCACTTTCAAGTTGTTAAGATGATGAATTTTACCTCAATGAGAAGAAAACTAAAAACAGATCTATAATAAAAAGCTTTTGAGCTAAAAATAGACCAAATACGGAAGAATTCACTTCAGAATTTTTTTTATTATTAGGTATTTATTTCATTTACATTTCCAATGCTATGCCAAAAGTCCCCCACACCCTCCCACACCCACTCCCCCACCCACCCACTGACACCTCTTGGCCCTGGCATTCCCCTGTACTGAGGCATATAAGGTCTGCATGACCAATGGGCCTCTCTTTCCACTGATGGCCAACCAGGCCATCTTCTGATACATATGCAGCTGGAGAAACGAGCAGGGGTGGGGTGGGGAACTGGTTAGTTCATATTGTTGCTCCACCTATAGGGTTGCAGATCCCTTCAGCTCCTTGGGTACTTTCTCTAGCTCCTCCATTGGGGGCCCTGTGATCCATCCAATAGCTGACTGTGAGCCTCCACTTCTGTGTTTGCTAGGCCCGGGCATAGTCTCAGAAGAGACAGCTATATCAGGGTCCTTTCAGCAAAATCTTGCTAGTTTATGCAATGGTGTCAGCTTTTGGAGGCTGATTATGGGATGGATCCCTGGGTATGGCAGTCTCTAGATGGTCCATCCTTTCGTTTCAGCTCCAAACTCTGTCTCTGTAGCTCCTTCCATGGGTGCCTTGCTCCCAATTCCAAGAAGGGGCAAAATATCCACACCTTGGTCTTCATTCTTCCCGAGCTTCATGTGTTTCACAAATTATATCTTATATCTTGGGTATTCTAAGTTTCTGGTCTAATATCCACTTATCAGTGAGTACATATCATGTGAGCTCTTTTGTGATTGAGTTACCTCACTCAGGATGATGCCCTCCAGGTCCATCCATTTGCCTAGGAATTTTATGAATTCATTCTTTTTAATAGCTGAGTAGTACTCCATTGTGTAAATGTACCACATTTTCTGTATCCATTCCTCTGTTGAGGGGCATCTAGGTTCTTTCCAGCTTCTGGCTATTATAAATAAGGCTGCTATGAACATAGTGGAGCATGTGTCCTTCTTACCGGCTGGAACATCTTCTGGATATATGCCCAGGAGAGGAATTGCGGGATTCTCTGGTAGTACTATGTCCAATTTTTTGAGGAACCGCCTAACTGATTTCCAGAGTGCTTGTACAAGCTTGCAATCCCACCAACAATGGAGGAGTGTTCCTCTTTCTCCACATCCTCGCCAGCATCTGCTGTCACCTGAATTTTTTATCTTAGCCATTCTGACTGGTGTGAGAAGGAATCTCAGGGTTGTTTTGATTTGCATTTCCCTGATGATTAAGGATGCTTAACATTTTTTCAGGTGCTTCTCAGCCATTCTGTATTCCTCAGATGAGGATTCTTTGTTTAGCTCTGAGCCCCATTTTTTAATGGGGTGATTTGATTTTCAGGAGTCCACGTTCTTGAGTTCTTTATATATATTGGATATTAGTCCCCTATTTGATTTAGGATAGGTAAAGATCCTTTCCCAATCTGTTGGTGACCTTTTTGTCTTATTGAGGGTGTCTTTTTCCTTACAGAAGCTTTGAAATTCTATGAGGTCCTTGGCATGAGTCTAACTAAGGAAGTGAAAGGTCTGTATGATAAGAACTTCAAGTCTCTGAAGAAAGAAATTAAAGAAGATTTCAGAAGATGGAAAGATCTCCCATGCTCATGGATTGGCAGGATCAATATAGTAAAAATGGCTATCTTGCCAAAAGCAATCTACAGATTCAATGCAATTCCCATCAAAATTCCAACTCAATTCTTCAACTAATTGGAAAGATCAATCTCCAAATTCATTTTGAATAACAAAAAACCTAGGATAGCAAAAACTCTTCTCAAGGATAAAAGAACCTCTGGTGGAATCACCATGCCTGACCTAAAACTGTACTACAGAGCAATTGTGATAAAAACTGCATGGTACTGGTATAGCGACAGACAAGTAGACCAAAGGAATAGAATTGAAGACCCAGAAATGAACCCACACACCTATGGTCACTTGGTCTCTGACAAGGGAGCTAAATCCATCCAGTGGAAAAAAGACAGCATTTTCAACAAATGGTGCTGGCACAACTGGTGGTTATCATGCAGAAGAATGTGAATCGATCCATTCCTATCTCCTTGTACTAAGGTCAAATCTAAGTTGATTAAGGAACTTCACATAAAACCAGAGAGACTGAAACTTATAGAGGAGAAAGTGGGGGAAAGCCTTGAAGATATGGGCACAGGGGAAAAGTTCCTGAATAGAACAGCAAGGGCTTGTGCTGTAAGATCGAGAATCACTTCAGAATATTATCGCACTTTAAAAAGAAGAGTAGACACTATGCCCCTCCTTAGAAGTGGGAACAAAACACCCATGAAAGGAGTTACAGAGACAAAATTTGGAGCTGAGATGAAAGGATGGACCATGTAGAGACTGCCATATCCAGGGATCCACCCCATAATCAGCATCTAAACGCTGACACCATTGCATACACTAGCAAGATTTTGCTGAAAGGACCCAGATGTAGCTGTCTCTTGTGAGACTATGCCGGGGCCTAGCAAACACAGAAGTGGATGCTCACAGTCAGCTAATGGATGGATCACAGGGCTCCCAATGGAGGAGCTAGAGAAAGTACCCAAGGAGCTAAAGGGATCTGCAACCCTATAGGTGGAACAACATTACGAACTAACCAGTACCCCGGAGCTCTTGACTCTAGCTGCATATGTGTCAAAAGATGGCCTAGTCGGCCGTCACTGGAAAGAGAGGCCCATTGGACAGGCAAACTTTATATGCCCCAGTACAGGGGGACGCCAGGGCCAAAAAGGGGGAGTGGGTGGGTAGGGGAGTGGGGGTGGGTGGGTATGGGGGAGTTTTGGTATAGCATTGGAAATGTAAATGAGCTAAATACCTAATAAAAATGGAAAAAAATTTTTAAAAAAATTGTAAATAAAAAAAAGAAAAAAAAAAGAAGAGTAGAAACCAATACTTCTCAAATTTTATTTTATTTTTTTAAAGAATGGAAACAGAATGAATACTTTCATGAAAAATTCTCCTACAAACCCAGCATTACCAAAGTCAGGTAAAGACACAACAAAAAAAAAAAAAAGAGAGAGAGAGAGAGAGAACTATAAGTCATTATCCCCAATGGAAATAGATAAAAAAAAATTCTCAACAAAATACTTACAAACCTAATGCAGGCATATATCGAAAGGATTATCCAGTCTAATAAAGTCGGCTTAATTCTTGAGATGCAGAGATAGTTCAATATATGTAAATCAATATGTGCACTTAAAGACAAAAATAACACATAAAATAACAGAATTTTTTCAAGGTATGCAGAAATATGTGTTGACAAAATTTAGCAGGCTTTCCTGATAAAAATTCTGAGAGAGAACAGGATTAGAAAAAGCATACCTCATCATAATAAAGGCTATATATGAGAAAGAAACCCACAACCAGCATCATCATAAATGGACAAAAACTTGAAGCAATCCCATTAAAGTTGGGAACAGACAAAAATATCACTGCCCCACTCCTTCTCAATGGAGTGCTTGAAGCACTGGTTAAAGCAGTAAAATGGGAGAAGCAAAATAAAGGAATGCAAATAGGAAAAGACAGCCAACTGTCACTATTTACCATTTGATGCAATATTATTTTAAGAGATCCCCAAAATTGTACCAGAAAACTTCTAGAAATTATTAACAAATAAGCAGAGTGGCAGTGTACAAAATCAACTTACAAACAATCAGTGACTTTTCTGTACACCAGTAACAAACACACTGAGAAAGAGATCGTGGAAATACTGGCATTCACGAGATCCTCAAGAAAAAAAAAATCTAGGAATAAACCTAATCAAGGAAGTAAGAAACCTTTACACTGAAACCATTAACTCTCTGGTTGAGGAAGAATCAAGAAGATGGACACATCTCCCATGCTCATAGATCAATTAATAGTGTGAAAATGAGCATTCTTCCAAAAGCATGTTTTCACATTCAGTAGAATCTCAATCAATTTCCCCATGACAATATTCGTGGAAATAAAAAAAAAGTACTAAAGTTTATGAGGAAGCATCTATATGACTTGTAACTCAGTGTCAGGGTGTCTGATACTCTTTTCACTCTCTCTGTCAACTCCTGTATGCAGGTGATATGCATTCATACATGCAGGTACACAGAAACACACATGCACACACACACTATATTTAAACTACACAAATCTGAATTTTTTAATTTCTCCGACCTCTGTAAATGTTGGTATGCTGTTACTATTTGTTTAGTCTTTTAAAGGGACTAATTCTGCAGTCTGTTTATCTGACAGGACGATAAGATGTAGCTGAAGATGTTCTTTTCTGGTAAATTCTGTTGGTTTGCTTTCAATGTTTCAACAGATTTGCATAGTTTAGTGGTCATCTAATAATTGTTCGGAGGATGTGCTTGTGAATTCTAACTGTGTATTGATGGGGAACATGTGATGTTTAGGGAGAGGACTCCATATTCCGAAGTTTCCAGGCATGCTACAGCTTCACCTTTCTTATAATTGCAAAATATCATACTCACCCAGGGAAAATAAGTTCACCAAGTCTATCAGTCTCTTTAAAGTACAAAACCAGTGCTGCATGCACACAATAATCCACATCCTGTGGACTCTGATTGCTTACCAAGACCCACTGTAGCTCCCATGTTTGCTGTTTCTCACCATTCAATTTTTTGTTGCTGTGTTCTATTGCTTGTCTTAACTAGTATAATTACCTAAGACTAATTGGAATTGTACTCTTCCCTGGTTATTTGTACTAGAAATGGCTATTGCTTTTCAAACTGCTCTGCAGCATGAATTTTTCTGTGTTCTGATGCAAATCAAGCATAACTCCCTTGTGGTACTGAGAAGATCATGCCGCATGCAGACTCACAGTCTTCTTACCAGAGCCAGTATCCTTTCCTCCCTCAAACAAATATTTCTCAATTTATTGATTGACTCCAGTCAGTTTCCATAGAGTCCAGGCATGCTATTTCATCCAATTTTATTTTTGTGGTTTTTTTTCTTTCTTTCCTTTTGTTTTTAGAGACAGAACTTTACTATGTTGCCCAGGCCGCTTTTGAATGTGAGATACTGGTGCTTTGGCCTCCCATCGAGCTGATATTACAGGTTTATACCATTATTAGCTTATCATTGCTTCTGGGGGAGAGGATTCACTGAGTTCTCCACTCTACCATTCAGGGATTCAGGCTTCCTCCTCTGTGAAGTATTGTATCTAATTGGGAAATTAGTATGTTGAACATCCACTGCAGCATGAGCTTACAAGCTTCCAACTCCCTCATTTTTTCTTTCATATCTGGCAATTCTGAGTGTTCTCTATCAGAAACATAACAAAACACATCTGGGTCTTTTACAATGTCATAATTTATTGAATAATAATAAACTCACAAACTACAGTTATTATAATCTCAATTAGTAACAATAACTCTCTGTTCGTACAGTACACATTACACAGTAATTATGTATATTTATATGGATGTATGTGTTTGATTTGGTGCCTCTCGCACAGACTAGGCTACACACTGCTCTGTAGTCTACAAGTGTACTCTCCTCCACCAGGGATTCTTACAGATGGCTGACAGGTAGGCACTGTTCTCACTAAGAAGCCAAGTCCCTTCCCTCTCCTTGATTCTGTGAGCGGAGAGGAAGAAAGAAGCTACCTTAATGCTCAGGCTTTAAGATAATTTGACCATCATTATATATTGATCAGCACGACTTCACTATCCAATGTCTCTCTGACTCCTCTTACATAGTCTAAGTCACAGGTTTCCTGTATCTTAGGTCCACCGCACCGAGGTTGTAGACTACAGAGAAGTGTGTAGCCTAGTCTGTGTGAGAGGCACCAAATCAAACACACACACACACACACACACACACACACACACACACACACACACACACATATATATATAATTCTTCCCAAATCATTCTAGATCCTCTTCTCCTCCTTCCCCTCCAAACTCTAAGTTCATTCTCAAAAAACAAAACCCAATACAACAAAACCCTCAAAATCAATAACGCCCCTCAAAAAGCACCAACCAGTAACCAAATCAAGGTACACACACACACACACACACACACACACACACACACACACACACAAACACAACACCACCAACGACAACAACAACAACTGTGGAACCCATTATATGTTGGTCAACTGGTCCTGGACATGAGGCCTATCCTGGAGTTCTTAATACAGTGTATCAAGATACACCCAGGAAACTGATTTTTTTTCCCTCTTTCAGACTTCGAAATGACAGTTCAGTCATTACTTACTTAGCTTTACTCTAGTGGCTAGGTTTTTCTTCCTTCCTTCCTTCCTTCCTTCCTTCCTTCCTTCCTTCCTTTTTTCTTTTTCTTTCTTTCATTCATTCTTTCTTTCTTTTGAAAACAGCAAAATAAAATAAAATAAAATAAAATAAAATAAAATAAAATAACCTGTCCCTTCAGAGTTAGAGAAGACAAACTAACAGAATGAAAAGTGCCCAGGAGAAAGCACAAAAATCAGAATAAACCAACTTGTTTACTCATTCAGAAATCTCGTTAAAATGCTAAACTGAAGAAGACATGATATATACAAAGAGGACCTAGAACAGACCCATGCTGGCCCTGTGCATACAGCTTCAATCTCTATGAGTTCATATTAGCCTTCTTGTTTTCTTGGTGTCCTTCATTCTTTCTGCTTCTTACACTCTTTCTACATGGTCTTCTCCAGGCTTCCTTGAGCTCTGAGGGGAGGGATTTAATAGACATCCCATTTAGAGCTGAGTGTTCTCAAGGTTTCTCTCTGTATAATGTTGGCTGTGGGTCTGTAACTGGTCTTTTGCTACTTTGTGGGTTCTTCTTTCTTCACCATTTTTTACTCCCTCCCACTCTTTTAACCCCCTAACCTAATATCCTAATCCTCTAATAGGAGAGAAGAAAGGATAGAGGGGACAGAGGGCAAGTTATGATTAGACTACTTTCTGCTGATTAGGGGCTTCAAGCTCCTTGGGGCAAGTTTGATCTTCACTGTCACGAGATCTAATTTCTTCTTTTACTGTTTCTTCTTTGCACATTACAACTTAACGACCCAACAACCAACAGCCAGCCCCACCTCTCAGGCCCCTTGCATTTACATATTCTCTGAAGAGCTCCCAGAATTCCAAATGTTACACACTTGTAGAAACTATCTGCAGCTGGCAAAAATCTGCTAGAACAGGAAGCAAATCATACTTTGTTGCTGTGGACAATCTAAAGCAGCCCATATCCCACTCCTGGGATTAAAATGAAAACATATTCTTATAAAAATTCCTGTAAGTTTTAAAGAAACCAAACTCCAAAACTGTCACTACACTGGGTCTTTGTATTTGTTTCCATCTGCTACAGGAGGAAGCATCTCTGATAGTGGTTGAGTAAGGCTCTGATCTATGAGTACAGTAGAATAGCATTGGGAATCATTTTATTGTTACTTTTGTCAGACCAGCATTGTTTGTTATAATCCAAGGACCTTTCTTGTAGGTCCTTGAATTATCTACTCTGGTTCTTGGTCATCCAAGCAGTGTTGGATATGAACTCAAACTTGTAGAGTGGGCCTTAAGTCAAATCTGTTAGAAGTTGGTTACTTCCTCCCACTAGCTTTGTACTAACATTACCCTACTAAGCCTACCTCCCTTGGCATACTGGTGCCCTCTTTCCTTGGTAATATTTGAGAGTAGAGGTCCCCTTTGTCGAGCAGGCTTGAGCTTTTTACCTCTGCCCCCTCCTTTGTGTGTGCCCGATATTAAACATCTTTTATCTAAAAAAATGAAGATCTATTTTTATGTATGTCTTAAACATCTCATTCTCCCTTCAGGTTTTAAATCTAATAAATTGAGGCTGAAAAAGTTCTTGGGAGATAAGTTCAGACAAATATCCTTTTAGATATTTTCATTGCCATGGACTTCCTACTTTCAGTATTCCAACCCTATGTCTTTCATTACAAGGATCCTGTTATCTTCGTCTTTAAGATCTTGTCTTCTTTATTATGAGGATCCTATGTCCTTCAGCATTAGGACCTATGTCCTCTATCCTTAAGACCTTGTGTCTTTAATTAATGAGACTCTGTTTCTTCCATTACCAGGACTTTTTGTTCTTCATTATTGGATATTTATTCTCTGGTGCCCAACTGTACAGCAAATCTTGCAGGACATAAACAAAAAAACTGTAGTACCATGTCAAGGACTCCTGCCATGTTCTTTTCCTAGACCTGGTTATTCCTTTGGATTCTCGGACTTCAGCTTAGATCACATTTCCAGAGCAGAAAGTTATGTCAATAAAGATGTTCAACTCTTTTCTTTTTTCCCCAGGAAAAAGGACTCACCAAACAACTCTAACATACATGACTTGACTCCATCCAGCTAAACATACCCCCAAAGGTTGCTTTATATATAACTTTAAAAACTCCTTATCTCAGAGTTGATATCAAAGGTAAAAGAAGTCTTTCATAAAGACATTTGGCTACAACATAAATTAGATAACAACAGGCAAAAGACCTAACAGTACCTTTGATTTTAAAGTTCTTAGGGACTTGGAAAACTTCATACAATACAACGGCAAGTGATCCAAATTCCTTACGTATGGACTTTCTGTTTTCATAACTATCTCATCTGCTACCAATCTTAAATTATATTTCAAAATCTATGACTCCATGAAAAAACCTGCTCCATCCAGAGACTAAAACCCTCAAGGCAGAGAAGCAGACCTTAAATTTAAAAAGAAAATAACAATTAAAAAACTTTCCTTTAGGAGACTTTTACAGACTTTGACTCTGTGGACTATTCCCTCCCTTTCTACATCACCCCACTATTGACTCAAATTTCACCCAAATTGGTTCCAATTCCCTCTGAACTAGATTTTTTTCCCCAAATCCCTTAGAAGTGCATCTTTTCCCAAGTTCTCTAGGTACACCCCATGGCTTCAAGTTCCAATATTCTCACACTTTGAATAAAGAACAGCTAATGCATAAAGTCCCTCAGTTGTCTTTCTCTTCATATAGTGGCTGTGGTTGCCAACTTCTTCACCTCATCCTGCTTCCAACAGTCAGTTTCATCACTTTTCCCTGGATCTAACCTTCCCTCCAGTTGCATACTCAAAAACCCAATGTTCTCAGATTCACATGGAAACATGGCTTCCTAGCTACACCTTTGCCAAGTAGCTGTCACCAAAGGTATTCTCCATATATACTTACCAGTCTTACTGTTTGATTTTTCTTAAACTGAAAAAATCTGACATCCTTCTCTGAAGATTCCACTCAATGTACTGAAAAATTTCAATGTATTTTAATGTATGGACCTTACTTTCTAGGACATCTATGGCATTATCCCCTCTTCTACCAAGACTGAAAGTAAAAACAAAAACATATGTGGGCTTCAAGTGAGAATTTTGCAGACTTTCTTTATATGCAACATCTAAATCAATATTCTGATGTTAACACAGAAGTTCCTTCATTCAACCTCAATGGTATTATCAACCTGGCTTCCCTCATATACCTCATGTTTTAACCTGGTCAATCAAAGGAATTAATAAGACTTCCCTTAAGGCAGTAAAGTATGATTAAAATATAGAAAATCACCCCAAAAGTCTGATGAATACTCTACAGCCTTTGAAAATCACCTCACAGAGGTGCTTCCTAAATATACTAACTTAGATCATAATTCTGAGTTGAGGAGATTATACTTACAGACTATAGTGATTTGAATAAGAATGTTCCCATGTACTTAAATAATTGGTCCCTCATTTATGGAACTGTTCAGGAAGGGTTAGGAGTTGTGTTTTTTGAGGATCTCTCTCTCTCTCTCTCTCTCTCTCTCTCTCTCTCTCTCTCTCTCTCTCTCTCTCTCTCTCTCCCTCCCTCTCTCTCCCTCTCTCTCCCTCTTTCTCCCTCTCTCTCCCTCCTTTCCTCCCTCCCTTCCTCCTGCTTGTAGGTCAGATGCTGGCCAGATAGTGCTCTAGCCATTCCTGATTGCCTGTTTTCTTGCTGCCATGCTCCCTGTCATGATGGTCATGGGCTCCAAGCATCTGGAACTGTGAGCTTCCATCATGTCTTTTCATAGCAATTAGAAAGACATATACCCACTTTATCCCCTAATCCTTCTCAGATATTAAAAAAAGAGCTCCTCAAGATTCCTTAATGTATGAGTGAATAGATCTCTGATCCTCATCCCTTATCTTGGGCTCTTTCCCTTGTGTTGGTTTGTCCTATATATATTTAATGTGATAGCTTTTGTTTTATTGTGGTCCCAGCTAATGTTAGGAACATTCCCTACTCTCCTCTCTAAGATCAAACTTATTTCTTCCCTAACTTTTCATTTTGGAATTCCCAGTTTCAGTCTTCTTATGAAGTTATTATACCAACTGGCTTCAGGGTATCCTGATGAGCCTTTCTATCTGCATAGCTTGTATTAGAGGACAGTGTGTCTCTCCTTAAACAAGCTCTAACATTCACCCTTGCCCTACCTTTGCAGAGTCCTCTAAACAACTGGTTCTCAACCTACTACTGTGACTCTTTAATACAGTTCCTCATGTTGTGGTGACCCCCATCCATAAAACTATTTCATTGCTACTTCATAATTTTAATTTTGCTACTGTTATGAATTAGAATGTAATATCTGATACGCAGGATTCTGATATACACCCTTCATAGATTTTACCAAATTAGTGTCTACAAGTACAATCAAACAAGATTAATCTTGTCCCCACTGTGCTCAGAGAATCCACCCACTTACCTTTACACCCAAGTCCTTCAGAAATGATGTATGGAAGGCCCCTTGTGATAGTTAACTTTTCCTTACTCTCAACAGTCTTTGGTGATTATACCCTGGATCTCTTCCACATCTTGTATTTCATAAGACATTCTACTGATAAACGTACCAAAAACTTCTCCCAATTCATCAATACTCCTGACCCACCTGGGAGATACCTAAATCACTCCAATCTACAGGGTCTAGACTCTACTTGGTCTCCATCATCTGTACTGCCACTAAGGTATCAGATCTCTCTTCTTGAATTCATTTTTCAGATAAAAGCTGACTCATGGATTGCAAAGACAACACAGTTTACTTCTCCATCCTATTCCAGAATAACAATTGTCAGAAGTCACTCTCAGCTAATTCTACATACTCCTGTGACCTCTTTGGGGACTTCAGGATTCTCATGAAAGGAGCAATTCAGTGAAACTTTTCCTATTGGTACCCCTTCTCCTGCTTCTAATGTCTCTGTATCACGAGGCATGGAAGTTCCTTCATGTAATTTTCTCTGACTTTTCTGTTTTGCAACAAATCTTAGATATTGAAATTTCTGAACTACTAGACTTCATAATTAAATGTTCTCCGGTGGACCTCATGGAGTTCACACCATCTCAAGTTGAGTCCTTTCCTTTTGCTCTTTTAATTACAGTCTACTCTGACTGATCATACTTTTCTTTCTCTGTTCTGTTCCTTTTTCTATTCACTTTAAACAGGTTCCTTTATCTAGCCATTTTTACCTTGCCCATTACTTGCTTAACAATACCAACAACACTCTGGCCAAAGAACATTGTTTATTTCTCCCACTCTTCATCTACATATACTGATGTGTTCATCCCTTTGCTGGCTTGGGTCAACTCACAGGCTCACTACACCAAAAACCTAAGGATCAAAAATACTATCCCATCAGATAGGGTACCCAAATTCTATAACACATACATCTAGATATGTCTAAATATTATACAATTATTACCTACAGGGTCCCCATCATTAGACTTCTCACCAAATATACCTCCTCAGGGACCCAAGTGCCCCACTGTTTTATAAGACAGCCTTTCAGTGGGAGTATCCTAGTAGGACAGCTAAAACCCTCACTGTGCAATCTCACTATCACTATCAAACCTGCCTCTGATCATCTCTTCTTTTGCATCAATTCCTTAATCTTTTTTTTAATTAGGTATTTTCTTCATTTACATTTCCAATGCTAGCCCAAAAGCACCCACCATGCCATCGTCCCCCCACTTCCCTACCCACCCACTCTCACTTCTTGGCCCTAGTGTTCCCCTGTACTGAGGCATATAAAGTTTGCACAACCAATGGGCATCTCTTTCCACTGACGGCCGATTAAGCCATCTTCTGATACATATGTAGCTAGAGACACGAGCTCTGGGGGGTACTGGTTAGTTCATATTGAATCTTACATACCACAGAATGGTAAGTTCTGTCTACCAGTTCATTTCTCAGTGTGTGTATGTGTGTGTGTGTGTGTGTGTGTGTGTGTGTGTGTGTCCTATCCACCATCTTAGATTCCACTGTATTCATATACTGTCAGTGATACCCAAGTTCATGTACTGACTTTTCCCATGGCTGTTAATTAATGGGGAATTAGTGCAAGCCTGTAAAAAAACAAACAAACAAACAAAAAAAAAAACAAACCCTCCCCTTTCCAATACCTCTTTTTTTCCTATCACCCAGACATACTCAAATATTTCCTATTCTTCCAAAAGGCTCCAGACCATAACCATGCTGTCACACTTCAACTCTTAATTGGAGCAGGCTTAGCTGACCCTCTTTTGAGCTGGAAAAACAAATCTATCAGGAAAGAATTAACCACCAATGGTCTCATCTTTTCTCCTTCTAATTCACTGTCGATTTGAATAGAACACTTTCTTCTGTGGCACCACAGGCAAGCTCTGTCTATCTTCCAACAAACTGTACTGAGATTTGTACCCTAGTGCACTTAGCTACAAATGTAGATGTGGTCCCCAATATCTGGAGTTTTTCACTTCCCAGCCATACACATAATAAAGGAATTTTCCTTTTATCCCTCCTATGTGGACTTAGGGAAATTTGTAGGTGGTAGGACAGGAATGGGTTATTTAGCCACATCAAAAACATCATAGTTTTCCTTAAACATTCAAGAAAGCCTTCATCAAAATTCGCAAATTCCACCCCTGCTAACTTCAGGGGCTACTTCTCTCAGGGTAACAAGTAGACAGAAGGCAGACCCACACCTACTGTACTGCTCCTGAAATCCAATCCCTCAAGTCTCATGGTGAGCTCTGTAACAGAAAACCAGCTTTGGTCTCCCTTTCTAATCTGACCCCATGCCCCATGGATTGCAAAAATTCTCTCTCATAACCTACCTTCTTCTAACTCATCCCATTATCCCATTCTCTAAAGACTGTTGGCACTCCCTGTGAACACACCAGCTGAACAGGCCAGGAAAACGGGAAACACACAGCTATCTCATGCTCTGAAAATTCAGAGAGGACACAAAAACCAAACAACAAAACACCCACCCAACAAAGACAAATCTAGAAATCAGAACTGCCATCATTATTGGGGTGTCTCCCGACAATACCCGTGGGGTAGGTAAAGAGTGCTGAAATGAGCCACTCCAGAGATGATGTCAGGGAATAGTATTTTCCATATTGCATGTGAGCAACCACTTATATAGTGGAGGCCAATCTGAGGCAATCAATGTGCTAACATATCCAATCAAGCACAACTTATTTGCACATTACCTCAGATTGGATAGTGAGCACTCCCATCACCAAGGTATCTGTGTAGAAGAAGCACATTAAATGAGATGTGAAGAGTGCAAGCGAATCTGCAGGCCATGTACTGGATACAAACACTATTTAAAAATTCAGTATTCTGACTTCTGGAGAATGGTCTGCCATGCTTCTTACTAAGAAGCACAGTATGCCAGGTAGGGTGGTCACAATGTCATGACTTCATTTTCTCCTGTAGACCACCTAAACATATAATGATCCCAAAGACAGAGGCCTAGATATCAGCGTAAGAACAAAATTAATAGCAGCCTGGGAGATAGATATGTCTCCATTACAGCTCAGCTTTCCTACAGCAGCAGGCCCTGAATATTCCAACATAGCTGAAGTACAAGAAAAAAAGACCTTAAAACCAAGTACATGAAGATGATAGAGGTTCTTAAAGAAGAAATAAATCCCTGAAAGAAATTTTAAAAACACAAACAATTGGAGGAAATGAATAAATATCATAAAGAAAGCCAAGCAGTTAAAGGAAACAAATAAACCTGTTCAAGACCTGAAATGGAAATAGAAATAATAAAGAAAACTCAAACTGAGGGAAATATGGAAATAAAAAGCAGGAACTGCAGAGACAAGTTTCCTTAGAATACAAGAGACAGAAGAGAGAATCTCAGATATTAAAAAATACCATAAAAATTGATATAATGGTCAAACTTAAATCTAAAAAAAAAAAAATTCATGACACAAAACCGCCAGGAAATCTGGGACACTATGAAAAGACCAAACACAAGAATAGTAGAAATAGAGGAAAGAGAAGAACCACAGCTCAAATTCCCAGAAAATATTTTCAACAAAATCATAAAAGAAAATTTTAATCTAAAGGAGATATCTCTAAAGGTACAAGAAGCCTACAGAACACCACATAGTTTGGACCAGAGAAGAAATTCCCCTTGCCATATAACACTCAAAACACTAACTGTACAAAAAAGGAAGAATATTAAAAGCTGCAAGGAAAAACTACTATCTAACATATAAAGGTAGACCTATTAGAATTATATCTGCCTTCTTAATGGAGACTCTAGACTGTAAGAGACCACATATGTTGTAAGACCCCCTTTCAGGGACCCCTACTCTAGTGTCGGGAGTGTGAGAGCACCCAAAGAAACACGGGGACCCAACTTGCTGTAATTACATGAGGACGTTTAATTACGGAGCTCCAGACCGACATGTATCCCACACAGGAGATAACAGATGCTGGCCACAAGGCTCAAAAGCTAGGGGTTTTTATGGGGTAAGGGGCTTAGGGGTGTGGAATTCAGCATAGCGACACACTATTGGCTTATTCAAACATTAACAGAAAAATTACATGTACGTGCAGGGTGTCAGAGTTCTGTGAGTTGTTGACCCAGTTCAGATAGCCCTGTTATGTCTTCACATTCACTTTATCTTATGGTCAAGATGTTCTCAGGAATGTTTTAACTACGGGCCATACCCAGGTTTGTTTTTCTCTTTTCTCAGCCCCAGGCAGCCTCTAGGCTCACAAAGAACCAGCAATTTCTGAGTACTTTATATGACTTACATGTCTTGAAATTTCATCTTTCTTTCAATGTGACCCCAGACTACTGCATTCAGCAAAACTTTCAGTTACCATACTTGGAGAAAATAAAATACTCCATAATAAAACCAAATTTAAATAATATCAATCTATAATTCTAGCTCTACAGAGGGTGCTGGATCACAGTTGTTCTCAACTTGTGAGGTGAAACCCATTTGGGGGTTAAACATGCCTTCACAGGGACCACCAAAGCCATCAGAAAACATAGACAATTATATTACAATTCATAACAGTATCAAAATTTCATCTATAAAGTAGAAACAAAAATAATTTTATGGTTAAGGATCACCCCAACATGAGGAAATATATTAAGGAGTTGCAGCAATAGGAACAATGAGAATAAGTGTAGAATGAAAATTCCCATGTAAAGTGGTTAATAGTATCCATTAAAATAGAGGAAATGCATAATCTCATACCAGCAAAATGAAAAGAAGGGAAACATCACCAGCACCACCACTGCCACCACTACCAACAACAAGACACTAATTAACAATTATTGACCATTCATACCTCTTACTATCAATAGACTCAATTCGCCAAAAAATAAAATAAAATAAAATAGAATAAAATAAAACAAAACAAAACAAAACAAAACAAAATAAGACACAGGCTAACAGAACAGATATGAACACATGATCCATCCTCCTAGTTCAGGGGGAAAAATCCCATCTCAACATTACAGATAGGCATTATCTCAGAGTCAAGGATTGAAAAACATTTTCTAAGCAATTGGATCTAAGAAGCAAGATGGTATAGCCATTTTAATACCTAACAAAATAGACTTCAAATGAAAAGTAATTTTAAAAGAGAGGGAATTACTCTTCATATTCATCAAAGAAAAAAATTCAAAAATCTACCAAGATGATGTTTCAATTCTTAACATTTTGCTCCAAATTCAAGGCCTCCAATATTTGTAAAAGAAACATCACTAAAGTTTAAATTACACATTGATGCTCACACATTGACAGTGGGAGACTTGAATACCCAATTCTCACCAACAGACAGCTCATCGAGACAAAAACTAAACAGAGAAATACTGGAAATAACAGAAAAACGTGCATACAATAAAAATTGGTGAAACCCACAATAGCAAAAAATGTCCTGTACAATAAAAGGAGGTATAACCATCCCTGATTTGAAGCTGTACTACAAAGCAATAGTAATAAAAACCACATGGTATTGGTACAGAAACAATCACATTGATAATTGAATAGAATTGAAGACCCAGAAAGAAACCTGCACATACAATGGAACAAAGAAAGCATCTTCAATGAATGGTGCTGGTCTAAATCATGTCTGCATGTAGAAGAATGCAAATGGATGTATATTTATCACTCTTCTCAAACTCAAGTCCAAGTGAATCAAAGACCTCAACATTAAACTGAATACACTAAATCTAATAGAAGAGAATGTGGAGAATATCTTTAAACAGAGTGGCCTAGGGGAAATTTTTCTGAACATAACACCAATAGCTCAGGCACTAAAATAAAAAATTGATAAATGGGACCTCATAAAACTGAAAAGCTTTCATAAGGCAAAGGGCACTGTCAATAGGACAAAATGACAGCCTATAGATTAGGAAAAGAACTTCATCAACTTTACATCAGACAGAGAGCTAATATCCAAAATATATAAAGAATGCAAGCATTTAGACACTGATAAACCAAGTATACTGGCTATTTTTGTGTCAACTTGACACAAGCTGGAGTTATCACAGAGAAAGCAGCTTCAGTTGGGGAAATGCCTCCACAAGATCCAGCTGTAAGGCATTTTCTCAATTAGTGATCAAGGGGGGAGGTCCCCCTCTGGGTGGTGCCATCTCTGGGCTGGTAGTCTTGGTTCTATAAGAGAGCAGGCTGAGCAAGCCAAGGGAAGCAAGCCAGTAAAGAACATCACTCCATGGCTTCTGCATCAGCTCCTACTTCCTGACCTGCTTGAGTTCCAGTGCTGACATCCTTTGGTGATTAAGAGCAATGTGGAAAATGTAAGTTGAATAAACCCTTTCCTCCCCAACTGCTTCTTGGTCATGATGTTTTGTCCAGGAATAGAAACCCTGACTAAGAGACCAAGTAACCCAATTTTTAAAATGTGGTACAGAGATAAACAGAATTCTCAAGAGAGGCATCTCTAACGGCCAAGAAGCACTTAAAGAAATGTTCAAGTCTTTAGTCATCAGGGAAAAGCAAATCAAAATGACTTTGAGATTCCATCTTAAACCTGCCGGAATGGCTAAGATCAAGTGACATCACATGTTGGTGAGGATGTGGGCAAGAAAACCACTCTTACATTGCTGGTGGGAGTACACACTTGTATAACCACTTTGGAATCCATCTGGTGGTTTCTCAGAAAATTGGGAATAGTTTTACCTCAAGATGCAGCTGCACCACTCCTATGCATATACCCAATAGATACTCCACCATACCATAAGGATAATTGCTCAGCTCTGTTCATAACAGCTTTATCCAAAATAGCCAGAAACTGGAAACAACCTAGATGTCCCTCAACCAAAGAATGTATAAAGAAACTGTGGTACATTTGCACACTGGAATACTATTGTACTGGCTGGTTTTGTGTATCAATTTGACACAGCTGGAGTTATTACAAAGAAAGGAGCTTCAGTTGAGGAAATGCCTCCATGAGACCCAACTGTAAGGCATTTTCTCAATTAGTGACCAAGGGGGAAAGGCCCCTTGTGGGTGGAACCATATCTGGGCTGGTAGTCTTGGTTCTATAAGAGAGCAGGCTGAGTAAGCCAGGGAAAAGCAAGCCAGTAAAGGACATCCCTCCATGGCCTCTGCATCAGCTCCTGCTTTCTGACCTGCTTGAGTTCCAGTCCTGACTTCATTGGTGATGAACATCAGTATAGAAGTGTAAGCCCAATAAACCTTTTCCTCCCCAACTTGCTTCTTTTTTTTTTTTTTTTTTTTTTTTAATGATGCAGTTTTTATCCCAACTTGCTTCTTGGTCATGATGTTTGTGCAGGAATAGAAACCCTGACTAAGACAACTATCATGAATTTTTTTAGGATGGAACTACAAAACACCATCTCTGAGTGAATGTGGTGATTTGAATATGCTTATCCCATGGGAAACAGCACTATTAGGAGTTGTGGCCTTATTGGAGGAGATGTAGCCTTGTTAGAGGAAGTGTGTCATTGTGGGAGTGGGCTTTGAGGCTCCTATGCTCAGGATCTGCCCAGTGGGAAATGAGAGACTACTGGCTTTTTCGAATCAAGATTTAGAATTCTTGGCTCTTCCATCACCATGTCTGCCTACAATATGCCAAGTTTCCCATCATAATAATAATGGATTGAACACCTGAAACTGTAAGCCAGCCTCAATTAACTATTTTACTTTATAAGAGTTGCTGATCTTGGGTGCGATCACTGCAGTGGGTCCCAAAGTCCCCAGAGGACTCTCCACACTGCAGGCACCCTAGCACACCCAGAATCTTGAGATCACAGGTGAGCAGAATGCAACATCTGTTCCAAAAAATCCAGAGGGTCTTGTGCTAGCAGCAACAGGGACAAAAGACACCTGCCCGACCAGTGCCTGGGGTTTGTTCTGGTCATTGCCACCCATGCGCCATCTTGGGGGTGATCTTGGCAGAATGTCCCAAGGTGCCCAGAGGACTCTCCATACTGCAGGCACCCTAGCACACCCAGGATCTTGAGATCACTGGTAAGTGGAGCGCAACATCTGTTCCAAAAATCCCAGAGGGCCTTGTGCTTAGCAGCAACAGGGTCAAAGGACAAAGGCAGGCCCTAGCACACCCAGAATCTTTGGATCACTGAGACCAGTCTACACAGGTGAGCATGTGGGCAGCAGAAGCAACAGAGCTTCTTGGACAGGATCCCTTCATGCCTACATCCTCAGCAAGGAGACAGACATGAGACCAAGACCCCTCAGCACCTTCCCTGCCAGAGGAGATTCGACCTCCAGGGAGGGCTCTGACTCCAAAAATCAGGAGGTGGATCTGAGCTCCAGACTTCTGTGCACCTTCCCTGCAAGAGGAGAGACTGCCTGCAGACAGTGCTCTGACCACTGAGAATCAGGAGACAGTTGGTCTCCCAGGAGTGCTGACAGAGGCTAAAGAATCACAGGCGGAACAAGCTCCAGACAGAGACAGCTAGAACATCTAACACCAGAGATTACCAGATGGAAAAAGGCAAATGAAAAAATCTTACTAACAGAAACCAAGACCACTGAGCATCATCAGAACCCAGTATGCCAACCACAGAGAGTCCTGGATACTCCAAAACACCCGAATAGAAAGATCTGGATTTAAAATCATATCTTGTGGCCACACGAATCGGGTACTCCTGAAAGGCAGGCTGGGGCTGAAAGAGAATAGACGGTGAGAAAAGATAGGGCCAAGACAAAATTCTGATCAAAGCCCCAAAGTTCACTAACAATCTGTGCTTATATAAGCAGAGAGCCCATCTCCCATACTATTCAAACTATTCAAACTATTCAGCAAAATAGAAACAGAAGGTACTCTACCCAATTTGTTTTATGAAGCCACAATTACTCTGATACCTACACCACATACAGACCCAACAAAGAAAGAGTACTTCAGGCCAATTTCCCTTATGAATATCGATGCAAAAATACTCAATAAAATTCTCAAAAACCAAACCCAAGAACACAACAAAACGACCATCCATCATGATCAAGTAGGCTTCATCCCAGGAATACAGTGATGGTTTAATATATGGAAGTCCATCAATGTAATCCACTGTATAAACAACTCAAACACAAAAACCACATAATCATCTCAATAGATGCTGGGAAAGCATTTGAAAAATCCAACACCCATTCATGATAAAAGTCTTGGAAAGATCTGGAATTCAAGGCCATACAGAAACATAATAAAAAACAATCTAAAGCAAACCAGTAGCCAAAATCAAACTAAATGGAGAGAAACTCAAAGCAATCTCACTAAAATCAGGGACTAGACAAGGCTGCCCACTACTTCCCTACCTAGTCAATATAGTATTTGAATTCCTAGCCAGAGCAATTAGACAACAAAAGGAGGTCAGGGGATACAAATTGGAAAGGGAAAAGTCAAAATATCACTATTTGCTGATGATAGGAGAGTATATATAAGTGACGCTAAAAATTCCACCAGAGAACTCCTAAACCTGATAAATAGCTTCAGTGCAGTAGATAGATATAAAATTAATTCAAACAAATCAATGGCCTTTCTCTACACAAAGGATAAATAGGCTGAGAAATTAGGGAAACAACACCCTTCACAATAGTCACAAATAATATAAAATACCTTGCTGTGACTCTAACTAAGGAAGTGAAAGATCTGTATGATAAGAATTTCAAGTCTCTGAAGAAAGAAATCGAAGATCTCAGAATATGGAAAGATCTCCCATGCACATGGATTGGCAGGATTAATATAGTCAAAATGGCTATCTTGCCTAAAGCTATCTACACATTCAATGCAATACCCATCAAAATTCCAACTCAATTATTCACTGAGTTTGAAAGGGCAATTTGCAAATTCATCTGGAATAACAAAAAAACCTATGAGAGCAAAAACTATTCTCAACAATAAAAGAAACTCTGGTAGATTCAGCATGCATGATCTTAAGCTGTACTACAGAGCATTTGTGAAAGACACTGCATGGTTATTGTACAGAAACAGACAGGTATATCAATGGAATAGAATTGAAGACCCAGAAATGAACCCACATGCCTATGGTCACTATATCTTTGACAAGGAGCAAAAAACATCCAGTGGAAAAAAGACAGCATTTTCAACAAATGGTGATGGAACAACTGGTGGTTATCAGGTTGAAGAGTGCAAATTGGTCCATTCATATCTCCTTGTATTAAAGTCAAGTCTAAGTGGATCAAGGAACTCCACATAAAACCAGAGACACTGAAATTTATATAGGAGAAAGTGGGAAAAAGCCTCGGAAAAATTCCTGAACAGAACAGCAATGGCTTGTGCGGTAAGATCGAGAATTGACAAATGGGACCTCATAAAATTAGGAGACTTCTATAAGGCAAAAGTCACTATCAGTAAGACAAAAAGCCCACCAACAGATTGGGAAAGGATCTTTACCAATCCTAAATTTGATAGGGGAATAATGTCCAATATATATGAAGATCTCAAGAAGATGGATTCCAGAAAATCACATAACCCTATTTAAAAATGGGGCAGAGAGCTAAACAAAGAATTCTCAACTGAGAAATACCAAGTGGCTGAGAAGCACCTGAAAAAAATGTTCAACATCCTTAATCATCAGGGAAATGCAAATCAAAACAACGCTGAGATTCCACCTCACACCAATCAGAATGGCTAAGGTCAAAAATTTAGGTGATAGCAGATGCTGGTGAAGATGAGGAGAAAGAGGGACACTCCTCCATTGTTTGTGGGATTGCAAGCTGGTACAACCTCTCTGGAAATCAGTCTGGTGGTTCCTCAGAAAACTGGACATAGCACTACCGGAGGATCCAGCAATACCTATCCTGGGCATATACCCAGAAGATGCTCCAACTTGTAATAAAGACACATGCTCCACTATCTTCATAGCAACCTCATTTATAATTGCCAGAAGCTGGGGAAAAAAAACCCAGATGTCCCTCCACAGAGGAATGGATACAGAAAATATGGTACATTTAAACAATCGGGTACTACTTGGCTATTAAAAACAATGAATTCATGAAATTCTTATGCAAATGGATGCATCTAGAGGATATCTTACTGATTGAGGTAACTCAATCCCAAAGAAAGCACATGATATGCACTCACTGATAAGTGGATATTAGCCTGAAACTTAGAATATTCAAGATAACATTTGCAAAACACATGAAACTCTAAAAGAAGGAAGACCAAAGTGTGGATACTTTGCTCCTTCTTAGAATGGGGAACAAAATACCCATGGAAGGAGTTACAGAGACAAAGTTCGGTGGTGAGATGGAAGGGAAGACCATTCAGAGACTGCCCCACCTGCGGATCCATGCCATATACAACCACCAAACCCAGACACTATTGCATATGCCAGCAAGATTTTGCTGACAGGACCCTGATATAGCTCCCTCTCTTGTGAGGCTATGCCAGTGCCTGGCAAATATAGAAGTGGATGCTCACAGTCATCTATTGGATGGAACACAGTTCCCCTTATGAAGGAGCTAAAGAAAGTACCTAAGAAGCTAAAGGGCTCTGTAACCCTATAGGAGGAACAACAATATGAACTAATCATTGCCCCCCAGAGCTGTGTCTCTAATTGCATATGTAGCAGAGGATGGCCTAGTTGGCCATCAATGGGAGGAGAGGCCCTGGATATTGTGAAGATCATATGCCCTAGTGCAAGGGAATGCCAGGGCCAGGAAGTGGGAGTGGGTGGATTCGGGAGCAGGGCAGGAGGAGTCTATAGGGGACTTTGGGAATAGCATTTGAAATGTAAATGAAGAAAATATCTAATAAAATGCCTTTAAAAAAGAGTTGCCATAGTCATGGTGTCTCTTCACAACAATGAATCCCTAAGTCAGTGAGGTAACCCAAACTGAGAAAGACAGGTATAGTATGCATTCTCCTATAAGTATATATTAACCATAAAGTATAGAATAACCTTGACACATTCCATGGACCCAAGAAGCTAAGTAACAAGAAAAGTCGATGGTGGATACTTAAATGTGTCTTAAAGGAAAACTAAATAAATATCAAAGGTAGAAGGAGAAAGGGAACTGTGTGGGAGAGTGGGTAGGGAGGGGAATAGGATGGAGAACAGGCGTGGGGCAAGCAATGTAGTGGGGCAAAAGAGGACTGGCAGAGAGAAGGAAAATTGGAAAGGGGGCATCTCTGGGACCTAGGACAGGGGAGGCTCCCAAGAGTCTAATAGGGATGACTCTAGCTGAGACTTTTAGCACCTGGGGATATGTAGACTGAAGTGGCCCACCCCTGTAGCCAGGTTGGACTTCCAGTAGAGGGAGACAAGTTTGTCCACTCTCTCTTAATACCTATTCAATATAGTAGTTGATTCTTTTTCCTAGAGCAATAAAACAACTAAAGGATCTCAAGGGGATACAAATTGGAAAGGGAGAAGTCAAAGTATCATTATTTGCAGATGATATGGTATACATATCTAGTCCCCAAAATTCCAACAAGAATCTTCTACAGCTACTATACACTTTTAGAAAATAGCTGGATATACAAAATATCCCTCATTTATACAAATGACAAATGGATTGAGGTCTCCATCAAATCTCCTCCCCTACTTCTCAAGCTCAGAGAATCCCATGGAAAAAGAGGCATCGAGACTGGGAGTCAGAGGGAATGGAGGACACCAGGAAAACAAGACCCTCTGAATGAACTAAGCAAAGCACATATAAACAGACTGAAGCAGCAAGCACAGGGCACATGGGTCTGCACTAGGTCCTTTGCATATATATTCTAACTAGTATCTTAGTATTTTTGTGGGACAATGAGAACAAATGCCTCTCTGATTTTTTTCCTGCTGTTGGGACTCTTCTTTCTGTTGGATTGCCTTGTTCAACTTTGAGTTTTTTTCATCTTATTATGCTTTATTTTGTCATGCTTATTTGTTATCTCATAGAAGCCTATACTCTTCTAACAAGAAACAGAAAAGGAATAGATCCAGAGGGGAGGGGAGGTAGGGAGGAACATGTAGGAGTAGAGGGAGGGGGAAACTATAATCAAGATATATTGTATGAGAAAAGAATTTATTTTCAATAAAAGGGGGAAAAACAAATAAGATTGACCTGGAACATGTAAAGGTTGATGACCCAGTGCATATTAGTCACTATATTATTATCATTTTTATTGCTTGCTTGTTTCTGTGTTATTTTTCTTCATAGAAAGTTTAATCAAAAAGTCTCTGAAAATATAGCTTATGTTTCATCCTGATAGTAATAACACTATAGAGATTGCATAAGAGATATATATGTAACAATATAAATTAAAGAAAAAGAAGTCATAATTTCCATGATTTCCAAAGGGAGGATGGAGGATTGAGTAAATGGGAGGGATTGTAGAGAGGTAAGGGAAAGGGAAGAGGTGATATAATTACATTTTAATTTTAAAAATAATAAAAGTATTAAACCATTCAAAACATTTTCAAAAAGCCTTATACTGATCCAGAATCAAGTAGATGCTTTGGCACAGTAACACTGAAAAATATAAGAGAGACCTAGATCTGACAGCAGAAAAAAATATGGTTTTACCTAGTTTTGGAGAAGGAATGTTGTTGTATGTAAATAGGTCACAGACACGCAAAAACAGCAGAGTATGCTTCAGAAATTAGACAGCAGGCATCAGGATGATGGAACAAATGATTTCAGAAGTCATCTTGGATCTCCTGACTCATACTTATCATTACATTTTTGAAACCCATTTGATTCTTATATCCACAGGCCCTTCTTTCATCTATTATCCTGATTTATCCAGACCACCATTCAACATGCTATATGGATTCAATATCCTCCTGAAGTGCAAGTATAATTATCAACTCACAATCAAACAATCACCAATTTATCAACTAGTATTAGACAGTTGGGATAGAGGAGTAGCAACTAACAATGCTTGAATTCAGCAGGAAAAAGCCAGGTCAAGGTCAACATCTTTCAACTCCATGCCACCTGTTCTGCTACCCCATTTTCTATAAAGTCATACCTCTGTTTTCTATATTCAAAGGCAGAGAATGTTAGATCTGGTATCTGTCTCATAGCTCAGACCACACACTTCCTGCAGTTTTTTTTTTTCTTTCTCTCAGGTGTTATTGCAGACAGCAAAAAGGCTCCCATAAAAAGGAGAAGTCGTTTTTTCTTCCCCTGCCCCTGAGAATGAGGGTGTGTGGGAGTAGGGGGTGCAGAAAAACTGAAGCCCAGATCCTTGCTTCCCAGAGTCTGAGACAACTTGTCTGTAATTTTACATTGGTCAGCTCTCCTTCTCTATTCAAAATATATGACTCCTGTCTGACACCCTGAGTCACAGATGCCTCACAGCAGAGGTCTTTTTTTAAGTAAGCCTACTTTCCTGTGTTGCATGTTCCCCCTTTCCATGGAAATATTTAAGGGTAGAGATCTTTCTTGTCTAGCAATTCTGAGACTGTACCTCTGACATCCATTGTGTATGTGGACTCAGTATCTCTTTTATTAAGTATCTTCTACCTAAAAACGGATGATCTATTTTCATGTCTTTCTGGAATCTCTCCTTCTCCCTCTCCAATTTAAAATCAAAAGGGCTAAAGAAGCCATGTTCAGAGACTCTCGGAGGCCCAACAGAGAGACAGAAATAGTAGGGAAGGGGGGCTGACAAGAATACAAAAGTCTGTGGGAATAAGGTAAAGAACCATGTTGGAGTTTACTGGAGATGACTGCTGTGAGGCCAAACCATAGCATCACAGGTCTTAGCTAAGCTTCAGAGTCAAATCAAGATGAAGATGTAAGGTGCAATACCATAGAAGTCGTAGAGATGAAGAAAGATGGATAAGTAGGCAGACAAATGGATGCTAAGTTCATAGGATGAATGGTAAACAGGTAACAATTTGACTAGGCTGCATCACTGGTGGAGACAAGGAAAATGGGAATCCCCTGGAGTTCTCTGCCTCTTCTTCTCTTGATGAACATAACTGTGGTAAGATAGCACATGCCATCACTGTTGTAGTTAGTGTTACCAAAGTTGTTTGGATCAGAGCCTGAGCCCTGAAATCCCTAATACACTAAGCTCAGCCACCCATCCTCAATACACCAGATTATAGAGGATAAGCAACAAGTAATTAATTATTTAGTGTGGTAAAACAGACAGGAATACAGAGGCCCACTGATCACTCTCTAACAAGTCCATCTGCAAGGTTTAAGCTCAACTGAGCAGAACTAGTGGAAGGACCACACTCTCTCCCATCATCACTGTCCCAGTCTCTCCTGCAATTGGTCTGTCAACTTGTCAAAACTTTATGAAATCTCATTTGAAGAGGCACATAATGCCTGTGGCTAGCACTGGGATCACAGCAGTTTCCTTCTCTCATTATGGGAGATTTGTGGAAATTCTAATTCCTTGGGGATCATCATTTGAATAGTCTGATAGCCAAAGAGAGGGACATAAATGTCTTCTTACATCTTTTCCATTCCTGTCTGGAAGACATTAGATGTCTTCCTCTCTACAGAGTCAAGGCGAGGATACTATATACTTTCTGGTATGTCTGGTGAGTTCTCAGGCCTAGTTTTCCAGATATAATTTTAATATCCCTATGTGTTCATATGGTCCCAATTTACTTTGATATTTACAGAAAGATAACCTTTTTACTTTTAGAAATAAATTGTTATTCTGTGCCTTGTGGGTGACACCAGACAGCTGGTACTGCTTATGTGTCCGCCAAGATGTTGAGTCATCCTGTGTTTTAGATAACACTCTCATGGACTCAAACAGAATCTCCCAAGGCAAGGCACAGCCTCATAGAACTCTTTTTTAGCTCTGTGCCCAATTTTAATAGGGTTATTTGGTTTCCTGGAGTCCAACTTCTTGAGTTCTCTCTATATATTGGATATTAACCCCCCTATAAGATTTAAGATTGGTAAAGATCTTTTCCTAATCTGTTGGTTGCCATTTTGACTTATTAACCGTGTTCTTTGATTTACAGAAGCTTTGCAATTTTATAAGGTCCCATTTGTAGATACTTGATCTTACAGCACAAGGCATTGGTATTCTGTTCAGGAATTTTTCCCCTGTGCCCATATCTTCCAGGATCATCCCCACGTTCTCCTCTATAAGTTGTAGTGTCTCTGGTTTTATATGGAGGTCCTTGATACACTTAAAATTGAGCTTTGCACAAAAAAATAAAAATGGATCAATTCCTACTATTCTACATGCTAACTGCCAGTTGAGCCAGCACTATTTCTTAAAAATGCTGTCTTTTTTCCACTGGATGGTTTTGGTTCCCTTGTCAAAGATCAAGTGACAGTAGGTGTGTGAGTTCATTTCTATGTCTTCAATTCTATTCCATTGATCTACCTTTCTGTTGCTGTATCAGTACCATGCAGTTTTTAATCACAATTTCTCTGTAGTACAGCTTAAGGTCAGGCATGGAGATTCCACCAGAGGTTTTTTATTGTTGAGAATAGTTTTTGTTATCCTACATTTTTTGTTATTCCAAATGAATTTGCAAATTTCCCTTTCTAAGTCTGTGAAGAATTGAGTTGTAATTTTGATGGGGATTTCATTGAATCTGTAGATTGCTTTCAGAAAGATAGCCAATTTTATTAAATTAATCCTGCCAATCAACGAGCATGGGAGATCTTTCCATCTTCTGAGATCTTTGATTTCTTTCTTCAGAGACTTGAAGTTCTTATCATACAGAACATTCACTTCCATAGTTAGAGTGAAACAAAAGTATTTTATATTTGTGATTATTATGAAGGGTGTTGTTTCCCTAATTTCCTTCTCAACCTGTTTATCCTTTGTATAACGAAAGGCCACAAATTTGTTTGAGGTAATTTTACATCCAACTACTTCACTGAAGTTGTTTATCAAGTTTAAGAGGTCCCTGCTGGGGGAGGGCTCTGACTGCTAGAGCAGGTGAGGGAACCATTTTCTGTCCTGGGTCCCTTGGAGACCAGTCTGCACAGGTCAGCTCACAGACTGCAGAGGCAACACATCTTCTGGGACAGGCCCTGTTTCAGGCATTCATCTTCATCCAGGAAGCAGGTCTGAACTCCAGACCTCTTTGCACCTTACCTGTAAGAAGAGAGCAAGGCTGCAGAGAGTGTTCTGACCACTGTGACTCAGGAGAGAGCTCAACTGCTAGGACTTCTGTCAGAAACTAACAGAATCACAGGAGGAACAAGCTCCAAACAGAGACAACTATAACAACTAACTCTAGAGATTACCAGATGCGAAAGGCAAATGTAAGAATCTTACTAACAGAAACCAAGACCACTCACCATCATCAGAACCTAGCACTTCCACTTCAGATAGTCCTGGATACCACAACACACCCGAAAAGAAAGACTCAGATTTAAAATCATATCTCATGATGCTGGTAGAGGACTTTAAGAAGGGCATTAATAACTCACTTAAAAAAATACAGGAGAACACTGCTAAAGAGGTAGAAGTTCTTAAAGAATTATAGGAAAACACAACCAAACAGGTGATGGAATTGAACAAAACCATACTAGACCTAAAAAGGGAGTTATAAACAGTAAAGAAAAGCCAAAGTAGAACAACGCTGGAAATAGAAACTCTAGGAAAGAAATCAGGAAACATGGATGCGAGCATCAGCAACAGAATACAAGAGATGGAAGAGAGAATCTCAGGTACAGAAGATTCCATAGAGAACATGGGCATAACAATCCAAGAAATGCAAAATGCAAAAAGATTCTAACTCAAAACATCCAGGAAATCCAGGACACACTGAGAAGACCAAACCTACAGATAATAGGAGTAGATGAGAATGAAGATTTTCAACTGAAAGGGTCAGTAAATATATTCAAAAAATATAGAAGAAAACTTCCCTAACCTAAAGAAAGAGATGCCCATGAACATATAAGAAGCCTAAAGAACTCCAAATAGACAGGACCAGAAAAGAAATTCCTCCTGACACATAATAATCAGAGCAACAAATGCACTAAATAAAGATAGAATATTTAAAGCAGTAAGGGAAAAAGGTCAAGTAACATATAAAGGCAGGCCTATCAGAATTGCATCAGACTTTTCACCAGAGACTATGAAAGCCAGAAGATCCTCTACAGATGTTATGCAGACCCTAAGAGAACACAAATGCCAGCCCAGGTTACTATAATCAGCAAAACTCTCAATTACCATAGATGGAGAAACCAAAGTATTTGATGATAAAACCAAATTCACACAATATCTTTCCACAAATCCAGCCCTTCAAAGGATAGTAAAGGGAAAACACAAACACAAGGACAGAAACAACACCCTAGAACAAGCAA
Organism: Mus musculus; assembly: GCF_000001635.26. NCBI lineage: Eukaryota > Metazoa > Chordata > Mammalia > Rodentia > Muridae > Mus > Mus musculus. The sequence goes on from NC_000086.7 coordinate 19,600,071, forward strand.
GAAAGTAATCCTTCAACAAACTTAAAAGAAGACAGCCGCAAGAACAGAATCCCAACTTTAACAACAAAAATAACAGGAAGCAATAATCACTTTTCTTTAATTTCTCTTAACATCAATGTACTCAATTCCCCAATAAAAAGATATATACCAATATACTGGCTACACAAACAGATCCCAAAGTTTTGCTGCTTATAGGAGACCCACCTCAGGGAAAAAGACAGATACCACCTTAAACTGAAAAGCTGGAAAATAATTTTCCAAACAAATGGTCCCAAGAGACAAGCTGGAGTAGCCATTTTAATATCGAATAAAATTGACTTCTAAATCAAAGTTATCAAATAAGTCAAGGAGGGGCACTTCATACTCATCAAAGGTAAAATCTACCAAGATGAACTCTCAATTCTGAATATCCATGCTCCAAATGCAAGGGCAGCCACCTTCATTAAAGAAACTTTGGTAAAGCTCAAAGCACACATTGCACCTCACGCAATAATAGTTGGAGACTTCAACACACCACTTTCATCAATGGACAAATCATGGAAACAGAAACTAAACAGGGACACCGTGAAACTAACAGAAGTTATGAAACAAGTGGATTTAACAGTTATCTACAGAATATTTTATCCTAAAACAAAAGGATATAACTTCTTTTCAGCACCTCATGGTACCTCCTCCAAAACTGACCATATAATTGGTCCCAAATCAGGCCTCAACATATACAAAAATATTGAAATTATCACATGCAACCTATCTGATCACCAACCATGGACTAAGACTGATCTTCGATAACAGCATAAATAATAAAAAGCCAACATTCACATGGAAACTGAGCAACACTCTACTCAATGATACCTTGGACAAGAAAGAAATAAAGAAAGAAATTAAAGACTTTTTAGAGTTTATTGAAAATGAAGCCACAACATAACCAAACTTATGGGACATAATGAAGGCAGTCATAAGAGGAAAACTCATAGCTCTGAGTGCCTACACAGAGAAACTAGAGAGAGCATACATTAGCAGCTTGACAGAACCCCTTGCAGCTCTAGAACTAAAGTAAGCAAATTCACCCAAGAAGAGTAGATGGCAGGAAATAATCAAATTCAAGGCTGAAATCAAAAAGTGGAAAAAAAAACCAACTATTCAAAGAATCAACCAAATCAGGAGCTGGTTCTTTGAGAAAATCAACATGATAGGTAAACCCTTAACCAGACTCACTAGAGAACACAGGGACAGTATCCTAATTAACAAAATCAGAAATGAAAAAGGAGACATAACAACAGAACTTGAAGAAATCCAAAACATCATCAGATCCTACTACAAAAGGCTATACTCAACAAAACTAGAAAACTGGATGAAATGGACAACTTACTAGACAGATAACAGGTACCAAAGTTAAATCGAGATCAGATTAATGACCTAAACAGTCCTATATCCCCTAAAGAAATAGAAGCTGTCATTAATAGTCTCCCAAACAAAAATATCCCAGGACCAGATGGGTTCAATGCAGAGGTCTATCAGACCTTCAAATAAGATCTAATCCCTGTTCTTCTCAAACTATTCCACAAAATAGAAACAGAAGGTACTCTACCCAAGTCATTCTGCAAAGGCACAATTACTCTGATACCTAAACCACATGAAGATCCAACAAAGATAGAGAACTTTAGACCAATTTCCCTTGTGAATATTGATGCAAAAATCCTCAATAAAATTCTTGCTAACCGAATCCAAGAACACATTAAAGCAATCATCCATCCTGACCAAGTAGGTTTTATTCCAGGGATGCAGGGATGGTTTAATATACGGAAATCCATCAACGTAATCCACTATATAAACAAACTCAAATACAAAAACCACATGATCATCTCGTTAGATGCTGAGAAAGCATTTGACAAAATCCAACACCCATTCATGATAAACGTCTTGGAAAGATCAGGAATTCAAGGCTCATACCTAAACATAATAAAAGCAATCTATAGCAAACCAGTAACCAATAACAAAGATATAGGTGAGAAGGTGGAAGCAACCCCACTAAAATCAGGGACTAGATCTCCCTATCTACTCAATATAGTACTTGAAGTCCTTGCCAGAGCAATTCAACAGCAAAAGGAGGTAAAGGGGATCCAAATTGGAAAGGAAGAAGTCAAAATATCACTATTTATAGATGATATGAGAGTATATTAAGTGACCCTAAAATTCCACCAGAGAACTCCTAAACCTGATAAACAGCTTCAGTGAAGTAGCTGGATATAAAATTAACTCAAATAAGTCAATGGCCTTTCTGTACACAAAGGATAAACAGGCTGAGAAAGAAATTAGGGAAAGAACACCCTTCTCAATAGTCACAAATAATATAAAATACCTTGGTGTGACTCTAACTAAGGAGTTGAAAGATCTGTATAAGAATATCAAAGAAGATCTCAGAAGATGGAAAGATCTCCCATGCTCATGGATTGACAGGATCAATATAGTAAAAATGGCTATCTTGCCAAAAGCAATCTACCGATTCAATGCAATATGCATCAAAATTCCAACTCAATACTTCACAGAGTTACAAAGGGTCATTTTCAAATTCATCTGGAATAACAAAAAAAAACCTAGGATAGCAAAAACTCTTCTCAATGATAAAAGAACCTCTGGTGGAATCATCATGACTGACCTAAAGCTGTACTACAGATCAATTGAGGTAAAAACTGCATGGTACTTGTATAGTGACAGATAGGTAGACCAGTACTATAGAATTGAAGACCCAGAAATGAAACCACACACCTAGGGGCACTTGATCTTTGACAAGGAAGCTAAAACCATCCAGTGGAAAAAAGATAGCATTTTGAACAAATGGTGCTGGCACAACTGGTTGTTATCATGTAGAAGAATGCGAATCGATCCATTCTTATCTCCTTGTATTAAGGTCAAGTCTAAGTGGATCAAGGAACTCCACATAAAACCAGAGACACTGAAACTCATAGAGGAGAAAGTGGGGGAAAGCCTCAAAGATATGGGCACAGGGGAAAAATTACTGAATAGAACAGCAATGGCTTTTGCTGTAAGGTTGAGAATCAACAAATGGGATCTCATAAAATTGCAAAGCTTCTGTAAGGTGAAAGACACTATCAATAAGACAAAAAAGGCCACCAACAGATTGGGAAAGGATCTTTACCTATCCTAAATCAGATAGGGGACTAATATCCAATATAAATAAAGAACTCAAGAAGCTAGACTCCAGAAAATCAAATAACCCCATTAAAAAATGGGGCTCAGAGCTAAACAAAGAATTCTCACCTGAGGAACAACTAATGGCTGAGAAGCACCTGAAAAAAATGTTCAACATCCTTAATCATCAGGGAAATGCAAATTAAAACAACCCTGAGTTTATACCTCACACCAGTCAGATGTCCCTCAATAGAGGAATGAATACAGAAAATGTTGTACATTTTACTCAGATATTAAAAAGAATGAATTTATGAAATTCCTAGCAAATGGATGGACCTGGAGGGTATCATCCTGAGTGACATAACCCAATCACAAAAGAACTCACATGATATGTACTCACTGATAAGTGGATATTAGTCCAGAAACTTAAATACCCAAAGATACAATTTGCAAAGCACATGAAACTCAAGAAGAAGGAAGACCAAAGTGTGGACACTTTGACCCTTCTTAGAATTGGGAAAAAAACTCCCTTGGAGGTGAGATGAAAGGATGCAACATCTAGAGACTGCTGCACCCAGGGATCCATCCCATAATCAGCCTCCAAACGCAGACACCGTGCCATACGCTAGCAAGATTTTGCTGAAAGTATCCTGATATAGCTGTCTCTTGTGAGGCTATTCAGGTGCCTGGCAAACATAGAAGTGGATGCTCACAGTCAGCTATTGGATGGAACACAGGGCCCCCAATGGAGGAGCTAGAGAAAGTATCCAAGAAGCTAAAGGGGTATGCAATGAGATAGGTGGAACAACAATATGATCTAACCAGTACCCCCCAGAGCTCGTGTCTCTAGCTGCATATGTAGCAGAAGATGACCTAGTCGGCCATCATTGGGAAGACAGGCCCCTTGGTCTTGCAAACTCTATATGCCCCAGTACAGGGGAACACCAGGGCCAAGAAGTGGGAGTGGGTGGGTAGGGGAGCAGGGCAAGGGGAGGGTATAAGGAATTTTCAGGATAGCATTTGAAATCTATATAAAGAAAATAATAAATAAATAAAATTTAAAGAAGGGGCGGGGGAACAAAGCACTTTCCAGGTACAGCGGGATCTGTCCTTGGGAAAAAGGTAAAGAAAGCATCCTTGAGAAGATAATCAAGGGCCACAGGTGGGAATGACTGGCCTTAAAACACACTAATTCCTTGTAACACCATAAAGTTACTCCCTTCAGTTAGGTGAAGCTCCCCCTATCCCCGTCCAGCAATTCTGCCCTGCTACCTGTACAAACAATATCATATTTGAAAAATTAGTTGCTTTATCACTCCCCATCACCCTAAAATCCATAGAATTTCAAACTATGCTGTATATAAGTGCCAAGACCTTTAGGTTCATGGATGCATGCCTGTCCTGCGTTTGTGATCTGAGGGTGACTAGTTATAAAAGACTCTTATTTATGATTGCATTAGACCCTGAAGTTCTTGAGCTCTTCTGGGATTCTCATGGAATTGGGTCACAAGAGTCTGATGTGTAGCATTAGTTGGGATGGGCTCTATAATTTTGTAGTGATAAATGATCCCACAATCAATGTCTTAAAAGAGTAAATGTAATTTGTATTCATATGACACACTACCTGTTCAACATGAGCTGACTTCATTAGGGCTTTACCTCAATATGCTACCTGCTTCTATGATCACCAAAGCAATGAGAAAAGAAAATGGTGACCTGCATAATGATCCTTTAAATTTCCTTTCTTCAAAATAACATCTACACAGACAGCAGTATGCTTTTGCCACAGTCCATGTCCATGGTGCTATATACCAAGTGGGAGGACTGCTCACATGAGAGGGAAAAGAAATAAAAAACAAGCAGGAAATCTTGGATGCCCTGATGAAGCTGGCAACTGTGAAAATTATTCATTGCCCAGGACATTAGAAGGGAAGAGACTCAATGACCTGGGGCAATAACCAGGCAGATCAAGTGGCTCGAGAAGTGGCTATGCAGGAGCCTATCCCAGTTATGGGCCTGCAAGAGACACCCACTGGGAACTGGACTAAGGGATGGCCTCACTTAAAATATATGGAGGAAGAAAGGACTCAGATTCCTAACCACCCTACCAACTACTACCTAGAGAAGGAAGGACAATGGCACACACAAGAAGGGAGAACTATACTCCCCATACTCCCCGGAAAGCAAGCAAAATACTTAGGCCAAATGCACAGATGGACTCATTTAGGGGATAAAAAGCTTGTCCAAGCAGTTAAGGGACCTAAAGTATACATAATGGACCCCAGGTTTGGGGCCGGAGAGATAGTAGTAGAACAGTGTAAGGTAAGTGAATGCTTATACAGTCAAGAGCAAACAGGGCAAAATACCTAGGGGAGAACAGCCTGGAAAATACTGGGAGGTCAATTTTATCGAAGTTAAGCCAGGAAAATATGGTTAAAAATACCTTCTAGTGTTTGTGGATACTTTCTCTGAATGGGTTGAGGCTTTCCCCACCAAGCAGGAAACAGTTACTGTGGTAGCCAAGATATTAGAGAAAAATTTCCTGGGATTCAGAGTGCCCAAGGTAATCGGATCGGGCAATAGTCCCGCTTTTGTCTCTAAGGTCAATCGGGGATTGACAGAGATATTGGGAACTCATTGGAAGCTCCATTGTGCTTATGCCCCCGGAGATCAGGGCAGGTAATGAGAATGAACAGAACCCTAAAAGAGATCTTAACTAAATTATCCTTGGAGACTAGTGCTGACTGGGTGGTGCTCCTGCCCCTGGCCCTGTTCCCAGAACAGCCCCTAGCATTTTAACCTGACCTCTTTTGAGATCCTGTTTTGTACTTTAACTCCCTTGGTGTCCACTGGGTCCTCCCTGGAGATATCCCAAATCACTGATAGAAACCTCTTCTTGAAACTTCAAGCCCTTCAGTCAGTACAACATGAGATTTAGCCCAGAGTGTCTACCTTAAATGCTCCAGGGATGCCAGAGAACCCTCACAACTTCCAGACTGGTGACTTGGTCTATGTAAGGAGTCATCAGGCACAGTCCCTGGAACCCTAGTGGAAGGGACCCTTCCTGGTGCTGCTAACCACTCCCACAGCCCTTAAGGTAAATAGTATTGCAGCCTGGGTGTACACTTCCCATGTAAAATCTACAGATGCTCTGCTTCCCAGGGACCCCTGCTGGACGGTACAGAAGATGGAAAATCTGCTCAAGCTAAAAAATCACTCAACCTTGATCATGACTGCCTGGTGGTACCTTTGGATTCAGGTTCCTTCCTCAATCCTATGTACCCATCCACCAAACTGATACAGCACTCGCTGTCTCCCTTCTGTTGGGGTTGGGGGTTGCCAGCCACCAGGACCTCTGCTTTGATTTTACAAGGGAATAATTATTACAGTCTGAGGGCAGCCATTGATTTAGATATATAGAGAATAGAAACTTCCATCAGTCGTCTTCAGGAATCATTGACTTCATTATCAGAAGTAGTACTACTGAATAGGAGGGGTTTAGACTTAACTTTTCCGTCAACAAAGAGGTTTATGTGCTGCCTTAACTGAGGAGTGTTGCTTTTATATAGACCATTCTGGGGTTAAAGATTCAATGGCCAAGGTGAGAGATGGGCTAGCCAAGAGGAAGAGAGAAACAGAACAGAGTCAGGGCTGGTTAGAGTCTTGATTTAACTCCTCCTCTTGGTTAACCACCCTCATATCCACCTTATTAGGACCCCTAGTTGTTCTCCTGCTATTATTGACCTTTGGACACTGAATATTAAACAAATTTATAGCCTTTATAAAAGAAAGAATAGGAACAGAATAGCTGATGGTTCTGTGCCAACAATCTGAGACCCTAAGGACAGGATCTGAAGAATAAGAGTTAGTTACCCAAGACCCCTGAGCATAGTTCCAAGATTGGAGCTTATATGAGAAAAGGCAAGGAATGAGGGACCCTAAATGATTTTCCAGTCCCACATCCTTCTTACAGCTTCCCCCTCCCACCTGGGGACAAAGCTAGGCCAAGTTCTATTCTCCACCCACAAGAATATTTTTGAGTAAAAAATTTCTCAGAATGTACTGACTGATAGTTGCGAGTTCAAACGTGTGTCATGCTTGCTAGCCAATAGATTTAAAGATCAATATGCTTAACCAATAAGTTTGAACTGTAACCTTGCTGATGTAACCTGTGACCCTAAGTAAAAAGTATAAAAACTGCTTTTAATAGCCATTTGGGGTCACATTCTTAGTAACTTGCCTTGAGGGACTAACTGAAGGTCCACCCCACTGAGCTGGAAAATAAACCTCTTGCTTTTGCATAAATTTTTTTTTCTTCTCATATCAATTGGCAATGATGCCTTGTTGGTGATCCAGTGTCTGAGAAATCTCAGGGCGGTGGGGGTGGGTGTCCAGGTCAATTGAGATTGCTGGTCTTCCTATGGGGCCAACCTCCTCCTAGGGTTCTTCCAGCTTTTCCCCAATTCAACCACAGGGAGTCTCCAGCTTCTGTCCATTGGTTGGATGCTAGTATCTGCATCTGACTCTTACAGCTGCTTGTTGGGTCTCTCAGAGGGCAGCCATGCTAGGCTCCTGTCTGCAAGCATACCATATTGTCAGTAACATTGTCAGGGCCCCAGGCCTCCCCTTGAGCTGGATCCCAATTTGGGCTGGTTGCTGGGCCATCTTTTCCTCAGGCTCTTCTCCATTTTTGTCCCTGCAGTTCCTTCAGACAGAAACAATTCTGGGTCAGAGGTATTGACTATGGGACAGCAACCCCATCCCTCCACTTGATGCCCTGTCTTTCTACTGGAGACAAGTTCTCTCTTCCCATTGTTAGGCATTTCATCTAAGGTCCCTCCCTTGAGTCCTGAGAGTCTCTCACCTCCAAGGTCTCCAGTACATTCAAGAGGGTCCCCACTTCCTACCACCTAAGGTTGCCTGTTTCCATTCTTTCTGCTGGCCTTTGGGGCTTCAGTCCTGTTCTGTCCCCCCCAATAGCTGATCATGTTCCCCTCTTCCCCTCCCTGTCCTCTCTACCACCCAAGTCCCTCCATTCCCCTCCCCTTCATAACTGTTTTCTTCTCCATCCCAAGTGCAATTGAGGCATCCTCACTTGGGTCCTTTGGCTTGTTAATCTTGAGTCCTGTGGATTGTGTCCTAGGTATTCTGTACCTTTTTTGGCTAATATTCACTTATTAGTGAGTACATACCATGTATGTCCTTGAAGTCTAGACTGTAAAAAAGGGATTAAAGAATAAAAATAAATTACTTAATCTTTTTCTTCTCATGTGTTGTCAAAATTTTTTACATACTCACACATTGAGGGCACAAGGAAATACGATTTTTTTCATGCACCTGAAAGGACAAAGAAGGACAAAGAAGCAGTAGTACTGGTGAACACTACCAGTAACTACAATATCCAACCCACATGGTTTCTAGAAAAAAAAATATAGTAGCTGATGAATAGTAGGAGATGAAGAAAATGAGAACAAATTGCTTAACCTGATGTCTTCTTTATCATAAACAATTGAGGTTAAGACACTCTAATATGTGTGACTGGAAATGTGCCTTTAATCCATTACAGAGAGAAGTTTTGGCTGATGGTGACTTCTGTGGGTGGTGAGGAGCAGAGGAAGCCCTGACTGAATGACATTTTGTTGACATGGGCACCGCAGTGTTGTGTAAATGAATATATCCTAAGACCCATAGGAAAACAGCAAAGCCTACCCTGGGCTAGGAACAGAGAAATGGCAAGCCTTCCCTCCTAGTCCCAGTATGAATGTTGGTAGCCTTTGTGAAAAATGTCCATAGCAGCTGCTTCACTCCCATATATTTAAAGCCTAAAACTTTCACTGCTACATAGCTTGCTTCTACTAAGATTAACTAAGTCCATCTCCTAGATCCATCTTTAATCCCTGCCTTCTTGTGCTTCTGTATGTAATAACCCACTTCCCTGTTCAACTCTATATAATATACATGCTGAACTTCTAGGTTGCTGAGGATTCTCCATGGGAGCCCAGTCTACCTGACCCAAGCTTTTCTGTATGTCTGTGTGTTTATCTTTTCTTCACTCCCTTGTCACTCTAGTCAGGACAAATTTCTGAGATGATGTCAGGAATTCAGAGGTATGCGGTGTGCCCACTGTGCATCAGTGTCTGATGGAGAAAGAACCCAGGGTCTTGAGTATACTAAACATACACCATACCACTGAATTACAGCCCCAGCACATTTTATAATCCCTGAAAGTATGGTCTTCACAATGTCATAAATCTATTGAAAAAAATCTTATGTCTTCTAAAATGTTACATTGTTAAAAGAGAATAAAGGATGCAAAAGAAGTTTGCTTGCTATTAACATGCCCAATTAAATACTCTGCATATACATTTATTTTTATTGTTGCTTGTGTTTTTGAGACACAGTCTTTTATTATATAAGACTAAGCTGGAAGTTACTAAGCAGCCCAGGCTTGCCTCAAATCTGCCATCCTCCTGTCTCACCCTTCAAGTGATGGGATTACAGGTATGAAACACCATGTGGGTATGTGCATTTCTAACCATGCACTTCACTAATAAATAATGAAGTTTTTCATTATTTCTGTTATCTCTCAGCCTAGAATTTAAGGACTGCTCATTGACCAGCATCCTAATATAGTCATTGTTAAGAATCCCAGCTGCCTGTTAAAAAGTAAATAGACAAACAAAAATTTATAAAGCTAACAGAAAACAGTTTCATTTGTCTCACTATTCATTCTTTTTAAATTTGTTGAATACTTTTTTCCTTGGCCTTGAATAAAATGCTAGATTGGTCTTTAGTTTTTTAAGTAGTAGTTTTTAATAACAACCTTTCTTGTCACATTCAGTTAGAAGAATACATTCATTTTAGTACTTCAAAAGATCTAATCATATGTCCAGTCCATTCATTCCAGCTGCAAAAAAATTTTTTTCACACAATTAACACAATCCATTAAAAAAAGAGGAAGAAGTATAATTTTAAAACCGGGTAAAGTCATGTAGTCAAGAGTGGACAATAGTCAAAAATCAAGCACACTGTATCTTACTGCATGACTTCTGAGCTAAAGGTTCAAGAATTTTTAGGATAGTTGAACAAAATCACAAGAATATTTCATGAGAGTAAAATTATATATAACTCAAAAATTTTAACCATTGCTTGTGAGTGTTTTTGCTGTATAGGGACAGCTCCAAAACTTATTTATTTTTGGTTACCATTTTGTGGATTGATATATTCATCATAGTGTTCAAGAGTTTTTAAGAAAACAATGAAAATCTGCTTTGCCTACTCATGTTTTAGACTGAAATGTTCCTAGTGATTAACATCTCCCCTGCTCAGTGGTCCTCAACCAATGAATTAGAATTAGAGACATTACAAATTTATTGACCACTGCACAGATAATTCTGAGGGAGGTATGCATGTGCTTATGCATGTGTGTGTGTGTGTGTACGTCTCAAAGTACAGCCTGGGCTGACCTCAAATCACAATCTACACCTCTTAGTTTCCTAGTGTTGGAATTACAAGTGTGTGCCACCAAGTCCAGTTTGAGGTATTCTTGATTTTTATTTTAACATTAATTTGTCAAACTTTTTTTCAAGTCCCAGTTACCCATTATAACAACTAGCTTAATAATTGACTTTTGACAGGTTTCTCCTACCCTGTTCCAGTATTATTTGTCTAGTTCCCTGTCAGCATCATCTGCATTCCCATCTGTCCCCAATTCTGAAATCCTTGTGTCAGGATGTGATTTGAGTATCCAACTTATTTTTAAAAATTAGATATTCTCTTTATTTATTTCAAAAGTTATACCCATTTCTGGTTTCCCCACCAAAAACCCTCTATCCCCTCCCCAGTCCCCCTGCTCAACGACCGACCCACTCCTGCTTCCTGGCCCTGGAATTCCCCTACAGTGGCACATAGAGCCTTCCCAGGACCAAGGTCCTCTCCTCTCATTGATGACCAACTAGGCCATCATCTGCTACATATGCAGCTGGAGCCATGAGTCCCACCATAAGTATTCTGTGGTTGGTGTAAGTTAAGTCCCAGGGAGCTCTGGGGGTACTGGTTAGTTCATATCGTTCTTCCTCCTATGGGGCTACAAACCCCTTCAGCTTCTTGGGGACTTTCTCTAGCTCCTTCATTGGGGAACCTGTGCTCATTCCAATGGATGATTGTGAGCATCCACTTCTGTATTTGCTAGGCACTGGTAGAGCCTCTCAAGAGACAGCTATATCAGGCTCCTGTCAGCAAGCCCTTGTTGGCATCCACAATAGTGTCTGGGTTTGGTAGTTGTATATGGGATGGAACCCAAAGGTGGGGCAGTATCAAGATGGTCATTGCTTCAGTCTCTGCTTCACACTTTGTCTCTGTAACACCTTCCATGGGTATTTTGTTCCAACTTCTAAGAAGGATTGAAGTATTCAAATTTTGGTCTTCCTTCTTCTTGAATTTCATGTGGCTTGTGAATTATATCTTGGTTATTGTGAGCTTTTGGGCTAATATCCACTTATCAGTGAGTGCATACCATGGGTGTTCTTTCGTGATTGGGTTACCTCACTCAGGATGATATCCTCCAGGTCCATCCATTTGCCTAAGAATTTTATAAATTCATTGATTTGAATAGATGCATAGTACTCCATTGTGCAACTGTACCACAATTTCTGTATCCATTCCTCTGTTGAGGGACATCTGGCTTCTTTTCAGCTTCTGCCTATTATAAATAAGGCTGCTATGAACATAGTGGAGCATGTGTCTTTATTACATGTTGGAGCATCTTCTGGTAGTACTATGTCCAATTTTCTAAGGAATTGCCAAACTGATTTCTAGAGTGGTTGTATCAACTTGCAATCCCACCAGCAATGGAGGGATTCCTCTTTCTCCACATCCTTGCCAGCATCTGCTGTCACCTGAGTTTCTGATCTTAGCCATTCTGACTGGTGTGAGGTGGAATCTCAGGAATTTTTGATTTGCATTTGCCTGATGACTATGGATGTTGAACATTTTTTTTTTAGGTGCTTCTCAGCAATTCAATATTCCTCAATTGAGAATTCTCTGTTTAGCTCTTTACCCCATTTTTAATAGGGTTATTTGGTTTTCTGGAGATCCAACTTCTTGAGTTCTTTCTATATATTGGATATTAGCCCTCTATCAGATTTAGCATTGGTAAAGATCTTTTTCCAATCTGTTGGTTCCCTTTTTGTCTTACTGACAATGTCTTTTGCCTTACAGAAGCTTTGCAGTTTTATGAGGTCCCATTTGTCAATTCTTGATCTTCCAGTATAAGCCATTGGTGTTCTGTTCAGGAATTTTTCCTCTGTGCCCATACGTTCAAGGCTCTTCCCCACATTCCCCTTCATAAGTTTCATTGTCTTTGGTTTTATGTGGAGGTCCTTGATACACTTGGACTTGAGCTATGTACAAGGAGATAAGAATGGATCAATTTGCCTTCTTCTACATTCTAACAGCCAGTTGAGCCAGCACCATTTATTGAAAATGTGGTCTTTTGTTTTCCACTTGATGGTTTTAGCTCATTTGTCAAAGATCAAGTGACCATAGGTGTGTGGGTTAATTTCCGGGTCTTCAATTCTATTCCATGGATCCTGCCTGTCTCTGTACCAACACCATTCAGTTTTTATTACAATTGCATGAGGTCAGGGATGGTGATCTCTTAAGAAGTTCTTTTATTATTGAGAACAGTTTTCCCTATCCTAGTTTTTTTGTTATTATAGATGAATTTGCAAATTACCTTTCTAACTCTGTGAAGAATTGAGTTGGAATTTTGAGAGGGATTGGACTGAATCTGTAGATTGCTTTTGGCAAGATAGCCATTTTGACTATATCAATCCTGCCAATCCATGAGCATGGGAGATCTTTCCATCTTCTGAGATCTTCGATTTCTTTATAAAGAGACTTGAAGTTTTTATCATACAGATCTTTCACTTCCTTAGTTAGAGTGACACCAAGGTATTTTATATCATTTGTGACTATTTTGAAGGGTGTTATTTCCCTTATTTCTTTCTCAGCCTGTTTATCCTTTGTGTAGAGAGAGGCAACTAATTTGATTGAGTTAATTTTATATCAGCTACTTCACTGAAGCTGTTTATCAGGTTTAGGAGTTCTCTGGTGGAATTTTTAAGGTCACTTATATATACTATCATACCATCTGCAAAGAGTGATATTTTGACTTCTTCCTTTCCAATTTGTATCTCCTTGATCTCCTTTTGTTATCCAATTGCTTTGGCTAAGTCTTCAAGTACTATATGGAATAGGTAGGGAGATATTGGGCAGCCTTGTCTAGTCCCTGATTTTAGTGGGATTGCTTCCAGCTTCTCTCCATTTAGTTAGATGATGGCTACTGGTTTGCTCTATATTGCTTTTATTATGTTTAGGTATGGGCCTTGAATTCCTGATCTTTCCAAGACTTTTATTATGTATGGGTGTTGTATTTTGTCAAATGATTTCTCAGAATCTAATGAGATGATGATGTGTTTTTTTTTCTTTGAGTTTGTTTGTATAGTGGATTATGTTGATGAATTTCGAATATTGAACCACCCCTTCATCCCTGGGAAAATCATGATGGATGATTATTTTGATGTGATCTTGGATTCAGTTTGGTAGAATTTTATTGAGTATTTTTTCATCAATATTCAAAAGGAAAATTGGTCTGAAGTTCTCTTTTTTGTTGGGTCTTTGTGTGGTTTAGGTATCAGAGTAATTGTGGCTTCATAGAATTACTTGAATAGAGTACCTTCTGTTTCTATTTTGTGGAATTGTTTGAGGAGTATTGGTATTAGGTCTTCTTGGACAGTCTGTTAGAATTCAGAAATAAACGCATCTTTTCCAGGGATTTTTTATGGCTGGGAGACAGTTAATGACTTTTTCTATTTCTTGAGGAGATATGCTACTATTTAGATGGTTAATCTGATCCTCATTTAACTTTGATACCTTGTATCTGTCTAGAAAATTGTTCATTTTACACAGCTTTTCGAATTTTGTTGAGTATATGGTTTTGTAGTAGGATGAAATGATTTTTTTGGATTTCCTCAGAGTCTGTTTTTATGTCTCCCTTTCCATTGCTGATTTTATTAATTAAGATACTGTCCCTGTTCCCTCTAGTTAGTCTGGCTAAGGATTTATCTATTTTGTTGATTTTCTCAAAGAACCAGATCCTGGTTTGGTTGATTCTTTGATTAGTTCTTTTTGTTTCCACTGGGTTGATTTCAGCTCTAAGTTTGATTATTTCCTGTCATCTACTCCTCTTGGGTGAATTTGCTTCTCTTTGTTACAGAGCTTTCAGGCTTGCTGTCAAGTTGCTGGTATATGCTTCTCCTGTTTCTATTTGTAGGCACTCAGAGCTATGAATTTTCCTCATAGGACTGCTTTCATTGTGTCCCATAAGTTTCGGTATGTTGTGGCTTCATTTTCATTAAACTCTTAGAATTGGGAACAAAACACCCATGAAAGGAGTTACAGAGACAAAGTTTGGAGCTGAGACGAAAGGATGGACCATGTAGAGACTGCCATATCCAGGGATCCACCCCATAATCAGCTTCCAAACGCTGACACCATTGCATACACTAGCAAGATTTTATCGAAAGGACCCAGATGTAGCTGTCTCTTGTGAGACTATGCCGGGGCCTAGCAAACACAGAAGTGGATGCTCACAGTCAGCTATTGGATGGATCACAGGGCTCCCAATGGAGGAGCTAGAGAAAGTACCCAAGGAGCTAAAGGGATCTGCAACCCTATAGGTGGAACAACATTATGAACTAACCAGTACCCTGGAGCTCTTGACTCTAGCTGCATATGTATCAAAAGATGGCCTAGTCGGTCATCACTGGAAATAGAGGCCCATTGGACACGCAAACTGTATATGCTCCAGTGCAGGGGAACACCAGGGCCAAAAAAAAAAAAAATGGGAATGAGTGGGTAGGGAAGTGGTGGGGAGGGTATGGGGGACTTTTGGGATAGCATTGGAAATGTAATTGAGGAAAATATATAATAAAAAATAAATAAATAAAAAATAAATAAATAAAAAGTCTTAAATTTCTTTATTTCTTCCTTGACTAAGTTATCTTTGATTAGAGTGTTGTTCAGCTACCTCTTGTATGTGGGTTTTCTATTATTTATGTTTTTATTGAAGATTAGCCTGAGTCCATAGTGATCTGAGTTGATGCACTGGAATATTTCAATCTTCTTGTATCTGTTGAGGCCTGTTTTGTGAGTGATTATATGGTCAATATCGGAGAAGGTGCCATGAGGTGCTGAGAAGAAGGTATATCCTTTTGTTCCAGGATAAAAATGTTCTATAAACATCTGTTAAATCCATTTCTTTCATAACTTCTCTTAGTTTCATTGTGTCTCTGTTTAGATCTGTTTCCATGATATGTCCATTGATGAGAGTAGAGTGTTGAAGTCTCCCACTATTATTGTGCATGGTGCAACTTGTTCTTTAAATTTTATTAAAGTTTCTTTAATGAATGTGGATGACCTTGCATTTGGAGCATAGATGTGCAGAATTGAAAGTTCATCTTGGTATATTTTACATTTGATGAGGATTAAGTGTCCCTCCTTGTCTTTTTTGATAAATTTAGGTTGAAAGTCAATTTTAATCACTATTAGAATGGCTACTCCAGCTTGTTTCTTGGAACCATTTGCTTTGAAAATTATTTTCTAGTCTTTTACTCTGAGGTAGTGTCTGTCTTTTTCCCTGAGGTGGGTTTCCTGTACACAGCAAAAAGTTGGGTCCTGTTTATGTAACCAGTCTATTAGTCTATGTCTTTTTATTGGGGGAATTGATTCCATGGATATTAAGACATATTAAGGAAAAGTATTTGTTTCTTCCTGTTATTTTTGTTATTAGAGTTGGGATTCTATTTATGTGGCTATCTTCTTTTTAGTTTCTTGAAACATTATGTTCTTGATTTTTCTAGGGTATAGTTTCCCTGCTGGTTTTGGAGAATTTCACTTTATTATCCTTTGTAGGTCTGGATTCATGGAAAGATATTGTGTAAATTTGGTTTTGTCGTGGAATATTTTGATTTCTTCATCTTTGGTAATTGAGAATTTTGTTGGGTATAGTAGCCTGGGCTGGTCTTTGTGTTCTCTTAGGGTTGGTATAACATCTCTCCAGGATCTTCTGGATTTCATAGTCTCTGGTGAGATTTCTGGTGTAATTCTGAGAGATCTGCCTTTATATATATTTATATTCTTTCTATGTTTTGCGCATTTGGTGTTTTGAGTTTTATGTGATGAGAGGGATTTCTTTTCTGGTCCAAACTATTTGCAGTTATGTAGGCTTCTTGTATGTACATGGGCATCTCTTTCTTTAGGTTAGGGAAGTTTTCTTCTACAATTTTGTTGAAGATATATACTGGCCCTTTAAGTTTAAAATCTTCATTCTCATCTATACCTATAATCTTTAGGTTTGGTCTTCTCATTGTTTCCTGGATTTCCTGAATGTTTGGAATGGAATGTTTTCTATGGTATCTTCTGCACCTGAGATTCTCTCTTGCATCTCTTGTATTCTGTTGCTGATGCTTGCATCTATGGCTCCTGATTGCTTTCCTAGGTTTTTTATCTCCAGAGTTGTCTCCCTTTGTGATTTCTTTATTGTTTGTGCTTTAATTTTAGATCCTGGATGTTTTTTTCAATTCCTTCACCTTTTTCATTGTGTTTTCCTGTAATTCTTTAAGAGATTTTAGTGTTTCTTCTTTAAGGGCATTTACCTGTTTACCTGTATTCTCCTGTAATTCTTTAAGGAATTTTTTTATTAGGTATTTTCTTCATTTACATTTCCAATGCTATCCCAAAAGTCTCCTGTACCCTCCCCCGTACCCACCCACTCCCACTTCTTGGCCCTGGCGTTCCCCTGTACTGAGGCATATAAAGTTTGCAAGACCAATGGGCCTCTCTTTCCAAAGATGGCCAACTAGGCCATCTTCTGATACATATGCAGCTAGAAACACGAGCTCTGGGGGTACTGGTTAGTTCATATTATTGTTTGTAATTAGTGTTTGCTTGATGCCTGCAGAGATCGGAAGATCACATAGAATTCCTTGAAACTGGAGTTATGAATAGTTGTAAGCCAACGTTTGAGTATAAATCTGTGTCCTTCGCAAGAGCAGCAAGTTCTCTTTTTTAGTAATCTTTCTAGCCCTCATGTCTTTATGTGTGTATAGGGGATTATCCCACTGCATTTAATTAAGAGTTTCCTTCATGACTATGGGTAGGAAGGGTATTTACTTGAACAGAACAATGCATCAGTGACTACATCAATGTATATATAATATAACTCTTCTTTCCCAATTTTTAACTTCCAAAAGCTTCTCTAGGAGAGATGGGTGCCTCATGACCCCCTATCCACAATGGAGTGTTGCTGAAATTTATTTTTATTAGATATATAAAACATAAAATTGTACATATTAATATTATACCATAGTTTTCTGAAATGTAATTCTTTCACATGTTTAAAATATTTTAATATGTATGTAAAACGTAAAATTATATTATGTAGTACCATATAATGATTTAATACATGTATGTGGTTTCCAATATTTATGTCAAATTAAATATATCTCCTCAATTATCTATCAGGTTTCTAATATACTTCAGTGCCTCTATTAGGATATTCATCTTAGAATATTGAGATTAGAGATGGCTAAGCAAATTACAGGGATACAATGTATTTTCAGGACTGATAGATCAAAGGGAAAGGATAAAGTAAAATAGGGTTTGGAACTTCCAGAAAAATGGAATAATTTGGGGAAATTAGCCCATGTGTTGTAGTGTTACAGAGGTTCAGATTCTATAGCTCATTACTTACATGCTGTATGCTATTGGGAAAGCTCCCTTTTCGGGTCTAACATTTTTACTGAAATAGATTAATTTCTCATATAATATGTCTTGATTATAGTTTCTCTCCATTCCACCCAGTTCCTTCCCATCTCCTCTCCTCCCCAGATCTACTCCCTCTCTGTCTCTCAGAAAAGAATAGATTTTTTTTTGTTTTTTTGTTTGTTTTTCTGTTTGTTTTTTCAAGACAGGGTATCTCTATGTAGCCTTGGCTGTCCTGGAACTCACTTTGTAGACCAGGCTGGCCTCAAACTCAGAAATCTGCCTGCCTCTGCCTCCCTAGTGCTGGGATTAAAGGCATGCACCACCACATCCGGCTATGAATAGATTTCTAAGAGATAACAACCAAACACAAAATATAATAAAGTAAACCGATATTTTATAAAATACAATAAAATGGCGCAAAAATTTTTGTATCGAAGTTGGACACAACAACCCAATAGAAAGATACTAAGGGACTACTACTTTATTAGTCTGTGAAGTAGTGATTTACTTCATGGCTAACAAATCTTAAATGAATAATGTGTGCTCAATAGATACTAGCTTCTGTGATTCTTACTTCCCTCGGAGTTAATTTTTAAATAAGATATAGTGTTGGATAAAAATTCTGACACTTTCTATAGTTACTCCTGTGTCATAGAGATCAGGGACTGGCCTTCTAGTAGCACAAACAATGACTCCTAAGAAAAAGTTAAATATCCTTGTCCTGTCCCAGAGCTTAAAAGATCAACACTTAGATAGGAAAATGACGTAATTTTGTCATTTCTTAGAGGAAACCTAAACTATCTGATATTCTTCTTTGTAAACACGGCAAGATTTAATAACAGCCTGGGAAGAAACTCATTCATCTACTCTTAGAATAGGCAAATCTTTCTCTTCCCTCATTAGAATTAGTGTTCCTTTCTGACTAGAATATGCATGTTCTCTTTTTCCTTTTTTTTTTTTTTGTATTCACTTATTGAGATACTCCTAACTATAGATGCTTTGAATTTATAGTTTCTATTTCATTTATTTTGGGTTGGACAATTTCACACATGTGTACTTTATTTATATCACCCATTTTCCCTCCAACACCTTCCATGGCATTTACTGTTTACTCTTCTAAAGCTGGTGGAACCTAGGAGAATGGAGCTTAAAATGAGATGTACTATTCTCATGCAATAGCCAACTATAGTCAGAGCAGCAGACAATTTATACCTTGAGGGTTAAGAAAGGTCACAGGAGTAAAGTTCTTATGAGTTCAAGCCGTATGTGGCAAGCATGTTTTTCCATAGAGGCACATAAACAAATAAGAATAGCCAGTTGTAATGAATAATATAAAGCAAACTCACTCCTTCCTATTACACCTGGGAGGGGAACAAAAGCACATTCCAAGAACAAATCTGTGTTTCTGAAGAAACAGTGGTCACAAGACTCTAGTCTTATTTTCTTGGTTAAACAAACCCTCGGAATTCCCTTTGTGGCTCTACTCTTGAACTGTGTTCTGACAGCACCCCACTCTCTCAGATTCATGAGTTTTTTTTTTCTTTAGTTATTATTCACAGAGAGAGAGGGTGGAAGGGGAGGGCGAGGGAGAGGGAGAGAGGTATATAGACACAACCTGCTGAGTACATTTAGTGTTTATCATATGTATATGTTTATTGTTTTTAGGGCTGACCACCTGTATTGGATAACCAAATATGGGTTTCTTCCTGGGAAAGCATGATTCAACCTCTCTCAGTAGTCATTAATTCCCTGCAGCACTTCATCTAAAGATTGACAGTGAGGCTCTGATTACCTCGTCCATGTTGGAATGTTAAATGGTGCTCATTTTTTGGCTCTTAGTTTGGAAGCCATGCTGTTGAAATTTCTTGGGTGCAGCTTCTCTGTCATATATATAAGATGAAATCTTGCAACAGACTTTCTGGTCCTTTGACTCTTAGCATCTTTCTATTCCTTCTTCCAAAATGTTCCCTGAGCCTCATGTGCAGGTGTTATGTTGCAGATGTAGTCACTGGGGTTGGGCACCCTGCAGTCAGTTCATTCTCTGTATTTTGACTAGTTAAGACTTTCTGTTAAACTTTATGCTTCTAAAGGAAAGTGTTGGCAATGTATGAAAGCTACAGTTATCTCTGGTTATGAGGATAAGTGTTTAGAATGAAGTTAGGAATTATTCTGGTTTGGTAAACTGTTGGTAATAGGATCTCTTCTAGTGTCCATGACCTTATCAGCCATAAGTAGCTGGCTAGGTTTCCAGTACAGGAGTAATTTACCTGCCATTTGGCTGGCTTAAATATAATTAGACTGTTACTGATTAGTGCCAAGATACAAGTGTCATTGTTACACCTTTCAGAGATAGCTTGCCATGTTTGTCATTATTGAGATTTGTAGCTTTTCATAGAAATCTATAATTTCTTTCTATTACTACATATTACCTGACATTTTGTCTTTTATGGTTTTTAAGACAAAATATTCCTTGGTAGCTCAGGCTGGCCTCAAACTCACAGTTATCTTTCTGTCTTGGTCCCCTGATTGCTGGGATTACAGGCTTATACCACATAGCCTGTATCATTTGACATTTTTACTGATGAACAAACTAAAAGGTGATGCCATTGTTATTCTTTTGCCCATTCCCTCAACAGATAATTATTGATGATCTACTAAAAGGTGAGGCACAGAAGTTTTCAAACTACAGAACTTTCTGGCTTCTGTGGGCCTTACTTCTAGTGGGGGAAGAAAGGCATAAATAAAAATTTAAAGCCTCTTCTCTACATTCTGTCATCAATTAAACACACACACACACACACACTGAGGGTAATTTTGTGTAACCTTGCATGACCTTATCTTTTTAAAGGTAGTGATATGAACAAACAGAAGCAGAATTGGGAAGCTGGGAGCTTTTAAGTGCTATATAGAGTTTGATTTCATACCCCAGGACAAGCGATTAAGGGGCATATTTTCATATCAAAGCAGTCTTGGCCACCAGGTTCTCCCAGAATCCCTCAGTCCCTGCCTGGCATATCCTGCCCCCAACCCCCCCAGATACATTCTCTCTCTCTCTCTCTCTCTCTCTCTCTCTCTCTCTCTCTCCCTCTCTCTCTCTCTCTCTCTCTCTCTCTCTCTCTCTCCCTCTCCTCCTCCTCCTCCTCCTCCTCCTCCTCCTCCTCCTCCTCCTCTCCCTGGGAGCATGCTCTTTCTTTCTCTCTCTTCCTCTCACCCCTTCTCTCCCCATGGCGACTTCTCTGGCCCTCTTTCCCTCAGACCAATGAACTAACCTTCCCTAGAGCAGCTTCCCAATAAATGTGCCTTTAACATAATCTGACCTGTCTTGGATTGGCTCATTTCACCAACAAAGATATAGCCAATCATATAGTAAATTAAGGCCAAGTAAGGCTATAGCAAGGAAGAAGGGGAAATGTTAGATGGAATGATTAAAGAAAATGTCTATAAAAAGACCTGAACTGAAGCAAAGGAATACATCATTACATTATATGGAAGAAGAATGTCCACAGACAGGACAGCTGGAGAGGCCTTAAAGCTAGATGAGGCTTAAAATATTGAAGGAACCACAGAATCTAGTGTGGGTGAAAGGCCATAGGAAACACAGGAGTATTCAGAGGTGAGCTAATTAGAGATAAGTAAACAAACAGCCAAGTTCATATAAGGTGTTGTTAGCCACTGAAAAGAAGCTGGTAATGTAAAAAAACAAAGAGATACCCACTTTTGTGAGCATTCTTGCTGCTCTGAGGGCATGGTCTCTAGGTAGCAATGAGCCCAGATCCACACCTGAGAAGCACCTCAAGAAAAAGCAGAGCAGTGGGGAAGAGACTTAATTGGAACATATCTTGATTTTTATAATTTGGAGCCATTCTGTTGAGATGAGTACAGCTATATTCATAAGCATAAGGCTAGTCATGTTGTTGGTTCTCTGCTTAAAATCTCACAAAATGAGATAGTTATGTAAACAATTGGAGTCATCTTCATCATTGTGCACCAAGCCTTCTGTGCCAACAGTCTGCCCTATTCATAAGAATCTCTTTGTTCTCTACTCAACTCCATAGAGTGTAGTGATACTGACATGTCTGAAATTTCATTAGCCACACTGTTCCATATGAGACATGGTGCACTCAAGATTCATCCCAGGTTGTATGTCCTCCAGAAAGCAACCACTCGGAGCTCCAGTTGGACTGAAGCCCTCTTCATGATGTTTACATAGCACTTGGTATTAGGTTGAAAAATACATGTGACTCCAGACTATTAGGACCTTCCATTAAAATGTAGTGGAAGGTTAAATGATTGTAAAATGAGAAAAAATACTCACTGAAAATATCACAGGCAAGCAAAAATTACATATTAATAGAATTCACAGAAGGGGCAAAGAGGAAGAAGCAGGTATCTCATACTAAATTGTTTATGTAGTCACTACATGTCAACCACCCACATCCCTGACACACCAGGAATAGAAGATAAACTATATCAACTCCCTTTCACATGGAGTTCATATTTTGGGAAAAACATATTTAGAGATCAGTAAACACATGCCACTTCCTGTGAATAAATTGAGTAATACAAACATAGTAACGTGAAGTTTTAATAGTCATAACCTTATTAACTAGATTTATGAATATTTTAGCTGCTGGGGGCTCACTGAATTTTCCCATTGAACTGGTTCAGTAAATTAAAATGTCTAAAAGGTGGTAGGTGGTGACAAGGTACATATTGGATTTGTGCTCCCAAGAGTCATTCTCAGGCACAGAACTACAAATTTAATATTGTCAGTTGTTTAAAAATGTATACTCATAATGGCCCCCTTGATCCTCAAACTTTAAGTAAACTTAAACATGTGTGTGTGTGTGTGTGTGTGTGTGTGTATGTATATATATATATATATATATATATATATAGTGCATGGATGCCAGAAGTCAACCTCTATTGTTAGTCTTCAGGAGATGTCTTGTCTTTTGAGACAGGCTTTCTTACTGGCTTGGAACTCAACAAATAGAATAGACTGGACACGCTGAGCAGTAATCCCTGGGAACTTCCTGTCTCTACTTCCTCAGAAAGGGAATTACAGACAGAGATCTAAGATCATGAAGGCTTTACTCCAAATCATATAAGTTATTTATGATAGAATCAGGACAAGAAACTGGATTTTCTTTCTTTCTTTTTTTTTTAATTTTGATTTTGTTTATGAGACAGTGTTTCTCTGTGTGACCCTGGCTGTCCCAAATTTGCTTTGTAGACCAAGCTGACCTCCAACTCAGAGATCCACTTGCCTCTGCCTGTGAGTACTGCGGTTAAAGGTGTGTACCACACTGCCTGGCTAGAAAGAAACTACGTTTTCTATCTGAAACCCATAGTTCATTTTAACATCTAAGAATTCAGTAACATTCTCTGTACCTGCCTCCTTGCCCTTGTCACTGACACAAAGGAGATCCTCAGGAGCATTTCCCTGACCACTTGATCTCTTCTTTCACTTATCTCCCCATTCGTTATTTTCTCCATCACCCCCATTCTCAGGACAATAGAAAAGCCTGTACCCTATTCTCAGGCATGTGACCTATTATTGGGAGGAAAGAAACAACCTCCTGTCAAGATACCTGAGAAAGACTGTCCCTCTATGGCCCAGGAAAGAAATCACACCTGTTGTCATGGCTCCTTCAGCTTCCCAGACTTAATGATGCTGGTCTATACTCAGAGCACTTAAAACAGATTGATTTCCCAGGAAGATAAGGAGTTTATTTTCCAGGAGTTTATTGATAGATTACAGTACAGTCTTTGTTTTTACTTTCTTCCTTCTCTTCCTGTTTTTCCAAGCATACTTATTTTCAGAATTCATTTGGTCAAACTTGGCAGAAACACAGGAAACAGGAATGATGAAGGAAGAATAAATGAATGAGGATGGAAAGCTACAAACAGTACTAAATTTAAAAGCCAGAATGCCCTACACATTTTCTAGACTAATGTGGTATGGGTATTTCTGCTAGGCTTAAAGTGATGGCAATCTCTGCCCCATAATGGTTGATGTCATGCTATGACACCATATAGGGGGACCCTATGCAATTACACTTGACTCTAAGCTTCTCAATATTCAAAGCAAAGGGGGAAAACAGGGCCAGAATAATATACCACCATATCCACAATATCATGACAAATAAATTTCTTAGATTTATATTTTCCTCTTCATTGTCTTCCTTTTCCTTTTCTACTCTTCTGCCATCCCAACCAATAATAATAATAATAATAATAATAATAATAATAATAATAATAATAAAAAAATAATAATTATTATTATTAAGGGAAACTTGTTTCATATACTATTGAAAGAAGACATTGTACTCTCTGTTACCCCAGACCCACTCCCTCAGTCTCATATAGCACTGCAAGAAATAACCAGATGTAGCCATTCATTCCCCCTACCCATATCTCCTGTGTATCCCATAGACCATCCCCTTCTAACCTCCCTTCCCACTTTGCATCCCAGGTTCAAACACTATTAGCCATTCCCTGTAAGCATACCAGATGAGCAAGTCAGTAAAAAAAGGCAGAACATAATCATCAAACTTACTGAAAATCTAGAAATGAAACAGAAACCAATGAACAAAACACTTACACATAAAAAAAAAAAAAAAACACTAACCCAGATAACAGCACCTAGAATTACAATCATCCCAAACCAAGATGGTTAAATTCCAGCTTAAGACCACAATTAAGGCTCTGACTCCTGGAACTCAGGTGAGATCACCATATTCTATCCTGTGTCTCTCTGAGGTGGGTCCATGCAAGAGAGCATGGGCCACAGAAGCAACAGAGCTTCTTGGACATGGTCCCTATGGGCCTTCATCCTCAGCCAGGAGGTGGACCTGATCCTCAGTCCTCTATACACCTTCCCTGCCAGGGGAGATCTTGCCTCCAGGGAGTGCTCTGACCCAGGGACTCAGGTCAAATCACCATTTTTTCTCTGGTGGCTCTCTAAGGTGAGTCTGCCAGGAGAGCATAGGCAACAGAGCTTCTAGAAAAGGGTCCTATGAGCCTACATCTGCAGCCAAGAGATGAGGCTATTCAGCAGCCCTCGGTGAACTGGTCTTGCCAAGAGAGAGCTGATCTCACAGGAGTGATGACACAGACTAATAGACTCACAGGAGGAACAAGCTCCAGCCAGAGACAGCCAGAACATCTAACACCAGAGATTACCAAATGGCAAAAGGCAAACATAAGAAACCAAGACCACTTGGCACATTCAGAACCCAGTACTCCCACAACAACAAGTCCTAAATACATCAACACACTGGAAAAGCAAGACTAAGAATTAAAATCATATCTCATGATGCTGGTAGAGGATTTTAAGAAGGATATTAATAACTCCCTTAACTTTGTATGCCTCAGTACAGGGGAACACCAGGGCCAAGAAGTGGAAGTGGGTGGGTAGTGGAGTAGGGGTGGGGTATGAGGGACTTTTGGGATAGAATTTGAAATGTAAAATAAGAAAACACCTAATTAAAAAAAAAGAAATACAGGAGAACATAGGTAGAAGTCCTTAAACAGGAAACACAAAAATCCCTTAAAGAATTACAGGAAAACACAACAGAAAAAGTAAAGGAATTGAACAAAACCATCCAAGATCTAAAAATGCAACTAGAAACAATAAAGAAAACACAAAGGGAGACAACTCTGGAGATAGAAACCGTAGGAAAGAAATCTGGAACCATAGATGCGAGCATCAGCAACAGAATACAAGAGATGGAAGAGAGAATCTCAGGTGCAGAAGATTACATAGAGAACATCAGCACAACAATCAAAGACAATGCAAAATGCAAAAAGATCCTAACTCAAAACATCCAGGAAATCCAGGACACAATGAGAAGACCAAACCTACGGATAATAGGAGTAGATGAGAATGAAGATTTTCAACTTAAAGGGCTGGCAAACATCTTCAACAAAATTATAGAAGAAAACTTCCCAACTTAAAGAAAGAGATGCCCATGAACATAAAAGAAGCCTACAGAACTCCAAATAGTTTCGACCAGAAAAGAAATTCCTCCTGATACAAAACAATCAAAAGACCAAATGAACTAAATAAAGATAGAATATTAAAAGCAGTAAGGGGAAAAGGTCAAGTAACATATAAAGGAAGACCTATCATAATTGCACCTGACTTCCTCCACAGAGACTATGAAATCTTAATAGCGTTCTCACGCCCGGCCAGGAAGAACACAACAGACCAGAATCTTCTGCGGCAAAACTTTATTGCTTACATCTTCAGGAGCTAGGAGCGCAAACCCCCAGCCCCAAAAGCGAAAGCCACCCCTATAACGAAACCGAAACCCCTTCCCTATTTAGGAGAGTTATATTTCGCCTAGGACGCATCACTCCCTGATTGGCTGCAGCCCATGGCCGAGCTGACGTTCACGGGAAAGGCAGAGTACAAGTAGTCGTAAAATACCCTTGGCACATGCGCAGATTATTTGTTTACCACTTAGAACACAGGATGTCAGCGCCATCTTGTGACGGCGAATGTGGGGGCGGCTCCCAACATCTCCCCCTTTCCTTTTAATAAGAGCAATAGGCCACCCATATTAATGAGAGTGGAGATAGAGGTCAAATCCCCAGTGTGTAGGTAAAGGAGCCGTACACATAACCTCCTCCCAGGCTCATCACCCAGAGGGGTCCTGGTCTGGTCCCGTGTTGTTTTTCCTGGGGGAAGGACACTTGAACACTCAACCTTCTTGAAAGATGACATGTCTCCCTAGAATAGGCTCATTTTATGCCGCAGAGCCCTTCTATTGCAGTGCTTAGCCGTGCAACTCTCTCGGGCTGCTGAAGCACACTCACTCTAT
Organism: Mus musculus; assembly: GCF_000001635.26. Taxonomy (NCBI): domain Eukaryota; kingdom Metazoa; phylum Chordata; class Mammalia; order Rodentia; family Muridae; genus Mus; species Mus musculus. Next base: position 19,626,881 of record NC_000086.7, read on the forward strand.
CCCGTGCAATGAGACTAGCCTCATGGGATATAAGAGCTGAGTGGCCAGCGACCTATTGCCTAAGCATAGATATATCAGGGGAAGCTCCATGTTCTAGTCCTGCAAGCGCCTGGGCAATAACCACCTTGTCTCTCCTAGTTTGGGCCTTAAGCTTACAGACCAACCAGAGAAGCAACACTAATCCACAGCAAAGTGTATCTCCAAATAATATCAATCCCACCCATTCTTTAAAGAAGGAAAATGCTGAGGAGATCCAATTGGGTAATCCTTTGGTCAGGGACAGGTCCAAGCGCGTGGAGTTGACCTGAAGTCTCAATTCCCGAAGGATCTGTTCAAATTCAGCCGTCCAATTCTGTAACATATACTGAAAAAGACTTTTTGACAAATTAGCTGCCCTAGTAAAATTCTCATACTGAATGGAAGTAACACACAATCTCGGAAACTTTTGTTTACACCCCAGCTGAGCTATTTGCCATAATACATCTAGTTGTTTCTGGACAAGATCTATGAGTTGATTAACCAGCATGAGACCTCCCTGTATCATGACATTAGCTGAGGCCTGTTTATCTATGACTGTAGTCACTGAGGCTGACAAAGTGTTAATGGTGTCAGTCGTCTGGACCTGTCCAGACAGAGCCAAGGCTGTCTGAATCAAGGCTAAACCCAGTTCCTAGTTAGTGGTAAAAAAGCAGGAGAATACTTGAGCATTATACATCACCGTCATCCACCTTTTGTAAGGCCTGGTTAGCAGCTAGAGTAAGAGTCCTAGGGGAGGAGATATGAGGATCTCCTTCTAAAATACCAAACAAAGGCCTTAACTCAGCGGAAGGAATCTTTAAAAAAGGTCTGAGCCAATTAATATCTCCCAACAGCTTTTGAAAATCATTTAAGGTATGGAGGTGATCTCTTTTTATCTAAACATGTAAATATTGATTTCTCTCAAAGGAGGAAATATGCGTGACATCCATTTGTCAGACCTGTAATGGCCTGACGCCACGCGGGTTTACCCCTACGTGAGTAGATAAAATTTGACAACAATCTAAAGGCATTATTAAGTAATCAGAATCATTTTTAGTAGAACCAATCCCTCTTGTAGCTCTAGGAATACCAGAGGAAGAAAAAACAGCCATGTAGGCTTGGCAAAATTATTAGTTGAGCTATTCTGTCTCTTTGTGATATAGAAAAGACAACTTGAGGACAAGAACAGAGAACCTGAAGTTCCCCTTTATAATCTTGATCTACAACTCCAGGGTAGACAATAAGACCTTGTAGGCTGCAAGAGCCTGTCTCTGTCATTATTGTCCAGTGGCTTCACCTGCTCGGGAGAGCGCCTTCCAGGCCCTAATAGCCTTTTCATCTGATTCAGAACTATTAAAAACTGGCTCCTTGAGCTCACCTAGTGATGAGTATAGGCTCCTTCTCCTAGAAACCTCTGCTGATTGATCTTTTTGCTTTTCTTTTTCCTTCTCCTTCCTTCCAATCTCTCCCCAGGTATTCTTACCTGACCTAAACTTTTCCTCAGGTTCAAGACCCGTGGAAAGGCCTGTATACTTATTTTGTGTACCATATTTTCTCTTTGCTCCTACTCTCTCTCCCCGCTTTACTTCTGATAGATTGTCCTGAATTTCATCTAGAATCCTCCCTGCCTTAACCACTTGATAACATGTGAAAAGGAACAAAAGGGCTTCTAACACTAGAAAAAATTCAAGGCCAAACATATCTTGTAAAGCTATTTTCCACTTTACTTCTGATAGACTGTCTTGAATTTCGTTAGAAAGTTCAAGGCCAGGCGTACCTTGTAAAGCTATTTTCCACTTTACTTCTGATAGACTGTCTTGAATTTCGTTAGAAAGTTTAAGACCAGACTTACCTCGTAAAGCTGTACTCACTGGTACTCTCGTTCCCCAGCTGAAAAGTTCTGAATTCATGCAGTTGAATCCTTCTCAACAGTCTGCTTTACGGGAACCTTTATTACCGCGACCCGCAGTTCTGGTTCTGGAATGAGGGATCTTCCTTGCGCCGGTGAAACTCCCGTCCCGAGTTTCCTCCCGGGTTTTTTCTTCCCGGATTTTCTCGTCCCGGAATTTCTCGTCCCGGATTTTCTCGTCCCGGATTTCAGCACCAATTCTTAATAGCGTTCTCACGCCCGGCCAGGAAGAACACAACAGACCAGAATCTTCTGCGGCAAAACTTTATTGCTTACATCTTCAGGAGCTAGGAGCGCAAACCCCCAGCCCCAAAAGCGAAAGCCACCCCTATAACGAAACCGAAACCCCTTCCCTATTTAGGAGAGTTATATTTCGCCTAGGACGCATCACTCCCTGATTGGCTGCAGCCCATGGCCGAGCTGACGTTCACGGGAAAGGCAGAGTACAAGTAGTCGTAAAATACCCTTGGCACATGCGCAGATTATTTGTTTACCACTTAGAACACAGGATGTCAGCGCCATCTTGTGACGGCGAATGTGGGGGCGGCTCCCAACAATGAAAGGCAGAAGATCCTGGACAGATGTTATACAGACACTAAGAGAACACAAATGCCAGTTCAGGCTACTATACTCAGCAAAACTCTCAATTATCATAGATGGAGAAACCAAAGTATTGCTTGACAAAACCAAATTCATACAATATCTTTCCACAAATCCAGCCCAAAAAAGGATAGTCTTCCAATCAAAAGAAGCCTAAGACCAGAGGGGTTTATTACAGAATTCTATCAGACATTCAGAGAGGACCTAATTCCAATACTCCTCACACAATTCCACAAAATAGAAAGAGAACGTACTCTACCAATTCTTTCTATGATGCCACAATTACTCTTATACCTAAACCACACAAAGATCGAACAAAGAAAGAGAACTTCAGAGTAATTATCCTTATGAATATTGATGCAAAGATAGTCAATAAAAAGTCTCTCAAATCACGAACAAGTAGGCTTCATTCCAGGGATGCAGGGAGGGTTCAATATATGGAAATCCATCAACGAAAACCACTATATAAACAAACTCAAAAGACAAAAAAACCACATGATCATCAGATTAGATGCTGAGAAAGCATTTGACAAAATACAACACCTCTTCATGATAAATGTCTTGGAAAGATCAGGAATTCAAGGCCCATACCTAAACATAATAAAAGCAATACAGAGCAAACCAGTAGCCAACATCAAACTAAATGGTGAGAAACTAGAAGCAATCCCACTAAAAGGACGAGAAAAGTCTGCCCAATCTCTCCCTACCTATTCAATATATTACTTGAAATCCTACCCAGAAAAATTAAACAAAAGAAGATCAAAGGGATACAAATTGGAAAGAAAGAAGTCAAAATATCACTATTTGCAAATGATATGATTGTATACATAAGTGATCCCAAAAATCCCACCAGAGAACCACTAAACCTGATAAACAACTGCAGTGAAGTAGCTGAATATAAAATTAACTCAAACAAATGTGTGGCCTTTCTCTACACAAAGTATAAACATGATGAGAAAGAAATTAGAGAAACAACACCCTTCAAAATAGTCACAAATATTATAAAATACCTTGGTGTGACTCTAACTAAGGAAGTGAAAGATCTGTATGATAAGAACCTCAGGTCTCTGAAGAAAGAAATCAAAGAAGATCTCAGAAGATGGTATGATCTGCCATGTTCAAGGACTGGCAGGATTAATATAGTAAAAATGGCTATCTTTCCGAAGCAATCTACAGACTCAATGCAATACCCATAAAAATTCCAACTCCATTCTTCACAGAGTTAGAAGGCACAACTGCTATGAACATAGTGGAGCATGTGTCTTTCTTACCTGTTGGGGCATCTTCTGGATATATGCCCAGGAGAGGTATTGCTGGATCCTCCGGTAGTACTATGTCCAGTTTTCTGAGGAACCGCCAGACTGATTTCCAGAGTGGTTGTACAAGCCTGCACTCCCACCAACAATGGAGGAGTGTTCCTCTTTCTCCACATCCTCGCCAGCATCTGCTGTCACCTGAATTTTTGAACACCAATGGATGTGCTGTAAGATCAAGTATCATCAAAAGGGACCTCATAAAATTGCAAAGCTTCTGTAAGGCAAAAGGCACTGTCAATAACACAAAAAGGCCACCAACAGACTGGGAAACGATCTTTACAAATCCTAAATCAGATAGGGACTAATATCCAATATATAAAAAGAATCCAGAAAATCAAATAATGCTATTAAAAAATGGAGTACAGACATAAACAAATTCTCAATTGAGGAATACTGAATGGCTGAGAAGCACCTGAAAAAATGTTCAACATTCTTAATCATCAGGGAAATGTAAATCAAAACAACCCTGAGATTCCACCTCACACCAGTCAGAATGGCTAAGATCAAAAATTAAGACAGATGACATCAGATGCTGGCAAGGATGTGGAGAAAGAGGAGCACTCGTCCATTGCTGGTGGGATTGCAAGCTGGTACAACCACTCTTGAAATCAGTTTGGCCTTTCCTCAGAAAATTGGAAATGGTACTATCAGAAGACCAAGCAATATCACTTCTGGGCATATACCCAGAAGACGTTCCAACTTGTAATAAGGACACATGCTCCACTATGTTCATAGCAGCCTTATTTATGATAGCCAAAAGCTGGAAAAAACCCAGATGCCCCTCAACAGAGTAATGGATACAGAAAATGTGGTACATTTACACAATGGAGTACTACTCAGCTATTAAAAGCAATGAATTTAGAGTTCTTGATCCACTTAGACTTGAGCTTTGTACAAGGAGATAAAAATGGATCAATTCACATTCTTCTACATGATAACCGCCAGTTTTGCTATCACCATTTGTTGAAAAATTGTCTTTTCTCAACTGGATGGTTTTAGCTCCCTTCTCAAAGATCAAGTGACCATAGGTGTGTGGGTTCATTTATGGGTTCTATTCTATTCCATTGGTCTACCTGTCTGTCACTGTACTAGTACCATGCAGTTTTTATCACAATTGCTCTGTAGTACAGCTTTAGGTCAGGCATGGTGATTCCACCAGAGGTTCTTTTATCATTGAGAAGTTTTTGCTATCCTAGATTTTTCTTTATTCCAGATAAATTTGCAAATTGCCCTTTCTAACTCTGTGAAGAATTGAGTTGGAATTTTTATGGGTATTACATAGAGTCTGTAGATTGCTTTTGGCAAGATAGCCATTTTTACTATAAGTGCGGAAAAGCCTTGAAGATATGGACACAGGGGAAAAATTCTTGAACAGAATAGCAATGGCTTGTGCTGTAAGATCGAGAATCAACAAATGGCACCTCATAAAATTGCAAAGCTTCTGTAAGGCAAAAGACACTGTCAATAACACAAAAAGGCCACCAACAGATTGGGAAAGGATCTTTAACAATCATAAATCAGATAGGGGACTAATATCCAATATATAAAAAGAACTCAAAAAGCTGGACTCAAGAAGCTGGATTCTAAAAAATCAAATAAACCTATTAAAAGATGGAATACAGAGCTAAAAAAAGAATTCTCAATTGAAGAATACCAAAGAGCTACGAAGCACCTGAAAAAAAGTATTCAACATCCTTAATCATCAGGGAAATGCAAATCAAAACATACCTGAGATTCAACCTCAAACCAGCCAGAATGTCTAAGATCAAAAATTCAGGTGACAGCAGATGCTGGTGAGGATTTAGAGAAAGAGGAACACTCATCCGTTGCTGGTAGGATTGCAAACTGGTACAACCACACTCGAAATCAGTTTGGCCTTTCCTCAGAAAATTGGACATAGTACTGCAGGAAGATCCAGCAATACCTCTCCTGGGCATATACCCAGAAGATGTTCCAACTTGTAATAAGGACACATGCCCCACTATGTTCATAGAAGCCTTATTTATAGTAGCCAGAAGAAAAAAAAAAAAAAACAGATGTCCCTCAACAGAGGAATGGATACAGAAAATGTGGTATATTTACACAATAGAGTACTACTCAGCAATTGAAAACAATGAATTCATGAAATTATTAGGCAAATGGATGGATCTGGAGGATATCTTCCTGAGTGAGGTAACCCATTCACAAAAGAACACACATGATATGCACTCACTGATAAGCAGATATTCACACAGAAACTCAGAATGTCCAAGATACCATTTGCAAAACACATGAAACTCAAGAAGAAGGAAGACCAAAGTGTGGATACTTCATTCCTTCTTAGAATGGGGAACAAAATACCCATGGAAGGAGTTATAGAGAAAAAGTTCAAAGCTGAGACTTAAGGAAGGACCATCCAGAGACTGCCCCATCTGTGGATCCATCCCATATACAACCACCAAACCCAAACACTATTGTATATGCCACAAAGGTTTTGCTGACAGGACCCTGGTATAACTCTCTCTTGTGAGGCTATGCCAGTGCCTGGCAAATACAGAAGTGGATGCTCACAGTCATTTATTGGATGGAACACAGGACCCCAAATGAAGGATCTAGAGAAAGTATCCAAGGAGATGAAGGGGTCTGCAACCCTATAGGATGAACAACAATATAAACTAACCAATACCCCCCAGAGCTGTGTCTCTCGGTGCATATATAGCAGAGGATTGCCTTGTTGGCCATCAATAGGAGGATATGCCCTTGGTCTTGCGAAGATTATATACCCCATTACAGGGGAATGACAGAGCCAGGAAGTAGGAGTGGGTGGGTTGGGGGGCAGGGCAGGGGAGAGGGTAGAGGGGGCTTTGGGGATAGCATTTGAAAAGTACATGAAGAAAATATCTAATAAAAAACAATGAATTTATGAAATTCTTAGACAAATGGATCTGCAGGATATCATCCAGAGTGAGGTAATCCAAACACAAAATAACTCACATGATATTCACTCACTGATAAGTGGATATTAGCCCAGAAACTTAGACTACGTAAGATACAAATTGCAAAACACATGAAACTCTAGAAGAGAGAAGACCATAGTGTGGATACTTTGTTCCTTCTTAGAAGGGGTGCATTAGTCAGGATTCTCTAGAGTCATAGAACTTATGGGTAGTCTCTATATAGTAAAGGAAATTATTGACGACTTACAGTCTGCAGTCCAAGTCCCAACAATTGTCAGTAGTAGCTGTGAATGAAAGTCCAAGGATCTAGCAGTTGCTCAGTCCCACATGGCAAGCAGGCATAGGAGAGAGAGAGAGAGGGCCTTCCTTCTTCCAATGCCCTTATATGGTCTCCAGTAGGTGTAGCCCAGATTAAATGTGTGGTGCCACCTTGAACTTGAACTCAAAGATCTCCCTATCTTAATCTTCGGGAATCCATATCAACTATGCCTCAAGATCTCCATACCAAGATCCAGATCAGAAACTTCTATCTCACAGCCTCCAGATTAGGGTCACTGGTGAGCCTTCCAATTCTGGACTGTAATTCATTGTAGATATAGTCAAGTTGACAACCAGGAATAGCCACTACAAGGGGGGACAAAATACCCATGAAAGGATTTACAGAGACAAAGTTCAGAACTAAGACTTAAGGGACTGGGTGAGTTGGGGAGCAGGAGGTAGAGGGAGTGTATAGGGGATTTTCAGAGAGGAAACTAGGAAAGGGTATAGCATTTGAAATGTAAATGAAGAAAATATCTAATAAATAGAAAAAGAAATCTACAGAGAACTGCTCATCTGGATGAAAGGATGGGCTGTATATCTATCAGAAGCATACACATAAACACACTAATCTAGAGCATGCATTTATCTGGAGTTTACCATAAAGACATGTAATCAGGCTTCAGGGAGAAGCATTTGTTTGTTTGTGAAGAAATACAACAAAATAGCAAAGTCTGTCCCATTTTCTGTGGTCATGAGACTATAAGGGTTGAAGTCTAGACATTAATTGAAATGGGTAGGCATGTCACTCTCAGCTCTGTGAAGTCTTATCCCAGAGGAGGCCATAGGCTGTTTAGCCCAAGAAACAGCTGAGACCAAACCTATTGCGTCCCGCTCGACCGGCAAGAAAGACGCAACAAACCAGAATCTTCCGCGGCAAGAGCTTTATTGCTTGCTTCTCAGTAAGATCCCAAACCGGGAAAATGGCACTGCTTTTATAACCCGCAGCGTGACGTTTCAGCACCTGATATGGCGTGACAGCTCCCAATTCGTTGCTTGCCCATCACCCCACTATTACACCCCGAGAATGGGAGTGACTAGGAGTGAATTCACTCTCGCACCTGTGTACAAGGCTTGTTTACTAGTTAGGCACAGCGGAGGCCCGCGCCATCTTATAATGGTGATTGCTCGCGGCACACACGGCTCTCCTCAGAGATTACTGGTGGCACGCACACGGTTGCTCGCAGCATGTACCGGCTCTCCACACAAACCAACTCATCCAAGCAAATTTAGTATTCTTAAAACAGTATTACATGGCTGTGATTAGCTTTTTCCTTGATTGTCAGGCCTTGTCTTAAGGGGTTTTACTTGTAAAAAAATTACACTCAAACATTTCCACAGTAGTTTAGTGGTCCATCTTTGGCTTCAAAATTCTAAACCACCACCAAATTTAATAAAGGCTCTTCCTATAGATCACAAGACAAGAAATGGCTCAAAAGAGAATGATGATTCTGTATAAAGTTTTGTGACATTGGCCTTAGCAAAATGATTCAGCACTACTACATTGGTAATAATCACAGCATTGCCTTCAATAATTAAAAAAATGTTTCTGTGTTTCTATTTGTCAATGCAGTATTATTATCTGAACAGAATTTTTATTTTTAATATTTATTTGTTTAGAGATAGAGTCTCTCTGTAGTTTTGGCTGACCTGTAACTCTCAATGTCTCTTAAACTCTCAGAGATCCATAGGTCTCTGCCTACTGACACTGCTGATTAAACACCTGCACCACCACACCACACCCTACCTGAATGGGATTTTGTTACTGTTGATGATAAACTAGCCTGCCTCCATCTTAGTCTTCAAAGCCATCTTATAGTAAAGATAAATTAGGTTAATTCCTGTTCGTGATTAAATTGTCATTTCTCAAGGATTGGGCTGTGCCTCACCTATAACTTCAATTACAAATGGTTCTATACTGACTGTTCCAGGAAACAGCAACCATGTTTCAGGAGACTGTTATGACCATTTTATTATGACCTCCTTGCAACTATGCCTTTGTTTCAGGAACTATAAAAATCTTTATCTTACCCATGTCCAGTGCTGATTTCTTGAACCCCACTTTTAGTGAGAGACACCCTGAGTACACAGACAGAAAAGCTTGCTTTAATTAATTGCTTATTTTAATTTGCCATGATTTAGGTTGGTAGCCTTTCTCCACACATCTGTGAGACACAGTGGTTGAGGTTTAGATCAGTTGTGTCCAGGTTATTCGCCTCTTATTCAGGAAATTGAAAATAAGGGCCCTTCCTATTTGTTGCATGTTCCATCATGCAGCTATAGACCATTTTGTGATTGATTCACCATTTGAAAGGCACTTGAATTATTTCCATATTCTGGCTATTATAACCAAGCTGCTATAAAGATTACACACAGGTTTCTGTGTGAACATACCTTGCCATTTATCGGGGAGGGGGGGGGGCTAAAAGTATAATTGCTATGTTTATTGCAGGTTGGCATTTGAATAAACATCGCCTATTTCCCATAATAACTATACCATTTTCTGTATCTACCAGCAAAGTATGAATGATCCACTTTCTCTACCTCCTTGCCACTGTTTGATGTAGTTAGAACTTTTGTTTTAACCATTCTACTAGGTGTGGACTGATCTCTCATTATGGTTTAATTTTCTATTTCTGACTGATCTCTCATTATGATTTAATTTTCTATTTTTCTAATGAAACATTGGATGTCATTATGTGCTCATTATTGCCATCTTTGCCATTAGAATCATCTTCATTTTTAGCTGACATTCTAATTGGATGGTTTGCATTTTCGGTTTGATTTTTCATACATTTGTCCAAGAAACTAATCCTTGCTTCCCTCTCCCCTACCACTATTTATAATTTCAAATTTTATTTTTAAGTGTGATATCCTCTGTGAGTTATTTTTTTCATAAGTTTGAGCTTCTTAAAAATTTTCCACTCCTGAACCCTTTTGTTCCTGAGAAATTTTTACAATATTGTGGTCTATCAGTATATAAGGCAGGTATACAAGTCAAACATTTACTGGCAACAAACTACTTAAAAATTTATTTTAAAATAATGTTTTGATATGTATATATATATATAACCATTTACTAAAGATGAATGAAATTATGCATGCTGTGGAGATAGATGTGCTTATTTATTTTTACATAAAGGATTAAGTCAGCTAAATATTTGATAGTATATGACACACAACACTTCCAATGTTTTAACAGAGGTGATCAATATTTTGTTTCATAATCATCATTGTTTAGAGCACTGCTTTTCATAAATATTTAATACAACAAATATGCAGGGCATATTTAGGGATATTTAAGATATTGTTGGGAAGTCTGTTCTAATCACAATTTAAAATAGCAATTTTGATCTTCATGTTTATATTCATGTGTATGTGTGCACATGTATGTGTTAGCTTGTATATATGTATATGCACATATGCACATGAATGTAGAGGTCAGAGGTAAATCTCAGCTATCATCCTGAAGAACATCATCCACTTCCTTCGACACAGGGTCTCTCATTGTCCCTGAAATCACCAATTAGGCTAGACTGGCTGGCTAGCAAAGCTCAGGGATCCTCCTATGTTCACCCCCTGGCACTGGATTAACATGTACCAGCATATCTGGCATTTTATGTGGGTTATGAGGATTGAAACCCAATCTTCATGCTTGCAAGCAAAACACTTTACCAACTGAGTGATCTCTCAGTTCTCAAACAGTAATTTTAAAAATTAAACATTCTAACAACACAATCCTAAGAAATATTAGTTTAAAACACACATGATGATAAATGGTAAAAAACATTAAAGGTTTTGTTTTTCACAATTAAGCCCTTATGTTTCTGTAAGAGCAGAAAAGTTTGTCTGTACAGTGAAAACACTGCAATCCATGATATACCACAGTCCTGGCTCTGAGCTGAAACATTTGCACTCTTGTAATGCAAAGCACATTGCAACTAGGAGAGCACTGCTTTTAAAAAAAAAAACCTTAATTCATTGTGCATCTGATGTTGAATTAAGTTTTGATCATTATTATTTAAGAAACCTTTGCTGTTGCCCTATATTTCACCGCCCCCACATTGAGATAGTGACCACAGATTAAGAAGCTGTAATGTAACACATAAGATAAACTGACAGTATCTTTGACCTCAAATGTCCAGTTTCTCCAGAACCATTTGCTGAGTTGCTTTCGTATAATCAATAAAACTCAGCTTTGCAAATTGGTAAGAGCCTGTCCTATGGTTCTGTGTCCTTCATTGAGCATTGTATCTGTGACTTCAACATCACTACACTGTCTGGATTATCATAACTATATAATAGATCTTAGTACTGGGTATATAACCCCACCACACACAGAGAGACACACACTTTATTTTTGGATTTTTTATTAGTTTATCTCTGCTGATACCCATACCTTTCCACTGACAAATTAGAGTCATCTTGTCCATGTCCACAAATTTTGTGCCTGAGTTTTGATGGCAATTACATTAGAGTCAATTTAGAGAAAATGACCCTTCAATACGTATGTTTTTTTTTTTTACATTCATGAACAGTATATCACTTCACTTATTTATTTCTTTTTTTAAATTTAATCTTTTGTTTGTTTGGTTGGTTGGTTTTCTACACTCCAGATTTTATTTCCCTCCCAGTCCACCCTCTGACTGTTCCACATCCTATACCTCCTTCCTGCCCCCATCTCCACGAGGATGTCCCCCACAGCCCCACCCGCCACACCACACCACTAAACTCCCTTGGGCCTCCAGTCTCTTGAGGGTTAGGCGCATTTTTTCTGCTTGAACCCAGATCCAGCAGTCCTCTGCAGTTTACGTGCTTAGGGCCTCATATCAGCTGCTGTATGCTGCCTGGCTGGTGGTACAGTAACTGACAGATCTCGGGGGTCCAGGTTAATTGAGACAGATGGTCATCCTACCAAATTGACCTCTTACTCGGCTTCTCCCAACTTTTCCCTAATTCAACTATAGAGTTCAGCAGCTTCAGTCCATTGGTTGAGTGCAAATATCTGCATCTGACTCTTTCAGCTGCTTGTTGGGTCTTTCAGAGGGCAGTCACGATAGGTGCCTTTTTGTGATGGCTCCATAGCCTCAGTAATAGTGTCAGGTCTTGGGACCTCCCCTTGAGCTGGATCCCATTTTGGGCCTGTCACTGGGCATTCTTTTCCTCAGGCTCCTCTCCACTTCCATCCCTGCAGTTCTTTCAGACAGGAACAATTATGGGTCAGACTTTTGACATTTGGATGGCAACCCTCTCCCTCACTTGACGCCCTGTCTTTCTTCTTGAAATGGGCTCTATAATTTCCCTCTCCCTACTTTTGGGTATTTCATCTGAGGTCCCTCCCTTTGAGTCCTGAGAGTCTCTCACCTCCCAGGTGCATTTTGGAGGATCCCTCTAACATCCTACCTCCCAAGGTTGCCTGTATCCATTCTTTTTTTTTTAAATGAAAAATTTGCTTAATTTTTATTCACAATCTACTCTCCCAACAATTCTGTGACAGTTTTAGCAACAAATAAACATAGGATAAGTTTGTTTCCAGTGTTCATGACTGACGAGGTTTAGAATTAGGTTTTCTGCATGCTTAATTTGTCTATTTTCTTTTTTTTCCATTTTTTTTAGGTATTTAGCTCATTTACATTTCCAATGCTATACCAAAAGTCCCCCATACCCACCCACCCCCAATCCCCTACCCACCCACTCCCCCTTTTTGGCCCTGACGTTCCCCTGTACTGGGGCATATAAAGTTTGTGTGTCCAATGGGCCTCTCTTTCCAGTGATGGCCACTAGGCCATCTTTTGATACATATGCAGCTAGAGTCAAGAGCTCCGGGGTACTGGTTAGTTCATAATGTTGTTCCACCTATAGGGTTGCAGATCCCTTTAGCTCCTTGGGTACTTTCTCTAGTTCCTCCATTGGGAGCCCTGTGATCCATCCATTAGCTGACTGTGAGCATCCACTTCTGTGTTTGCTAGGCCCCGGCATAGTCTCACAAGAGACAGCTACATCTGGGTCCTTTCGATAAAATCTTGCTAGTATATGCAATGGTGTCAGCGTTTGGATGCTGATTATGGGGTGGATCCCTGGATATGGCAGTCTCTACATGGTCCATCCTTTCATCTCAGCTCCAAACTTTGTCTCTGTAACTCCTTCCATGGGTGTTTTGTTCCCAATTCTAAGGAGGGGCATAGTGTCCACACTTCAGTCTTCATTCTTCCTGAGTTTCATGTGTTTAGCAAATTGTATCTTATATCTTGGGTATCCTAGGTTTGGGGCTAATATCCACTTATCAGTGAGTACATATTGTGTGAGTTCCTTTGTGAATGTGTTACCTCACTCAGGATGATGCCCTCCAGGTCCATCCATTTGCCTAGGAATTTCATAAATTCATTCTTTTTAATAGCTGAGTAGTACTCCATTGTGTAGATGTACCACATTTTCTGTATCCATTCCTCTGTTGAGGGGCATCTGGGTTCTTTCCAGCTTCTGGCTATTATAAATAAGGCTGCTATGAACATAGTGGAGCATGTGTCCTTCTTACCAGTTGGGGCTTCTTCTGGATATATGCCCAGGAGAGGTATTGCTGGATCCTCCGGTAGTACTATGTCCAATTTTCTGAGGAACCGCCAGACTGATTTCCAGAGTGGTTGTACAAGCCTGCAATCCCACCAACAATGGAGGAGTGTTCCTCTTTCTCCACATCCACGCCAGCATCTGCTGTCACCTGAATTTTTGATCTTAGCCATTCTGACTGGTGTGGGGTGGAATCTCAGGGTTGTTTTGATTTGCATTTCCCTGATGATTAAGGATGTTGAATTTTTTCAGGTGCTTCTCTGCCATTCGGCATTCCTCAGGTGAGAATTCTTTGTTCAGTTCTGATCCCCATTTTTTAATGGGGTTATTTGATTTTCTGAAGTCCACCTTCTTGAGTTCTTTATATATGTTGGATATTAGTCCCCTATCTGATTTAGGATAGGTAAAGATCCTTTCCCAATCTGTTGGTGGTCTTTTTGTCTTATTGACGGTGTCTTTTGCCTTGCAGAAACTTTGGAGTTTCATTAGGTCCCATTTGTCAATCAAAATTCCAACTCAATTCTTCAACGAATTAGAAGGAGCAATTTGCAAATTCATCTGGAATAACAAAAAACCTAGGATAGCAAAAAGTCTTCTCAAGGATAAAAGAACTTCTGGTGGAATCACCATGCCTGACCTAAAGCTTTACTACAGAGCAATTGTGATAAAAACTGCATGGTACTGGTATAGATAGAGACAGACAAGTAGACCAATGGAATAGAATTGAAGATCCAGAAATGAACCCAAACACCTATGGTCACTTGATCTTCGACAAGGGAGCTAAAACCATCCAGTGGAAGAAAGACAGCATTTTCAACAATTGGTGCTGGCACAACTGGTTGTTATCATGTAGAAGAATGCAGATCGATCCATACTTATCTCCTTGTACTAAGGTCAAATCTAAGTGGATCAAGGAACTTCACATAAAACCAGAGACACTGAAACTTATAGAGGAGAAAGTGGGGAAAAGCCTTGAAGATATGGGCACAGGGGAAAAATTCCTGAACAGAACAGCAATGGCTTGTGCCTGTTTCCATTCTTTCTGCTGGCCCTCAGGGCTTCAGTCCCTTTCCCTTACCCAATACCAGATCAGGTTCTCTTCTCCCCTCCCCTCCCCTTCCCTCCCCTCAACTCCCCTCCACTCCCCCTACCCTGTCCACTTTCCCTCCCAGGTCCTTCCCTTCCCCTTCCCTTGTGATTGCTTTCTTCTCCCTCTCAAGTGGGACTGAGGCATCCTCACTTGGTCACTTCAGCTTATTGAACTTTTTGAGTCCTGTGGACTGTATCTTGGGTGTTCTGTACTTTCTTTTGGCTAATATCCACTTATTAGTGATTATATACCATGCCTATCCTTTTGGATCTGAGTTACCTCACGCAGGATGATATTTTCTAGTTCCATCCATTTGCCTGCAAAACTGTAAATGTCCTTGTTCTTAATATCTGAGTAGTATTCCATTGTGTAAATGAACCACATTTTTTCTGTACCCATTCTTCTGTTGTGGGACATCTGGGTTGTTTCCAGCTTCTGGCTATCATCAATAAGGCCGACAGAAACATAGTGGAACATGGCATAGTGGGGCATCCTTTGGGTGTATTCCACTCCCAAGAGTGGTATTTCTTGGTCCTCAAATAATACTATGTCCAATTTTCCCAGAAGCCTCCAGACTGATTTCCAGAGTGATGGTACCAGCTTGCAATCCCACCAGGAATGGAGGAGTGTTTCTCTTCCTCGCCAACATGTGTTGCCACCTGAGGTTTTGTTCTTAGCCATTCTGATTATTATAAGGTTGAATCTCACGGTCGTTTTGATTTGCATTTCTCTGATCACTAAACACTTTGAACATCTCTTTAGGTACTTCTCAGACATTCTAGATTCCTCTGTTGTGATTTCTCAGTTTAGTTCTCTACCCCATTTTTTGTTTGGGTTGTTTGGGTTTTGGGTGGTTAGCATCTTGAGTTCTTAACATATTTTGGATATTAGCCCTCTGTCAGATGTGGGGTTAGTAAAAATTTTTTCCCAATCTGTAGTTTGCAGATTTGTCTTATTGGCTGTACAGGAGCAATCATGGGAGCTTACCAGTTCTACATGCATTTTCTTTAATTTCCCACAATATGTGGCGAACCAATGTGTTGGGCAAGAATCCACTAGAAATTTAATATTATTAGCCTGAGAGTTAGAGCTTTATATCATTTCTTTTTTTAAGTGAGTAGCTGGGTAGTGCTGAGACGAGTCACATGGACTCAAGGACAGAAACTGAAAAATAGAAAGTGGGCTCTGAGGTCCACTGATGTGGGGAATGCATGCTGCTCTGAATCAGAGCGCTGTAGAAAGGAAGTTGCCTACTTCTTGGGGCAGAGATTGATTGAAATATGAATTTATAAAATTGGGATTATTTGATTTTAGAATAGATTTATATACAGATTTTGTCCTAATCACATGGAGAATTTTGCATGCAGTTTGGAACTAGGATAAGGAAAATAAGTCACTGATTTCAAGTAGAGAAGGCAGTGAACAGGTATTAATAAAATAAATGTCTGTGGCTCCAGGCAGAGAGCTGAACAGATAGATGGTATAACAAGTTGGTTGCACTTGGCAGAAAGTCAAACCATAAAAAGGTATAAAATTGCTTTACTTGCCTCGCATGATATTCTCTCTAACATGTGCTCCACTGGAGTACTGGGTTATATAGCCTCTTGGCAACATAGGAAAGGCCTAAATATAGACACATAGAGTATTTTAGTTTTCTTCATTTGTTTTGAATTGTTTTAATTTGAACTAGGATAGGGAATATTAGTCACTGACTCCAGAGTAGAGAGTGCAGTAATTGCCTGCTTTGAACAGGTATTAATTATCTATGTCTGTGGCTCCCAGTAGAGTGTTCAATAAACAGATATTATACGGGTATTAATAAAATATGTCTGTGGCTCTGGGTAGAGAGCCAAACCAAAAAAAAATGGTATAGATTGTTAAGCCAGCCACAGGAAGCTCATATTCTGCTAAGGTGGGCTCCATGGGAA
This sequence comes from Mus musculus, assembly GCF_000001635.26. Taxonomy (NCBI): domain Eukaryota; kingdom Metazoa; phylum Chordata; class Mammalia; order Rodentia; family Muridae; genus Mus; species Mus musculus. The sequence continues at coordinate 19,643,563 of NC_000086.7, forward strand.
TCTTGAGTGTCTTTTCCTGCTTGGCAAGATAGGAAAGGCCTACTATAGATACATACGGTATCTTAGTTTACTTCATTTGTTTTAGATTGTTTTGATTTTCAAAATGGGTGTGATTTTGAGTTGTGTGGTTATATTATTCCTCTGGGAGAGAGGTCTAAATAAAGAGTTTTCTGATTACTGGCTCAAGGGTATGCTCATTTGGAAAAGGGATTTCTCTTTCTGTTTTTGGAAAAGATGATTAAGGTATTTATATGTTCCAGAGTTATATGGATCAGATTTGATAGAGGAAGACCCCCTGAAGAACTAGATTCCAGAGAATTAAAAAAAAAGGTTATCTTGATGATACTAAAATTTGTTTTGAGATTTTTATATTACAGAATATACAGCCTTGATGAGTCTCCACTTGAAATTCAGATGTCTATGGCTTTCAGCCAGATCCAGTCAAGACACAGACATCAGAGACTAATACAATCTACAATCTTTGGTGTGACCTTCTTAAGATCAACCAACTTCCCCATTTTCCCTACCCTATACCCCTTCCCTTCATACATATAACAATGTCCATATTCAGCTTGAAGAAGTTATGAAGAGTCATCATTCCAGTTCCCTTGGCTTTGGGGATGGAGGTGGTTATTACAGGTTGTCTTTGTAGGGAATGTAGAAGTGGTCATAATTGGAAGAGGGAGGAATATCTAGAACTGATTGTGTAACCATAATCATAATTGTAGAAATATTTTTAATTGGTATTAAGTTGAAGCCATAGTTTCTTATTTTAGTACAGAATGTATTTCAATGCAAAATCTAGGTTTTCATTGGTATAAATTTCTTCTATTGATGCAAAAATTTTACAATTACATAAGTAATGGCTTAGACCCATTCCTTCTGTAATTGTTATTGTAAACTGATCTGAGATGATTAACCCTGTGAGTTAAGGGCCAAATAGCAAATTCATGGCTCTGGGTTTATTGTTAGGGCTTTTTCAGAGATTTTAATTAGAAATAGCTGAGATTAGTCAGCAGAGAACAGTCTAGATTACTTTATATAGATAGATATTTTTTTAATGTCAGAAACCCACAGAATGTGACATTTAATGTTATTTATTCACTTGTTGAGATTAGTCTGCTCCTAACAGCTTTCCCTGTCTTGGATTCAAAGAGGAAATTGAGCATCTATGAGTTACTCCAGTTGTGGCGAGACAGCCACTAGACAAGAATTGCCTCTTTTCATCTACAGACATAACACTGTCTAAAGAAAGGACATAATTACAGGTTTATGACAGCTTGATTCTGCCAAGACAGAACAGGCTTATCCTCAATATTACTGTATCTCTAAGGTCTGTCAGATGATCCTGGGCCAGAAGGCTGAAGACATGCTCCATCTTCCTGACTTACTGGGGCTATATAGGTAGGCAGCTGTCTCTACAATTTGTCTCAGTTCTGGAACCTGTGTTAGGCTTCCTATATATTTTCAGTTAATGTTGGCCATTTTTGGATTTCTGACGAGGTTGAAAAACTACTTATAGTCTCATAGCCAATACAGGCTATTTAATTTGAGAGAATAGATTTGAGAGGATAGTTTTCAGATGGCATACAATCTAAAGCCAGAACATGAGTCAGGTGTAGAATGATAAGTCTTTTAATTTAGGACAGATGATAATGTTCTATCATAATGACAAAGTTAATGGACTGGGTATTAGGTCTATCTTATAACTAATAAATTAAAAAATGGTAAATGTTGTGCTCTATATTGAAAGGTTTTGTTTTTATTAAGACAGAAAGGGGGAAATGTTATGGATGGATCTGTACTGCTTGCTCTCCTGAGAGAGGTTGTCTGGAATGAGGAATGAGTCACATACTCAGGTGGCTTCTTGTGAACAAATCCCTTAATTAATCAAGGAACAAATCACTGGGCAAGTAGGCAGGATTTCTGGGTTGGACAGTGGAAGAGAGGAAGCAGGAGAGAGTGCCCCTTTCAGAATGGGACAGCAGAGGGGTAAGATGTAGCTGCTAGAGTTTCCTGGTATCATGGCAAATCCACAAAGATTCTTCACCAAAGGAATCAGATTTAAGTAGGCATAAAAGATTAGGTTTTGTTGTTGTTCTCAGATATTGAGTTACTATTGTTTCTGTACTAAGTTTGTGTCGAGTTTTCCTGCACTCAGTGGCTCATCTGGTTTCAAAAGAAAGGTAAAATGGCAAAGCTTGGGTTCCTGAGTTCTCTAGAAAGCCTGCCACCGTCTTTCTGACAACTTGGAGTCTTCCCATACTCACTTATTTTTTTCTATTAAGTCCAGACTTTTGTTTTTCTTTTAGGTCTCCTTTGATTGCCTGTATACTTGGAATTTCTTTTTTTAATTTTGTTTCTTTTAAAAAAATGATGGAACTAGAAAATATCATCCTGGGTGAGGTAACCCAATCACAAAAGAACACAGGTGGTATGCACTTACTGATAAGTGAATATTAGCCCAAATGCTCAAAATACCCAAGATTCACAAACCACATGAAATTCAAGAAGGAAGACCAAATTGTGGATACTTTGATTCTTCTTAGAAGGGGGATCAAAATACCCATCAAAGGAGTTACAGAGACAAAGTGTGGAGCAGAGAATGAAGGAAAGGTCATCCACAGACTGCCCCACCTGAGGATCCATCCCAGACACTATTGTGGATACCAACAAGTGCTTGCTGACAGGATCCTGGTATAGCTGTCTCCTGAGAGGCTTTGCCAATGCCTGACAAACACAGAAATGCTTGCTCACAGCCATCCAATGGACTGAACACAGGGTCCCCAATGGAGGAGCTAGAGAAAGGACCCAAGGAGCTGAAGGGGTTTGTATCCCCTAGAAGGAACAGCAATATGAACTAACCAGTAACCCAAGAGCTCCCAGGGACTAAACCACCAACCAAAGAGTACACATGGTGGAACTTGTGTCTCTAGCTGCATATGTAGCAGAGGATGGCCTAGTTGGTCATCAATGAGAGGAGAGGCCCTTGGTCCTGTGAAGGCTCTATGCTCTAGTGTAGGGGAAAGCCAGGGCCAGAGTGGGTGGGTTGGTAAGCAGGAGGAGGGGATAGGCGGTTTTCAGAGGAGAAACCAGGAAAAGTAATAACATTTAAAATGTAAATAAAGAAAATACCTAATAAAAAAGGAAAAAATTCTTTTGAACTGACATACAAGCAAAACTATGCAAATCAGTGTGGTATCATGTAATGTTTTGATATGTGTGAATGCTACATACTGTTTAGCTCAGATTTAGCATATTTATCTTCTGAAATGCTTATTGGTTTTCTTTCTGTTTGTTTGTTTGTTTGTTTGTTTGTTTTTCTGAGACAGGGACTCACCAGGAACTGGTCTGGAACTTGCATGTAGTAAAGGGGTAACCTCTGACTTCCAGTTGTCCTGCTTCCTCTTGAGTGCTGCTAGGGTTGCCAATGTGTCTCACCACATCAGCCTTACAGTTTCTTTATTATGAACTTTCGAAATCCTTTCTCACAGTTTTTATTAGATATTTTCTTCAATTACATTTCAAATGCTATCCCGAAAGTCCCCTATATGCCCCCACCCTGCTCCCCAACCCATCCACTTCTGTTTCCTAGCCCTGGCATTCCCCTGTACTGGAGCATATAATCTTTGCTAGACCACGGTCCTCTCCTCCCAATGATGGCTGACTAGGCCATTTTCTGCTACATATGCACCTAGAGACACAAGCTCAGGGGATACTGGTTCATAATATTATTCCTCCTGTAGGGTTGCAGACCCCTTCAGCTCCTTGGGTACTTTTTAAAGCAACTTCACTGGGGGCCCGGTGTTCCATTCAATAGATTACTGTGAGCATCCACTTCTGTATTTTCCAGGCACTGGCATAGCCTCACAAGAGAGAGTTATATCAAGGTCCTGTCAGCAAAATCTTTGTGTCATATGCTATAGTGTCTGGGTTTGGTGGCTGTTTGTGGGAAGGATCCCCAGTTGGGGCAGTCTCTGGATGATCCTTCCTTCCATCTCAAATCCATTCTTTGTCTCTGTAACTCTCTCAATGGGTATTTTGTTCCCCATTCTAAGGAGGAATGAAGTATCCACACTTTGGTCTTCCTTCTTCTTGAGTTTCATGTGTTTTGTAAATTGTATCTTTTTATTCTAATTTTCTGAGCTAATATCCACTTATCAGTGAGTGCATATCATGTGAGTTCTTTTGCAATTTGGTACCTCACTCAGGATGATATCCTCCAGATGCACCCATTTGCCTAAGAATTTCATAAATTCATTGCTTTTAATAGCTGAGTAGTACTCCATTCTGTAAATGTATCACATTTTCTGTATCCTCTGTTAAGGGATATCTGGGTTCTTTCCAGCTTCTGGCTATTATAAATAAGGCTGCTTAGGATTCGTAAAGATCCTTTCCCAATCTGTTGGTGGTCTTTTTGTCTTATTGACGGTGTCTTTTGCCTTACAGAAGCTTTGCAATTTTATGGGATTCCATTTGTCAATTCTCAATCTTACAGCACAAATAGAAACTGCAGTACTATTCAGGAATTTTCTCCGGTGCCCATATCTTGGAGGCTTTTCCCCACTTTCTCCTCTATGAGTTTCACTGTCTCTGGTTTTATGTGGAGTGCCTTGATCCACTTAGATTTAACATTAGTACAAGGAGATAGGAATGGATCAATTCGCATTCTTCTACATGATAACTGCCAGTTGTGCCAGCACCATTTGTTGAAAATGCTCTTTGTTCCACTGGATGGTTTTAGCTCCCTTGTCAAAGATCAAGTGACCATAGGTGTGTGGTTTGATTTATGGGTCTTCAATTCTATTCCATTGGACCACTTGTCTGTTGCTATACCAGTACCATGCAGTTTTTATCACAATTGCTCTGTAGTACAGCTTTAGGTCAGGCATGGTGATTCCACCAGAGGTTCTTTTATCCTTGAGAAGAGTTTTTGCTATCCTAGGTTTTTTGTTATTCCAGATGAATTTGCAAATTGCCCTTTCTAATTCGTTGAAGAATTGAGTTGGAATTTTGATGGGGATTGTCTTGAATCTGTAGATTACTTTTGGCAAGATAGCCATTTTTACTATTTTGATCCTGCCAATCCATGAGCATGGGAGATCTTTCCATCTTCTGAGATCTTCTTTGATTTCTTTCTTCAGAAACTTGAAGTTCTTATCATACACATCTTTCACTTCCTTAGTTAGAGTCACGCCAAGGTATTTTATATTATTTGTGACTATTGAGAAGGGTGTTGTTTCCCTAATTTCTTTCTCAGTCTGTTTATCCTTTGTGTAGAGAAAGGCCATTGACTTGTTTGAGTTAGTTTTATATCCAGCTACTTCACTGAAGCTGTTTATCAGGTTTAGGAGTTCTCTGGTGGAATTTTTAGGGTCACTTATATATACTATCATATCATCTGCAAAAAGTGATATTTTGACTTCTTCCTTTCCAATTTGTATCCCCTTGATCTCCTTTTGTTGTCGAATTGCTCTGGCTAGGACTTCAAGTACAATGTTAAATAGGTAGGGATAAAGTGGGCAGCCTTGTCTAGTCCCTGATTTTAGTGGGATTGCTTCAAGCTTCTCACCGTTTACTTTGATGTTGGCTACTGGTTTGCTGTAGATCTTTTGCTCAGTTTTCATTGGGCTCTTTGATTTTGGAAGGCTATTTCCTTATTTATTTATTTATTTATTTATTTATTTATCTATTTACCTATCTATCTCTTGACTTTTTTGAATTCTTTTCACATTTTGGATCTCATTATCAGATATGTAGTTTCAATAGTCTTTTCTCATTTTGTTGGCTGTCTCAGTACTCTTGATCATTTGCTGTGTTTGTCTCATAGTTTGATAGGATGCAATTTTTTTTTGCTTTCATATTCCCTGCTTTTAGAGTCCTTTCCAAAAATATCTTTGCCCATTCCAGTATTCTGAAGTATTTCTGTTATATTTCTTCTACTATATTCATATTTTCAGGACTTAAACATTTGCATCTTTAATGCATGTTGATTTGATTTTTGTTACTGGTGAGAGATAGAACATGAACATCTTTACTTGGAATCCATTTTTCCAAGTACTATTTATTGGGAAGTCTGACTTTTCTCTACCATATCTGTGGATACATGGTTTTACATATATGATCTTTGTTGTATGCTGTGTTGCTCTATGTGTCTATGTCTATAGCAATAACATGTTGCTTTAATCATGGCTGATATTCTTTTGAGTAAGGCAATGTAATGCCTCCAGTTTTGTACTTTTTGCTCAAGATTGCTTTGGCTATTTAGATTCCATGTGCATCCAAATGCATTTTAGAATTGTTTTTGTGGTCATGTAACGAATGCTGCTGATGTTTCAATAGGACATCACATGATTCAGAACTATTGAATCTCTAAACTGTTTGGACAGTATATACATCTTAACCATATTAATGCTACCAATAAGTAAACACAGGATATCTTTCTATTTCTGTTTCCTTTGCAACCTCTTTCTTCAGTATTTTATGATTTTTATTGTTAAGATTATTTATCACTTTAGCTAAATTTATTCTTTGATATCTTATTTTTGTAGTTATTGTAAATGGATTACTTTTCTGGTTTATACTTTGACATTGAAATAGTGCTACCTGTTGTATATTTAACTTGTATCTTGAAATTTTGATGAATTAATCATTATTTTGAATTTTTGTGATGTTTTGGGAGTTATCCATACATAAAATCATGTCACCTGAAAAATAATATGTGATTGTTCTCCATAGAATTCCATAAAGATGGTAAAAATTCTAAATAAAAATGGTAAAAAGTGCCCATCATTGTCCTATTCCAGAGCTTAGAAAGAATATACTTTTTTTTAAAAATATTCTCTCATATAATACATCCTGACCACAGCCTCTCCTCCCTCCTCTCCTCAGAACTCCCATCTACCTCCTCTTTCCTCCAAATAATTTTAACACAAATGTTTCTTAATAACATGCTGACTGATATGGCCTGAAAAAATTGTGTTACTAAATTGCCCCTATCTTCTTTTTTTTTCTATTCTAAAAATTTTATTCAAACATTAAAATGGTTGTTGAGTACTTTGGATTAAAAATATATCTATGCACATATGTTATGTATTATATATATATATATATATATATATATATATATATATATATACACCTATCGATGCACATATTATATATTATAAATATATATGTACACATATATACTCATATCAATGAACATGTATGTATATAATACTGAGAACATGTATACTTTCTTTTTTAAATTTTTTATTAGATATACCTTCTTCTCAGCACCTCATGGCACCTTCTCAAAAATTGACTATATAATTGGCCACAAAACAGGCCTCAACAGATACAAAAATATTGAAATTATCCCATGCATCCTATCAGATCACCACAGACTAAGGCTGATCTTCAGCATAAATAATAGAAAGCCAACATTCATGTGGAAGCTAAACAACACTCTACTCAATGATACCTTGGTCAAGGAAGAAATAAAGAAAGAAATTAAAGACTTTTTAGAGTTTAATGAAAATGAAGCCACAACATAACCAAACTTATGGGACACAATGAAAGCAGTCTTAAGAGGAAAGCTCATAACTCTGAGTGCCTCCAAAAAAAAAGAGAGAGAGCATACACTAGCAGCTTGACAACACGCCCCAATCTTCTTTACTTGGTAAAATTTTTCATGTGTATTCACCAACAAAATGCTTTAAATATTTTTAATTAAGATTGAGGTAAGAGGGTGCGCCAGAGAACCTGACAGCCTCTGGAACAGGCAGAAGCACAGAGGCGCTGAGGCAGCACCCTGCGTGGGCCGGGGACAGCCGGCCACCTTCCGGACCAGAGGACAGGTGCCCACCCGGCTGGGGAGGCGGCCTAAGCCACAGCAGCAGCGGTCGCCATCTTGGTCCGGGACCTGCCGAACTTAGGAAATTAGTCTGAACAGGTGAGAGGGTGCGCCAGAGAACCTGACAGCTTCTGGAACAGGCAGAAGCACAGAGGCGCTGAGGCAGCACCCTGTGTGGGCCGGGGACAGCCGGCCACCTTCCGGACCAGAGGACAGGTGCCCGCCCGGCTGGGGAGGCGGCCTAAGCCACAGCAGCAGCGGTCGCCATCTTGGTCCCGGGACTCCAAGGAACTTAGGAATTTAGTCTGCTTAGGTGAGAGTCTGTACCACCTGGGAACTGCCAAAGCAACACAGTGTCTGAGAAAGGTCCTGTTTTGGGCCTTCTTCTTCGGCCAGGAGGAGGTCCAAATACAAGATATCTGCGCACCTTCCCTGTAAGAGAGCTTGCCAGCAGAGAGTGCTCTGAGCACTGAAACTCAGAGGAGAGAATCTGTCTCCCAGGTCTGCTGATAGACGGTAACAGAATCACCAGAAGAACAATCTCTAAACAGAGTCAACTATAACTACTAACTCCAGAGATTACCAGATGGCGAAAGGTAAACGGAGGAATCTTACTAACAGGAACCAAGACCACTCACCATCACCAGAACCCAGCACACCCACTTCGCCCAGTCCAGGGAACCCCAACACACCTGAGAACCTAGACATAGATTTAAAAGCATATCTCATGATGATGGTAGAGGACATCAAGAAGGACTTTAATAAATCACTTAAAGAAATACAGGAGAACACTGCTAAAGAGTTACAAGTCCTTAAAGAAAAACAGGAAAACACAATCAAACAGGTAGAAGTCCTTACAGAAAAAGAGGAAAAAACATACAAACAGGTGATGGAAATGAACAAAACCATACTAGACCTAAAAAGGGAAGTAGACACAATAAAGAAAACTCAAAGCGAGGCAACACTAGAGATAGAAACCCTAGGAAAGAAATCTGGAACCATAGATTTGAGCATCAGCAACAGAATACAAGAGATGGAAGAGAGAATCTCAGGTGCAGAAGATTCCATAGAGAACATCGGCACAACAATCAAAGAAAATGGAAAATGCAAAAAGATCCTAACTCAAAATATCCAGGAAATCCAGGACACAATAAGAAGACCAAACGTACGGATAATAGGAGTGGATGAGAATGAAGATTTTCAACTCAAAGGTCCAGCAAACATCTTCAACAAAATTATTGAAGAAAACTTCCCAAATCTAAAGAATGAGATGCATATGAACATACAAGAAGCCTACAGAACTCCAAATAGACTGGACCAGAAAAGAAATTCCTCCCGACACATAATAATCAGAACATCAAATGCACTAAATAAAGATAGAATACTAAAAGCAGTAAGGGAAAAAGGTCAAGTAACATATAAAGGCAAGCCTATCAGAATTACACCAGATTTTTCACCAGAGACTATGAAAGCCAGAAGAGCCTGGACAGATGTTATACAGACACTAAGAGAACACAAACTGCAGCCCAGGCTACTATACCCAGCCAAACTCTCAATTATCATAGAGGGAGAAACCAAAGTATTCCACGACAAAACCAAATTCACGCATTATCTCTCCACGAATCCAGCCCTTCAAAGGATAATAACAGAAAAAAACCAATACAAGAACGGGAACAACGCCCTAGAAAAAACAAGAAGGTAATCCCTCAACAAACCTAAAAGAAGACAGCCACAAGAACAGAATGCCACCTTTAACAACTAAAATAACAGGAAGCAACAATTACTTTTCCTTAATATCTCTTAACATCAATGGTCTCAACTCGCCAATAAAAAGACATAGACTAACAAACTGGCTACACAAACAAGACCCAACATTTTGCTGCTTACAGGAAACTCATCTCAGAGAAAAAGATAGACACTACCTCAGAATGAAAGGCTGGAAAACAATTTTCCAAGCAAATGGTATGAAGAAACAAGCAGGAGTAGCCATCCTAATATCTGATAAGATTGACTTCCAACCCAAAGTCATCAAAAAAGACAAGGAGGGACACTTCATTCTCATCAAAGGTAAAATCCTCCAAGAGGAACTCTCAATTCTGAATATCTATGCTCCAAATAAAAGAGCAGCCACATTCACTAAAGAAACTTTAGTAAAGCTCAAAGCACACATTGCGCCTCACACAATAATAGTGGGAGACTTCAACACACCACTTTCACCAATGGACAGATCATGGAAACAGAAACTAAACAGGGACACACTGAAACTAACAGAAGTGATGAAACAAATGGATCTGACAGATATCTACAGAACATTTTACCCTAAAACAAAAGGATATACCTTCTTCTCAGCACCTCATGGTACCTTCTCCAAAATTGACCACATAATAGGTCACAAATCAGGCCTCAACAGATTCAAAAATATTGAAATTGTCCCATGTATCCTATCAGATCACCATGCACTAAGGCTGATCTTCAATAACAAAATAAATAACAGAAAGCCAACATTCACATGGAAACTGAACAACACTCTTCTCAATGATACCTTGGTCAAGGAAGGAATAAAGAAAGAAATTAAAGACTTTTTAGAGTTTAATGAAAATGAAGCCACAACGTACCCAAACCTTTGGGACACAATGAAAGCATTTCTAAGAGGGAAACTCATAGCTATGAGTGCCTTCAAGAAAAAACGGGAGAGAGCACATACTAGCAGCTTGACAACACATCTAAAAGCTCTAGAAAAAAAGGAAGCAAATTCACCCAAGAGGAGTAGACGGCAGGAAATAATCAAACTCAGGGGTGAAATCAACCAAGTGGAAACAAGAAGAACTATTCAAAGAATTAACCAAACGAGGAGTTGGTTCTTTGAGAAAATCAACAAGATAGATAAACCCTTAGCTAGACTCACTAAAGGGCACAGGGACAAAATCCTAATTAACAAAATCAGAAATGAAAAGGGAGACATAACAACAGATCCTGAAGAAATCCAAAACACCATCAGATCCTTCTACAAAAGGCTATACTCAACAAAACTGGAAAACCTGGACGAAATGGACAAATTTCTGGACAGATACCAGGTACCAAAGTTGAATCAGGATCAAGTTGACCTTCTAAACAGTCCCATATCCCCTAAAGAAATAGAAGCAGTTATTAATAGTCTCCCAGCCAAAAAAAGCCCAGGACCAGACGGGTTTAGTGCAGAGTTCTATCAGACCTTCAAAGAAGATCTAACTCCAGTTCTGCACAAACTTTTTCACAAGATAGAAGTAGAAGGTATTCTACCCAACTCATTTTATGAAGCCACTATTACTCTGATACCTAAACCACAGAAAGATCCAACAAAGATAGAGAACTTCAGACCAATTTCTCTTATGAACATCGATGCAAAAATCCTTAATAAAATTCTCGCTAACCGAATCCAAGAACACATTAAAGCAATCATCCATCCTGACCAAGTAGGTTTTATTCCAGGGATGCAGGGATGGTTTAATATACGAAAATCCATCAATGTAATCCATTATATAAACAAACTCAAAGACAAAAACCACATGATCATCTCATTAGATGCAGAAAAAGCATTTGACAAGATCCAACACCCATTCATGATAAAAGTTCTGGAAAGATCAGGAATTCAAGGCCAATACCTAAACATGATAAAAGCAATCTACAGCAAACCAGTAGCCAACATCAAAGTAAATGGAGAGAAGCTGGAAGCAATCCCACTAAAATCAGGGACTAGACAAGGCTGCCCACTTTCTCCCTACCTTTTCAACATAGTACTTGAAGTATTAGCCAGAGCAATTCGACAACAAAAGGAGATCAAGGGGATACAAATTGGAAAAGAGGAAGTCAAAATATCACTTTTTGCAGATGATATGATAGTATATATAAGTGACCCTAAAAATTCCAACAGAGAACTCCTAAACCTGATAAACAGCTTCGGTGAAGTAGCTGGATATAAAATTAACTCAAACAAGTCAATGGCCTTTCTCTACACAAAGAATAAACAGGCTGAGAAAGAAATTAGGGAAACAACACCCTTCTCAATAGCCACAAATAATATAAAATATCTCGGCGTGACTCTAACGAAGGAAGTGAAAGATCTGTATGATAAAAACTTCAAGTCCCTGAAGAAAGAAATTAAAGAAGATCTCAGAAGATGGAAAGATCTCCCATGCTCATGGATTGGCAGGACCAACATTGTAAAAATGGCTATCTTGCCAAAAGCAATCTACAGATTCAATGCAATCCCCATTAAAATTCCAACTCAATTCTTCAACGAATTAGAAGGAGCAATTTGCAAATTCATCTGGAATAACAAAAAACCGAGGATAGCAAAAACTCTTCTCAAGGATAAAAGAACCTCTGGTGGAATCACCATGCCTGACCTAAAGCTTTACTACAGAGCAATTGTGATAAAAACTGCATGGTACTGGTATAGAGACAGACAAGTGGACCAATGGAATAGAATTGAAGACCCAGAAATGAACCCACACACCTATGGTCACTTGATCTTCGACAAGGGAGCCAAAACCATCCAGTGGAAGAAAGACAGCATTTTCAACAATTGGTGCTGGCACAACTGGTTGTTATCATGTAGAAGAATGCGAATCGATCCATACTTATCTCCTTGTACTAAGGTCAAATCTAAGTGGATCAAGGAACTTCACATAAAACCAGAGACACTGAAACTTATAGAGGAGAAAGTGGGGAAAAGCCTTGAAGATATGGGCACAGGGGAAAAATTCCTGAACAGAACAGCAATGGCTTGTGCGGTAAGATCGAGAATTGACAAATGGGACCTAATGAAACTCCAAAGTTTCTGCAAGGCAAAAGACACTGTCTATAAGACAAAAAGACCACCAACAGACTGGGAAAGGATCTTTACCTATCCTAAATCAGATAGGGGACTAATATCCAACATATATAAAGAACTCAAGAAGGTGGACCTCAGAAAATCAAATAACCCCCTTAAAAAATGGGGCTCAGAACTGAACAAAGAATTCTCACCTGAGGAATACCGAATGGCAGAGAAGCACCTGAAAAAATGTTCAACATCCTTAATCATCAGGGAAATGCAAATCAAAACAACCCTGAGATTCCACCTCACACCAGTGAGAATGGCTAAGATCAAAAATTCAGGTGACAGCAGATGCTGGCGAGGATGTGGAGAAAGAGGAACACTCCTCCATTGTTGGTGGGATTGCAGGCTTGTACAACCACTCTGGAAATCAGTCTGGCGGTTCCTCAGAAAATTGGACATAGTACTACCGGAGGATCCAGCAATACCTCTCCTGGGCATATATCCAGAAGAAGCCCCAACTGGTAAGAAGGACACATGCTCCACTATGTTCATAGCAGCCTTATTTATAATAGCCAGAAACTGGAAAGAACCCAGATGCCCCTCAACAGAGGAATGGATACAGAAAATGTGGTACATCTACACAATGGAGTACTACTCAGCTATTAAAAAGAATGAATTTATGAAATTCCTAGCCAAATGGATGGACCTGGAGAGCATCATCCTGAGTGAGGTAACACAATCACAAAGGAACTCACACAATATGTACTCACTGATAAGTGGATACTAGCCCAAAACCTAGGATACCCACGATATAAGATACAATTTCCTAAACACATGAAACTCAAGAAAAATGAAGACTGAAGTGTGGACACTATGCCCCTCCTTAGAAGTGGGAACAAAACACCCATGGAAGGAGTTACAGAAACAAAGTTTGGAGCTGAGATGAAAGGATGGACCATGTAGAGACTGCCATATCCAGGGATCCACCCCATAATCAGCATCCAAACGCTGACACCATTGCATATACTAGCAAGATTTTATCGAAAGGACCCAGATGTAGCTGTCTCTTGTGAGACTATGCCGGGGCCTAGCAAACACAGAAGTGGATGCTCACAGTCAGCTAATGGATGGATCACAGGGCTCCCAATGGAGGAGCTAGAGAAAGTACCCAAGGAGCTAAAGGGATCTTCAACCCTATAGGTGGAACAACATTATGAACTAACCAGTACCCCTGAGCTCTTGACTCTAGCTGCATATGTATCAAAAGATGGCCTAGTCGGCCATCACTGGAAAGAGAGGCCCATTGGACACGCAGACTTTGTGTGCCCCGGTACAGGGGAACGCCAGGGCCAAAGGGGGGGAGTGGGTGGATAGGGGAGTGGGGGTGGGTGGGTAAGGGGGACTTTTGGTATAGCATTGGAAATGTAAATGAGCTAAATACCTAATAAAAAATGGAAAAAAAAAAAAAAAAAAAAAGAAACCCGGGTAACAATGAAACATTACATGGATGTTGGTGAAGGAAGTGGGATGTATAAACCTTACATAATCCCAGCATAGAAAAAAAAAAAAAAAAAAAAAAAAAAAAGATTATATACGTCCCTACAACTCTGTCAAGTATAAGTATACAGATCAGTGTATTTCCACCGATGGAACACATTCATATAATTAGCATCCTGATCAAAAAGCAGAATGTGAGAACAAGTCCAAAGACCCATATTCACATCTGCTTTGAAGTAATTATCCTTCTTACTGGTTACTATGGTGTTGAACAATATCCCCTAGAAAACAGAGACAATAAAATCTGTCTGTCTGTCTGTCTGTCTGTCTGTCTGTCTGTCTCTCTCTGTCTCTCTCTCTGTCTCTGTCTCTCTCTGTCTCTGTCTCTTTCTCTCTCTCCCCCTCTCTCTCTCTCTCCCTCTCTCTCTCTCTCTCTCTCTCTCTCTCTCTCTCTCTCTCTCACACACACACACACAACACAAAAGGTTTGTTATAAGAAACTGGTGCATGCAATTATGGAGGCTGCTAAGTCCCAACATTTGCAGAGTGAGTCACCAAGTCAAAAGCCTGGGGAAGCCAATGATATAGTTGCAGTCCAAAGGATGTTCTAGTATAAAAACCATTCCTGCAGGGGAAAAAAAAGCCATGTTTTTCTTCTAGTCAGGCACTGGTTAGATAAGACCTATCTACACTGGAGAGGATCATATACATTACTCTATCTACTAATTTAATGTTAAGCTCATCCAAAAATTTATCATCACAGTGTATGGAGTAGAGGAAGCCCTGAATGAATGAAGTACTGAGTGAATGTGTGCTCTTAACACAGGCACACCCATATCAAGGACCATAGGAGAATTGCAAAGCCTTTCTCCAAGATTGAAGCTCAGAGGGCTGGCAAAGCTTTTCCCTGTTCCATGTGCAGATAGGATTGTATGTGCAGAAAATATCCACCATAGGTTTCTCCTGCTGGATACTTCCCTCCTGAAGACTTTTCCCTTATTGAGACTGTTCCTACTGAGATTAGCTAAACATGTCCCCTTGATTCAGTTGTGTACCCTAAGTCCTGCCTCCTTTTTTATTTGTATGTAACAACCTGCCAACATGTTCAACTGTATGCAATAACCCAGCCTCTCTGAACTCTGAACTTTGCATAATAAACATGCTAAGCTTCCAGGGTACTGAGGTTCTTAATCTAAAATGCCCAGGCCACTAGATTCTAGCCCTTCCCCATCTCTCTCTCTCTCTCTCTCTCTCTCTCTCTCTCTCTCTCTCTCTCTCTCTCTCTCTCTCTCTCCCTCTCTCTCTCTCTCTCTCTCTCTCTCTCTCTCTCTTCTCTCTCCCTCTCCTCTCTCTCTCTCTCTCTCTCTCTCTCTCTCTCTTTCTCTCTCTCTCTCTTTCTCTCTCTCTCTCTCTCTGTGTGTATGTGTGTGTGTGTAATTTCTTCATTCCCTCACTGCCTGAATCAGGCCAATTCCCTGAATCTGTGGCAATAAGAAGGTACTCACAAAACTTCTAGATTAACATTTTACTAAATATATGGGCACCCAGTAGCTCAGAGAAGTTGATATAAAAGAAATCATTAGTTATTTTGTACTTAGGGCTCTAATGAGTAGACTGTTATGAACATTCTTGACTAGGTGATTGAGTCTGCCTTCTTGTTGAGCATATATTTAGGAGTGAAAGCACTCTGCTTTTGTATAGGCATGCATTTGATATTTGTAGGAATAGCTAAAGAATTTTCCAAATATGGAAAGTTTATGCTCCATATGCTATGTATGAAACTTGTACTTACTCCACATTCTTTTTTTTTTTTTTGGTATCGTTTATTTATTTTTTTAAAACCCACTTGTAGTTTGGGTTCAGCTGGGAAGCAGGATATATGGGTAGATGGAAGGGGTCGGCGTGAGCAGGGTTGGCCCATAGCTTTGGCGGCAATCTCCAGACCCTACTCCAGGGAGGTAGGTCCTGTTGTCAGGCTCCCAGCTGGCTCAGTGAGGCTCCAGATAGATCTTCTGGGGCCAGTGCCCTGAGCAGAGGAGAGTTCTAGTCTCTCCAACCCACCTCCTCAAAGAGCCAGTCAGAGGTTTCCCAACACGGTGCCAGGCAGCTGGGGGACATCATGCCACGGGCAGGCCTGTGTGTATGGGATGACGAACACTGTCCGGCTTCCAATTCCAGATAACAGCCCAGGGTGTGGGTACTGACAGGCTGCCATCTAGAGTGGCCCCAGGGAAGTGCTTCTCTTGCTTCCTGGGCTGCATCCCTGCAGCTCTGCCCTGGTTGCCACCAGTGGTGTACTTCCCATCCCCCACCCTCAGACAGAATAAAATAAAATACAATAAAAATTAGAATAAATACCAATTGGGTCAACATTTACATGTACACAAATGGACAAGATGATCCACAAACTGTAAAGGTTTACAGACTGGATAAAGAACGATGCCCAGATGAAGATGGTTTTTTTGGCGGTGGGGGAAGAGGTTCCCCGTGGTTGGTGGTAGGGGTCCTGGCCTTGTCCAGGGGAGTTCAAGAGCCCGACAGGAGCTGTGGTCCCAGAGCTTAGGCAATACGGCCAGTTCATGAGGAGGGCAGTGACCAGCAGGCCACTGTATGCCACAATAATGAACTTTTTGCATGCCTGTTTTTGGACATAGGAACTTTCTGTGTAGATCAAGATAACCTTAAACTGATTATCTTCCTTCTTCAAGCCTCCTAAGTATTGAGATTACAGCCAGGTACTGCCACCATTCCTAAGCAATAATGGATATTTGGGGTTTTAATTTTAGACATTCCAATTAGTGTATACTAACATTGCATAATAATATTGGGCTATATTTCTCGCCTGACTAAAGAAGTGAGGTAATCGTTTTTTGAAGTCCATCTTACCTTTGGTTATCTTCTTTTGTAAAATGTTCATCTTTTGTTATATTTTAATTTTGGGTCAATTATCATTTTCTTTAAAACAAATAGAAAATACAAATACAACCTAAATATGAGTCTTTTGTTGAATACATGTATTCTAAATATTATACCCCAGAGTAAGCTGTCCCTTACTTTGCCCCTGCCTCTGTTCATATGCATCCATGTATGTGTGCATAAAGATAGAGGCCAGTCAACATTAAGTATCTCATTCAATCACTCTCTCTTTTGTTTGTTTGTTTGTTTGTCTGTCTGTCTGTCTATTTGTTTGTTTGTTTGTTTTGAGTCAGGTTCTCTCACAGATCCTGGAACTTACTGGTTTGGCTAAACTGGCTGGTCAACAAACCTCAGGGAATCTCCTGTCTCCACTTCTCCAGCTGGATAACAGTCACCATCTTTTCAGTCTCATAATGGTGTTTTGTTTTTTTTTTTTAAAGATCTTATTTTTTATTATTCTCTCTCTCCCTCTCTTCTCTCTTCCTCTCTCCTCTGTATGTGTGTATGTGTGTGTATATGTATGTGTGTATATGTGTGTGTAGTGGGGTACACAATGTGCTCAGAGGGTTACACATGAAACAGTACCTTTGTGAAACAGTTTCTCTTCTTCTACCTTTATGTAGGTTCCAGTGTATGCACTCAGATTTCTCAGCTTGTGCTGAAAGTGCTTTTATCCGCTTAGCCATCATCTGACACTTAATGGTGACTTCAGATGTAATAGTATCTCTCTCTCTCTCTCTCTCTCTCTCTCTCTCTCTCTGTGTGTGTGTGTGTGTGTGTATGTGTGTGTGTGTGTATGTGTGTGTGTGTTGGGTGCCCTGCTTAAGAAACATTAATATTTTTCATCTATTTCCTGGAACAACAGTTGCTTAAGAATGTGGTGAGAGAGGAAGGGTGGGAGGATGGATCAATGGATCAAGTGCCATCCAGCTTAGCCCTGCATCATTACTGGAGCCACAGTGATCTGCAGCACTCAGAGTCAAATGGATCAGAGTTGTCCCGGTGATGGTAATTGTCTCTACTTCCAGGGTACATGTTTCTCATGAGTCCTGTTGACTTCAACCACTCCCATCTTGTTGGGAGCCGCGCCCACATTCGCCGTTACAAGATGGCGCTGACAGCTGTGTTCTAAGTGGTAAACAAATAATCTGCGCATGTGCCAAGGGTATCTTATGACTACTTGTGCTCTGCCTTCCCCGTGACGTCAACTCGGCCGATGGGCTGCAGCCAATCAAGGAGTGACACGTCCGAGGCGAAGGAGAATTCTCCTTAAAAAGGGACGGGGTTTCGTTTTCTCTCTCTCTTGCTTCTTGCTCTCTTGCTTCTTACACTCTTGCTCCTGAAGATGTAAGCAATAAAGTTTTGCCGCAGAAGATTCTGGTCTGTGGTGTTCTTCCTGGCCGGGCGTGAGAACGCGTCTAATAACAATTGGTGCCGAATTCCGGGACGAGAAAAAACTCGGGACTGGCGCAAGGAAGATCCCTCATTCCAGAACCAGAACTGCGGGTCGCGGTAATAAAGGTTCCCGTAAAGCAGACTGTTAAGAAGGATTCAACTGTATGAATTCAGAACTTTTCAGCTGGGGAACGAGAGTACCAGTGAGTACAGCTTTACGAGGTAAGTCTGATCTTGAACTTTCTAAGGAAATTCAAGACAGTCTATCAGAAGTAAAGTGGAATATGTTTGGCCTTGAATTTTTTCTAATGTTAGAAGCCCTTTTGTTCCTTTTCACATGTTATCAAGTGGTTAAGGCAGGGCGGATTCTAGATGAAATTCAGGACAAGCTATCAGAAGTAAAGTGGGGAGAGAGAGTAGGAACAAAGAGGAAATATGGTACACAAAATAAGTATACAGGCCTTTCCAAGGGTCTTGAACCCGAGGAAAAGTTTAGGTCAGGTAAGAATACCTGGGGAGAGATTAGAAGGAAGGAAAAGAAAAAAGAAAAGAAAAAAGATCGATTAGCGGAGGTCTCTAGGAGATACTCGTCACTAGATGAGCTCAGGAAGCCAGCTCTTAGTAGCTCTGAAGCAGATGAAGAATTCTCCTCTGAGGAAACAGACTGGGAGGAAGAAGCAGCTCATTATGAGAAAAAAGGGTGCCAGCCAGGTAAAGTGCTAGCTAATCAGTTAAGGAAGCCAAAAGCGGCTGGCGAAGGCCAGTTTGCTGATTGGCCTCAGGGCAGTCGGCTTCAAGGTCCGCCCTATGCGGAGTCCCCGCCCTGCGTAGTGCGTCAGCAATGCGCAGAGAGGCAATGCGCAGAGAGATGTGCAGAGAGGCAGTGCGCAGAGAGGCAGTGCGCAGACTCATTCATTCCCAGAGAGGAACAAAGGAAAATACAACAGGCATTTCCGGTCTTTGAAGGAGCCGAGGGTGGGCGTGTCCACGCTCCGGTAGAATACTTACAAATTAAAGAAATTGCCGAGTCGGTTCGTAAATACGGAACCAATGCTAATTTTACCTTGGTGCAGTTAGACAGGCTCGCTGGCATGGCACTAACTCCTGCTGACTGGCAAACGGTTGTAAAAGCCGCTCTCCCTAGTATGGGCAAATATATGGAATGGAGAGCGCTTTGGCACGAAGCTGCACAAGCGCAGGCCCGAGCAAACGCAGCTGCTTTGACTCCAGAGCAGAGAGATTGGACTTTTGACTTGTTAACGGGTCAGGGAGCTTATTCTGCTGATCAGACAAACTACCATTGGGGAGCTTATGCCCAAGTTTCTTCCACGGCTATTAGGGCCTGGAAGGCGCTCTCCCGAGCAGGTGAAACCACTGGTCAGTTAACAAAGATAATCCAGGGACCTCAGGAATCCTTCTCAGATTTTGTGGCCAGAATGACAGAGGCAGCAGAGCGTATTTTTGGAGAGTCAGAGCAAGCTGCGCCTCTGATAGAACAGCTAATCTATGAGCAAGCCACAAAGGAGTGCCGAGCGGCCATAGCCCCAAGAAAGAACAAAGGCTTACAAGACTGGCTCAGGGTCTGTCGAGAGCTTGGGGGACCTCTCACCAATGCAGGCTTAGCGGCCACCATCCTCCAATCTCAGAACCGCTCCATGAGCAGAAATGATCAGAGGACATGTTTTAATTGCGGAAAGCCTGGGCATTTTAAGAAAGATTGCAGAGCTCCAGATAAACAGGGAGGGACTCTCACTCTTTGCTCTAAGTGTGGCAAGGGTTATCATAGAGCTGACCAGTGTCGCTCTGTGAGGGATATAAAGGGCAGAGTCCTTCCCCCACCTGATAGTCAATCAACTGATGTGCCAAAAAACGGGTCATCGGGCCCTCGGTCCCAGGGCCCTCAAAGATATGGGAACCGGTTTGTCAGGACCCAGGAAGCAGTCAGAGAGGCGACCCAGGAAGACCCACAAGGGTGGACCTGCGTGCCGCCTCCGACTTCCTACTAATGCCTCAAATGAGTATTCAGCCGGTGCCAGTGGAGCCTATACCATCCTTGCCCCTGGGAACCATGGGCCTTATTCTCGGCCGGGGTTCACTCACCTTGCAGGGCTTAGTAGTCCACCCTGGAGTTATGGATTGTCAACATTCCCCTGAAATACAGGTCCTGTGCTCAAGCCCTAAGGGCGTTTTTTCTATTAGTAAAGGAGATAGGATAGCTCAGCTGCTGCTCCTCCCTGATAATACCAGGGAAAAATCTGCAGGACCTGAGATAAAGAAAATGGGCTCCTCAGGAAATGATTCTGCCTATTTGGTTGTATCTTTAAATGATAGACCTAAGCTCCGCCTTAAGATCAACGGAAAAGAGTTTGAAGGCATCCTTGATACCGGAGCAGATAAAAGTATAATCTCTACACATTGGTGGCCCAAAGCATGGCCCACCACAGAGTCATCTCATTCATTACAGGGCCTAGGATATCAATCATGTCCCACTATAAGCTCCGTTGCCTTGACGTGGGAATCCTCTGAAGGACAGCAAGGGAAATTCATACCTTATGTGCTCCCACTCCCGGTTAACCTCTGGGGAAGGGATATTATGCAGCATTTGGGCCTTATTTTGTCCAATGAAAACGCCCCATCGGGAGGGTATTCAACTAAAGCAAAAAATATCATGGCAAAGATGGGTTATAAAGAAGGAAAAGGGTTAGGACATCAAGAACAGGGAAGGATAGAGCCCATCTCACCTAATGGAAACCAAGACAGACAGGGTCTGGGTTTTCCTTAGCGGCCATTGGGGCAGCACGACCCATACCATGGAAAACAGGGGACCCAGTGTGGGTTCCTCAATGGCACCTATCCTCTGAAAAACTAGAAGCTGTGATTCAACTGGTAGAGGAACAATTAAAATTAGGCCATATTGAACCCTCTACCTCACCTTGGAATACTCCAATTTTTGTAATTAAGAAAAAGTCAGGAAAGTGGAGACTGCTCCATGACCTCAGAGCCATTAATGAGCAAATGAACTTATTTGGCCCAGTACAGAGGGGTCTCCCTGTACTTTCCGCCTTACCACGTGGCTGGAATTTAATTATTATAGATATTAAAGATTGTTTCTTTTCTATACCTTTGTGTCCAAGGGATAGGCCCAGATTTGCCTTTACCATCCCCTCTATTAATCACATGGAACCTGATAAGAGGTATCAATGGAAGGTCTTACCACAGGGAATGTCCAATAGTCCTACTATGTGTCAACTTTATGTACAAGAAGCTCTTTTGCCAGTGAGGGAACAATTCCCCTCTTTAATTTTGCTCCTTTACATGGATGACATCCTCCTGTGCCATAAAGACCTTACCATGCTACAAAAGGCATATCCTTTTCTACTTAAAACTTTAAGTCAGTGGGGTTTACAGATAGCCACAGAAAAGGTCCAAATTTCTGATACAGGACAATTCTTGGGCTCTGTGGTGTCCCCAGATAAGATTGTGCCCCAAAAGGTAGAGATAAGAAGAGATCACCTCCATACCTTAAATGATTTTCAAAAGCTGTTGGGAGATATTAATTGGCTCAGACCTTTTTTAAAGATTCCTTCCGCTGAGTTAAGGCCTTTGTTTAGTATTTTAGAAGGAGATCCTCATATCTCCTCCCCTAGGACTCTTACTCTAGCTGCTAACCAGGCCTTACAAAAAGTGGAAAAGGCCTTACAGAATGCACAATTACAACGTATTGAGGATTCGCAGCCTTTCAGTTTGTGTGTCTTTAAGACAGCACAATTGCCAACTGCAGTTTTGTGGCAGAATGGGCCATTGTTGTGGATCCATCCAAACGTATCCCCAGCTAAAATAATAGATTGGTATCCTGATGCAATTGCACAGCTTGCCCTTAAAGGCCTAAAAGCAGCAATCACCCACTTTGGGCAAAGTCCATATCTTTTAATTGTACCTTATACCGCTGCACAGGTTCAAACCTTGGCAGCCGCATCTAATGATTGGGCAGTTTTAGTTACCTCCTTTTCAGGAAAAATAGATAACCATTATCCAAAACATCCAATCTTACAGTTTGCCCAAAATCAATCTGTTGTGTTTCCACAAATAACAGTAAGAAACCCACTTAAAAATGGGATTGTGGTATATACTGATGGATCAAAAACTGGCATAGGTGCCTATGTGGCTAATGGTAAAGTGGTATCCAAACAATATAATGAAAATTCACCTCAAGTGGTAGAATGTTTAGTGGTCTTAGAAGTTTTAAAAACCTTTTTAGAACCCCTTAATATTGTGTCAGATTCCTGTTATGTGGTTAATGCAGTAAATCTTTTAGAAGTGGCTGGAGTGATTAAGCCTTCCAGTAGAGTTGCCAATATTTTTCAGCAGATACAATTAGTTTTGTTATCTAGAAGATCTCCTGTTTATATTACTCATGTTAGAGCCCATTCAGGCCTACCTGGCCCCATGGCTCTGGGAAATGATTTGGCAGATAAGGCCACTAAAGTGGTGGCTGCTGCCCTATCATCCCCGGTAGAGGCTGCAAGAAACTTTCATAACAATTTTCATGTGACGGCTGAAACATTACGCAGTCGTTTCTCCTTGACAAGAAAAGAAGCCCGTGACATTGTTACTCAATGTCAAAGCTGCTGTGAGTTCTTGCCAGTTCCTCATGTGGGAATTAACCCACGCGGTATTCGACCTCTACAGGTCTGGCAAATGGATGTTACACATGTTTCTTCCTTTGGAAAACTTCAATATCTCCATGTGTCCATTGACACATGTTCTGGCATCATGTTTGCTTCTCCGTTAACCGGAGAAAAAGCCTCACATGTGATTCAACATTGTCTTGAGGCATGGAGTGCTTGGGGGAAACCCAGACTCCTTAAGACTGATAATGGACCAGCTTATACGTCTCAAAAATTCCAACAGTTCTGCCGTCAGATGGACGTAACCCACCTGACTGGACTTCCATACAACCCTCAAGGACAGGGTATTGTTGAGCGTGCGCATCGCACCCTCAAAGCCTATCTTATAAAACAGAAGAGGGGAATTGAAGAGATTTTACCCCGAGCACCAAGAGTGTCGGTGTCTTTGGCACTCTTTACACTCAATTTTTTAAATATTGATGTTCATGGCCATACTGCGGCTGAACGTCATTGTTCAGAGCCAGATAGGCCCAATGAGATGGTTAAATGGAAAAATGTCCTTGATAATAAATGGTATGGCCCGGATCCTATTTTGATAAGATCCAGGGGAGCTATCTGTGTTTTCCCACAGAATGAAGACAACCCATTTTGGGTACCAGAAAGACTCACCCGAAAAATCCAGACTGACCAAGGGAATACTAATGTCCCTCGTCTTGGTGATGTCCAGGGCGTCAATAATAAAGAGAGAGCAGCGTTGGGGGATAATGTCGACATTTCCACTCCCAATGACGGTGATGTATAATGCTCAAGTATTCTCCTGCTTTTTTACCACTAACTAGGAACTGGGTTTGGCCTTAATTCAGACAGCCTTGGCTCTGTCTGGACAGGTCCAGATGACTGACACCATTAACACTTTGTCAGCCTCGGTGACTACAGTCATAGATGAACAGGCCTCAGCTAATGTCAAGATACAGGGAGGTCTCATGCTGGTTAATCAACTCATAGATCTTGTCCAGATACAACTAGATGTATTATGACAAATAACTCAGCAGGGATGTGAACAAAAGTTTCCGGGATTGTGTGTTATTTCCATTCAGTATGTTAAATTTACTAGGGCAGCTAAATTGTCAAAAAGTCTTTTTCAGTATATGTTACAGAATTGGATGGCTGAATTTGAACAGATCCTTCGGGAATTGAGACTTCAGGTCAACTCCACGCGCTTGGACCTGTCGCTGACCAAAGGATTACCCAATTGGATCTCCTCAGCATTTTCCTTCTTTAAAAAATTGGGTGGAATTAATATTATTTGGAGATACACTTTGCTGTGGATTAGTGTTGCTTCTTTGATTGGTCTGTAAGCTTAAGGCCCAAACTAGGAGAGACAAGGTGGTTATTGCCCAGGCGCTTGCAGGACTAGAACATGGAGCTCCCCCTGATATATGATATATCTATGCTTAGGCAATAGGTCGCTGGCCACTCAGCTCTTATATCCCATGAGGCTAGACTCATTGCACGGGATAGAGTGAGTGTGCTTCAGCAGCCCGAGAGAGTTGCACGGCTAAGCACTGCAATGGAAAGGCTCTGCGGCATATATGAGCCTATTCTAGGGAGACATGTCATCTTTCATGAAGGTTCAGTGTCCTAGTTCCCTTCCCCCAGGCAAAACGACACGGGAGCAGGTCAGGGTTGCTCTGGGTAAAAGCCTGTGAGCCTAAGAGCTAATCCTGTACATGGCTCCTTTACCTACACACTGGGGATTTGACCTCTATCTCCACTCTCATTAATATGGGTGGCCTATTTGCTCTTATTAAAAGGATAGGGGGAGATGTTGGGAGCCGCGCCCACATTCGCCGTTACAAGATGGCGCTGACAGCTGTGTTCTAAGTGGTAAACAAATAATCTGCGCATGTGCCAAGGGTATCTTATGACTACTTGTGCTCTGCCTTCCCCGTGACGTCAACTCGGCCGATGGGCTGCAGCCAATCAAGGAGTGACACGTCCGAGGCGAAGGAGAATTCTCCTTAAAAAGGGACGGGGTTTCGTTTTCTCTCTCTCTTGCTTCTTGCTCTCTTGCTTCTTACACTCTTGCTCCTGAAGATGTAAGCAATAAAGTTTTGCCGCAGAAGATTCTGGTCTGTGGTGTTCTTCCTGGCCGGGCGTGAGAACGCGTCTAATAACACCATCTCATCAGATATATCTAAACCACATGTACATGTATACATGCAGTCATTTACAAATTTTTTTTAAATAAAAAAGAATTATTTCCTCTTACCCAGAACTATCAACTGCCAATGAATCCTCACTTAGGAGTGTGGCATTTTGAACTCCTCTCTCAATCATGCTGGAGTTTGACTGGCTTCATCTTGTATAGGTCTTGTGCAGTTCACCACAAATACTGTGAGTTCATAAGTGCAATAGCCATGTCATGTTCAGAAAATAGCATTTCACAATACTTTCTATACTGATTTTTACATTCTTTCTCCCTCCCTTTTTTGTGATATTCCCTGAGCTTTGGGGTGTGTGTGTGTGTGTGTGTGTGTATGTGTGTGTATATGTGTGTGTGTAATAAATGTGTCACATCTCAGCAGTTTAACCAGTTGTATCTCCACATTGGATTCTGCCCACTTAAAAAAAAATCTCTGACCAAAGTTGAAAACACATCAGGTCTATGTATGAAAATATAAATATTTAAGAGATTGTTTATCAACATGACTATTTGTAACAATAGTGGCTTCTCCCTAGGACCTATGACTTTCCAGGCCATGGACTTTTGGTTTACAGTATCAGGCCTGATTTACCTCTTGTGAAGAAGGACTCAAATCCAGCTAGAAAGTAGTTGGTGACCCAGTAATAGCCATACTTCATTTGCACAGTGGGAACACTTGCCTGGTGGATCTTTATTGCAGCATATACCACTGGGTAAGACCACTGATGTTTTTCTCCCGAAACAATCTGCATAGGGCCTTCTAGCATTACATAAACAACCAAGCTTGGAGAGTCTCTTGGTTAATTCAAAGTGTATTTCTCTTAGACCTGTATCCATAAAAGAGTGGTGCCTTCAGCAATAGAATCTTAACATATAGTTATGGTGAGCAACCAAGAACAATTACAATATCTTATGTTGTTCTGGAGACTTCTGAGGCCTCCCTAACTAACTCATAGTAAGGTACCCTTCTTTTTATTTAATAATCTATGCCTTTTAGGAGCATCACTGTCCACCCATCTACAGTACCTTCAAACTTCTAAGTGATTTTAAACAAATTAACCAAATGTCTTAATTACATTCTTGAAATTCTAAAAATGCTATGCAAAATTTCAGTTTTGGCAAAAACATGTTAGCCTCATCCACCAATGGATTGTCCAAGCAGTCAATGGAAAAAATGTGGGTGCAGACCCTTCTGGATATGCAGATACCAATTGTTTGAAGGTCTCAACAATTGTTTTCTATATTAAATAAATTAAATTCATTCATTTTGTTCAAGTTTTAAAAGTTAACAGCTTATTCTTGCTCTCAAAGTTTCTTACCAACAAAAATATAGTACACTCCATTTTGTGTTATACATATAGAAGCACATAATTAGGAAAATACATTTTAAAGTCATACTTGGAATTGAGAAAACCAAATTGGCAAATAATAAAAGTCTGTAATAAAAGTGAAATTAATCTCAGTCTCCAGTACAGAATAAGGTTGAAATAGAGTTGTTTGCCATATAGTTAATCTAAGCACATAGATACAAAAGAATTACATATAATACATACTATTGTAATAAGCTGCAGCACTGATTTTAAACAGCACATCTATAGAGGATAAAAGAGATGATTCATGAAAGTACATGCCATTCACCCTAAGAGCAATACAACAATGTTGTAGCTAATATGTTTTAAAATGTAGTGGTGCATATTGAACATAGCTTCCCTGTGGCCCTGCTGCATCATCAACTGAGAGACAGAAGACATCACTGTATAGGGAGGCGTCTCTTCATCATGTGGTCCAGCAGTTGTTGGCATCTGATAAAAATGTAAGTTCAGCTTCACAATTAAAAGAAAAGACTGCCTAGTTTTCTTTTCTCTTCTGAATGATATTTTGAAAATTATAAAATCTATTAATAATACAAAGCAATGATTCTTGCATTAATTTAACTATTTATATCAAGTAGATTCTTTTGCATAATTCCTGGACACATCTGGACAGTCTTTTCACTCATGTATTAAATCTGATGGTGCTGTAAGTGAACTCAAATCTGAAGAAAAAAAAAACCACACTTCATATAAAGCTTATGTATGCATGATAGCATTTGTAAATTAAAATGTATCTGGAGAGATAAAATAGTATCTGTAATTATTATATTTAGTTTATTTTTATAAGATATCAATTAGGAAGGAATTAGGTAATTATCACAATCATCAACTGAAGCAAGTGTATTAATCATACACAATTCTTTAAATCACAAAGAAAGGGATGGGCTGTTATATAATTAATGTCAATCTCTCCATAGTGATGTTAATTATCAGGGTAAATTATTGATATTTAAGTTCATCAGAAAATGAAATTTCAAAAAGAAAACCAAAATCTTTTCAGTATAGTTACTCTATGGCATGTATTTGTGTATATGCCTCTGTCTATTTGTCTCTCATTTTCTCCTGCTCACATACAGAGTCATAATTACAGGTGTTCTACAGTTGCAACATTAATTTTCTGACAATAATCATTCTAATCCAACAGTTTGTAAAAGCAATATAATAAGTATATATGAAGAGCAACATAAATAAGTACATTGCCAATACAGAAGATGCTTACTCTAATGTACACAATAGGACTGGGTACCTAAAATTTGCTATGACTAATCCAGGTCTGTGTTAAATGTACAACTTATTGAATGATGAGGTGCGTTCAGTACATTTATGTTTTCCTCTGTTAGTACATTCAAAAGAGTATAAAGTCAAATTCTTGTTGGAAGCAATGTGTTTTCAAGAATAAAAATTAGTCAGAATATCAATATATGGAATTAATAATTTGAGAAATGTAATTACACTGTGTCAGGTATCATTGAAAATGAGTTGGCCAGGCCCACACCATCTTGGGTGCAAACTCAGTGGGCCCTAGCACACCCAGGATCCTGGGATCTCTGGTGAGTGGAACACAACATCTGTTCCAAAAAATCCTGGAGGGTCTTGTGCCAGCAGGAACAGGGATGAAGGAAACCTGCCCAACCAGTGGCTGGGATTCTTTCTGGTCAGCACCCCCCCCACACACACCATCTTGGGCACTAACTCTACAGAGGGTACCAGTGTCCCCAGAGGACTCACCATGCTGCAGGCACCCTAGCACACCCAAGATCTTGAGATCACTGGTGAGTGGAATGTAAAATCTGTTCCAAAAAACCCGGAGGGTCTTGTGCCAGCAGGAACAAGGACAAAAGAAATCCACCAACCAGCAGCTGAGGTTTCTTAAGGTTAGGACCAGCCCCATGCCATCTTGAGTGAGAACTCATTGGGCCCTAGCACACCTAGGAACTTGGGATCACTGCAGGAACAGGGACAAAGGAAACCTGCCAACCAGCAGAGGATTCATTCTTGTGACACCAGGTCCACACCATCTTGGGTGTGACCTATGCAGGCCCTAGCACACCCAGGATCTTGGGATCACAGGAGAGCATGTGGGTGGCAGAAGCAACAGAGCTTCAGGCCTTCATCCTCAGCAAGGAGGTAGAGCTGAGAGCCAGAAAACTGGGCATATTCCCCAACAAAGAAGAGTCGGCCTCCAGGGAGGGCTCTGATCCTGGGACTCAAGAGGTGGATTGGAGCTCCAGAATTCTGTGTACCTTTCCTACAAGAGGAGAGCTTGCCTGAAGAGAGTGCTCTGACCACTGGGACTCAGGAGAGACTTGGATGCCCAGGAGTGCTGACAGAGGCTAACAGAATCACAGAAGGTACAAGGCCAGCCAGAGACAGCTAAAACATCTAACACCAGAGATTACAAGATGGCAAAGGATCTTACTAACAGAAAACAAGACCACTGGGCATCATGCGACTCAATTCACAAAGAAAAGGACATAGACTAACACACTAGTTACATAAACAGGAACCAACTTTTTGCTGCTTACAGGAAACCCAAGTCGGGGAAAAAGACAGACACTACCACAGAATAAAAGGCTGGAAAACAATTTTCCAAGCAAATGCTCCAAAAAATAAGCTGGAGTAGCCACTCTAATATCGAATAAAATTGACTTCCAAACCTAAAGTCATCAAAAATGACAAGAAGGGACACTTCATACTCATCAAAGGTAAAATATTCCAAGATGAACTCTCAAGTCTGAGTATCTATCCTCCAAATGCAAGGGCATGCACATTCATAAAAGAAACTATAGAAAAGCTCAAAGTACACATTGAACCTCATACACTAATAGTGGGAGACTTCAACACCCCACTCTCATTGATGGACAGATTCTGGAAACAGAACAGAGACACATTGAAACTGACAGAAGATATGAAACAAATGGACTTAACAGATATCTACAGAACATTTTCTCATAAAACAAAAGGATATACCTTCTTCTCAGCATGTCATGGCACCTTCTCCAAAAATGACCATATAATCGGTCAGAAAACAGGCCTCAACCAATAAAATAATATTGAAATAACCCCATGCATCCTATAAGATCACGACAGACTAAGGATGATCTTCAATAGCAATATAAATAATAGAAAGCCAACATTCACATGGAAGGTGAATAACACTCTACACAATGACAACTTGTCAAGGAAGAAATAAAGAAAGAGATTAAAGACTTCTTAGAGGGTAATGAAAATGAAGCCATAACAAAACCAAAAATATGGGACACAATGAAAGCAGTCCTAAACTCAAAGCTCTGAGGGGCTCTAAAAGAAACTGAAAAGAGAATACACTAGCAACTTGAGTGCACACCTAAAATCTCTAGAACAAAAGAAAGCAAATTCACCCAAGAGAAGTAGACAGCAGGAAATAATCAAAATCAGGGCTGAAATCAACCAAGTGGAAACAAAAAGAACTATTCAAAGAATCAACCAAACCATTAGCTGGTTCTTTGAGAACCAGATAGATAGATTTATCAACAAGATAGATAAACCCTTACACAGACTAACTAGAGGGCACAGGGACAGTATCCTAATTAATAAAATCAGAAATGAAAGGGGAGACATAACAACAGAACCTGAGAAAATCCAAAACATCATCAGATCCTACTACAAAAGGCTATACTCAACAAAACTGGAAAACCTGGTTGAAATGGACAAATTTCTAGACAGAAACCAGGTACCAAAGTTAAATCAGGATCAGATTAATGATCAAACAGTGCCATAACCCCTAAAAAAATTAGAAGCAGTCATTAATAGTCTCCCAACCAAAAAAAAAAAAAAAAAAAAAAAAAGCCCAGGACCAGATGGGATTAGTGTAGAGTTCTTTCAGACCTTCAAAGAAGACCTAATTCCAATTCTCCTTAAACTATTTCACAAAATAGAAAAAGAAGGTACTCAACCCAATTCATTCTATGAAACCATAATTACTCTGATATATAAACCAAATAAAGACCCAAAAAGGAAGGAGAACTGCAGTCCAATTTCCTTTAGGAATATCAATGTAAAACTACTCCATAAATTCTCACAAACCAAAGCCAAGAACATATCAAAATGATCATCCATCCTGATCAAGTAGGCTCCATTCCAGGGATACAGGGATGGTTTAATATATGGAAATCTATCAACATAATCCACTATGTAAACAAACTCAAATACAAAAATCCCATTATTACCTCCTTAGATGTTGAGGAAGCATTTGACAAAATCCAAAACCCATTCATGATAAAAGTCTTGGAAAGATCAAGAATTCAAGGCCCATACCTAAACATAATAAAAGCAATATGCAGCAAACCAGTAACCAACATCAAACTAAATGGAGAGAAGCAGAAAGCAATCACACTAAAATGAGGAACTAGACAAGGCTTCCCACTTTCTCCCTACCTATTCTATATTGAACACATACTAACCAGATTAATTAGGCAACAAAAGGAGGTCCAGGGATTACAAATTGGAAAGGAAGAAGTCAATATATCACTATTTTCAGATGATATGATAGGATATATAAGTGATCCTAAATATTCCACCAGAGAACTCCTAAACCTATTAAAGAGCTTGAGTGAAGTAGCTGGATATAAAATTAACTCAAACAAATCAGTGTCCTTTCTCTACACAAAGGATAAACAGACTGAGAAAGAAATTAGGGAAACAACACCCTTCACAATAGTCACAAATAATATAAAATATATTGTAGTGACTCTAGTAAGAAAGTAAAAGCTCTATATAATAATAACTTTAAGTCTCTGAAGAAAGAAATAGACAAAGTTCTCAGAAGATGGACAGATCTCCCATGCTCATAGATTGACAGTATTAATATAGTGAAAATGGCTATCTTGCCTAAAGCTATCTACAAATTCATTGCAATCCCCATCAAAATTCCCACTCAATTCTTCACTGAGTTAGAAAGAGTAATTTGCAAATTCATCTAGAATAACAAAAATCCTAGGATAGCAAAAACTCTTCTCAACAATAAAAGAACCTCTGGTGGAATCACCATTCCTGACCTCAAGCTGTAGTACAGAGCAATTGTGATTAAAAACTGCATGGTATTGGTACAGTGACAGACAGTTAGATCAATGGAATAGAATTGAAGACCCAGAAATGAACCCACACACCTATTATCACTTGATCTTTGATAAAGGAGCTAAAATCATCCAGTGGAAAAAAGACAGGCTTTTCAACAAATGGTGCTGACACAACTGGTGGTTATCATGTAGAAGAATGCAAATTGATCCATTCTTATCTCCTTGTAGTAAGGTCAGGTCTAAGTGGAGCAAGGAACTCCACATAAAAGCAGAGACATTAAAACTTATAGAGCAGAAAGTGGGGAAAAGCCTTGAAGATATATGGACACAGGGCATAAATTCCTAAACAGAACAGGAATGGCTTGTGCTGTAAGATCGAAAATCATCGAACAGCACCTCATAAAATTGCAAAGCTTCTGTAAGGCAAAAGCCCCTGTCAATAAGATAAAAAGGCCACAAACAGATTTCGAAAATATCTTTACCAATCCTAAATCTGATAGGGGACTAATATCCAAGATAGATAGATAGATAGATAACTAGAGAAGCTGGATTTGAGAAAATCAAATAACCCCATTAAAAATGGGGTACAGAGTTAAACAAAGAATTCTCAACTGAGGAATACTGAATGACTGAGAAGCACCTGAAAAAATGTTCAACATCTCTGATGGTTTGTATATTCTCAGACCAGGGAGTGGCACCATCTGGAGGTGTGGCCTGGTTGGAATAGGTGTGTCTCTGTGGGTGTGGGCTTAAGACTCTCATCCTATTTACCTGGAAGTCAGTCTTCCACTAGCAACCTTTGGATGAAGACATAGAACTCTCAGCTCTGCCTGTGCCATGCTTGCTTGGATACTTCCATGCTCCTACCTTGATGATAATGGACTGAACCTCTGAATCTGTAAGCCAGCCCCAATTAAATGTTGTTTTTTATAAGACTTGCCTTGGTCATTGTGTCTGTTCACAGCAGTAAAACCCTAACATAGAAGTTAGTCCTAGGAGTGGGGTATTTCTGTGATAGGCCTGACCATGCTTTTATTTGAAAGAATATAGATTTTGGGACTTTGGATTTGGAAAGCAGTAGAATGCTTTAAATGGGGCTTAGTGGGTCATCCTAGTAGGAATATGGAAGACTTTGTTGCTGGGAGTAATTTGAACTGTGTTGACCTGGCCCAAGAGATTTCAAAGGAGAAGAATTTCAGAATGTGGTATAAAGACTGTTTTTGTGATATTTTGGTGAAGAATGTGGCTACGTTTTGCCCTTGTCTGAAAAGTCTGCCTGAGGCTAAAGTGAAGAGACTTAGATTAATTTCATTGACAAAGGAAGTTTCAAAAAAGCCCAGCAGAGACTTTGTTTTCTGGTTAAGTTTTATTAAGAGATGTGTGAATAAGCATAGCAAGCTTAGAAAGGAAAAATATAAAATATATGGTTGGAGTATTAAAGGGGTACCAGGAAGTGAAATGGAGCAAAGTCCTGATAACAGATAACAAATTAAGGGAGTGGGACCTTGGGGTAAGATCCTACCCAGGTAAATTTAGATCCAGGAATGGTTGTACACACCTTTAATCCCTGGAGACAGGCATGCTGATCTCTGTGTTCAAGGCCAATCTACAGAGCAAGACCCAGGATAGCCAAGATTAGGTAGTGAAGGATTTGGAAAACAGAAATCCAGTGACAATGTAATAGTACAAGTGGGTCATGTTCTAATTCCTGTAAGCAGCAGAACTCCGCAGCTTCAGCATGTGGCTCTGGCTCTAGAGTTAAGAATGGAAGGAACTACTGGGACAATTGATGCTGGTTAGCTGGAGCTAAGAAATTAGCCGTGATTGTGAAGAGATCAGCATCACCTGAGGTGAAATCTTCTGGGAAGTGTTTTCTGTGAACACAAAGAAGCTGTGTTCCAGAGATAGCCAAGGTTGTATCTCATGCTGCAGCTGGACTTGGTAATGTGTAAGAATCACCCAGGTGGTACTGGTTTTGAAGGCATGAAGATGTCATGAAGAACAGCTGAGGCTTGGCACTGTGAGAGTTCTTGGAAGGCCATTGGAGAGGGTATAGCCTCAGCTGTAGTTGATGGCCCAGGACTGAAGGGGTCATGCAAAGGATTTGAGGCTTGGCACCATGAAGAGAGCCTATGAGAGGCTATTGGTGAAGCCTAGTTGGAATGGAACACCCCAATGTATTGGAAATGTCAGTACCATGGGATGATCACCAAGAATAGCAGCCTTAGTGGAGTGGGTGAACCTGAGCTTAGAGTGCTACAGAGGGCAGAGCTGGAGAAGCGATGCCAGCCCTTAGGAGGAGCCCAAAGGATCAAGTGGAATCCCAGACACTGAAACAAGAAGCTGTAACATTGAAATTGCCTTGGAGACTCAAAGATGTTTAAGATGCGAGAGCAATGGGATACATGCTGAGGAAAGCTGCTAACAGGGATTGGAACCAGCCCAGGAGAAAGCAGTTTGTTGCAATCAACAAAGATGAAAAAGGAGTAGAGATCTGAAGACTGCTTTGACATCATCCATGGAGATGCAGAGTTTGGAGTTTGCCCAGCTGGTTTCCTGCCTTACTTTGGGGATTACAGTTAATTAGTTGGATGAATATCAGAAGAGATCTTGAACTTTAGAATTTTTAACATTGCTGAGACTGCTATAAACTATGAGGACTTTGAAAGTTGGACTAAATGCATTTTGCATTATGCTATGTTTAAGTTTGGCCCCCATAGACTCATGTTTTTGAACAAATCTATGAGGGCCAGTGAGTGGAATGTGATGGTTTGTATATTCTCAGACCAGGGAGTGGCACCATCTGAAGGTGTGGCCTGATTGGAATAGGTGTGTCACTGTGGATGTGGGCTTAAGACTCTCATCCAAGTTGCCTGGAAGTCAGTCTTCTACTAGCAACCTTTGGATGAAGACATAGAACTCTCAGCTCTGCCTGTGCCATGCCTGCCTGGATACTGCCAAGCTCCCACCTTGATGACAATGGACTGAACTTCTGAACCCGTAAGCCAGCCCCAATTAAATGTTATTTTTTATAAGACTTGCCTTGGTCATGGTGTCTGTTCACAGCAGTAAAACCCTAACTAAGACAACATCCTTAATCATCAGGAAAATGCAAATCAAAACAACCCTGAAATTCTACCTCATACCAGTCAGAATAACTAAGATCAAAAATTCAGATGACAGCAGATGCTGGTGAGGATGTGGAGAAAGATGGACACTCCTCCATTGTTGGTGGGATTGCAACCTTGTACAGCCACTCTGGAAATCAGTCTGGTGGTTCCACAAAAAAATTGGACATTGTACTACCAAAAGATCCAGCAATACCTCTCCTGTACAAATACCCAGAAGATGTTTCAATTGGTAATAAGGACACATGCTCCACTATGTTCATAGAAGCCTTATTTATAATAGCCAGAAGCTGGAAAGAACTCAGATTCCCTCAACAGAGGAATGGATACAGAACATTTGGTACATTTACACAATGGAATACTACTCAGCTATTTAAAATGATGAATTTATGAATTTGTTAGGCAAATGGTTGTATCTGGAGGATATCATTCTGAGTGAGGTAACCCAATCACAAAAGAACTCACATAATATGCACTCACTGATAAGTGGATATTAGCCCAGAAACTTAGAATACACAAGATACAATTTGCAAAACACATGCAACTCAAGAAGAAGGAAGAAGAAAGTGTGATTACTTCGTTCCTCCTTAGAATGGGGAACAAAATACCCCTGGAGGGAGGTATAGAGACAAAGTTTGGAGCTGAGAAGGAAGGAAGGACCATCCAGAGACTGTTCCACCCAGTGATCCATCCCATAAACAGCCACCAAACCCACACACTATTGCATATGCCAGCAAGATTTTGTTGATAGGACCCTGATATAGCTGTCTCTTTTGAGGCCTGTAATTGCCAGTGCCTGCCAAATACAGAAGTGGATGCTCACAGTCATCTATTGGATGGAAAACAGGGCCCCCAATGGAGGAGCTAGAGAAAGTACCCAAGGTGCTAAAGGGGTCTGCAATCCTATAGGAGGAACAACAATATGAACTAACTAGTACCCCTCCCCCCCAGAACTCTGTCTCTAGCTAGCTTCATATGTAGCAGAAGATGACCTAGTTGGCCATCATTTGGGAGGAGAAGATTATATGTCCCAGTACAGGGGAATGCCAGGGCCAGGAAGTGATAGAGGGTGGTTTGGAGAGCAATGCGGGGGTCGGGGGAGTGTATAGGGGACTTTCAGGAAAGTATTTGAAATGTAAATGAAGAAAATATCTAATTAAAAAATGTTTTAAAAAAAAGAAAAGAAAAGGAGTTAATGTTGCTTTTCATTATCCTAAGGGAACTTTAAATATTAAGATGTAACAGATTTTTGTATTAAGTAGAAGATTAGAAAAACATCAGAAATTAGAAGAATAACATTTTAAAATGCCATTAGGTCCATTAGTGGCATCCATTACCTATCAATTTTATAACTCTAACATTATTAAAATGAGAACATGGTGCATCCTGACAGCTTATTAGATTAATTTAGAATCTAAAGATTCTGATTTTCATGTTTGGCATGGAAAGTAGAAGTCTGGTTTAATGAATATTTATTGTGATCCTACAGAGCTCAAAAAAAAATGCCTGTTTGTTTTCTTTAAACGTCTTATAATTTAGCTTGGAAAATTCCCAGTGAGGAAAGAATAGGCTCATTGAAATAATAATTTAGAATAGTAAAAGTGTGAAAGTAGAAGTGATTAGTAGGGACTAAGAAAGTTGCCAAAGGAGTGTGGAAAAGGTGGGGGGGGGGAGAGGATGGGCATGATCAGTGAAAGGAATGTGGGAAGGGGATAGGAGAGGGGCATGGGTACCAGTGAATGCTCTGAGCATGTATGGAGATAGCACTACAAATCTCACTAATATATAATCTGTCTTCATCAAAGCATTTAAACAGCCAATAAATGTCTCTGTACAAATTAGGAAAAAATAGGCTAAAGGAGCTGAAAATTACTTCTCCTTGAGAACTTTCCATTTCTAGTGAAAAGCTTCCAAGGCAAACTCTTCTGCAGCTGTTCTCACACTGGTTATAAGACCAGTGTTTATAGTTTCAGGAATTCTGTGAGATGACTGAGAAATAAGGATATCAAAAGTTACATTATGTAAACCTATAATTAAACAGCTTGTATTAAAGAACAGAAGTAGGGAATGGTCAATATTCATCATCTCACATACATCATTCAATTTCCCACATGACTGTCTGTCAGCATTGACATCTGCTGTGTGTCTGTGATGGAAACCCTGTAATGATGAGCTACTTTTTCCAACTCCATGTTCAGAGACACTACATCCTTAGCTTGAAATCTGCTATGGCTGGGGCATTTATCCAGTGGGAATTGCCAAATGCTATAGACTACAGATTTACATTCAAAGAAATGGTTGTAAGTCTTAATTAGTACAACATTCAGTGATCCTCCAATATGCCAGGATCGAACTCTCTTATGTAGAAGGCTTGAAAATCAATATAAAACCTTCAATCAAGCAGGTCTTTAGGATGTCTTTGCAAGAAAAAAAAATGGGGAAGGCTTCCAGATGAGTTAGGGTTTGTGAACACTTACTGATTCATCAGGCAATCTACATCCACCAAAGCAAAACAGACTTTTACATTTATCTGTCTATCTATCTATCTATCTATCTATCTATCTATCTAAGCGTGTGTGCATGAGCATGCACAGGCACAGGCACACTCATACACACAGGCATATACATGCATCTGTGCTGCACAAATTGCAGGAGGTGGTTCCTTCCTTTCACCATGTGGAATCCAGACAGTAAATTCATGCCACCAGGCTTTGTGATAATCACTATAGCCACTTACCTTCCCATAAGTCAAGAATTTTGGCACACACGTTTGTGTGTGTGTGTGTGTGTGTGTGTGTGTGTGTGTGTGTGTATGCATGCATGCATGTGCACTAGAGATAAAACCAGCCTCATGCATGCTAAGGATGAGTTCTACCACTGAGGCAAGCTCCTAGCCTCAGAAATCATATATATGACATGTCTTCTCCCCCTTCCCCAAAAGAACCTCCAGAAGTCTGTATTATATTTTTTCACTGTTCATATTTCTAAGACCACATAGTATTCATATGACGTAAATAGCACAGCCACTAGGACTGCTGCAGTGCCCCATTGATCCAGCATACATTAGTGTCATCTAATCTATGAGCCACAGTGCTATTCAATATGTGAATATAATTCTAGAGGCCTCCAGAAGCAAAAGAGAATAGCAAAATGATGACTATTTTGTGGTGAGAGTGGTAAGATGCAGAAAATATTTTCTTTATTATTTTCTCCAGACTGAACACTGAAGTCTATATTTTTAGTGATTTTTGTGTGTGGGAACTAAAGGGGGGCAGGGGAAGGAGGGAAAGAGGATAGCCCACGTCCGGCCAGAGTTCCTCCTATGCTCTGGGCAGGCAGACGTGAGAGGGCTGCTGGACACTTTCCACTCGGCCCTGGGTGGGCATCTAAGCCATTGACCCCATTCGACAGGGGGTGGACAAGGGGCAGCCCTCGAAACCAGGGGGCCCCGGGGTGACACCCTGTAGCCCCGGGGTTATGGGAGAAAGGGCTTAGGGAGAGAGGTTCCCACACAGGCAAGAGTCTGTGCAGTGGGCCTTGAGTCCAGGAGATAGTCTATGGTTTTAGAGCTTTATTATAGGAAGGTAGGGGGGGAAGAGAGAACGTGGAAAGAGAGAGAGACACTGGCCATGGCCAAGAGGAGAGAAGGGGGAAAGGAGAGAGAGAAGAAAGGCTAGAGAATAAGAGGGAGAGAGAGAGGAAGAGAGAGGAGAGGAGAAGACAAAGAGAGCGAGAGAGCAAGGTGGAGCCAAGCAGCCTCTCTAATGGTATGTTGTGTCTTTATTGTTGCTAGGTAACTGGGAAGGAGTTTAGCCTGAAGGTCAGAAGCTTGGGACATTGACAACATGACTACTAACCATGCTTCTCTTGTGGGGGCTGAGGGGGTGGTAACTTCGACAGGAGCCAGAGTCCAGGAGACCTGAGAGAATTCCTTCCATCCCATGTAGGTGAATTATCACCACCGGGTCCAAGAGTTCACCTCAGCTAGACTGGAGACCAGCCTGTCTTTGCATAGCCCAATGGCCCCACATTTGTGTCAGTCCCTTGACTTGAAAAGTTGCTGTAGAACTGACTAGATGACAGCACACTATTTTTTAAAAGAACATTCACAGGGACTCAGGAGTACTTGTCTAGCTTGAGTTCCATCCCAGCCATAAAATAAAATCCAGTGTTACACAGAAATTCAACAGACTTTAAATGTGGCTTACTTTTCTGCTATTTGTATGTTGGCACAAGCCCTAACATTTTCTCCACGGGGTCCCTTCATGTCCAAAGGAGAATGAGAGTGTTAATATGAGCTAACACCTTTCAAATGACAGACTTCAAAAAGTTCTACAGATTTTTTTCTGATAAAATACAGGGTACAGTAAAGGAATCTATTAAAAGCCCCTTGTTAATTGACTTGTTCCTTAATGCTTATAATAGGACAACCTGAGGCAAATGCTTCTGAAATATATTCATTTCCTTCTTGTTCAAATTAACCTTGGTATTCAACATTGCGAATCTTTACTTCTGGGGTGATAAGATATTTACAGTTACCCTTTCTTTATTTTGTACAGTGATATACTCTTTTTTTAAATTTTTTTTATTAGGTATTTTCCTCGTTTACATTTTCAATGCTATCCCAAAGGTCCCCCATACCCACCCCCCAATCTCCTACCCACCCACTCCCCCTTTTTGGCCCTGGCGTTCCCCTGTACTGGGGCATCTAAAGTTGGCAAGTCCAATGGGCCTCTCTTTGCAGTGATGGCCGACTAGGCCATCTTTTGATGCATATGCAGCTAGAGACAAGAGCTCCGGGGTACTGGTTAGTTCATATTGTTGTTCCACCTATAGGGTTGCAGTTCCCTTTAGCTCCTTGGGTAATATCTCTAGCTCCTGCATTGGGGGCCGTGTGACCCATCCAATGATGATGATCAATGACTGTGATCATCCACTTCTGTATTTGCTAGGCCCCGGTATAGTTTCACAAGAGAGAGCTATATCTGGGTCCTTTCAGCAAAATTTTGCTAGTGTGTGAAATGGTGTCAGCGTTTGGAAGCTGATTATGGGATGGATCCCTGCGTATGGCAATCACTGGATGGTCCATCTTTTTGTCACAGCTCCAAATTTTGTCTCTGTAACTCCTTCCATGGGTGTTTTGTTCCCATTTCTAGGAAGGGGTAAAGTGTCCACACTTTGGTCTTCCTTCTTCTTGAATTTCATACGTTTAGCAAGTTGTATCTTATATCTTGGGTATCCTAAGTTTCTGGGCTAATATCCACTTATCAGTGAGTACACATTGTGCGAGTTCCTTTGTGATTGGGTTACCTCACTCAGGATGATGCCCTCCAGGTCCATCCATTTGCCCAGGAATTTCATAAATTCATTTTTTTAATAGC
Organism: Mus musculus; assembly: GCF_000001635.26. Lineage (NCBI taxonomy): Eukaryota > Metazoa > Chordata > Mammalia > Rodentia > Muridae > Mus > Mus musculus. The sequence continues at coordinate 19,683,782 of NC_000086.7, forward strand.
TGAGTAGTATTCCATTGTGTAAATGTACCACATTTTCTGTATCCATTCCTCTGTTGAGGGGCATCTGGGTTCTTTCCAGCTTCTGGCTATTATAAATATGGCTGCTATGAACATAGTGGAGCATAGGAACACATAGTATGAATTTTAACAAATGCATAGTATTGTATTGCTGGCACCACAATCACAATGACCTTTTGCAGTCAAACATTCTTCTTTCTCTAATCTTTGATAGTTAGTTGCTTTCCAAACCTATAGGTTTCTCTCTTCCAGAATGTCATAGAAAGGAGATTGCACCATGTGAAAACTTTGAATCTAGCTTCCTCCACATAGATAAATTTGATATTCACTTGTTCTTACAAGTATCTTTGTCTGTCTCTGTCTCTGCCTCTCTGCTCTCTCCCTCTCTGCTCTCCCCTCTCTCCCTCTTCCCCCTCCCTCTCCCCCTCTCCCTCTCCTCCTCCCTCTCCCTTTCCCCCTCCCTCTCCCTCTCTCCGTCCCTTTCTTTTCTCTCTTCTTCTCTTCTCTTCTCTTCTCTTCTCTTCTCTTCTCTTCTCTTCTCTTCTCTTCTCTTCTCTTCTCTTCTCTTCTCTTCTCTTCTCTTCTCTTCTCTTCTCTCTCTCTCTCTCTCTCTCTCTCTTATTTGAAACAGGGTTTCTCTGTGTAACAGCTCTGGCTGTCCTGGAACTTGCTTTGTAGACTAGGCTGGCCCGGAATTCACAGAACCTGGTTGCCACTGCTGGGATTAAAGTCAGGGTGTACCACATACCCAGTTTACATGTATCCCTTAACACATTTTAATTGCTGAGTAGCATTTCAATTTATAGACATATGATAGTCATTCTGTTTACCTAGTAAAGGGAGAATGGACTGCTTCTAGTTCAGTGCTATGTGAAAAAAGATTTTTCTAATCATTCATATACACACTTTGTATGGGAACATAAGTTTTTGTTTAATTGTAGTAAGTGTGTTTTGAGGATCTTGGTCAAAACATTTGCATGTTCTGATGCATTGAAACATTTTCTGTGTTTTCTTCTAGTTGTTTTATATCTTACATTTAAACTCTCACTCCATGTTTAGTTTATTATTATAAAGGAGGCAGATAGGAGTCTGTTTGCTTTCTTCTGAGTGTAGATTAATACTTTCCTCAGCACTGTTTACTGAAAATATTTTCTTTTCCTGTAAGCATTTTGTCAGTATCTTAGTTGAAGATCAGTTTACTGTAGATTTGTTTCTGGATTTGTACTTTTGTTCCACTGGTCTCTGTGTCTTCTTTTATGCCAATATTCATCTGCTTTGATTACTACATATTTGCAATACATTTAAAAGTCAGATAATGTAAATGACTCCTGCTTTTTTTCTTCCTCAAGATACCTTTGGCTTTTCTGGGCATTTTGCTTTGTTTTGATTTGATTTGTTTTGTTTTGTGGTTCCATACAAAATTGTTTGAGGTTTTTTGTTTGTTTTCTTTGAAGCTGTATGAAGAATGCTACTGGTATTTCCATAAGGGTTGCACTGAATCTGCAGTGTGAACAATTATAAAGATAGAAAACTTCACTTTGGATCTGTAGTATTTGTATAATATGGACGTTTTGAGAATACTGATTCTTCCCTTCTACATGTGCATCCTCTTCAGTAGATTTCATCAGTGCTTTATGCATTCCATGCAGGGACCTAGATTTTTCCTCTTCTTTAGTTAAATTTATTCCAAAGTTATTTATTTATTTATTTATTTATTTATTCCTAGGCATTTTATTACTGGTTGTAATTCTTGTATATAGAATTGCTTTCTTGATTTTGTTTTCAGATAATTCTCTGCTAGCATATAAAGGTGCTCTTGATTTTTACATGTTGATTTTAGCATCCAACAACTCTGTTGATTTCACATGTCAGTCCTAAGAGTTTTGCACACAGCCACTTTATTTAAGAAGAAAAATGAAATATTTGGTTGGAGCCTTTGCCTTTTGGCCTCAACAATGGGCAGATATTTTCCCTCATCTGTTGGTAAGGGGAAGGTCATTTTATAAATTCCTTTATGTTGCAATTTTTGTTAACAATAATTACATTATTATTACTTTGTTCATTCAACTTATAATTTTCTTCTATATTTCTCTTATTTATGTAGGGAGTGTCAATGTTTTCTGGTATTTATTCATTTATCTAGAAGGGTGGATGAGTGAGGGTCAACTTTATCTTTACTTTTTTATTTATGTGCCTCTGTGTGGGTATATGCATGTGAGGGCAGTATCCACAATTGGCAGGAAAGAGTATCATATTTCTTGGAGCTAGAGTTACAGTTGGTTGTGGGTTGTGTGGCTGTGGGTGCTGTAAATTGAACTTGGGTACACTGAAAGAACTGGAAGTGATCTGAATCACTGAGCTAGCTCCCCAGCCCAACTTTATCTATTTTATTATCTTGTTTGAAGTTTCCTGCCATCTTATTTATCTTTAAATTTTCACTGACTTTTTCTGAGCAATTTATGAAGTATTGATGGAGATATTTCTCTATTTTATAGTAATGAGATGTATTGAAAACCATCTTAGTAAATGAATAAGAGAGGATTATAAGAAGTTTCAAAGAAACTATAAGTCATACTTTTTATAATAACTGGATCACCTCATCTATAAATAAATTCAACTTCAAGCAATAACTTGTTGCTGTCTCATTATCATCAATGTTGCAAGTGTTTCTAGTCTTGTCATGCATGAGTCACCACTATTGAAAAGGGCATCTCATAGGGATATTGTGAAGAAGGGAGCTCTTCACACTCATATACTCATGAGGGGAGTCAAGAGTTGCGCTTAAAAAGACAAAATAAAAGATAAGTAACAAATGTATAAAAACTTGTAAAATTCATAAAAGAGGCAAATGGAAAAACAAAGATTTTGAGCAAAAATATAGAGATACATATAATTATTTTTACTTAATAAAAAACATAGAGGCCATTACCAATTGAGCATGTCTAGAAATGATGCAGATCCTCTAGTTTTCTAAGTGGGATTGTCTTCTTTTCTGACAGAGCTCTAAGTAACCATTTTCATAATGTGTTTCATCACAGAGGTGCTATGAAAACTGGTAACTGGTAGTGCCAGGAGAAAAAAAGAACAATAATTCCCTTATCAGCACATAATGGTAAATGTTTAGCATGTTTCTTCTTCTTCTTCTTCTTCTTCTTCTTCTTCTTCTTCTTCTTCTTCTTCTTCTTCTTCTTCTTCTTCTTCTTCCTCTTCTTCTTCCTCCTCCTCCTCTTCTTCCTCTTCCTCTTCCTCCTTCTCTTCCTCTTTCTCTCCCTCATCCTCTTTCTTTCCCCCTCTCTCTCCCTCTCTATGTGTGTGTGGGGGGGTATGTGTGTGTGCATGTGTCATTAAATCCCTAAAAATCTTTGTCACATCTCCTGATACTGTGTGCAATTTACTTCCTATCTTTAGCAAACTAAAATAATGAAAAGGTAAGTAACTTGTTCCAGACATTTACAAATAGTTGAACTAGTATTTGAATGTAGAAGTTCTTGATTCGTGCTCTTGATAGTTTGTCTTCTCTCATGTAAGAAGAATATGATATATCTGGTGTTCCCACCAACTTTCAAGCAAGAGCATGTCTTTTAAGAAAATGTGCATAAGGTTGCAATGGAGCACTTGCTTAACATACACAAGGATCTGGACTTCATCCCTAACACTGAAAAGAACAAAAATTGAAGTGGGGAATGGAGACTCATAATAAATATCCCTTCTGATAGACTGAATTTTACAAATGTGTATGAATGTTTATTCTGTATGTGCACTGTGGTTAATTAGCTTAGGACACAGGTACAATGTAGGAGAGCTTAACCTTCCATATTTTGCCCATGAGGAATGAGAAAAATGTCTGGCATTCACTAATTATACCAATGTGCCTGACTTCTCCTATCATCAGAAGGGAGCAGAGTCCAGTTTCACCCACAGCATCTTCCTCCTGCTTGTTCCTCTTGTATTCATTTCCTCCACAGGCTTTCCTGATCCCAATCCAAGTTTCTGTTTTCAAAGTGATTATCAAGAAAAGAACTTGCTGGTAGAATTTTAATGTGGTTTATGTTGGACATAATTTTCAGAAAGAATTTCACAGGTACTACGTTTCATTCCTTTTAAATGATACACTGTAAACATGTCCAGAACTGTTCCAAATTGTTCTAGGAGTAAGCATACTATGATTCATTAGGTCATAATCTCTATGTATTCAAGTAAAAAACGATTCATGCCTTCTCAGTTCTGATGTCTGAGTACACAGGAAAATGATACTCTTTCAAAGTCCTCAATAGTTTACATTTAAGTATACTAGAAAGCAAAAATTACACCAGCTTTCTTCAGTTAACTATAGTTCTTTATCTGTGAAATTTTAGTGACATGGAGGACATGATACAAATTATCTAGAGAATAATTTTAATGTACTGTGCAACAGGATCTGCTTTAAGAATTGGAGAAACAAACATAAAAGGCTGGATGCAGTAATGCATAATTATAATCCCAGAACTTGGAAAGTGGAAGCAGGATGATCTGGAATTCAAGTCCATTGTTAGGATAGATAGCAAGTTTGAGACCAACATGAACTATTGTAAAACTCCATTAAGAAAACAAAAAGAATCTGTGTTGCAATAGCAAGTAAACTATCTGCTTTTGTGGTGTTTGCATTCCTGTTATATAGTCTCAGATGACCTCACACTTGCAATCTTCCTGCCTCAGCCTTCTGTATGCTCCCACCATGTTCACCACCCTTCTCCTTTTCTAAGATTTATCTAAGATTCTAGATATGGAAAGATGACTGAGGCAATGTGAAGAAAAGATAATGAAGATGTAGGAAGGATACTACTGTGTATCTGTAGACTAGGGGATTGTAATTTAAATCAATGCTAAATACAGCAATGCTGTAGTTTTAAAAAAGCTTAATCTTTAGGTGGCCTGTGAATTCTGCATATCACTGTCATAGTTACCCAGCATCTGCGTTATCCACCCTGCTCTTTTTAGGAAACTCATTTGCAGCATGGCATGGTCGTATGATATGTGTACACACAAACCATGGCTATTACTGGGTGATTTTTAATTTTCTCATGGATTGATTTTTATTCACTTCTCAATATTTTACAAATAACCTTTTATAAAAATAAATTCAACTCGATTTAAAAGAATTGAATTGAAGTTCACCCTAAGAGGAAAAAGACAACTCAAGATTCCTACTTCAGGCAACAAAATTCCAAGGAATAAAGGTTGATGGGAATGTAGCTCTTTTGTACAACCCAACAATACAAGATGGGAGGTGAGAGGGAGCCAACAGGGGCACATACTACTAAGCTAGTGTCTAACTGAAGCTGGATGTCTTTACTGCTTATCTCAGCATAGAACCCTCCAAGTTAAAAAACTATCATATCTCAAAACAAAGCAACAAATGCCACAGCAGTCAACAGGTCCAGAGGCCAGAAGGTACAAAGAGTAGCCTGTGTTTGAGACTATCAAAATACAGCTTGATCCTCTTACTTTTGGCTCAATATTATTCTATGGTGTCTATTGTATCTAGTAAAAAATCTGAACTTTTTCATAACTTATAAAGTCCTGTACAGTCTGCCCTCTAGTGTGTCTATGGTTTTAGCTTTTTCATTATCATTCTTGCCTACTTTTCTGTCTATGAATGTTTGTCTCCTCTTTAACTTGATGCCTATTGTGTTTTACTAAAGCAGTCTCTGAGGTAAAGTTTAGATGCAAGGTATTTGTTAAGAGATCAGCACTTGTTGAGGGTGGGTATGAGATAAGGGGCTCAAGCAGAAGTAGGTGAAGCCTAAGCTGAACAAAGGCCACTGGAAACTTTGGGACACTATCAAGATCAAATGGCCCTTCAGAAATTTTCTGAATTGAAACAAGGAGCCCAGATTTTTATACCTTCTCTGTCAGTCCTTGGAGTGGGTCCCATCCTGAGCAAGGATATGGCCATTCTCAAGGTGTTTACTGCATATAGTGTAAGACCCTGTCTCAAAAAAAAAAAAATAGAACAATTGAAAGATAAATTCTCAGTCTTCAGTATTATAGTACACTAATAGAAATGGACTAAAACAATGAGAGAGTAAATACAGTCTTTGTCAGGGTATCTTGTCCAGAAATGAAGGTGGTCTTCTTCCTTCCTTCCTTCCTTCCTTCCTTCCTTCCTTCCTTCCTTCCTTCCTTCTTTCTTTCCTTCCTTCCATTCTTCCTTCCTTTCCATCCCTCTCTCCCTTTCTCCCTCCTTACCTCCCCTCCTCTCTCCCTTCAAAGGTAATTTTCTTACCACATCCCTAAAGTGCATGATACTCACCACTATGAACCTACTATCCAACAATATAAAGAAAAATAAGCCATATTTATTAATCTCTGACATTAGGATAGCCAGCCATTTGAATATGCATCTGTCAAAGAGAAAAGTGAGAGCCAGGAGATTTCAAAACTCACGTCTTCAGATTAACAAACAGCAGAGCTCTCTAGTCAGTGCCGATGGCCTTTGACTTTCCAGCATCAGCAAAAACCCGCCACACTATTGAGAGTATACAAGTCTCTATTTTTGCCCATGATCTCTGGTAGTTTAAGGTGCTCCTGACATTCAGGATGCCCTGAGATTATGATTGATTTCTTTTTTTTTTAAAATTAACTCCCTTCCATGTGAAGATACTGCTCTCTGTGTAGGTGTAGCTGCCAGAAATTGAATATTTTTATTGTTTCATGCTCTCCCTTACATCTGGCTCCCTAGCACTGCTTGACATCATTCCTTTATGTGTCCTCATTTTCAAATTTCTTTGCTCATTCCCAGTCCCTGACCTTGCTACACTAGGACAGGCACTGTCCTATCTTAACTTTTCAAGTGTTCTTCTTTTAGGTGTGACACCTTGTCCAGTTAGACAAAGCAGACCATTAGCGGACTCTCAGACATTTAACCATGATAAACATGATAAAACATCCTTATGCACATAAATATTCAATAACCATTCATTACTTTATTTGTTCTCAATGTTACCAAATGTTTCTTGCACATAGTCACTAGAGACAGAATAAGCCACTAACAGGTGAAGTTTCCAGCACTAGGAACACAAAGTTCTGATTTCAGGTAGACACAGAGGCAATCCCAGAGGGACCTAAGAGGCAGGAAAGTGGAGTAAGTGGTTCAACATAAAACATGCAATCCTTTGCTTCCACAGATATGATGCTCTTCACTGCAATGTATGAGCCAATGTTCTTTATCTATCTTCTATAGGGTTGAAGTGACAAATTACCACAAACCGGGTGGCTCAGGATAACAATGTATTGTCTCACTGCAGGTTAGAAGCCCAAAGTCAACATATCAAAAAGGTTGGTTGATTTTGAGGGCTGTGATGGGAAGCATCTGGTCCATGCATCTCTCCACTTTTGAATAGGTTGCCAGACATCTTTGGTACTCCCTGGCTTGTGATCTATCTTCACATGTTGTTTTTCACTCCTTTTGTCATATCGTTTTTCACCTTTGCATGCATATACATCTCTACATGCTCCCTTTTTATATGTAGACAACACATATTGAGTTATAATCCACCTGAATGATCTCCTTTGAACTTCATTTTCTCTGTAGAGTCCTTATTCCAAATAAAATTATATTTGGATGCACTGAAGAATAGAATTTCAGTACACCTATTTTGGTGCTCACAATTAATGCTATACATATCCATCAAGAATTGTCGTTTTGCTCCTGATCTTGGGGAGTAATACATAGAAATGACTGCCAGCATTTCTAGTGGTTGTCACTGTACATCCCAGATCAGTCTTGCAACTGCTACCTTCCCATTTCTGCCTCCTGAGAACTGGGATTAAAGGCATGTGTCATAATGTTCAGCTCATGCTTGAGTAATTTTTTAAAACAAATTTAGTTTTCATAGTTCTTAAGACTGGGGAGTCCAAGAGTATTGTGCCATCATCTGACAAGGCTCTTATGCTGTGTCATAACAGGGCCAGAGGGCATGAAAAGTATGGGAGAGATGGAGCAAGTTAATCTGAAAGAGGTGGGGGAAGGTAACGAATGGAGGAGGAGGATTGGTAAAAACAAATTCACAGAAAACAAAGAATAGTTGTTCTTATCAAGTAAAACAGAAACTTTCACATGGTATGCCAAGGTTAAATGATAGTCATTCAACATCATCCATGCCTGTGGAAATGTTGTGTCCCTTTGCAGACATGTTTACATTAAGAATCTTGAGAGGGAAACATTTATCCCGAATTATCTAAGTGGTTCCAGAGTAATCACAGGAGACCTTATGCAAAGGGGGCAGGAGGTGACTGTTAGAGAAAGAGATATGACAGAGAAGTAGAGGACAGTGAAGAGAACCTTGTTTACATTTACTTGAGCACAGTCAGACTGACTTTGGACATCTGGCTTCTAGAATGAAAAGGTGTTTCCATTCACTGTGTTGTTTAAAGCCACAAACTTTGAGGAAACTTAGTGTAGCTGCCACAAGTAGAGGTAATTCAAACTGCACATATAAAAACATTATTTGTAGGCAGTAATCCAGCACAAACAACTCTAAGAGATTTTCTAAATCATAAATAGTGCTAAGTGAACATGGGCAAGGTTATATAAGAGAGACAAATCTTTTAAAAATTCAGATATCTGGGTACAGTGAAATGGCTCAGTGGGTAAAAGAGCTTTTGTCTAAGCTTGATGATCTTAGTTGCATTCCTGGAATACACCACATGTTTACCATGACATACATTTTGAAATTTAAAATAACTGTAATTATGTGCCTATACCCCAATAAAAATTAATGAAAACTGAAACTACTCTAGGACTTACTGAATACTATAAAGAAGAAACATTTTAGGAGAAAATAAAGAAGACCTGCCTAAACAGAGATATTCTGTATTCTAACTTTGAATCTACACAACGGAAGAACAAAACTGGAGTGGGGGGATTAAAAGTTTGCACAGATTATTCCCTATTTACAATAATTGGATGCTGAAGCACACAGAAAGAAGCTCAGCATCACCAGGCATTGCAGGAATGCAAGTTGAAACTATACTAGTATGACACTCTATGCCTGTTACATGAGTAAAATTGAAAAAGGTCTATTCTATCAAATGCTAACAAGAATGGAGGCCTTCAGGACCTATTGCTGATACTGATGTCAAATCTTATATCATTTTGGAAAAGATTTTAGGATGCTCTTCAAACATTAACTGTGTATTTTCCAGGTATTCTACTCCAATATTTTTTTATTTTTTAGTTATATTTTTAAGATGTTCCTTTATTATTATTAGATATTTTCTTCATTTACAATTCAAATGCTATCCAGAAAGTCCCCTATACCTTCCCCTAACCCTACTCTCCAAACCACCCAACCCCTCTTCCTGGCCCTGGCATTCCCCTGTACTGGGGCATATAATCGTCGCAAAACCAAGGGTCTCTCCTTCCAGTGATGGCTGACTAGGCCATCCTCTGCTACACATGCAACTAGAGAGTGACTGTATATCAAATGACTTCATTTGTGATTGGGTTACCTCACTCAGGATGATATATTCCAGATACATCCATTTGCCCAAGAATTCCATAAATTCATCGTTTTTAATAGCTGAGTAGTACTCCATTGTGTAAATGTACCACATTTTCTGTATCCATTCCTCTGTTGAGGGGCATCTGGGTTCTTTCTAGCTTCTGGCTATTATAAATAAGGCTTCTATGAACACAGTGGAGCATGTGTCCTTATTACCAGTTGGAATATCTTCTGGGTATATGCACAGGAGAGGTATTTCTGGATAATCCAGTAGTACTATGTCCAATTTTTGAGGAACCACCACACTGATTTCCAGACTTGCAATCCCACCAGCAGTGGAGGAGTGTTCCTCTTTCTCCACATATTCACCAGCATCTTCTGTCACCTGAGTTTTTTATCTTAGCCATTCTGACTGGTGTGAAGTAGAATCTCAGGGTTGTTTTGATTTGCATTTCCCTGATGATTAAGGATGTTGAACATTTTTTCAGGTGCTTCTTAGCTATTCGGTATTCCTCAGTTAAGAATTCTTTGTTTAGATGTTTACCCCATTTTTAATGGGGTTATTTGATTTTCTGGAGTCCAGCTTCTTGAGTTTGTTATATATATTGGATATTAGTCCCTGTAGTGGCTATTCCTGGTTGTCAACAGCATGAAAGGCTGGGGCAGAGTTCTTCAGAAGGCAGTATATGCTTTGAATCAGCATTTGATATATGGTACAGTTTCCCCCATAACCAGGATCCATGGGTCCAGGAATCAAGGGGTGGAAAAGAAAATAGTTCCACTCACTATCACTCCTAGTGACCCTCTAGGAAATTTTTTGCTTCCTGTCCCCATAACTCTAGGTTCTGCTGGCCTAGAAGTTTTGGCTCCAGAGAGGGGGGTGCTCCTACCAGGAGCTACAAAAAACATTCCATTGAACTGGAAGGTCAGACTTCCCCCAGGTCATTTTGGGCTTCTAATGCCCTTAAACCAACAGGCTAAAAAAGGAATAACAGTGTTAGGAGGGGTGATAGATCCAGATCACCATGGGGAAATTGAATTACCTCTTCACAATGGAGGAAAGCAAGATTATTTCTGGAATGTAGGAGATTCCTTAGGGCATCTCTTAGTACTACCATATCCTGTGATTAAAGTCAATGGGAAACTATAACAGCCTAATCCAAGCAGGATGACAAAGGACACAGACCCATCAGGAATGAAGGTATGGGTCAATCCTCCAGGAAAAGAGTCAAAACCTGCTGAGGTGCTTGCCAAAGGTGAAGGAAATACAGAAGGGGTAGTAGAGGAAGGTAGTTATAAATACCAATTAAGGCCACATAATCAGTTGCAGAAACGTGGATTATAAAGTAATATGAATGCTCCTGTCTTATTTTGCTAACGAACACATTTGTCTTTCTTCCAATTTCTTTAACATCAATTTGTATTTAAGTTGAGACACTAAAAGGATGTTCCCAAGGGACATTGCCCCATTGTAAATTTACAAATGTGTTTGCGATTGTACAAGGGATAGTTATATCATGTTAGGCGTATTCACAACCTTGTTATTGCTTCATGTGAACATGAGATATTATTTGTGTCAAGTTGACAAGGGGTGGATTGTAGTGGCTATTCCTGGTTGTCAACTTGACTATATTTGGAATGAACTACAATCCAGAATTGGAAGGCTCACCAGTGACCCTAATCTGGAGGCTGGGAGATAGAAGTTTCTGATCTAGATCTTGGTATAGAGATCTTGAGGCATAGTGGCTATGGATTTCAGAAGATTAAGACAGGGAGATCTCTGAGTCAAGATCATCCAGGATTAAAGGTATGGTGGGACACACCTTTAATCTGGGCTACACCTTCTGCTGGAGACCATATAAGGACATTGGAAGAAGGGAGTCTCTCTCTCTCCTTCCCTTGCTTGTCGTGTTGGAATGAGCAAGCCAGTAGAAGCAAGCCAGTAAAGAACATCCCTCCATGGCTTCTGCATCAGCTCCTGCTTCCTGACCTGCTTGAGTTCCAATCCGGACATACTTTGGTGATCAACAGCAGTATGTAAAGTGTAAACTGAATAAACCCTTTCTTCCCAACTGCTTCTTGATTATGATGTTTGTACAGGAATAGAAACCCTGACTAAGACCTCATTTGCACTTAAATTATATAATTAGAAAAAATAACATGGAGATGCTATTTCATACCTATCAGACTCACAAGACTTCAAAAGCATGGCAATGCACTCCATTTCCCACAGGATTGCATAGGAATGCAGGTACTGTTATGTATGCCTGGAGTGATTGCAAAATAGTATAATCTTTCTGGAGAGTTTTACATTATTCAACTACTTATATAATTACTATTTCATACACTTAGTCTAGTGCCTGGAATATACTTTGAAGTTATACCTCCCACAATAAAAATATATACACACTGGAGGTTTGGATGCAGTAATGTTTATGATGGAATGCTGGAAACAATCCAAAGTATATACAAAGGAGAGGATTTGAATAAGCTCTTATGTATCTACACAATGGAGTGCTATTTAGAATGAAGCATAAGAACTGATATCTCCATGAGCAAATTTACAACAAAAAAAAATCAAAGTGCAAAAGAATGTCCATAATACATCATACTTCTTGCAAGAAGAAGAAAAATACGAGAAAATGCACATATATCTGCTTGTTCATGCTAAATATGTAGGAAACTGATAAGCTAGAAACTGAAGGCTTTATCTTCTACAAAGAATGGTTAACAAAAGGAGAGCTCAGGAGGAGGCTCCATGAAGAGAAACCTATGCTTCTACAACCTTTTTAGCCTGACTTTACCTCTTAAAAACATTCTGCATGGGAAATTTTCCATGGGTCCCACCCCTAGACAAAGAACTACAGGCAATCAATGATTGCTGGGAGAAAGAGAATTAGCCTTTTCAGGGTTGAACACTCTTATTTCTTGTCCAATGAAGAATGGTCAGTCTTGTACCATATACACACCAACATCAAAAATAGAGTCAGCAGATTGTATTTATATATAATGACATACAATTTTGTGTGTCTATGTGTGTTCACATATGTACTGGTTAGTTTTGTGTCAACTTGACACAGCTGGAGTTATCGCAGAGAAAGGAGCTTCAGTTGAGGAAATGCCTCCATGAGATCCAACTGTAAGGCATTTTCTCAATTAGTGATCAAGGGGGAAAGGCCCCTTGTGGGTGGGACCATCTCTGGGCTGGTAATCTTGGGTTCTATAAGAGAGCAGGCTGAGCAAGCCAGGAGAAGCAAGCCAGTAAAGAACATCCCTCCATGGCCTCTGTATCAGCTCCTGCTTCCTGACCTGTTTGAGTTCCAGTCCTGACTTCCTTTGGTGATAAACAGCAGCATGGAAGTGTAAGCCGAATAAACCCTTTCCTCCCCAACTTGCATCTTGGTCATGATGTTTGTGCAGGAATAGAAACCCTGACTAAGACAACATATATATGTAAGAGTAGTAAAGAAAAAGAAGTTAGCAGTTTGAGAGTGGAAAACATGGGAAGTGTTCATGGGAGGGTAGCTAGAAGGGTGTGGAGGGAGAAAACAGAAGGGAAAAGTGATATAATTCTATTTTAATCTTTAAAGAAAAAAGAAACATGCATCACATATACTCCTCCAATAAACAAATGCATAAATACAGAAATCTGGGTGAAACACAAACCAAAATGGGATATGGTCATAAATACCAAACTGTATTGCAAATGAATATTATAACCATACTGAATAATACAGGGAAGAAAAGTCTGAATCTAAGTGTTTTTGGAAGCATATGTTTTGTCTAGATATCATAAAAACTAAAGACATAAAATACTTCACACAAATGTCACTTTACTTTGTCAATCTCATTCTTATAGGCATATGAATTAGTAATTCTGAAATTATTTTGTGTGAAAGGTAGAATTGCATAAACCCAGGAACAATATATTTTTAAGGTCTTAATGTTTTGTTTTGCTTTGCTTTGCATTGTATTGCATTGCATTGATTTCATTTTATTTGACTTGCTTGCACAGAGCCTAATATGGCCTTTTTCATTCGGTCTTGAAATAGCCATTGAAGGTCACATAGTCCAACTTAATGAAGCCTATGTCCTTCACACACTATCTGAAACACTGACTGCACCTATTCAGCCCATATTGCTGGATTAGTCAGAACAGAAAGAGCATGAACCCTGACAGAACTTCTATAGATGACTCTAGTAGAGGTTCTGTTGACCCCATCTCACCTTCAGACAGCCAACACGGGAAACAGAGAACAATATACTTCATATGGTGACAGCCATGTTTGTCAGCCTCAGAGTTCAAATAAGCGAAACATTGAAATAAACCTTGTGGTGTTGGGTTGGAATTAAAGGCGTCAGAAGTAAGTTACAGATTTTGATATATACATCCAGCTAAAATATAGATGCAGAACCAGGTGGCTCATGCTTTTAATCCTAAAACTTGGGAGGCAGAAGCTGACAGATATCTTAGTTCAAGGCCAGCCTGGTCTACTTTGTGAGTTCCAGTCCAACCAAGGCCACATAGAGAGACCTTGAAGGAGAAGGAAGAAGAGGAGGAGGGACAGAAGGAAGGGGAGAGAGAAGAAATGAAGGAAGAAAGGAAGGAAGGAAAGAGATAGATGGATAGACAGACAGACAGACAGACAGACAGACAGACAGACAGGTGTGTGTGTGTGTGTGTGTGTGTGTGTACTTATCTGGGTTAGTAGACACATGCATTATCTAGCTCTATCTACTGATAGTAGATACAATTAGCAAACAATTACCAGAATTATTCTCCAGTCCTTGATTTCTAAAATACAGTTATCCTTTGAAAAAGAGTGGAGCTCCTTGGAGAAGTAGTTGATTCCAGAGCATGCATAAACAAACAAGCAGATAAATTATATATCTAGACATTTTTAAGGATATGTCAAAAAGACACTGGAACCAATTAGAATCTCCCAGGATTACAATGTGAACAGTTTGAAGAATAACAATTATGGATAGTAACCTATGGGATAAAATAAATCTCCATGAATCTATTTTAATAAATAACTACACATGTAAGTAAGCAAGGGCTTATAGCTCTCATTTTCCTGCAGAGGTATTCCAAATTTAAAAGAATATGTAAATTTACAAATATATTACTCACTCAGCTTTAATTAGAGAAGACTCTCTTTTCAGTAAACAGTGGCAGTGACTGAAGACACTCAGGGCTTCCCAGGGCCCTCATCATAAGTACCATATGAGTACTCAGCCTTAAAGCATGACATTTATCCTGTGCCCTCTAATGCTTAGGGAACATTGTGAAGAAAAGAGTGGACAACATGTAAGAGCCAAAAGATAGGAAGAATGGATGTGAAATGTCATGTCCTTGGCAAGACACAGCCATTGTAACCACAAAGTCATAGCAACTGCAAGTGTCTTCAGTGTACAAGAATGGGCCCACCAGCAGGCAAAGGATAGAGTAAAAGCTCATGGGCCCTGGTCCTCACTGCTGTACTATTTGCTATTGAGATATTTATTGATGATACCACCAGGTTCCAATGAATAGGTCCAATCCAGTGGTCACAGAGATGGTTCAGGTTAAACTAGATAGGTCACAGAATAAAACCAAAAGTCATGAATATTAGATACTGGTAGCTATGGCTGGAATGAGAGGAAGATAAAAGAGGGTATGGGGAAGAGAATATATGTATGTATTTAATCAGAATATATATATATACATATACATATATATATAGTGTGTATATGTATATGGATGTGGGTGTATCTTATATATATTCATATATATGAAATTATATATAAAAGATGAATAAATTAGCAAAAGTAATTAATAAAAATGGATAGAATTGGAGAAATGAAAAATTACATCAAGACAAATGCCACAATAATAATTGTTATAGGCAAGACTTACCTGTGCTAAAATCAGTAGGTGAAATTTTGAGAAAATTCTGAGGAAAGATGGGGATTTAGCATAATTACAAAATATTTCTTTATAGTTTGTATCAATGTCAAAGGGAAAGGTTTTACCTGCAGGAGAGAAACTTGGCAACCACTACCTAAACCAAATAATGGAGCAGTCTGTGCCCCTGTGGTAATTTGCTAGTAAAGGCACAGCAAATGTCTATATTATGTTGGCACAACCTGTACAACTTCACACTAAGTGTTGGGAAAAAAATCACTCCAAATTAAAAGTACTGTTATAGAGTTATAGAACCTCTCATTAAAAGTTTTACAGGTTACTGCTGAGTTTGTTGTAGTATGCCTTTAATCTCAGCACAGAAAGGCAGAGCCAAGACAATTCTGTGAGTTCATGGCCAGCCTGGTCTATATAGTGAGTTCCAAGACAGCCAGAGTAAGACCCTATTGAAAGAAAGAAAAAGAAAGAAAGAAAGAAAGAAAGAAAGAAAGAGAGAGAGAGAGAGAGGGAGGGAGGGAGGGAGGGAGGGAGGGAGGGAGGGAGGGAGGGAGGGAGGGAGGGAGGGAGGGAGGAAGGAAGGAAGGAAGGAAGTTTAGAAAGTTCACAGTCACAAAAGGAAAAGGCAAAACTAAAGAACTGACACAGATTAGAAAGAAAAAGAAGAAAAGATATAAGTATATGTGTCAAGGGTAACATGTGACAGAGTAGGAAAGGGCACTTATGGGATTCTGGAGTAGAAAAGGCCATTTGCCTAGAAGAAATAGTTTTGATTCTTCATGAAATAGCAATGTTCCTGGTTTGAATAACTGAATTTGCTGAATTGTGTTCTCAATTTGCGATGGCAACATGAGAACACAGTGAAGTAAACACCTACTGAAACAATCTGTACTACTTTTGTACCTTTCATGTAAATCTAAAATTATTTCAAAATTTGAAAAAAAATGCTTGTTGAGGAGGAGGGTGTGTGTGTGTGTGTGTGTGTGTGTGTGTGTGTGTGTGTGTGTGTGTGTTTGTGCAGACAGAGAGAAGAGAAAAATGTCACATAAGAGAATTGTGACTAAATATACATATAAGTACCAGCCAACATTCACAATAGTGAAGGTACCATGGACTAGAAACACAAAACTAGGGTGTGGTAGTTTGAATAAGAATGGACCTCAGAGGCTTAAAGATTTGAATGCTTGGTTACCAGGGAATAGCACTATTTGGAAGGATTCAGAGATGTGTCCTTGTTGGAAGAAGTGAGTCACCGGAGGTGAGCTTTGAGGTTTTAAGAGCCTGTGCCAAGTCTCTTGGCCAGTGGAACAGAATGCAGCTCTCAACTACTTCTCGAACACCATTTCTGCCTGTGTACTACCTAGCATTCCTACCATGATGATAATGGACTAAACCTCTGAAACTGTAAGTAAGCCCCCACTTAAATGTTTTTCTTCAGAAGAGTTGCAATGGTCATGGTGTCTCTTCACAAAAATAGAACAGTGACTAAGACACAGGGACGTTCTGCTTCCTTAAGTTACAAAAGCACCCCTGGCTTTCCACAATCTAATCGACTGAAAGATTTGTCCAGTCAACTCCAACAGGCCTGCTTCGGCCCAGTGAAAGAAGAGCTAGGTAAAACCATGACAAGACAAGAACCTGGTGACAGCAAAACCACTGGTGAAATTGTACCTTTACTGGGAAGGAAATTTTCATTCTCTGAGAGGCAAAAGGGCTTTAGAATTTCTGAAAGTCTTATCTCTGGCATAAGAGGTTTGCCACTCATGTTAGGAAGCACTCGCTGATCAGCAACCAAGATTCCAGTGCCTAGTACCTGAAGTCTGTGCTTCTGTCCACTCACTGTATTGACTAAAACCTTAGCAAGTAATTTTGGATATCTGAGTAATGCTTTCATGCTTAAAAGCCACTTCAAGAAGTGGGTTATTTAGATATTTGTGTCTTCGTTTATTTTTTTTTCTTATCATCTTATTGCTACTCTAGCTAGTCCAGATGAAAAAGCCTATACACAGGCCCCAATATTATTGGGACCTGCAATTATTTTTAGCCCTTGAACCCTTTTTATCATGAGCAGTCATTTTTCATAGTGGAGTCTGATCAAACCATTTTGCTGCCAAATTACTCCATGTTAGATGAATGCACATTAGTGATTCAACTAGGTAAAGTAACAAGACAAAAAGTCATTTCAGACTATTAGAGAAATGATAACTATTTTCACTTCAGATAAGACAGAACAAATTATAATAATGGTATTTAAGAGTGAGTACAATTTTCTGGATTAAAAGAAGTGGCTCTGTGAATATGGTGAAGAAAGTAGAGATGGCAAAGAGGATTAATTTATGGTGGAACAGGCTTAATGCAGAATGATCATGCTTTTATTACAAGGCAATTGATATCCTATGTGCTAAGACACATCCTATTTTGATGTTTTATCCTAGATTGTAAAGGAAGGGCTCATCTTGGGAAGCAATTAAGAAAGGAAAGCCTAGTAAAGGAGGTAGGGTGTGTGGAAGCAAGGCACAAAGGGAGTACCTTCAGTGAGGGAGAATATACAGGCAGGCTGAGCAAATGCTTATGGGAAAAAGAGTAAACAGATTAGAAGAGGTAAATGCAGGTGAGAGGGCATGTAGGTGGGAGGGCTTATGCAGGTGGGAAGATAGGTAGAGGGCTTATGCAAAAGAAGAGGAAAAGGCCAGTAGAAGGGCTTATATGCAGATGGGAAAGAAGGCAGAGGCAGGAGGAGGGCTTATGCAAATGAAAGACAGAGGCAAGTAGGAGGCTTTATGCAGGTGGGAGAGCTTTTGTACCTAGGAAGGCATAAGCAAGTGGGAGGACCTATGTAGGTAAGGAGGCATATACAGGTGGTAGGGCATAAAGCCCTTGCAGGTAATATTACCGAACTGGCTATAGCTTATGCACAACATCCAGCTGGTTCACAGTGACACAACCCCGAGAAACTCATCCATCCTCTCTTATTCATCAAAGTCATCCCCACAGAACTTTCTTTTCTACTGCACTCAAGTGGAGCTGCTGGGGAAGCTGGGACCTCTATTGGTCTACCAGGTCTTAGCTGGGTATTAGAGCCCAGCATAAACATCATAGTTGAAGTTGCATCCGTAGCCTGGCCCCTCACCCAAAACAATCAGTAGTATTAGATGAGGCATGGATGTTAGCTGGTGCTCTCAGGAAGCAGAAACAATGATGTAAGCAACAGAGTGATATAAGCAGCCAAGGCATTTGAGAGGTATTGTGCTTGTTTCCTGGGATACAGACTCTAAGATAAAGGTCAGCATGCCCCAACAAACCAAATAACAGTTAGGAAAGTAAGGGAGAGTACAAAGATTCAGGGTTGTAAAGAGCTAAGAGGATTGATTTTAAGAAACCTTGAAATCAATCTAATTTATGTATCCTTCTGTTTTCAGAATTTTCCACATGCAAAGTGTGCTTCACCCATCAGTGATCAAAGGAATTCACAAAGGCAGAAGTCAGCAATGTAGGAGTGATTTGGCAAAACTAGAAGACAGCTGCACTGACCATGTTCCTTGTTGACTATCACCTTACTATTTCTTGCACTGGCACAAGATGAAAATATTAAGGTAATGTTTCACCACTGGAAAACACACTGTTACTTCACACCTGTGTTTCAAAGTCCGTGCAGCTAACGTTTTTGACTCTCCCAGCCAGCTTCTTCAGGCAGGAGAAGAAAGGTGTTGCGAATTATTCTTTTAGTGTACAACAGCCCTGATAACCTCCTTCTGCTGTATTATTTAATATGCTATGTAAAAGAGGGAGAAAGTGTGGAAGAAAAAGAGAGGGAGTGAAAGAAGTTTCAATTGTAGACATACTCTGTATTAAAGTTCTCATATTCTCATTCTTTTTTTTAAAAGATTTATTTATTATATGTAAGTACACTGTAGCTGTCTTCAGACACACCAGAAGAGGTCATCAGATCTCATCAGGGATGGTTGTGAGCCACCATGTGGTTGCTGGGATTTGAACTCAGGACCTTCGGAAGAGCAGTCAGTTCTCTTACCTGATGAGCCATCTCTCCAGCCCTCACATTCTCATTCTTGGAAGAAAGTTTTGACTTAGGAAGAAACTGAATCAAAGCCAATCCCCATGGGTATGGGGAATAACACCAGTGTGGGCAACAGGATTATTTCTTATGGTGCAGGAAAGTAGCGTGAAGGAATGGTGGAAAGACAGAGAATGAGACAGAAGGCAAAGGAACTTGTAGCCCTTATGAATAATATATATACAAATCCTACCAGCGTTTCCAACAGCAGAGTTCTAAAACTGTTTGCATCAATGACAATAACTTGGGAATAAGTGCTAATTTGGTCTTTCAAGATTATTATCTTGGAGCATAATATTCTTGTGGATAATCACATTCTATCGAGTGTTTGCAAGGTCATCATATAATCAGCCTGAGTAAGGTGAAATTGTACTATTCATAATTATGTTGGAACAATGGTATAAATTAGTACTCTCCTAAGAAAATTGAAGCACATGGCATCCTAGACATATGTCAAGAAAAGTCTTTCCCACTAGGCATCCTTTAAGACAATCATCAGAAATAGCCTCTCAGATAACTTCCATTGTGAAGTTCTATAGAAAGGTAAACATTTATTGAACATTCTTTTTTTTTAATCAGAATTGTTTGTTTATTTATTAAATTTTAAAGTTACTATTTCTATTTTTTATTGAAAATAGATTTCTTGATGCAATACATTTTGATTATTGATTTCCCTTGGCCAACACTTCCAAATCTTTCTTTTAATTGGATATTTTCTTTATTTACATTTCAAATGTTTTCCCTTTCCAGGTCTCTCCTTTGGAAACCACCTATCCCATCCGACCTCCCCCTGCCTCTATGAGGATGCTCACCCACCCAACCACCCACACCTGTCTTCTCGCCCTGGCATTCTCCTACACTGGGGCATCAAACACCCTCAGGCCCAAGGCCCTCTCCAACCACTAATGTCCAACAAGGCCATCCACTGCCACATATACAGCCAGAGCCGTGGGTATTGTTTGGTTGGTGGTCCAGTCCCCTGAAGGTCCTGGGAGGTGGTCTGGCCTGTTAACACTGTTGCTCCCTTCCGTGGGGCTGCAAATCTCCTTAGCT
The DNA here is from genome assembly GCF_000001635.26 of Mus musculus. Classification (NCBI taxonomy): domain Eukaryota; kingdom Metazoa; phylum Chordata; class Mammalia; order Rodentia; family Muridae; genus Mus; species Mus musculus. The sequence continues at coordinate 19,704,312 of NC_000086.7, forward strand.
CCTTCAGTCCCTTCTCCAATTCCTCCGTTGGGGATCCTCGCGCTCAGTCAAATGGTTGGTTGCAAGTATTCGCCTCTGTCTTTGTCATGCTCTTGGCAGAGCCTCTCAGGAGTCAGCCATATCAGGCTTCCATCAGCAAGCACTTCTTGGCATCCACAATAGAGTCCGGGTTTGGTGGCTGTATATGGGATGGATCCCCAGGTGAACATTCTTAACTAACATGGTGTCCTATTTAGAGAGTAGGGAGGAGTTACATTTCTTTGCTACCAACTGTGTAGGGAACAAAACTTCAAGAACCAATGCAAGAAAAGGAAACTGCTTTCAAGGGACTATTTACCGCTAGGTGTTCTAATGGTGCCATTCCAAATGGTTAGTGAGGATGGCATTCCTTTTCCCCCTGGCCTGAGGTAATTCCCAGAGCAACCTCTGCATTACCTGGCTGTAATTGTGGACACTATGAAGGACTGCCTGAGATCCTTCTTCAGAACCGAAGAACTCATTCCCTAAGCTATTGAGAATGTCAAATCATATAGCTCTCTGTTAGACATTTTAAATGATTGCCTTGGGTGAAAAAATAAATTCCCTCATGCAAGACCTAACCAGGGCAGCCATAGCATCTAAAATCTGAACAATTCAAGTACAAAGGCTTGGCTCCTTGTCAACCCAATACCAGATTCCCCCTATAGATTAATAAAAGACTCTGTTGGAAGCAGAAGTTTAAGATTTCCCTCTTCAGGTGTTGCTGCCTCCTCCTTCCCATGGGTATTGATCCTAAAACAAAGTCCAATAAACAAGACAGCAGATTACTGAGGGCTTGCTGATTGTCTCTTCTAAGACAAACACTGTCCTATTCCAGACAGGTACCTGGTGGCCTGCAAAAAGCCATGAACAGAAGAGGTGTATAGTATATTCTTGGTGTGCTAGGGTAGAAAGATGGGTTCATTTACACAATGGCCCAGGGAATTACTTCAGCTTTCTAGAGCTACAAATGACCAACTCAAGGGGAAGAAACTGCAGGAATAAGAAGGGTCATGGAGGAGCTATAGAGATGGATCAGTGGTTAAGTGCATCAACTTCTCTTCCAGAGGTCTTGAGTTCAATTCCCAATAACTACATGGTGGCTCTGAAGATAGATAGATAGATAGATAGATAGATAGATAGATAGATAGATAGATCATGGAAATGACAGAAATGACAGAAATACAGAAGGTTCATAAGGAGGCAATTAAAGACAAAAAAAATCAGGACAATTCCCTAAGACTCCTTGCTCTTCTCTGGCCTTAATGACTTTGCTCTTCTCTGGCATCAGTAACTTTTCACAGCTCTCACCTCTGTTCAAAATATAGGCCATGTTACTACCTATATGTTTTTGGACAGCAAGCTTTTTCTATAGCAGTTGGGATTGACATTGGTAACACACCAGCACTAAGTACTAATAGCAAGCTTATTAGACAATATTCTCATCTTAACATTTTCACAGACAAAGGCGTTGCCAGCCACCTGATGGCTTCACAGGGTATTTGCCCTGAAGCCAGTACTAACTATACTAGGCTGAAAACCTGCTCAAAATCTATCATAGGGAAACTAAAAGAACCCTCAGATACTGCCAGACTTCTTTTCCCAGAAAACTATGATTTACTAAAAGGACTTTTGAAAGTGATTGAAGAATCAACTAACAAAATATTTTAAATGATAACATAAATGGATGGTACTTTTTAACAATAAAATCAACTCCTTCTTGAAGAAAAAAAAAAGATATTTAGAAGAAAAGCCTTTAGGTTATATCTAACTCCCAAGTGTCTGGTCTTTTAAATAACAATGACCTAGAGGAGAAAGGCTCTCCCTCACTATACCTTACTCATCTTTGTTAATTATTACATCAGGCTGAATAAACTCAAATACTCAATATACTCAGCAGTATTATTAGTAGAGGCAACCCTTATTTTAAAAGCTTTGACTTTTCTCTCAAGTATGCCTGATTGCAAGAGGAAGAAAGCATTCTTCAATGTGTTCCTTATAAAATCCACAATAAATGTTAATTACATTTCATCCCATGCATGTAGGTATGAAAAATATAAAGTATAAGGCTGGAATCAAATAATAGGTGTGCACTTTCTTTTAAATTTTATTTATTTACTTATCTTTTATATGTATGAGTGTATTACCTGTATGCATTTTATGTATGCCACATATGTATCCAGTGCCTATAGAGGCCAGAAAAAGGTTATCAGATTCACCAGAACTAGAGTAACAGGAAGTTACTGTTACTACCTGATGAGGGTGCTGGAACCTAAGCCAGGTCATCTACAAGAGCAGTAAGTGTCCTAAACCATCTCTCCAGCCCCAGGTAGGTACGTTCTTACTGACAACATTCAGTAATGCTATGTGAGCTCACTGCAGTTTGGCTTCCAGTAAAACTATTTAGGATTGAGTATTACGAAGTTAGTCAAAGAACGTATAAATAGCAACCATCACCAAATTTTTATGGATGCCTTAATTATTCAGGATTCACACTGTTTATTTCTAAAAGTACAGGTGTGTTTCAGAAGTGGAATTGAAGGACCATCCAAAGACTGCCCCACCCCAGGATCCATCCCATAAACAACCACCAAACCCAGACACAATTGCATATGCCAGTAAGATTTTGTTGACAGGACCCTGATATAGCTGTCTCTTGTGAGGCTATGGCAGTGCCTGGAAATACAGAAGTGGATGCTCACAGTCATCTATTGGGTGGAACACAGGACCCAAGTGAAGGAGCTAGAGAACGTACCCAAGGAGCAAAAGGGGTCTGCAATCCTATAGGAGGAACAACAATATGAACTAACCAGTACCCCCCAGAGCTTGTGTCTCTAGTTGCATATGTAGCAGAGGATGGCCTAGTAGGCCATCAATGGGAGGAGAAGCCCTTGGTCTTGCAAAGATCATATGCCCCAGTACAGGGGAATGCCAGGGCCAGGAAGAGGGAGTGGGTGGGTTGGGGAGCAGGGAGAGGGGAGGGTATAGGGAACTTTCAGGATAGCATTTGAAATGTAAATGAAGAAAATATCTAATAATTTTTTTAATTACCATCTTTAAAGGAAAACTGTTGGCCAGGGACAGGTTCATGGTTCACATTTAATAAGCCATTATTTAAGCTCTAACATTCACAGTTACTCCTAGAATAGTTGTTTCAACAGTATTCTAAGTTCACCCTATGCATTCCTATAACTGGGTGATGGGAAGAGATGATGTAAAATGTCAATAATAAAAGAGATAAAGTGCACTTTCAGAAACTGTTTCCCCATTCTTTATCGTGTGCTCAGAATGGAAAGGGGCTGGGCGTGTGGCGCACGCCTTTAATCCCAGCACTTGGGAGGCAGAGGTAGGCGGATTTCTGAGTTCGAGGCTAGCCTGGTCTACAGAGTGAGTTCCAGGACAGCCAGGACTACACACAGAAACCCTGTCTCAAAAGAAAAAAAAGGAAGAAAGAAAGAAAGAAAGAAAGAAGAAAGAAAGAAATGAAAAGGAAGAAAGACTAGGTATATGTCAAAGTAAACTATACAAGTTTATCCACCAGAAGGCACAAGTTTTATATAGAGCATGGAACCACTTTTATTTTATGCCCAAAATAAGAGTATACAAATTGAAGCATTGTGAAGGGTGAAAATATCAAAGTTAATACTTATCTGCAACCTGGGCTGGGGATAAATGAAATAAAGGGATAAGCTTCAGGTATACGGGTCACAGTATAGATCTACCCTTTGGGTCTGTTCACCCCTTAGTAGTCACTTATTCTCTACATTTTTGGCCAGTTGTAGATTTTTGTAATAGTCCCCATCTGCTGCACAAAGAAGCTTCTTTATTGAGGGGAGGGGTGAGAACTATACTTATCTGTGGGTATAAAAATAAGGATTTAAAAACATAGTTAGAAATTATACTGAATTAGGAAAATGGCAGCAATAGGTGCTCCTCTAAGATCTATGACCTCAAAAGCAATAGGCAGTAGGCTAGATTTACAATACCAGGCATTAATTCCCTCCTAGTAAGCAGGCCTTAGTTAGATAGCTGTTGGTTAGCTTCAAACTATTAGTGTCGCTATTGCAGTTAGAGATCAAGGAACATCTTGAAAGAGAAGGTAGAAAGATTGTGAAAGTCAGAGAACTAACTCACCTGCTGCTAGATAGTATGTTCTAGACATGACTGGGGTACTGCACCTATGGACTCTCAATGGTATGGTTACCTAAACAAGACCTGCTTCATGACAACACTAACCCACACTAGATAAGGGAAAGTTTAAAAGTGCCCATCCCTAAATAAAGAATAAAAAGCAATTGATGGCTTCTGGAGATGAAAACTCAGTCTTCTTCAGGGAATCTCCCATGAAAAATTATCCAACCCCAAATGGTAAGCACTAAAGACATGTACATAAGGGCAGCACTATAGACTCACAAGATTGTGTGAGTAGGTGTGTGAGTGTGTGTGTGTCTATGTCTCTGTCTGTGTGTAACAATGAAAATAAAGAAGAGGTAAGAAATTGAAAAAGAGAGTATGGGGAGAACACAGGAGTAATTGGGGGGAGTAAAAAGGTATTATATTTATGTAAATTTCATACGTGAAATTCTCAAAAAAAAATAAAAATTAAATAAAAAAGAACAAAGAAACACAGGAGGACCCCTAGCACACCCAGGACCTCATGATCACCTAAGAGAACATGGACAATAGAAGCAACAGAGCTTCTTGGTCAGGGTCCCCACAGGCCTTCATCCTCAGCCAGGAGGCAGGGTCGGCCTACAGGGAGGGCTCTGACCCCAGGACTCAGGAGGTGGTTCAGAGCTCCAGACTGCTGGACCCTTGTCCTGCAAGAGGAGAGCTTGCCTGCAGAGAGTGCTTTGACCCCTGGAACTGAGGTGAGAGTTGGATTCCCAGGAGTGCTGACAGAGGCTAACAGAATCACAGGAGGATCAAGCTCCAGCCAGAGACAGTTTGAACATTAACACCAGAGATTTCCAGATGGTAAAAGGCAAACATAAGAATCTTACTAACAGAAACCAAGAACACTAGACATCATCAGAACCCAGTACAACCAAACACAGCAAATCCTGGATACTCCAAAACACCCGAAAAGCAAGACACGGATTTAAAATCATATCTCATGATGGTGGTAGAAGATTTTTAAAAGGACATTAATAACTCACTTAAAGAAATACAAGAGAACACTGCTAAACAGGTAGAAGCCCTTAAAGAGGAAGCACAAAAATCCTTCAAGGAATTACAGTAGAACACTGCTAAATAGGTAGAAGTCCTTAAAAAAGAAACACAAAAATCCCCTTAAAGAATTACAGAAAAACAAAACCAAACAGGGGATGGAATTGAACAAATCCATCAAAGCTCTAAAAGTGGAAGTAGAAAAAATGAAGAAAACCCAAAGGGAGACAACTCTGGAGATAAAAACCATAGAAAAGAAATCAGGAACCATAGATGCGAGCATCAGCAACAAAATACAAGAGATGGAAGAGATAATCTCAGGTACGGAAGATTCCATAGGGAACATGGACACAACAATCAAAGAAAATGCAAAATACAAAAAGATCCTAACTCAAAGCATCCAGAAAATCCAGGACACAATGAGAAGACCAAACCTACGGATAATAGGAGTAGATGAAATGAATATTTTCAACTTAAAGGGCCAGCAAATATCTTCAAAAATTATAGAAGAAAACTTCCCATACCTAAAGAAAATGTGTAATAATTTTTTTTAAATTACCATCTTTAAAGGAAAACTGCCCATGAAAATACAAGAAGCCTCCAAATAGACTGGACCAGAAAAGAAATTCCTCCTGACGCATAATAATCAGAACAACAAATGCACTAAAAAAAGAATATTAAAAGCAGTAAGGGAAAAAGGTCAAGAAACATATAAAGGCAGGCCTATTAGAATTACTTTAGACTTCTCACCAGAGACTATGAAAGCCAGAAGATCCTGGACAGATGCTATAGACACTAAGAGAACACAAATGCCAGCCCAGGCTACTATACCAAGCAAAACTCTCAATTAGCATAGACAGAGAAACCAAAGTATTCCATGACAAAATGAAATTCACACAACATCTTTCCACGAATCCACCATTCAAAGGATAATAAAGGGAAAACACCAACACAAGGATGGAAACTACACCCTAGAAAAAGGAAGAAAGTAATTCTTTAACAAAACTAAAAGAAGACAACCACAAGAAGAGATGTAAAATTTTAACAACAAAAATGACAAAGAAACAATTACTTTTCTTTGATTTTTCTTAACATCAATGAACTCGATGTCCCAATAAAAAGACATAGACTAACAGACTGCCTACACAAACAGGACCCAACACTTTGCTGCTTACAGGAAACCCACCTCAGGGACAAAGACAGACACTGCCTCAGAGTAAGAGGCTGGAAAACAATTTTCCAAGCAAGTGGTCTGAAGAACCAAGCTGGAGTAGCCATTCTAATATTGAATAAAATCGACTTCCAACCCAAAGTTAAAAAAAAAAAAAGAAAAAGGAGGAGCACTTCACAGTTATCAAAGGTAAAATCTGCCAAGATGAACTCTCAATTCTGAATATCTATGTTCCAAATACAAAGGCAGCCACATTCATTAAAGAAACTTTAGTAAAGCTCAAAGAACCCATTACACCTCACAAAATAATAGTGGGAGACTTCAACACCCCCCTCTAAAAACAGACAGATCCTGGAAACAGAAACTAAACAGAGACACATGGACACTAACATAAGTTAGGAAACAAATGGATTTAATAGATATCTACAGAACATTTTATCCTAAAACAAAAGGATACACCTTCACAGCACCTCATGGTACCTCCTCCAAAATTGACCAAATAATCGGTCATAAAACAGGCCTTAACAGATACAAAAATATTGAAATTATACCATGCATCCTATCAGATCACCATGGACTAAGGCTGATCTTCAATAACCGCATAAATAATACAAAGCCAACATTTACATGGAAACTGAACAACACTCTACTCGATGATATCTTGGACAAGGAACAAAGAAAGAAATTAAAGATTTTGGGGGGTTTAGTGAAAATGAAGCCACAACATACCCAAACTTATGGGACACAATGAAAGCAGTCCTAAGAGGAAAACTCATAGCCCCTGAGTACCTCAAAAAGAAACAAGAGAGAGCAGAAACTAACAGTCTGACAGCACACCTAGAAGTTCTAGAAACAAAGGAAGCAAATTCACCCAAGAGTAGTAGATAGCAGGAAATAATCAAACTTAGGAATGAAATCAACCAAGTGGAAAAAAAGAACTATTCAAAGAATCAACCAAACCAGGAGCTGGTTCTTTGAGAAAATGAACAAGATAGATAAACCCTTAGCCAGACTAAATAGAGAGCACAGGGACAGTATCCTAATTAACAAAATCAGAAACAAACAAACAAAAAAAGGAGATATAACAACAGATCCTGAGGAAATCCAAAACACCATCAGATCCTACTGAAAAGGCTATACTCAACAAAACTGGTAAACATGGATGAAATGGAGAACTTCCTAGACAGATACCAGGTACCAAAGTTAAATCAGGATCATATTAACGATCTTAACAGTACCATTTCCTCTAAAGAAATAGAAGCAGTCATTAATAGTCTCACACTCAAAGAAAAGCCCAGGACCAGATGCATTTAGTGCAGAGTTCTATCAGACCTTCAAAGAAGATCTAATTCCAACTCTCCTCAAACTATTACACCAAATAGAAACAGAAGGTACTCTACCCAATTCATTCTATGAAGCCACAATTACGCTGATACCTAAACCACACAATGATCCAACAAAGAAAGAGAATTTTAGACCAATTTCCCGTATGAATATCGATGTAAAAATACTCAATAAAATCCTTGCAAACCGAATTTAAGAACACATCAAAGTGATCATCCATCAAGAACTCAAGAAGATGGATTCCAGAAAACCAAATAACCCTATTTAAACAATTGGGTACAGAGCTAAACAAAGAATTTTCAACTGAGGAATACTGAATGACTGAGAATCACCTGAAAAAATGTTCAACATCCTTAATCATCAGGGAAATGCAAATCAAAACAACCCTGAGATTTCACCCCACAGGAGTCAGAATGGCTGAGATCAAAAATTCAGGTAACAGCAGATGCTGGTGAGGATGTGGAGAAAGAGGAACACTCCTCCATTGTTGGTGGGATTGCAGGCTTGTACAACCACTCTGGAAATCAGTCTGGTGGTTCCTCAGAAAATTGGACATAGTACTAGTGGAAGATCCAGCAATACCTTTCCTGGGCATATACCCAGAAGATGTTACAACTGGTAATAAGGACACATGTTCCACTATGTTCATAGCAGCCTTATTTATAACAGCCAGAAGCTAGAAAGAACCCATATGTCCCTCAACCTAGGAATGGATACAGAAAGTGTGGTACATTTACACAATGGAGTACTACTCAGCTATTAAAAACAATCAATTTATTAAATTCTTGGGCAAATGGATGTATCTGGAGGATATCATCCTTAGTGAGGTAACCCAATCACTTGATATGCACTCACTGATAAGTGAATATTAGCCCAGAAACTTAGACTACCCAAGATACAATTCATAAAACACAAGAAAATCAAGAAGGAAGACCAGTGCATGGATACTTCATTCCTCCCTAGAATAGGGAATAAAATACCCATGGAAGAATTTGCAGAGACAAAATCTGGAGGTATGATGAAAGGAAGGACCATCCACAGACTGCCCCACCCGGGGATCCATCCCATAATCAGCCACCAAACCCAGACACTTTTGCACATGCCAGCAAGAGCTGAAGAGGTCTGCAACCCTATAGGTGGAACAAGAATATGAACTAACTAGCAACCCCAGAGCTCGTGTCTCTAGCTGCATATGTAGCAGAAGATGGCTTAGTCGACCATCATTGGGAAGAGAGGCCCCTTGGTCTAGCAAACTTTATATGCCCCAGTACAGGAGAACGCCAGGGCCAAGAAGTGTGAGTGAGTGGGTAGGGGAGCATGGACAGGGGAGGGTATATGGGACTTTTGGGATAGCATTTGAAATGAAAATGAAGAAAATATCTAATAAAAAATTTTAAAATAAAAATAACAGAGGAATGAATGCAAGTGTTCAAAAAAAATTTAACAGAATTCTGTTGAAAAAAAATACTAATATAGGTGACCATAAAGCAGAAAGTACACTATTTGACAAATTAACAAGAAGGAAATAAATCAGGAATTTCAACTTTATTTAGAATGCATTTTTGCTTTTTGCTTTTTGCTTTTTTTTCTTTTAAAAGCTAGAAGTGTATTGCTCTCAGCAATATCGCTGCCCCACAAAAGCTTGCCAAGTATAGCTAAAAACTGGGTGCATACATAACTTTGATGATAAAGAGTTTTCAAGCTGGGTGATGATGTACAACTTTAATCCCAGCACAGGGAAAGCAGGTGGTCTGAGAATTTGAAGCCAACCTGGTTTATAAAATGAGTTCCAGGACAACAAAAGTGATATTGTGATGGCTATTGGTTTTCAACTTGACTGTATCTGGAATAAACTAAAACCCAGAAATGGTGTTTCTGCCTGGTTTGCAGTAGGTGAATTCTTTTCTAGTCTTGACTTTTGATGTAGAAGGCACAAACCTTTAATTCTGATCCTGAGGTGGAAAAACACACCTTTAATAGGGGCCACACCTTCTGCTGGAAGCCTATATAAGGACATGGAAGAAGGAAGGGTTTTTTTTTGTTTGTTTGTTTGTTTGTTTTGTTTGTTTGTTTTTTGTTGTTGGTTTTTTTTTTTTTTTTTTTTTTGCCTGCTTGCCCTCACCTTGTTAGTATAGCCATTCCTTTATTGGAATTGGACCCTCATTCTTTTTTTTTTTCCTTTTTCTTTCTTTTTTTTTATTGGATATTTATTTACATTTTTGGATATTTATTTACTTACATTTCAAAAGTTTTTCCCTTTCCAGGTCTCCCCTTTGGAACTTCCCTATTCCACCCTCCCTCCCCCTGTCTCTATGATGGTGCTTCCCCACCCACCCATCCACTCCTGTCTTCTCTCCCTAGAATTCCCCTACAGTGGGGCATTGAACACCCTCAGGTACAAGGGCAGCTCCTCCTACTGATGTTCAACAAGGCCATCCTCTGTCACATATGCAGCTGGAGCTACAGGTTCCTCCATGTGTACTCTTTGATTGGTGGTTTAGTCCCTGGGAGCTCTGGAGGGTCTGACCTGTTGACACTGTTGCTCCCTCCATGGGGCTACAAACCCCCTCAGTGGAGCCTATTTATTTTAGGATTCCAGCATATACAGAAGATCAGATGAGACAATCAGCCTTGTGCAACTGAGTAATTACTAGATTCCTAGACTTTTCACTAGCCATTGTTGAGTTAGTTGGACTGCAGTTTGTTTGTTTGTTTTTTTCTATTTTTTTTTAATTAGGTATTTTCCTCGTTTACATTTTCAATGCTATCCCAAAGGTCCTCCATACCCACCCACACCCCAATCCCCTACCCACCCACTGCCCCTTTTTGGCCCTGGTGTTCCCCTGTACTGGGGCATATAAAGTTTGCAAGTCCAATAGGCCTCTCTTTGCAGTGATGACCGACTAGGACATCTTTTGTTACATATGCAGCTAAAGACAAGGGCTCCCGGATACTGGTTAGTTCATATTGTTGTTCCACCTATAGGGTTGCAGTTCCCTTTAGCTCCTTGGGTAATTTCTCTAGCTCCTCCATAAGGGGCCGTGTGACCCATCCAATAGCTGACTGTGATCATCCACTTCTGTGTTTGCTAGGCCCCGGCATAGTCTCACAAGAGACAGCTATATCTGGGTCCTTTCAGCAAAATCTTGCTAGTGTATGCAATGGTGTCAGCATTTGGAAGCTGATTATGGGATGGATCCCTGCATATGGCAATCACTAGATGGTCCATCCTTTCGTTGTTGAGTTAGTTGGACTGCAGTTTGTAAGTCACTCCAGTAAATTCACTTTATACATCTCTATCATAGAGATTCATTTCATAAGTTTTGTGACCTTAGAGAACTCTAATACAGACACCCTTTCTCAAAAAAAGTTTTCAATAGAAATAAAAAATTAGTAGCATAATTATAATACAGAATTTAGCTGAATACAAACCTGTGTGTGCTTTTGTCTTATAAAATCATCCATAGCATAGAAACTTTATACTAATATACTAAGTGAATGACTCAACATGTGAATATGTGCCTGCATTGTTAAAAAAATGCTCATGTGTTCTTGAAACATGTTTCCTAATTTCATCTTGGCAAGGAGCTGGTGTGATAGAATTAAATCTGTAAAGCTCCCAGACTCCAAGACGCCACTCCTTTAAAGTAAAGAGTAGAAAGCTTTAATTTCCACCTCCCCTACTTCTTCAGTAAAAGTCTTCTTGCAGTATAATTTAAATATCACAAATTTCATCCAGTTTTTTTTTCTGCACAAGTTAATGATAGTATTTTTACAGAGTGGAGCAACTATCATCACAAACTAAATTTCTAATGTCATCATCAGCCAGTGGTTCATTTGCAGTTCCCTCCTATTCTTATAGCCAGCTGTACACAACCAATAATCTTTATTTGTCTATATTATATTTGTTTTTTCTGAACATATTATCTAAATAAAATCATACAGTATGGGGGTCCTTTGTGACTATTCTTCACGATGTACAGAATGATCTTTAGGTTTCAAATGAGTGAGTTTTATGTAGATAGCAAGAGTAAAAGAATAAGTGTATGTAGCAGATAGAGAGAGAGAAGCCACCAAAGACTGTCATATCAAGTGTTTACAATATCCAGCAGTGATAGCTAGAGTTCACTGATTAAGAAGATAAAAGAAAAGCAACATCATCAAACTAGGGCTTATAATATCCCTTCAGAAATCAACTGGCAAAGAAATATCCATGCTGGAGTTCCAGTTAGAGACTCTCCATGGATAAGCTGCCAGCTTCCTCTTTCCACTGCAAGCATTTTTATGCCATGGGATAAACAATGGTAACCTGTGATGGAGATAGTTTACTTTCCAGCTGATCTCAAGAACAGTGTTTTAGTACCCTCAGCTGCTTGCTTTTTTACTTTCTTCTTGTAGCATGGTTAAGAGGGCAGTTTATACCCCAAAAAGTGGCCATGAAAGACACTTTGAAACAAATATACTTGGATCTGAAAATGCTGGTGGCCAGGATGAGGGGGTAAGGGTGTCTATGCTACTGCTACTGATTCCAGAAATAGCTTCTCAGTAAGTTTAAATTGTCCATGACAATTTACCAATATATTTTATATTATTAGACTTATTCCCTATTTTACCAGCTTTGTTACAAGCATACAAAATTCTAATCCATTGTTTCTAAAGTTTTGTTTCTGGCACGAAATGACTTTAGAAACAAAACAAAGTAAGGAATTGGGAAGGTTTATTAGAGGATGAAAGAATATACTCAAAAGGGGGGTGGGTGATTTCTCAAGAGGATTTTAACTTTTTTATTAGATATTTTCTTTATTTGCATTTCAAATGTATCCCCTTCCCTGGTTTCCCCTCTGAAAGCGCCCTTCACCTATACCCTGTCCTCTCCCCCTGCTCACCAACCCGCACAGTCCCGTTTTCTGGCCCTGGCATTCCCCTACACTGGGGCATAGAGCCTTCACAGGACCAAGGGCCTTTCCTCCCATTGATGACCAACTAGGCCATCCTCTGCTACATATGTAGCATGAGTCCCACCATGTGCACTCTTTGGTTGGTGGTTTAGTCCCTGAGGAGAGCTCTGGGGTGCTGGTAGTTCATATTATTGTTCCTCCAATTGGGCTGCAAACCCCTTCAGATCCTTGGGTACTTTCTCTAGCTCCTTCATTGGGGACCCTGTGCTCAGTCCAATTAATGGCTGTAAGCATTCACTTCCATGTTTGTCAGGCACTGGCAAAGCTATATCAGGCTCCTGTCAGCAAGCACTTGTTGACTTTATCCACAATAATATCTGGGGTTTGTGACTGTATATGGGATGTATTCCCCAGGTAGGACATTCTCTCTGAATGGTCATTCCGTCAGTCTCTGCTCCACACTTTGTCTCTGTAACTCCTTTCCATGGGTATTTTATTCCCCCTTCTAAGAAAGACCGAAGTATCCACACTTTGGTCTTCCTTCTTGAGTTTCATGTAGTTTGTGAATTGTGTCTTGGGCATTCTGAGCTTCTGGGCTAATATCCACTTATCAGTGAGTGTATACCATGTGTGTTCTTTTGTGATTAGGTTAACTCATTCAGGATGATAACCTCCAGATCAATCCATTTGCCTCAGAATTTCATAAATTCCTTGTTTTTAATAGCTGGGTAGTACTCCATTGTGTAAATATACCACATTTTCTGTATCCATTCCTCTGTTGTGGGACATCTGGGTTCTTTCCAGCTTCTGGCTGTTATAAATAAGGCTGCTATAAAATGTGAAGTGGAGCATGTGTCCTTATTACAAGTTGGAACATCTTCTGGGTATATGCTCAGGAGTGATATTTCTGGGTCCTCATGTAGTACTATGTCCAATTTTCTGAGAAACTGCCAAACTGATTTCCAGAGTGGTTGTACCAGCTTGCAATCCCACCAGAAATGGAGGAGTGTTACTCTTTCTCCACATCCTCACCAGCATCTGCTGTCACCTGAATTTTTGATCCTAGCCATTCTGACTGGTGTGAGGTGGAATCTCAGGGTTGTTTTGATTTGCATTTCCCTGATGATTAAGGATGTTGAACATTTCTTTAGATGCTTTTCAGCCACTTGGTATTCCTCAGTTGAGAATTCTTTGTTAAGCTCTTTACCCATTTTTAATAGGGTTATTTTGTTTAGAAATTGAGTCCTTTGATATTGAGATATATCAATGACCAATGATTGTTAGTTCCTGTTATTTTGGTGGTGGTGGTGGTGGTGTTGGTGTTGGTGTTGGTGGTGATGGTGGTGGTGGTGGTGGTAGTGTGTATGTTTTTCCCTTTTAGTTTTGCTGGTGTGTGAATGCTTATTTCCTGTAATTTCATAGTATATTGACCCTACTTAGGTTGGAATTTTTTTCTATTATATTCTGTAGGCCTGTATTTTTAGATAGATATTGTTTAAATTTTATTTTATCATGGAATATCTTGATTTCTTTATTTTTGATAATTGAAAGTCTTGCTGGGTATTGTAGTCTGGGCTCATATCTGTTGTCTATTAGAGTCTGCATGACTTATGTCCAGGCCCCTCTTGTTTTTAGAGTTTCTGTTGAGAGCTGTAATTCTGATAAGTCTGCCTTTATATGTTATTTGGTCTTTTCCCCTTGCAGCATTTAATATTCTTTCATTGTTCTGTACATTTAGTGTTTTGAGTATAATGTGGTGGTGTGACTCTTTTTGCCAAAACTATTTGGTGTTTTGAGTGCTTTTGGTACCTCTATAGGCATCTTCTTTAGACTAAATTTTTTTCTTTTATGAATTTGTTGAAAATATTTTCTGGGCCTTTGAGTTGGTATATTTCTTCTCCTATTCCTGTTATTCTTAGGTTTGGTCTTTGCGTGGTATACCAGATTTCCTGGGTGTTTTGTGTCAGGAATTTCTTAGATTTGACATTTTCTTTGACCAATGGATGTACTTTTTCTATCATATTTTCAATACCTGAAATATTCTCTTGCATCTCTCATATTCTATTGATTAAGCCTGTTTCTGTAGTTCCTGTTTGATTACCTAGATTTTTCATTTCCATAATTCCCTTTTTTCTTGTTTCTATTTCCATTTCAAGTCTTGAACAGTTTTACTTATTTCCTTCAACTGCTATGTTTTTCTTGGCTTTCTTTAAGGAATTTTGTTCACTTCCATCAATTTTGTTTTTCCTTTCTTTGGTTTGTTTAAGTCATTTCCTCATTTCTTCTTTAAAGTTCTCTATCATCTTCATAAACTAAGTTTTAAAGTCATTTACTTTTCCTTCAGTTGTGTTTAAATATTTGGGGACTGATGTAGTAGGATAGCTGGGCTTTGGTTGTGACATATTGCCTTGGCTGTTGTTAATTATTTCTTTACACTGGCATCTGGGTTTGGGGTGATTATAGGACTAGGTGCAGATTTCTGAGTTTGTCTTATTTGGGTGGGTGTTTTTGTTTTCCCCTTAGTTTCTGTTTCCTCTCTGGTCTTCTGGCTGGCATGGTTTCTGGTCAAGCAGGTCATTTCTGCCTTAGTTTGGGGCTGGTCACAATTACAAGGAGGGGTGGGAAGATTGGGAAGAGTGTGAGAGACACAAAGGGAGTGGGGGAGGTCCAAGAATAGGTGGCCTACCTGGATTTCTTGGAGGTAGAGTAGCCTCTGATACATCAGTGGATCTTTCACAGAGTTGGGGGCTAGGACACAGCATAAAGGAGTGATGGAATGGGGGTAGGGTAGCAGCTAGAGACTAATGGATGTCTTCAATTAAGGTGGCTTCCCTGAAGTTTTGGAGGCTGGAGTTTTGTCTTATACATTTAGATTTATTATCCATTTTGAGGTGTTTTTATTGTTTGTGTTATGGTTTGAATATGCTTGTCCCATTGGAACTGCTACTATTAGGAGGTGTGTCCCTTTTGTAGTAGGTGTGGCCTTGTTGGAGGAAGTGCCTCACTATGGAGGAGGACATTGAGGTCCTATGCTCAAGTTCCACCCAGTGTGGAAGAGACCCTCCTCCAGACTGCCTGAGGAAGACAGTCTCCTCCTGGCTGACTTCACATCAGGATGTAGAACACTTGGCTCTTTCAGTACCATGTCTGCCTGCATGCTGCCATGCTTCCTACCATGAAGATAATGGACTAAACCTCTGAAACTAAAAACCAGTCTCAGTGAAATATTTTCATTTATAAAAGTTGCCTTGATCATGGTGTCCCTTCACATGGTGTCTCTAACCAAGACAATTTGGGTTTTGTCTGTTTATTTTGCTGGCTTGAGGTAAATTTAATTGCTATTTTACATAATTTTCATTCATCTATATGTGCCACTGTTCTACCACCATCATTTGAAAATATTATTCTTATACACATTGGAATATATTGCTACTCCTTTAAAAAATTAGTTAACCATAAATATAAAGGCTTACCTTTACTCCTGAATGCCAATTATGTTGGTAGTCTATCTGCCTACCCTTTGCCAATACCACATTATCTTGATTATTCTAGTTTTTGGTGGTTTTTAATCCTCCAACTTCATCGGTCTTTTCTTGATTGCTTTGTAATTCTGCAGCATTTTTATTTCTAAACAAATGTTTGGGTCCACTTGTTGATTTCTAGAAAAGATTCTGTTAGACATCTGATATAGATGGAATCCACAGATCAATATAGGAAGATACCTTACATTTTAGCTTTCCTGTTGCTGTGACAAAAATGACTTAAAGGAGGAAAAAATTCTTTGATTTCACTATTGTAATGATGTCAGTTTACCATAGTGAGGGGGCATAGTAGAAAATGCAGTTTCTCATCAGTGTGGGCAAAGGCTGAGAATAATAGAAATGAATCAAGAACAAGTTACTCTCAAAGACCTGCTCCTTATAATCACTTCTTTCAGGTAGGATCTGCCACATTCAGTTTCTACCACCTATCCAAATAATGTGACTAGCGGAGAACTAGGCATTTACCACATTAGCTTATATGTGTATGGGGGGGGGGACGTTATACTTCTTTTTAAACCATAATTCCATGATAATAATGTCTTCTAGTCAATAAATGTATCTATTTATGTCTTCTTTAATAATTCTCATCAATGCTTTGTAAATTTAAGGAAAATTTTCTCTAGTTTTACAAATTTGTTTCTGATGTTATTATTTTAACTTATATTCCTTGTTATTATTAGCATGTACAATGTGAGGGGGTCATATTTGAGCCATGACATATGTGCTATTTTATGGGTATAGCAGTCAGCAGATACTTTTTTGGGTTGATTTCTCTTCTTCCATATTTCCATGGGTTCCAGGAATCAAACTCAGCCTGGTAAATAAACACTTTACCCACTGATCTTTCTGGGTCCTAGATTTTTTGTTTTTGCAAATGCTATTACAAATAAAAATTTCTTTGTTTTGGACTGTCCATTACTAGCACATAGAAATATACTTTTGTACATTTTGGTGTGTGTGGTTGTGTATACATGTGCACATACATGTATAAGTATGTGTGATGTATGTGTATGGGCATATGCATTCGTGTGTGTACTTGTATAGACCAGAGGTTTTATGTTATCTGTTCCTTTGTACCTTATTTTTTGAGATGGGGGTCTCCCATTGAGCCTGGTGTTTACCAGTTGACTGGCTTAAAAGTAAACCCTCAAGATCTTCCTGTCTCCACTTCCCTAGTACCAACACTACAGGTGCATGTTGAATGCCCAGCTTTTTAATTGTGTGCTGGGGATCTGAACTCAGTCATCGTGCTTGTACACCAAACACTTTATTCATTGAATAGTCTCCTGAATCCTTTTCTGAATACTTTTAAAAAGATCTTAAACAACCCCTGGATTCTTTTATTAGTTCCTCTAGATTTTGATGTGTTAATGTTTCCTCAAGTTTTCTATATACAAGCTTGTTATGTGATCTGTGAAAGAGCACATTTTCTTCTTCCTTTCCAATCTAAATGCCTTTTACTTCTGCTCGACTGCAATAATTAGACCGACAGTGCAATATTGAACACTAGTGGTCCATAACTGTCCTGTTTCTGACTTTAGGGTAAAGCATTTGACTATTAAAAATTGTGGATCAATATTTTTCATGGATGTCTTTTATTAAGTCAAAATATTACAATTTGTTTGTGGTATATTAAGAAACGACAACAAGACAACACACATACATACATACATACATACATACATACATACATACATACACATTGACCTTTGCCCGTATTTCCTAGCATTGCCTTCCTAAAACCTCTGTAATTTACTGAGTGATTGGAATGTCTGACAGAAAGTTCCTAAATCCTTTGGAATTTCCAGGGTGATAACCACTTTTGTTCCACTGAAGTAACTTTTGATGGGTTCCTAGAGAACCTTATGATGGGGGTTGGTTGCCAGGGGAACCAATTGTGTGATTAAAGACTTGGAACACATTCTGTCCTACCCAACACCCACCCCTAGGAAAGGTAGAGAAGTTGAAGGTTGAGCTGATCACCAATGACCAAGGATATAGTCAGTTGTAGTTCTATAACGAAGCTTCCAAAAAGCCTAGATGTACAGGGTTCAAAGAGCCTTTTTCAGAATGACTGGGTCCATTATAGGTACCTGAGATGTCATGATGCTTCTGTGACCCTTCTTTCACATGCATTCCACTTAGCATCATTTCCATCTGGCTGTTCACCTATATAGTTTAGAATATTCTTTATAATACATACAGAAACTTGAGTATGATTTAAACATTTCTCCAAGCTCTGTGAACCACTTTAGAAAATTAATGAAACATGAAGAGGGGGTTGTGGGAATCTCAGTATCTATCCAGTTGGTTAGGAACATAAGTAATAAACTAGGCTTATTGATTGGCATTTAATGTGTGTGGAGAAAGAGTTTGGTCTTATGTTACTGAGTTCTTAGCTTATAGGCTCTAATATTATTTCCAAGTAAGAGTGTTAGAGTTGAATTATAGAGCTCTTAGCCTGTGGCTTAGTGGTATGTGAGGATACACATCCCCGGACACTTTACTAGTGTCAATACTTTGACTGATATGTGAGGATAAGAGAATCACTATTTTCATTTGTTTACTTTTGGTCTTTTATTACTACTTTGTTGAACTAACAATTAGAAATGAAGTTTAGATATAGTCAAGTGTTTTTCTGTGTCTACAGAGATAGATAGTCATGTATATTTTGTCCTTTATTCTACTCACATGATACATTAATTTGATGATATTTAACCAAGCTTGATTCCTGATGTAAATCCCATTTTTCTTTTCCTTTTTTATTGGATATTTTCATTATTTACATTTCAGATGTTATCCCCTTTCCCAGGTTGCCCCCCCCCCCAGAAACCCACTATACCATACATAACTCCTGCCCACTGCTTCTATGAGGATGTTCCCTCACCCACACACTCCTGCCTCCCTGCCCTCACATTCCTCTACACTGGGGTATTGAGCCTTCAAAGAGCAAAGGGCCTCTCCTCCCATTGCTGCCTTACAAAGCCATGCTATGCTACATATGCAGTTGGAGCCATGGGTCCCTCTTTGTCTACTTTTTTTTTTTTTTGATGATTTAGTGCCTGGTAGCTCTGGGGGCTCTGGTTGGTTGATATTATTTTTGTTCTTCCTATGGGGTTGCAAACTCCTTCAGATCTTTTAGTCCTTTCTCTAACTACTTCATTGGGGACCCCATACTCAACCCAATGGTTGGCTGTGAGCATCCACCTCTGTATTTGTCAGGTTCTGGTAGAGCCTCTCAGGAGACAGCTATGTTAGGCCCCTGTCAGCATGCATTTCTTGGCATCCACAATAGTGTCTGTGTTTGGTGACTGTATATGGGATGGATCCCCAGGTGGGGTAGTCTCTGGATGGCCTTTCCTTCAGTCTCTGCTCCACACTTTGTCTTAGTATTTCCTCCTGTGAGTATTTTGTTCCCCCTTTTAAGAAGGTCTGAAGCATCCACACTTTGGACTTCCTTCTTCTTGAGCTGCATTTTGTCTGTGAATTTTATCTCTCACATTCGAAGCATTTGGGCTAATATCCAGTTATCAGTGAGTACATACTATTTGTGATTGAGTTACCTCACTCAGGATGATATTTTCAAGTTTCATCCATTTGCCTAAGAATTTCATAAAGTCATTGTTTTTAATAGCTGAGTAGTACTCTGTTGTGTAAATGTACATTTTCTGTATCCATTCCTCTGTTGAGGGACATCTGGGTTCTTTCCAGCTTCTGGCTATCATAAATAAGGCTGCTATGAACATAGTGGAGCATGTTTTCTTGTTATATATTGGAGAATCTTTTGGGTATATGCCCAGGAGTGGTATAGCTAGGTCCTCAGATAGTACTATGTCCAGTTTTCTGAGGACCTGCCAAACTGATTTCCAGAGTGGTTGTACCACTTGGAATCTGATCAGCAATGAAGGAGTGTTCCTCTTGCTCCACATCCTCACCAGCATATGCTGTTACCTGAATTTTTCATCCTAGCCATTCTGACTGGTGTGAGGTGGAATCTCCCGGTTGTTTTGATTTGCATTTCCCTGATGATTAAGGATGTTGAACATTTTTTCAAGTGCTTCTTAGCCCTTCAGTATTCCTCAGTTGAGAATTCTTTGTTTAGTTCTATACCCCATTTTAATAGAGTTATTTGATTTTCTGGAGTCTAACTTCTTGAGTTCTTTGTATATATTGGATATTAGCCCTCTATTGGATATGCAATTGGTAAAGATCTTTTCGCAATCTGTTGGTTGCCATATTGCTATTTACAGTGTCCTTTGCCTTACAGTAGCTTTGCAATTTTATAAGGTCCCATTTGTCTATTGTTAATCTTAGAGCATAAGCTATTGGAACAAAATACCCATAGAAGGAATTACAAAGACAAAGTTCAGAGCTGAAACGGAAGAAAGGACAACCAGAGACTGCCCCACCCAGGGATCCATCCCATATACAACCACCAAACCCAGACACTATTGCATATGCCAGCAAGATTTTGCTGACAGGACCCTGACCCTCTTGTGAGGCTTTGCCAGTGTCTGGCAAATACAGAAGTGGATGCTCACAGTCATCTATTAGATGGAACACAGGGCCTCTAAAAAAGCAGCTAGAGAAAATACCCAAGGAGCTAAAAGGGTTGGCAACCCTATAGGAGGATCAACAATGTGAACTAACTAGTATCCCCCTAGAACTGTGTCTCTAGTTGCATATGTAGCAGAGGATGGCCTAGGCAGCCATCAATGGGAGGAGAGGCCCTTGGTCTTGCAAAGATTATATGCCCCAGTACAGGGGAATGCCAGGGCCAGAAAGTGGGAGTAGGTGGGTTGAGGAGCATGGCAGGAGGAGGGTATAAGGGGCTTTCAGGATAGCATTTGAAATGTAAATGAAGAAAATATCTAGTAAAAAAGAATGGGTTAATTTTCATTCTTCTACTTCTAAGACCTCCACTTAAGCTAACACCATTTGTTGGAAATGCTGTTTTATCACCACCACCACCACCACCACTGGATGGTTTTGCTCCTTTGTCAAAGGTAAAGTGACCATAGGTGTGTGGGTTCATTTCTTGGTCTTCAATTCTATTCCATTGATCCTGCCTGTCTCTGTACCAATACCATACAATTTTTATCACTATTGATCTGTAATGCAACTTGAGGTCAGGTATGGTGATTTCCCCATAAGTTCTTTTATTGTTGAGAGTGGTTTTTGCTATCCTGTTTTTTTTATTTCAGAAGAATTTGAGAATTGCTCTTTCTATCTCTGTGAAGAATTAAGTTGCACATAAACATAAAAGAAGCCTACAGAACCCCAAACACATTAGACCACAAAAGGAATCCTTACTGTTCCATAATAATCAAAACATTAAATGCATAAAACAGAGAAAGAATATTAAAAACAGTAAGAGAACAGGGTCAAGTAACATATAAAGGCAAATCTATCAGAATTACACAAGACTTCTCAACAGAGACTATAAAGCCTGGGCAGAGGTCAAATCTCTCAATTACCATATATGGAGAAATCAAGATATTCCATGTCAAAACAAAATTTACACAATATCTTTCCACAAATCCAGCCCTATAAAGGATAAAAGAAGGAAAACTCCAACACAAGGAAGGAAACTGCACCTAAGAAAAAGCAAGAGAGTAATCTTCTTACAACAAACCCAAAAGAAGAGAACCACACAAACGTAATTCCACTTCTAACAACAAGATAAGGAAGCAATGATCATAGATCCTTAATATGTCTCTACATCTATGGACTCAAGTATCCAATAAAATGACATAGACTAGCAGAACAGATCTATAAACTGGACCCAGCATTTTGTTGCATACAGGAAACACACCTCAGTGACAAAGACAGACACTACCTCAAAGTAAACGGCTGGAAAAATTTTTTCCAAGCAAATGGTCCCAAGAAACAAGCTGGAGTAGCAACCCTAGTATGCAATAAAAGAGAAGAAGCACAAGGACCTCACATTTGCCCTTGGAGTTCAGAGAGGAGCTCTGGAGGACAGCTGGAGACCAACAAAGTTTCTAAAAATGGTTCTCAGGATAATATACTGACAGTGAGTGGGTTCTTTCCAGTTGTCGGACTATAATTCCTATCTAGGGTCTTGGATGTGCCAGCGACCCTGGCTAGGGCTGGCTAATCTGCCTCTCTCTGGCCAGATCCCACTGTACTGCCTCTAGATTGCCCCCTCCTCCTGCTCCTCTTCTCCCTGCTCACAGGATGGCAAAATGGCTTTACCGGACATGCCTAGCTTCCTCCTGACCTTAGACTTCAATGAGACCATCATGGACAAGAACAGAGACAATTCAATCCTGCGTGTTGCACCAGGCTAGCAACTGCCCAAGAGCCTACATACCACTTATCACAAGGGTTACTACAATGAGTACATGCAACAAGTCCTCAAGTTCCTTGGTGAGCAGGGTGTAGGGCCCAGGGACCTTCGTGCTGTCTACAGACCACCCACCGGTCTCCAGCCATGGGCCATTTGTTGCAGTTCATAGCCAAACAGGACTTCTGCTTCGAGGTTATTCTCATTTCAGATGCCAACACCTGTGTGGAGAGTGGCCTGACTGCAGCAGGCCAACATACTTTATTCCATCTAACTCTATGAAGAATTGATTTGGAATTTTGATGAGGATTGCAATGAATCTGCAGATTGCTTTCAACAATATGGCCATTTTTTACTATATTGATCCTGCCAGTCCATGAGCATGGGAGATCTTTCCAACTTCTGAGATCCTCTTTGAATTCTTTCTTCAGAAACTTGAAGTTCTTGTCATACAGATCTTTCACTTCCTTAGTTAGAGTCACACCAAGGTACTTTATATTGTATATGACTATTCTGAAGGTTGCCTTTTCCCTCATTTCTTTCTAAGCCTATTTATCCTTTGAGTAGAGGAAGGCTACTGATTTGTTTGAGTTAATTTTATATCCAGCCACTTTGCTGAAGTTGATTATCAAGTTTAGGAGTTCTCTGGTGGAATTTTTGGGGTCAATTAAGTTTGCTATCATATCATCTGCATATAGTTATATTTTTTCTTCTTCCTTTCCAAATTATATCCCATTGACCTCCTTTTGTTGTCTAATTTCTCTGGCTAGGACTACAAGTACTATATTGAATAAGTAGGGAGAGAGTGGGCAGCCTTGTCTAGTCCCTGATTTCAGTGGGATTGCTTCAAGTTTCTCTCCATTTACTTTGATGTTGGCTACTGGTTTGCTGTAGATTTCTTTTATTATGTTTAGGTATGGGCCTTAAATTCCTGATCATTCCAAGACTTTTACCATGAAGGGGTGTTGAATTTTGTCAAATGATTTCTCAGCATCTAATGAGATGATCATGTTTTTTTTTTCTCTTTGAGTTTGTTTACATAGTGGATTACATTGATGGATTTCCATATATTGAACCATCCCTGCATCTCTGGGATGAAGCCTACTTGATCATGATGGACGAATTTTTTGATATATTCTTTGATTCAGTTTGCGAGAATTTTATTGAGTATTTTTGCAACAATATTCATAAGAGAAGTTGGTTGAAGTTCTCTTTCTTTGTTGGATCTTTGTGTGGTTTAGGTATCAGAGTAATTGTGGCTTCATAGAACAAACTGAGTAGTGTTCCTTCTGTTTCTATTTTGTGTAATAGTTGGAAGAGTATTAGTATTAGGTCTTCTTTGAAGGTTTGATAGAATTCTGGACTAAAAATATCTGGTTCCTTCTACACTCACTCCAGTAGTGACTCACATGACAGAACTAGAAACCTGGATGCAGTCTGGAGGTGAAAAGTTCACAGAAACTTAGTCTCCTGGAACCATGGCATCCCACATAACAAATGTTCCAAACTTGTCCTTGTGAATGGATCTGTGTGCTTTCTTTCAGTATTGTTTTATTATAGGTGTGTCTCCAAGCAATGATTTGCCAAATACCTAAGCAAAATTGACTTTGCATTCTGGCCTTCACCAATGCCCTAGGTAGTCCATGAGCTGACCCTGGGCTTGGAATTCAGTAAGAATGTTGCCATTCAGAATTGGAATTCAGTAACATTCAGAATTGCCTCTAGTACTGTAAGAGAGATAGTGAAAGAAATCAGGCATTAGTATCTACTACAGAGTTAGAAATCTCAGGGCAAGCTTAGCAAAGTAAGTTTAGAATTCTCATTATAGTTATGTATAGCAGACTACATTACTTATTAGTAGAAAGTCCCTCCCCACAATCACAATAAAAGCCAAATCACTCCCATATACAGGAATGTACAATGGTTTAAGAAGTAGATCAGGCTGTGGTTTCAGGAGGAGCTAGAATATTGAATTATTCATGAGAAGGTTAGCTAGAGTGGAATTCCCTAATTAGAACTATGGCTTGGGTGTGAAAGCCCTTGCCTCAGGAGTGTAAAGACCTCACACCTGTCTTCTAAGAACATAGCTGACCTTAGATAGAGCTGACTTTGTCTCAGTTGCTTTATTGCCCAGTTCCTGCCCGTCTTTATGTATTCATTCCTCTGTTTTGTGTAAGAGTCATTAAGTATCCAGTAACCTCATTATAGCTTGGCTGATGTGTCACCTAAGTTCCCTATTTTCTTCTATATTAAAAGTTTGATGTTCAATTTGACAAATTATATTCAGATACACACTCTTTGTGTCCATGTCTGTTTGTCACCTGTGCCAACTCCTTGCTCCCTGTAACTGGAACCCCTGATTTCTTCCGCAGATTGAGGGAGATGAACTGAGGCCAGTTCATGGCAGGTCCTGGGCCTTTTTTGGTTGGGTGATTTTTAATAAGCACTACCATTTGTTCAGACATTATAGGACTGTTTAGATGTTTTATCTGATACTGATTTAACTTTGGCACTTGTTATCTGTCTAGAAAATTGTCCATTTCATCCAGATTTTCCAATATTGATGAGTATAGGCTTTCGTAGTAAGATCTGATGATATTTTTAAAATTTTCCTTGGTTTCCACTGTTATGTCTCCCTTATCATTTCTGATTTTATTAATTTGGATACTGTCTCTGTGCATTCTGGTTAGTCTGCCTATGGGTTTTATTTGTCTTGTTGGTTTTTTCAAGGATCCAGCTCCTGGTTTTGTTGATTCTTTTTATAATTCTTTTTGTTTCTACTTGGTTGATTTCAACCCTGAGTTTGATTATTTTCTGCCATATAATCCTTTTGGGTGTATTTGCTTTGTTTTGTTCTAGAGCTTTCAGGTATGCTGTCAAGCTGCTAATGTATGCTCTCTCCAGTTCCTTTTTGGGGGCACTTAGAGCAATGAGATATTCTCTTACCGCTGCTTTCATTATGTTACATAAGTTTGGTATGATGTGCCTTTATTTTCATTAAATTCTAAAAAGTCTTTAATTTATTTATTTCTTCCTTGACCTATTATCATTGAGCAGAGCATTGTTCAGCTTCTATGTGAATGTGGACTTTCCGTTGTTTTTGTTTCTATTGAAGATGAGACTTAATCCATAGTGATCTGATAGGGTGCATGGGATTATTTCAGTCTTCTTATATCTGTTGAGACCTGTTTTGTGACCAATTATATGATCAATTTTGGAAAAGAAGGTATATTATTTTGTTCTAGAATTAAATGTTTTATAGATATCTGTTAAATCCATTTTGTTCATAACTTCTGTTTCCATGATCTGTCCAATGCTGAGAGTGGGGAGTTTTAAGTCTCCCACTATTATTGTGTGATGTACAATGTGTGCTTTGAGCTTTAGTAAAGTTTCTTTTATGAATGTGAGTGCCCTTACATTTGGAGCATAGATGTTCAGAATTGAGAGTTCAACTTGGTAGATTTTTCCTTTGATGACTATGAAGTGTCCTTCCTTAACTTTTTTGACGACTTCTAGTTGAAAGACAATTTTCTTCGATATTAGAATGGCTACTCCAGCTTGTTTCTTGGGACCATTTGCTTGGAAAATCGTTTTCCAGCCTTTTCCTCTGAGATAGTGCCTATCTTTGTCACTGAGGTATGTTTCCTATATACAGCAAAATGCTGGATCCTGTTTATGTATCTAGTCTGTGATTCTATATCTTTTTATGGGAGAATTTAGTCCACTAATGTTAAGAGATATTGAGGAAAAGAGATTGTTGCTTCCTGATAATTTTGTTGTTAGCTGTAGAAGTATGTTTATGTAGCTATCTTCTTTTGGGTTTTTTGAAAGAAGATCACTTTCTTGTTTTTTTCTAGGGTGCTGTTTCCCTCCTTGTATTGGAGTTTTCCTTCTATTATCCTTTGTAGGGCTGGATTTGTGAAAAGATATTGTGTAAAATGTACTTTATTATGGAATATTTTGTTTTCTCCATCTATGTTAATTGAGGGTTTTGCTGGATATAGTAACCTGGCCTAGCATTTGTGTTCTCTCATGATATTAATGGCACATTTCCAAGATCTTCTGGCTTTTATAGTCTCTGGTGCAAAGTCTGGTTTAATTTTGATACGTCTGCCTTTATATGTTACTTGACATTTTTCCCTTACTGCTTGTAATATTCTTGATTTGTTTTGTGCATTTGTTGTTTTAGATTATTATGTCAAGGGAAGAATTTCTTTTATTGTCCAGTTTATTTGGAGTTCTGTAGGCTTCTTATATGTTCATGGGCATCTCTTTCTTTATGTTAGGAAAATTTCCTTCTATAATGTTGTTAAAGATATTTACTGGCCCTTTAAGTTGGGAATCTTCACTCTCTTCTATACCTATTATCCTTACGTTTGGTCTTCTCATTGTGTCCTGGACTTCCTGGATGTTTTAAGTTAGGACCTTTTTGCATTTTCTTTCACGGTTGTGTCCATGTTTTTTATGGTGGATTCTCTTGTCTATTTCTTGTATTCTCTTGGTGATGCTTGCATCTATGACTCCTGATCTCTTTCCTAGGATTTTTGTCTCCAGGGTTGTTTCCCTTTTATGATTTGTTTATTGAATCTATTTCCATTTTTAGATCCTGGATGATTTTGTTCAATTCCTTCCCCTCTTTGGTTGTGTTTTTCTATAATTCTTTAAGGGAATTTTGTGTTTCTTCTTTAAGGGCTTCCTCCTGTTTACCTGTGTACTCCTGTATTTCTTTAAGAGAGTTATTTATGTCCTTCTTAAAATCTTCTATCATCATCATGAGAAGTGGTTTTAAATCTGAATCTTGCTCTTCCAGTGTGTGTATCCAGTACTTTCTATGGTGAAAGAACTGGGTTCTGATGATGTCAAGTAACCTTGGTTTCTGTTGCTTATGTTCTTACACTTGCCTCTTGCCATCTGGTTATCTCTATTGCCACCTGCCCTTGCTGTCTTTGACTAGAGCCTGTTCCTCCTGTGATCCTGGTTGTGACAAACTCCTCAGAATCCAGTTGGACTCTGTGACCCCATGATTCTCAGACCCTGGGTTGGTCAGAGCCCCTGGGAGTCAAGCTGCCTCTGGGACCCTGAAGTCCTGGTATGATCAAGCTCCGAGATTCTATGATCCTGAACATGTTAGTGCACCTATGATTCTGGGCATGTTGGGGCAGGTGTTGTGGCCTCCTCACCTATGATCCTGGGCCCTTTAGAGCCCCTGAGAGTCAAGCTTCTTCTTCTTCTGGGTGTTGTGGGACTGGGTGTGGAGATAGCACCCAAGGTTTCACTTTTCTTTACCTGTGTGTGTGTGTGTGTGTGTGTGTGTGTGTGTGTGTGTGTGTGTGTGTGTTTCTGAGGTGATAAATAATTTTTTAAAGATTTTTGCATTTATATTTTAAAGATATAAAATTTAGATGTAACAATTGGAATAGTTTTCTTTCCTTGTAATGAATTGTCTGATTTTGCTGTTAAGGTGTATTAGTTTCTTCCTCATTAATATAACCAAACACCTGACAAGAAGCAGCTTGAAGAAGGAAGAAATTATTGTGGTTCGTGGTTTGAGGATTGATACAGAAGACATAGCAGTGAGAGCACAATGTGACTGGTTACATTGTATCTGCCATCAAAAAACAGAGAAGGCCAGTGTGGTGGCTCAGTGGACAAAGGTACTTGCCTCAAAAGCAAATGGCCTGAATTTGATCCTTGGAACCCACATGTTGAAAAGAGAGACCCAACTGCCACAGTTGTCATCATGCACATGTGCATACACACACTCACACACTAATTGTACAAATTTTAAAAAGAATCAGAGAAGGATGCATGGTGATACTCATCCTGTTTCTTTTTATGCCCCCTTTTTTTAGTCTGGAACCCAAAATCATAGGGTAGTACCAATCCCCATTTAGGGTAAATTTCCATTCTTCATTCATACCGCTTTGGAAACACCCTCAGAGACACACCATTAATGCTTCCAGTGTATGTTTCTTCTTTTTTTGTTTTTGTTTTGTTTTGTTTTGTTTTTTGTGTTTTGTTTTGCTTTGTTTTGTTTTTCCCCGAGACAGGATTTCTCTGTGTAGCCCTGGCTGTCCTGGAACTCACTTTGTAGACCAGGCTGGCCTCGAACTCAGAAATCCACCTGCCTCTGCCTCCCAAGTGCTGGGATTAAAGGTGTGCGCCACCACTGCCTGGCTCAGTGTTTGTTTCTTAACTCAGTCAAACAGACACTATTTAACCATCATACACAGTAATACTGGCCCTATTAATAATCCTTAACTATTATATAGGCTACTACTTATCCTATTAAAGGATTTAATAATGTTTCTTATTCTTTTATTTTATGGAAAAGCTCTGAAGAACTAATATTATTTTTTCTTTAAGTACTTATTAGAATTTCTTAGTGAAGTCACCCAGGTATGGCTTTGTTTTGTTCGAAGTTTCTCATTTACCAATCTGAGTCTAGTTCTGGTTCTTAACATATTTCTGTCTCTTCTTCAATGTCTTGAAAATTTATGTCCCTCTAGGAGTGTGACCATTCCATCAAAACTGTCTATTTCTTGGCATCAGTTTTCTCATGGATTTGGTGTATAATTCATGTAATTCTGTAGTTTGGTAGTGGTGCCTCTTCTGTCGTTCTTGAGTTTGGTATTGTGTCAACTTTTTTGATGTTTTCAAAGAACCAACTTTTGGTTCCACTAGTTTTCTCCAAATTAATCCAGTTTATGTTCTTTTGATTTCTACCCACTTATTTATTATTTTATTTTTCTGCTTCATTTTGTTTACTTTGTTTTTCTATTTTAATTGCTTTCCTTCACCCTACCATCTGCTGTGTGTGTGTGTGTGTGTGTGTGTGTGTGTGGTGTGTGTGTGTGTGTGTGTGTGTGTGTAAAAATGAAACCCAGAGCTTCAGGCTTCAGGTATGCTAGGAAAAAGCTGTACCACTGAACTATATATAGCTCCAGGCCTGTTTGTCTATGACTGTAAAGTGGAGGCTAGTTTATATATCCACAGTTTTTATTTTGTTATAGTATATGTGTGTCCACCTTTAAGTCCTTCTCTCAGTAGTGTGATATCATATACATTTTAAGTTTCTATTCTGATAAAAAGTAGTTTACCATCTCTGAAAGGATTTCTTCCTTGACCAGACTGGACAGGTTTGTGTAGATATCAGAATAATTGTGGACTAAAATGTGATTCCATTTTAACTGCAGCTCTATATATGTTTCTAGATGGATGTCATTCTGCTGATTTTCCCAACCAGTACTGGGACCTCAGGCTAGCTGTGATGTTCTTTTTTGATTGTTTGCCTTTGAAAATGGTATTGTCTTTGGTAATTATACAGGCATGAAATTTTCTGAGTTCTGCCCCATGTAAAGACATTACTTTCTAGCAGGGCTCCAAGCATCTATTACTCATGGCCCACCAGAGTAGGATTATGAAGCTAAGGTGAAGGAATTGGAATAATCCTAGAAAGCCTGACCATAGTTCCATGAATGAACACCTGAATTTGTTGTATGTCATAAGTCAGTTTTTAGAGGTTTTAACTGATAATTTGATGACTTTGTCCTGTGTTATCACTACCTTTTAGAAAGAAAATTTGGGAAGCTCCTTAGCCCTGTTAGAAATCTTGCCAAATTTAAATTTTGGTTTCGAACAGACATCTCCATGGTCCTCAAAGGAGACACCACTTCCAGGCACTGTAACAGACCCAGGATCTTAGGATAACAGGATCCCAGGATAACAGGAGTTGGGCCACACCAGTGTTTCAGGGTCTCAGAGGAACTTGAATGCCAAGAACTCTGACACACCCAGAATCTCAGGTTCACAGGAGACCACAATCAAAGGATCACAGTGAAATCTGGACTCTGAGGAGTCCTGAATCAAATGGGATTATAGGAAGGACAGGCTCCAATGAGATATATTGAGGGCAGCAAGCACTTGAGATAATCAGATGGCAGGAGGCAAGCATAAGAACAGAAGCAACAGAAACCAAGGTTACTTGGCATCATCGGAACCAAACTTTCCCACCAGAGCAAGTACTGGATCCACCATCACACTAGAAAAGCAAGATATGGATCTAAAGTCACTTCTCATGATGATGATGGAGGAATTTTAAGAAGGAAATACAGAAAAACACAGGTAAACAGCTAGAAGCTCTTAAAGAAGAAACACAAAAATCCCTTAGAGAGTTACAGGAAAACACTACCAAACAAGTGATGGAATTGACAAAACCACCAAGGATCTAAAAATGGAAGTAGAAACAATTAAGAAATCACAAAGGGAGACAAATCTGGAGATAGAAATACTAGAAAAGAAATCAGGAACCATAGATGCGAGCATCAGCAACAGAATACAAGAGATGGAAGAGAGAATCTCAGGTGCAGGAGATTCCATAGAAAACATGGACACAACAATCAAAGAAAATGCAAAATGCAAAAAGATCCTAACTCAAAACATCCAGGAAATCCAGGACACAATGAGAAGACCAAATCTAAGATTAATAGGTATAGATGAGAATGAAGATTTTCAACTTAAAGGGCCAGCAAATATCTTCAACAAAATTATAGAAGAAAACTTCCCAAACCTAAAGGAAGAGATGCCCATGAACATACAAGAAGCCTACAGAACTCCAAATAGACTGGACCAGAAAAGAAATTCCTCCCATCACATAATAATCAAAACACCAAATGCACAAAACATAGAAAAAATATTAAAAGCAGTACAGGAAAAAGGTTCTCTTTGTCAAGATTAAATAATAGGTCCTAAGTCTTTCTTGTATACTGCAACAAGAAAACATAGACAAACTATAGAAAATAACAGGCCATTGTATATTAGAATATAAAGAGATATACCCTTCAATTTCTCCCAGCTTTCCACCATGGAGGCTACAGATACATAGGCCCCTAGTAGTTTCTCGAACTTAAGAGACAAGTCCCAGCACCTGCATCTAGGAAGAACATGGTAGCTAGAGTTGGCATGACAGAGTTCCAGAGAATAGAGAACTATTAACAGATAGAACACAACATGTAGAGGGATGCTTGGAAGTAATAACAGGTAATGACGGGGTCAGTAAGGACCTTTGAAAACTACTTTTGAGGACATGGTCACATACTGCCATCCCTCATTAGTTGAGTACCTTCCTGTCTCTGAACTCTGGTCAGCCTACATGGGCACTTCCCTTTAATGGTTCTTGATATGTGAATTAAACACCACGTAGCCTGCTCTGTGCCTGCTGCACCTCTCAACCTAACTTCTCTTCCATTAACAGATCTTCTAGAAAGTGGCTATCTCAGTACAAATAAAGAAGATGCCAGCCAAACAAGAGTCATGGGGCAATGGAAAATTCCATGATCATCTCCCTTGAAATGCTGTTAGGGGAGATCTGAAATTTATAGACTTTCCTACAAATATAGACTCTAGAATCAAATGAGAGGAAAACAGAACCTGTACTAAGACCAAGTGGTATTTATTTCAGGATTATTAACATCCACAGTTTGGAAATGAGGCTACTGAGGGATTGGAGTAGCCACTTTCCCTGGCCCACCTCCAGCAACCAAATTCACCAAATTTCTGAGATAGACAGCTACATTACAAAGGGAAGGATATGCATGCAAACAGAAAAGGAATACATGATCATTGAGGCTCTACCATGTTGTGCCCTTTACCTATGGTATTGTATCAAATCATCATAAAAATTGAGATGAGCATGTGTCCTTATTGCATGTTGGAGTATCTTCTGGGTATATTCCCAGGAATGGTATAGCTGGGTCCTCTAGTAGCACTATGTCCTATTTTCTGAGGAACCACCAAACTGATTTCATAGCAGCATTATTTATAATAGCCAGAAGCTGGGAAGAACCCAGATGTCCCTCAACAGAAGAATGGATACAGAAAATGTGGTACAGTTACACAATATACTACTACTCAGCTATTAAAAAAAAACAGTGACTTCACGAAATTCTTAGGCAAATCGATGGAGCTTGAAAATATCATCCTGAGTGAGGTACCACAAAAGAACACACATGGTATACACTCACTGATAAGTGAATATTAGCTCAGAAGCTCAGAATACCCAAGACATAATTCACAGATCAAATGAAGCTCAAGAAGAAGAAAGACCATAGTGTGAATACTCCAGCCCTTCTTATAACAGGGAACAAAATACCCATGGTAGGAGATACAGAGACAAAGTGTGAATCAGAGACTGAAGGGAAGGCCATCCAGAGACTGCCCTACCTAGGGATCCACCCCATATAGAGTCACCAAATCCAGACACTATTGTGGATGCCAACAAGAGCTTGCTGACAGGAGCCTGATATAGCTGTCTCTGGAGAGGCTTTGCCAGATCCTGTCAGATACAGAAGTGGATGATCATAGCCATCCATTGAATAGAGCATAGGGTCCCCAAGGAAGGAGCTAGAGAAAGTACCCAAAGAGCTGAATGGGTTTGCAGCCCCATAGGAGGAACAACAATATGAACTAACCAGTACCCCCAGAGGTCCCTAGGACTAAATCACAAACCAAAGAGTACACCTGGTGGGACTCATGGCTCTAGCTGCATATGTAGCACAGGATGGCCTAATTGGCCATCAATGAGAGGAGAGGCCCTTGGCCCTGTGAAGGTTCTATGCCCCAGTATAGTGGAATGCCAGGGCCAGGAAGCAAGAGTGGGTGAGTTGGTGAGCAGGGAGAGGGGGAAGAGGATAGGGGGTTTTCAGAGGGGAAACCAGGAAAAGGAATAACATTTGAAATGAAAATAAAGAAAATATCTATTTAAAAAAAAACTGAGAGTTTCATCACACCTGACTTGTGGATGGGAAGCACAAAGCAAAAACGAGACATGGCTAGTGAGTCACTAAGGATCTAGGGGTGGATTTCAAAGATGATGACACCATAAACAAGCCCAGACAGCCATAAACTTCAGAAGCAGAAGAAATGAGATGCAGAGAGATGATAAAAGAGCATGGCCCACATCCTGGATCCCTGACACAATCCCCCCCCCAAAAAAATGCTTATTTTTTTGATAACTCTTGTTCCTATCCCAGACCCCTAAATTTAGTCCCTGTTGTTATTGTTTTTTTAACCTGTGCTTATATGCAAGGGATTATGAAGGACATACTCTACTGATTTGTTCTGTAGCTATTTTTCTCTATTTCTTGGGAATAGTATTTTTCTAGCCATGTTCTAATAGCTTTATGAAGGTCAGGCAGTGATTGACTATGCTTTATTTCTTCCTCTTGCTCCTTTTCCACAAAACTATATTTTGTACAAAACATAGCTACTTCCAGTTAGTATTGGCACTATCTATATTATACCAAGAAAAGTTATTTAGATACAGGAATTCCGTTATCTTGATTTTACTTAATCTTTGTTCATAAGAAGAAATGTAAATTACTTGAACAGAAAATTACAAAATTGTCTCATTGTTTCTTTGATTGAAAATCAAAACATTTTTTTCCAAACTTGAAGTCTCTGATTAGCAAAATTTGTAACATTCATAAGTTCTACATTTATAGAGTTCTCTTTATCTGAGAAGTATACTGAGGCAAATAGAGTAAATTTCTTGGGTCTAGTTTGTTGCTCATTATAAACAACACAGGCAGATCTTGTTGGTATATGCTTTTATGTTCAGAAGGCTGAAGCAGGATAGTGATGGTGGGGTAAAAACCAGCCTGAGCTACACAGCCAGATCCTACTGAGGGGAGTGGGGAAGACTGAGCATGATAAGGTTCTACCATCGAAAACTGCAAACAATGACAATATTTTTCTGAATTTACTAATTATTAAAAAAATGGTTTATCAGAGCCATGCTCCTGATTTAGAGTTCAGGCATTATTTGATAATGTATGTGTCCTGAGCTCCTGAAGCCATCATGATTAGATCACAGAGCCCCAAAATACACAAATTTGGTGAGCTATGACACCAGGTGCTCTTTTCAGGGTTATTGGCTCCATTTAACTCTCTTCAATCCCACAATATGTTTTATTGCATCCATGTGGAAGATGAAGCAAGGAAGATGGCTCTATAGGTAAAAGCACTTGCACTATTTTGAATGAACCATCCCTAAAACTCATGGTGAAGGTGATGAGACTACTCCTGCAATCTGTTCTGTGACTTCCATTGGCTTACAGGAGTAGTTGAGTGACTGCAGGTTAAATAATTTCCCAGAATTGCATGTGATATTAAATGTTTTCCATTTGCCTCTACAGATGCGCTGTCACCTTTTATCTGTATTACTTAACCACATCATTGGGCCACTTGCCAATTTGGGTTCAGAGTATCTGAACAGGTAGGTAGAAAATGATGTTGAATCTTTATTCCTTGTCTTCCTCCTTAAAGCATTCTTTCAGACTGCACGCATTACACAGTAAATGATTCTGGTATCTGTCACATGTACCTCTCTGCTTATTTTTTTTTCTATTTATTTATTTATTTCTGAGACAGTGAATCACTATGCAGCTCAGGCTGTCCTTGAACTCACCATTCTCCTGTCTCAGCCTTCGAAGAGTTAGAATTAGATGCATGAATTCTCTGGGTTCTTTAAACCAGTCCCCCTCTCATCTTAACCAACAACAGCACCACTAATTTTTTTCCATGAGACCCTCCCCACACATTTGTAAATTATTCATTTAGGAGCCCTTCCTGGAAGTATAGTAATTGGAGTGTGCTATCTGTTTTTCCTTTTGAGATTCTGACTGATACCAGCTATTAAGTGATGGAGGTGGGACTGGAACCCAGAACAAGACTTACTCTCAATACTTTTCTTACCCTATTCATAAACACTTGAATTCCTACCTGAGCAGATCCAAAGAAAACATCGTACCTAAAGACTAAGAAGAAGCAGAACAAAGTCCAAATGTGCTACACTTAACCCTCCTGAAATGGAATGGGTGAAGCCTGCAATTATGTAAAGAATGTCTTAAGACTATCAGTAGAGCTGATTTTCAGTGATTGGAATAAGACTCACAATGTGTTTAAATGCTTAATAACTTCCAAAGCAGAATTTTAATGAATTACAACAAATGCAAATGGATCAGGAACATATGGATTTAATATATTCTCAAGGACATGTTTTTAAACAGTAAGGATAAAATGTGCCTTTTGAAATGTATTCTGGAGTGATTTGGGTTCCTTCAGTTCCTTCCAGCATCAGGCCACCTTGGGCCATGAACTCAGCAGACAGTCCCAGGGTACCCAGAGGACTCTCCACCCTCCAGGAACCCTAGCACCCCTAGGAACTTAGTATCACTGGTAAGAACACAACATTTGTTCCAACACAACCGGGAGTGCCAGGGGCCAGCAGGAGCAGGGATGCAGGAACCTAGCCTGAGCAGTGGCTCCAGTTCCTTCCAGTCAACACTGGTATACCCTTGGTTTCAAACTCAGCTGACATCCCCACAGTCTCCAGAGGAAATACCACTTCCAGACAGTGCTTAAACACACTGAGGATCTTAGGATCCCAGGATCCCAAGAGCTCGGTCACACCTGGATCTCAGGGTCTCAGAGGAAGCTTGAGTGACAAGAACTCTGACAAACCCAGAATCTCAGCATCACAAGATTCCAGAATCACAGGATCACAGAGAAAGATGGAATCAGTGAAATTCTGACTCAACAGGGATTACAGGAAAGACAGGCTCCAATCAGATATAGTGAGGGCAGGGAAGACTTGAGATAATCAGATGGCAAGAGGCAAGCATAAGAACAGAAGCAATAGAAACCAAGGTTACTTGGCAACATCAGAACCCAACTCTCCCATCATAGCAAGTCCTGGATGCACCAACACACCATAAAGCAAGATATGGATATAAAGTCACTTCTCATGATGATGATGGAGGACTATAAGAAGGACATACATAACTACCTTAAAGAAATACAAGAAAACACAGGTAAACAGCTAGAAGCCCTTAAAGAGGAAACACAAAAATCCCTTAAAAACCTACAGGAAAACACACCCAAACAGGTGAAAGAATTGAACAAAACCATCCAGGATCTAGAAATGGAAATAGAAACAATAAATAAATAGGAAGAAAACTCTGGAAATAGAAAACCTAGGAAAGAAGACAGGGACCATAGATGCAAGAATCACCAACAGAATACAAGAAATAGAAGAGACAATCTCAGGTGCAGAAGATATAATAGGAAACAATGACACAACAAAAAGAAAATGCAAAATGTAAAATGATCCTAAACCAGAATCATCCAGGAAATCCAGGATATAATGAGAAGACCAAACATAAGGATAATAGGTATAGGATAGAATGATGATTTCCAAATTAAAGGACCAGTAAATATCTTCAACAAAATTATAGAAGAAAATTTCCTTAACCTAAAGAAAGAGATGACCATGAACATACAAGAAGCCTATAGAACTCCAAATAATTTGGGCCAGAAAAGAAATTCCTGCCATCAAATAATAATCAAAACACCAAATGCACAAAACAAAGATATAATATTAAAAGCAATTAGGGGGAAAGGTCAAGTAACATATAAAGGCAGACCTAGGAGAATTACACCTGACTTTTCCCCAGAGACTATGAAAGCCAAAATATCCTGGGCAGATATCATACAGACCCTAACAAAAAACAAATGTCAGCACAGGCTATTATACTCAGCAAAACTCTCAATTACCATAGATGGAGAAACCAAGATATTCCATGACAAAAACAAATTTACAGAATATCTTTCCACAAATCCAGCCCTTCGAAGGATAATAAAGAGAAAAGTCCTACACAAGGAGGGAAACTAAACCCTAGAAAAAGCAAGAAAGTAATCTTTCAACAAACATAAAAAAGGATAACCACATCAACAGAATTCAAACACTAACAACAAAAATAACAGGAAGCAACAACGACTTTTCCTCAATATACCTTAATGTCAATGGACTCAATTCCCAAAGAAAAAGACATAGACTAACAGACTGGTTATGTAAACAGGACCCAACATTTTGCTGCATACAGGAAACCAACTTCAGTGACAAAGACAGACACTAACTCAGAGTAAAAGGCTGGAAAACAATTTTCCAAGCAAATACTCCTAAGAAACAAGCTGGAATAGCCATTCTAATATTGAATAAAACTGACTTTCAACCTAAAGTTATCAAAAAAGATAAGGAGGGACACTTCATACTCATCAAAGGTAAAATTTACCAAGATGAACTCTCAATTCTGAGCATCTATGCTGTAAATGCAATGGCATCCACATTCATTAAAGAAACTTTAGTAACTCTCAAAGCACACAGTACATCACACACAATAATAGTGGGAGACTTCAATAACCTCTCTCATCAATGGACAGATCCTAGAAACAGAAACTAAACAGAGACACAGTGAAACTAACAGAAGTTATGAAAGAAATGGACTTAACAGATATCTACAGAACATTTTATCATGAAACAAAAGGATATCCTTTTTATCAGCTCCTCATGGTACCTTCTCCAAAATTGACCATATTGATCACAAAACAGGCCTCAACAGATACAAAAATATTTAAATAGTCCCATGCATCCTATCAGATCACCACGAACTAAGGCTGGTCTTCAATAAAAATAATAGAAAGACCACATACACAATGAAGCTGAACAACACTCTACTCATTGATACCTTGGTCAAGGAAGAAGTAAAAAATGAAATTAAAGACTTTTTTAGAATGTAATGAAAATGAAGCCACAACACACCCAAAATTATGGGACACAATGAAAGCAGTCCCAAGAGAAAAACACATAGTGCCTCCAAAAAGAAACTAGAGAGATCATAAACTAGCAGCTTAACAGCACATGTAAAAGCTCTAGAAAAAAAAGAAAGAAAGGAAATTCACCCAAGAGGAGTAGATGGCAGGAAATAATCAAACTCAGGACTGAAATCAACCAGGTGGAAACAAAAAGAACTATACAAAGTATCAACCAAACCAGGAGCTGGTTCTTTAAGAAAAACAACAAAGTAGACAAATCATTAGCCAGACTAACTAGAGGGCACAGGGATGTTTTGCTAATTAAAAAATCAGAAATGAGAAGGAAAACAACAACAGAACCTGAGGAAATCCAAAAAATCATCAGATCCTACTACAAAGGCCTATACTCAACAAAACTGGAAAACCTGGATGAAATGGAAAAATTTCTAGACACATACCTGGTACCAAAGTTAAATCCAGATCAGATTAATGATCTAAACAGTCCCATATCCCCTAAAGAAATAGAAACAGTCATTAATAGTCTCCCAACTTAAAAAAAAAAAAAAAATCCCAGGACCAGATGGGTTTAGTGCATAATTTTATCAGACATTCAGAAAGGACCTAATTCCAATACTCCTCATACTATTACCCAAAATAGAAAAAGAAGGCACTTTACCCAATTTGTTCTATGAAGCAACAATTACTCTGATACCTAAACCACACAAAAATCAACAAAGAAAGAGAACCTGTTTCCCTTATGGATATCAATGCAAAAATACTCAATAAAATTCTTGCAAACTGAATCTAAGAACACATCAAAATTTCATCCATCATGATCAAGGAGGCTTCATCCCAGGGATGCAGGGATGGTTCAAAATATGGAAATCCATCAATGTACTCCACTATATAAACAAACTCAAAGATTAAAAACCACATGATCATCTAATTGGATGCTGAGAAAGCATTTGGCAAAATCCAACACCCCTTCATGATAAAAGTCTTGGAAAGATCAGGAATCCAAGGCCCAAACCAAACATAATAAAAGCAATTTCCAGGAAACCAGTAGCCAACGTCAAACCAAATA
This sequence comes from Mus musculus, assembly GCF_000001635.26. Classification (NCBI taxonomy): domain Eukaryota; kingdom Metazoa; phylum Chordata; class Mammalia; order Rodentia; family Muridae; genus Mus; species Mus musculus. Next base: position 19,743,499 of record NC_000086.7, read on the forward strand.
GAGAAACATGAAGAAATCCCAATAAAATAAGGGAGTAGACAACTCTCTCTACCTACCTATTCAATGTAGCACTTGAAGTCCTAACCATTGTAATTAGACAAGAAAAGGAGATCAAAGGTATACAAATTGTAAAGGAAGAAGTCAAAATATCACTATTTGCACATGATATGATAGTATATTTAAGTGACCCCAAATATTCCACCAGAGAACTCCTAAACCTGATAAACAGCTTCAGTGCAGTAGCAGGATATAAAATTAACTCAAACAAATCAGTGGCCTTTCTCTACACAAAGGATAAACGGGCTGAGAAAGAAATTAGGGAAACAACACCTTTCACAATAGTCACAAATAATATAAAATAACTTGGTGTGACTCTAACTAAGCAAGTGAAAGACCTGTATGATAAGAACCTCAAATCTCTGAAAAAAGAAATCAAAGAAAATCTCAAAAGATGGAAAGGTCCCCCATGCTCATGAATTGACAGGATTAATATAGTCAAAATGGCTATCTTGCCAAAAGGAATCTACAGATTCAATGCAATACCCATCAAAATTCCAACTTAATTCTTTACAGATTTAGTAATTTGCAAATTCATCTGGTATAACAAAAAACCTAGGATAGAAAAAGCTATTCTCAACAACAAAAGAACCTCTGGTAGAATCACCATCCCTAACCTCAAGCTGTACTACAGAACAATTGTGATAAAAACTGAATGGTATTGGTACAGTGACAGACACGTAGATCAATGAAATAGAATCGAATACCCAAAAAATGAACCCACATACTTATGGTCACTTGATCTTTGACAAAAGAATTAAAACCATCCAGTGCACAAAAGACAGCATTTTCAACAATTGGTTCTGGTTCAACTAGTGGTTATCATGTAGAAGAATGGAATTGATGCATTCTTATCTCCTTGTACAAAGCTCAAGTCTAAGTGGATTACAGAACTCCACATAAAGGCACTGGCACTGAAACTTATTGAGGAGAAAGTGGGGAAAAGCCTTGAAGATATGGGCACAGGCAGAAAATTCCTGAACAGAGCAGCAATGGTTTATGCTGTAAGATCAAGAATTGACAAATGGGACCTCCTAAAATTGCAAAGCTTCTGTAAGAAAAAGGACACTGTCAATAAGACATAATGGCAAGCAGCCGATTGGGGAAAGATCTTTACCATCCTAAATCTGATAGAGGGCTTATATCCAACATATATAAAGAACTCAAGAGTTTGGTCTCCAGAAAATCAAATAACCCTTTAAAAAATGGGGTACAGTGCCAAACAAAGAACTCTCAACTGAGGAATACCAAATGGCTGAGAAGCACCTAAAAAAAATGTTCAACATCCTTAATCATCAGGGAAATACAAATCAAAACAAATCTGAGATTCCACCTCACAACTATCAAAATGGCTAAGATGACTAATTCAGGTGACAACAGATGCTAGCAAAGATGTGGAGAAAGAGGAACACTCCTCCATTGCTAGTAGAATTGCAAGCTGGTAGAACCACTCTGGAAATCAGTTTGGAATTTCCTCAGAAAATTGGATATAGTTCTACCAGAAGATCCAGCAATACCACTCCTGGGCATATACCTAGACTATGCTCCAACTTGTAATAAGGGCACATGCTCCACTATGTTCATAGAAGCCTTATTTATAGTAGCAAGAAGCTGGAAAGTACCCAGATGTCCCTCAACAGAGGAATGGATACAGAAAATGTGATATATTTAAACAGTGGAGTACTACTCAGCTACTAAAAACAATGAATTCATGAAATTCTTCAACAAATGGATGGATTTGGAGGATATCATCCTAAGTGAGGTAACCCAATCACAAAAGAACACACATGGTATGTCCTCACTGATAATTGGATATTAGCCCAGAAGCTCAAAATACCCAAGATTCATTTTGCAAAACACGTGAAACTCAAGAAGAAGGAAGACCAAAGTGTGGATACTTAGATCCTTCTTAGAAGAGGGTACAGACTTCCTATGTAAGGAGTTACAGAGACAAAGTTTGGAGCAGAGACTGAAGGAATGACTATCCAGAGACTGCCCCACCTGGGGGTTTATCCCATAAACATCCACCAAACCCAGACACTATTGCAGATGCCAACAAGGTTTTGCTCACAGGAGCCTAATATAGCTGTCTCCTGAGAGGCTCTGACATTGCCAGACAAATACAGAAGTGGATGCTCACAGTCATCCATTGGACAGGGCACAGGGTCCCCAAGGAAAGAGCTAGAGAATGTATCCAAGGAGCTGAAGGGGTTTGCAGCCCCCAAGGAGGAACAACAATATGAACTAAACCATATCCCCAGAGCTCCCTGGGACTAAACCACCAATCAAAGAAAACAGAAAGTGGCTTGTGGCTCTAGCTGCATACGTATCAGAGGATGGCCTAGTTGGTTATCAATGGGAGGAGAGGCCATTGGTCCTGTGAAGATTCTATGCCCCAGTATAGGGGAATGCCTGTGCCAGTATGTGGGAGTGGGTGGGTTGAGGAGTAGGGTGAGGTGGGAGATGATAGGGGATTTTCAGAGTGGAAACTAGGAAAGGGGGTTACATTTGAAATGTAAATATAGAAAATATCTAAATAAATAAATTAATTAATTAAATGTATTCTGGGTTTTGTTCAGAACATTGAAAACAAAATTTCACCATATAGATGAATCCAGACCACTGGTTTACCTGCTTAATCTTCCTATGCAGATAGAAGTTTATCTTTGTTTCAAAAACTAAATTCTCAAAAGGCGCTAAGAGTTGAAAGGCTAGTATCCAAGATCTAACCTGTCTCTTTCTGTTGTGGCAAAGCCACCAGTATCTGTGTATTGGTTGGTCTTTATTGTTTGCTTGGCTCAATTTAAAATCATCTAGGAGATCCACTTTTTGATGTGTCTATGAAGGCGTTTCCAGACGTTTAATTGAAGAAGAACCAACTTTAAATATGCATTGATGCTCAGAGTGAAGAAAAAAGAAAAGGGGGAGGGGCAGAAATGCAATCTGAGTGCCAGCATTCATTTCTTTCTGCTTCCTGAATGCAGGTGCAATGTAAACAGATGCCTCAGGGTCTCACCACCATGTCTGCCCTGACATTATAGACTTTATCCCATCAAGTCATAAGCCAAAATAAACCTTCCTCCTCAATTAAGGTGCAATAAGAAATGTAACTAGTACTGTGAAAGCTTTTCAGTTGTTAAAACCCAACCATGTTTTGTGCACTGCACCTGGATTTAGTGACAAAAAGATGAAGGGATTCCTGTTACATGACCCTGTGGCTAGAAAACTGTTCTGCAAGTGAATTCTTTGATGTTATACACACAGGACTCACTTTGTAATTAGTGTGTCTGGACATAAATATGGATTCAAATTGCCTCCTGTTTCTTCCAGCTACCTTTCTGTCATCACACATCAAGTTCAGAATTCACTGCACACTTTCCTGTGTAGCCGAACTACAGCTTGTTGTTGGATTTGTTTTCATCTCTTGTTTTTTACATGAAAATACCACAGGCTCCTAGATTACTTTGAAACAAAACTAAATTTTCATTTAATTAATACAGTGAGCTCTCACTTTCATCTTCTTAGCATGATTTAGTAAAATACATTCTATCAATAACTTAATAATCAATTTTGGCCCAGGGCAGGTTAAAGTATGCAAATACCTGCCCTGAATTGTACCAACCTGTTCAAGAGCATTTGCATGTTATAATGTTGATTTATGCTGCTGTTCAGTAGCAGAATTCTTTAATTAAAGTAACCTCAGTTGTGGAAGGCAGCCATTTGGGAATTCCAGAAGCTTACCTCGCTGGCATTCTGTTCTTCCCTTCCCAAACTAAAGGACCAAAATTTTGTTTTATATTTATTTTTCTGAGTTGTTTGTTTCCTTATTTCAGCAATTCTTTATGTAGATAAAAGATACTGTGTATAAATGTTGCAAAAAAGTAGAAAGAATCCCTGTGTGCTCTTTAACCAGCTTCTACTCATCTTCATATTTGATATAAAAATGGAACAATTATAATCAAAAATTTGATGTTGGCACAATGATGTTAAATTTAATAAACTTTCATTATGATTTCACAAGTTTCTCTAATATATGCTTTATGTTCCAAAGGTACGGTATTCAAAATTTCATTGATTTCCTTCTGTGTTCTTAATCTCCTAAAGTCTGTTTATATCCACAGCATTTCCTTGTCTTTTGTGAACTCCACAATTGACAACAACTGATATTTTGCATAATGTATGCTAATTGAAGTTTCTCTAAGGATATCTTGTGATCATTTTGAAAAACATTAATTTTACCAAGAATGTTTCCAGAAGAGCTGATGTGCTCTTCTCAGTACATCACAGCAGGGGACACATGATGTCCATTGGCTTTATTACTGACAATGTAAGCCTTGATCATTTGATTCAGGTGTTGGGTTTCTCTTTATTAACTTCCACTTCAGTTACTGTTTTTCTCTTTCTGGTTGCTAAATTACTTGGTAGTAATACTTTTAGGCTGTAAAAATATCCTGTTTTACCTCTAGTTGTCACAGATTAATTGGCAACATGTGTATTCCATGTTTGTTATTTTTTTGATACTGTCACAAAATTCCTAAGAAAAGCAACTAAGAGAAAGAAACATTTAATTTAGGTTAATAACTTGGTGTCTTACCTTATCTTCATTAAATATTAGAGTTCTGATGATTTTCTAACCCTCACGCCTATATTTATTAATAGGAAATTCTTCTCTAAGAAAGAGTTTTCTCTTCATACTCTATTTATTTATTTATAGCAGTCTAGACTCATGTTTTAATAATTATTTTTATTAGATATTTTCTTTATTTAAATTTCAAATGCTATCCCGAAAGTTCCCTATACACTCCCCCCACCCTGCTCCCCTACCCACCAACTCCAAGTGCTTGGCCCTGGCATTCCCCTGTACTGGGCCATATAAACTTTGCAAGACCTAGGGGCCTCTCTTCCCAATGATGGCTTAAGAGAATGCTACATATGCAGCTAGAGACACGAGCTCTGGAGATACTGGTTAGTTCAAATTGTTATTCCACCTATAGGCTTGCAGACCCCATCAGCTCCTTGGGTACTTTCTCTAGCTCCTCCATTGGGGGACCTGTGTTCCATCCTATAGATGACTGTGACCATCCACTTCTATATTTACCAGGCACTGGCATAGCCTCACAGGAGACAGCTATAACAGGGTCCCTTCAGCAAAATCTTGCTGGCATATGCAATAGTGTCTGGGTTTGGTGGCTGATTATGGGATGGATTCCCGGGTGGGGCAGTCTCTGGATGATCCTTCCTTTCATCTCAGCTCCAAACTTTGTCTCTGTAACTCCTTCCATGGGTATTTTGTTCCCTGTTCTAAGGAGGAATGAAGTATCCACACATAGGTCTTCCTTCTTCTTAATTTTCCTGTGTTTTACAAATTATATCTTGGGTATTCTAAGTTTCTGGGCTAATGTCCACCTATCAGTGAGTGCATATCAAGTGATTGTAATTGGGTTACCTCACTAAGGATGATACCCTCCAGATACTTCCATTTACACAAAAATTTCATACATTCATTGTTTTTAATAGCTGAGTAGTATTCCATTGTGTAAATGTACCACATTTTCTATATCCATTCCTCTGTTGAGGGACATCTGGGTTCTTTCCAACTTCTGGCAATTATAAATGAGGCTGCTATAAACATAGTGGAGCATGTGTCCTTATTACCAGTTGGAACATCTTCTGGGTATATGCCCAGGAGAGGTATTGCTGGATCTTCCAGTAGTACTATGTCCACTTTTCTGAGGAACTGCCCGACTGACTTCCAGAGTGGTTGCACAAGCTTGCAATCCCACCAGGAGTGGAGAAATGTTCCTCTTTCTCCACATCCTCGCCAGCATTTGCTGTCACCTGAATTTTTGATCTTAGCCATTCTGACTGGTGTGAAATAGAATCTCAGGGTTGTTCTGATTTACATTTCCTTGATGATTAAGGATGATGAACATTTTTTCAGGTGCTTCTCAGCCATTCAGTATTCCTCAGGTGAGAATTCTTTGCTAAGATCTGTACCCCATTTTTAATTGGGTTACTTGAATTTCTGGAGTGCGGCTTCTTGAGCTCTTTGTATATATTGGATATTAATTAGTCCCCTATCAGATTTAGGATTGGTAAGACACTTTCCCAATCCATTGGTGGATTTTTTATCTTATTGACAGTGTCTTTTGCCTTGAGGAAGCGTTGCAATTTTATGAGGTCCCATTTGTAAATTCTTGATCTTACAGCACAACCCATTGTTGTTCGATTCAGGAATTTTCCCCCTGTGCCTATATGTTTGAGGCTTTTCCCCATTTTCTCCTCTATAAGTTTCAGTGTCTCTGGTTTTATGTGGAGTTCTTTGATCCACTTAGACTTGAACTTTGTACAAGGAGATAAGAATGGATCAATTCACATTCTTATACTTGATACCTGCCATTTGTGCCAGTACCATTTGTTGAAAATGCTGTCTTTTTTCCACTGAATGGTTTTAGCTCCCTTGTGAAAGATCAAGTAACCATAGGTGTGTGGGTTCATTTCTGGGTTTTCAATTCCATTACATTGAACAACCTGTCTGGCACAGTACCAGCATCAGGCAGTTTTTGTCACAATTGCTCTGTAGTACAGCTTTAGGTCAGGCATGGTGATTCCACCAGAGGTTCTTTTATTGTTGAGAATAGTTTTTGTTATCCTAGGTTTTTTATTATTCCAGATTAATTTGAAAATTGCCCTTTCTAACTCAGTGAAGAATTGAGTTAGACTTTTGATGGGGATTGCATTAAATCTGTAGATTGCTTTTGGCAAGATAGCCATTTTTACAATGTTGATCCTGCCAATCCATGAGCATGGGAGATCTTTCCAACTTCTGAGATCTTTTGAAATTTCTTTCTTCAGAAACTTGAAGTTCTTATCATACACATTATTCACTTCCTTAGTTAGAGTCACGCCAAGGTATTTTATATTATTTGTGACTATTGAGAAGGGTGTTGTTTCCCTAACTTCTTTCTCAGCCTGTTTATTCTTTGTGTAGAGAAAGGCCATTGAATTTTTTGAATTAATTTTATAGCCAGCTACTTCACGAAAGCTGTTTATCAGGTTTAGGAATTCTCTGGTGGAATTTTTAGGGTCGCTTATATATACTATCATATCATCTGCAAAAAGTGATATTTTGACTTCTTCCTTTCCAATTTGTATCCCCTTGATCTCCTTTTGTTGTCGAATTGCTCTAGCTAGGACTTCAAGTACAATGTTGAATAGGTAGGGAGAAAGTGAGCAGCCTTGTCTAGTCCCTGATTTTAGTGGGATTGCTTCCAGCTTCTCACCATTTACTTTGATGTTGGCTACAGGTTTGCTGTAGATTGCTTTTATCATTATTAGGTATGGGCCTTGAATTCCTGATCTTTCCAAGACTTTTATCATGAATGGGTGTTAGATTTTGTCAAATGCTTTTTCTGCATCTAAGGAGATGATCATGTGTTTTTTGTCTTTGAGTTTGTTTATATAGTGGATTACGTTGATGGATTTTCATATATTAAACCATCCCCGCATCCCTGGAATAAAACCAACTTGGTCAGGATGGATGATTGTTTTAATGTGTTCTTGGATTCAGTCAGCTAGAATTTTATTGAGTATTTTTGCATCGATATTCATAAGGGAAATTGTTCTGAAGTTCTCTATCTTTGTTGGATCTTTCTGTTGTTTAGGTATCAGAGTAATTGTGGCTTCATAGAATGAGTTGGGTAGAGTACCTTCTACTTCTATTTTGTGAAATAATTTGTGCAGAACTGGAATTAGATCTTCTTTGAAGGTCTGATAGAACTCTGCACTAAACCCATCTGGTCCTGGGCTTTCTTTCGTTGGGAGACTATTAATGGCTACTTCTATTTCTTTAGGGGATATGGGACTGTTTAGATCATTAACTTGATACTGATTTAACTTTCTACCTGATATCTGTCTAGAAATTTGTCCATTTCATCCAGGTTTTCCAATTTTGTTGAGTATAACCTTTTGTAGAAGGATCTGATGGTGTTTTGGTTTTCTTCAGGATCTGTTGTTATATCTAACTTTTCATTTCTGAATTTGTTAATTAGGATACTGTCCCTGTGCCCTCTCGTGAGTCTGGCTAAGGGTTAATCTATCCTGTTGATTTTCTCAAACTACCAGCTCCTTGTTTGGTTGATTCTTTGAATAGTTCTTCTTGTTTCCACTTGGTTGATTTCGCCCCTGAGGTTGATTATTTCCTGACATCTACTCCTCTTGGTTGAATTTGCTTCCTTTTTTCTAGAGCTTTTAGGTGTGTTGTCAAGCTGCTAGTTTGTGGTCTCTAGTTTCTTTTTGGAGGCACTCAGAGCTATGAGTTTCCCTCTTATAAATGCTTTCATTGTGCCCCTTAAGTTTGGGTATGTTGTGGCTTCATTTTCATTAAACTCTAAAAAGTCTTTAATTTCTTTCTTTATACCTTCCTTGACCAAAGTATTATTGAGAAGAGTGTTGTTCATTTTCCACGTGAATTTTGGCTTTCCATTATTTATGTTGTTATTGAAGATCAGCCTTAGTACATTGTGGTCTGATAGGATGCATGGGACAATTTCAATATTTTTGTGTCCGTTGAGGCCTGTTTTTTGACCAATTATATGGTCAATTTTGGGGAAGGTACCATGAGGTGCTGAGAAGAAGGTATATTCTTTTGTTTTAGGATAAAATGTTCTGTAGATATCTGTTAAATCCATTTTTTTCATAACTTCTGTTAGTTTCACTGTGTCCTTGTTTAGTTTCTGTTTCCACGATCTGTCCACTTATGGAAGTGCTGTGTTGAAGTCTCCCAGTATTATTGTGAGAGATGCAATGTGTGCTTTGAGCTTTACTAAAGTGTCTTTAATGAATCTGGCTGCCCTTGCATTTGGAGCATAGATATTCAGAATTGAGAGTTCCTCTTGGAGGATCTTATGTTTGATGAGTATGAAGTGTCCCTCCTTGTCTTTTTTGATAACTTTGGGTTGGAAGTCAATTTTATTCGATATTAGAATGGCTACTCCAGCTTGTTTCTTCAGACCATTTGCTTGGAAAATTTTTTCCAGCCTTTCACTCTGAGGTAGTGTCTGTCTTTTTCCCTGAGATGGGTTTCCTGTAAGCAGCAGAATGTTGGGTCCTCTTTGTGTAGCCAGTCTGTTAGTCTATGTCTCTTTATTGGGGAATTGAGTCCATTGATATTAAGATATATCAAGGAAAAGTAATTGTTGTTCCTATTATTTTTATTGTTAAAGTTGGCATTCTGTTCTTGTGGCTGTCTTCTTTTTGGTTTGTTGAGGGATTACTCTCTTGCTTTTTCTAGGGCATGGTTTCCATCCTTGTATTTTTTTTCTTTTATTATCCTTTGAAGGGCTGGATTCATGGAAAGATAATGTGTGAATTTGGTTTTGTCGTGGAATACTTTGGTTTCTCCATCTATGGTAATTGAGAGTTTGGCTGGGTATAGTAGCCTAGGCTGGCATTTGTGTTCTCTTAGTGTCCATATAACATCTGTCCAGGCTCTTCTGGCTTTCATAGTCTCTGGTGAAAAGTCTGGTGTAATTCTGATAGGCCTGCCTTTATATGTTACTTGACCTTTCTTCCTTACTGCTTTTAATATTCTATCTTTATTTAGTGCATTTTTGTTCTGATTATGATATGTTGGGAGGAATTTCTTTTCTGATCCATTCTATTTGGAATTCTGTAGGCTTCTTATATGTTCATGGGCATCTCTTTCTTTAGGTTAGGGAAGTTTTCTTCAATAATTTTTTGAAGATATTTACTGACCCTTTCAGTTGAAAATCTTCATTCTCATCTACTCCTATTATCCATGGGTCTTCTCATTGTGTTCTGAATTTCCTGGATGTTTTGAGTTAGGATCTTTTTTGCATTTTCCATTTTCTTTGATTGTTGTGCTGATGTTCTCTATGGAATCTTCTGCACCTGAGATTCTCTCTTTCATCTCTTGTATTCTGTTGCTGATGCTTGCATCTATGGTTCCAGGTTTCTTTCCTAGGGTTTCTATCTCCAGCGTTGCCTCACTTTGGGTTTTCTTTATTGTGTCTACTTCCCTTTTTAGGTCTTGGATGGTTTTATTCAATTACATCACCTGTTTCATCGTGTTTTCCTGCAATTCTTTAAGGGATTTTTGTGCTTCCTCTTTAAGGTCTTCTACCTGTTTAGCAGTGTTCTCCTGTATTTCTTTAAGTGAGTTATTAAAGTCCTTCTTGATATCCTCTACCATCATCATGAGATATGCTTTTAATCCAGATCTAGCTTTTTGTGTGTGTTGGGGTGCCCAGGACTGGGTGAGGTGGGAGTGCTGCATTCTGATGATGGTGAGTGGTCTTGGTTTCTGTTAGTAAGATTCTTACGTTTACCTTTCGGCATCTGGTAATCTCTGGAGTTAGTTTTTGTAGTTGTCTCTGTTTAGAGCTTGTTCCTCGGGTGATTATGTTAGCCTCTGTCAGCAGACCTGGAAGACTAGATCTCTCCTGAGTTTTAGTGTTCAGAGTACTCTCTGCAGGCAAGCTCTCCTCTTGCAGGGAATGTGCCCAGATATCTGGTGTTTGAACCTGCCTCCTGGCAGAAGTTGTGATCCACTCACCAGATCCTGTAGAAAGTCCTGTGGGGACCTAGGGTTTGTCTGCCGACTCTGCGCCCAAGGTGCCTCATTGCTGGCATGGACTGGAAGGGACTTGTGACCCTGATCAGGCCGGATTTTCTGTTTCCCTAATTAATGCAGTCTCAGGTCCCATCTGATTGGATTGGAGCAGAAATTGTGTTCCATTCATCAGAGGTCTTAAGATCCCGTGGATGGTCCTGTGGTGACCTTGGGAGTGTCCTCAGACTCCTCGCCCAAGGTGCCCTGGTGCTGGCATGGACCGGAAGGGTCATATGAATTCTTGATAAAAAAAAAAAATCTTTCTTGAGATAGAAGGGACACTTATCAACTCACTACATTAAGCCAAAGATATCCTGATAGTAAAACTAGATAAAGGCCAGGCGTGGTGGCATGTGCCTTTAATCCCAGCACTTGGGAGGCAGAGGCAGGCAGATTTCTGAGTTCGAGGCCAGCCTGGTCTACAAAGTGAGTTCCAGGACAGCCAGGGCTATACAGAGAAACCCTGTCTCAAAACCAAAACCAAAACCAAAACAAAAAACAAACAAACAAACAAACAAACAAACAAAAAACTAGATAAAGATACCACAAGAAAAGCCCATATCAGTATTTGCTAGTCATATACACACCAAATTTATTGTAAAAATTTAGTTGACTTAACACATGAAAATTAATTAATATAAAATAACACATCAACTGAGAAATAGGAAAGTTCTGCATAGCCATTTCATTAGATGTAGAAAACACAGTTGAAAAAATCCTTTTATCGTGTTTGGTGATAAAAGCAAACCAATTAAGACTAAAAGGAAACCTACAAAAGATGATAAAAGGAATCTAAATATAGACTGGGGAGATCATTCAGTGGATAGAGTGCTTGTCATATAAGCATGAGGACTGAAGTTCAGATCCTGAGAACCCATGAAAATGCCTGATGGGTATGGCACTCTGATATAATGCCACCCTCGGAAGACAAAGACAAAGAATCTCCAGAGCAAGTTTGATAACACTAGCATCATTGGCAAGGCAAGCTCTGGGTTCAACTGCAAGACCCTGCTTCAAAGAATAACATTAAAAAAATGCATTACTCCTGACATCAACCTTTGAGTTTCACCAAATAAATGTGCACCCACACACATATAAGCCATCCATACACAGGTGTACACATACATGAAAATGCAAAAAGAAAAAAGAAGTCAACATCATATGTACCAGTCAATGACTGAATGCTTTCTTGATAAGATCAAGAGCAAGACAACAATGTCCACTCTTACTGGTTTTTTTTGTCAGCATTATAATGGGGGCACAAAAAGGAGTAAAGGGCATCTAGATAAGAAAGCTAGAAGTAAAACTATTTTATTTTTTTAGATAACATGATCAAAATAATAGAAAACCCAAAGAAATCCAGTGTGTGTGTGTATCTATATCTATATCATCTATGTATATGTGTGTGTGTGTATCTGTATGAAAAGCCATAAAGATACCCACTCTTTTATATACCTACTAAAAGATCTTTGAAACACAGTGAAAACCTATAAGAAACTCTAAGTTCAATAAATTTTCAAGATAAATCAATATATAAAAGTCAATTTTATTTCTATATACTTCAGAAGAAAATTTCAAAACTGAAGCTGACTAAGAGAGTTGCCAGCACCAGGAACACCAGTTCAGAGCCTCTCTAACACAAGCCCTTACCCCCCTAAGGCCCCTGAATGTATACTCAACATTAATAAACCTCACCCCATAGCCTAAGCTTCATTTCCCATCCCACAACTCTACCTGTATTCCTGGGGGCCTCCCAGCACCAGAAGCAACAGGTAAAACTCCACACCAAGCTCTCACTTGCCAGGCCCTCGCCTGTCAACTCTCCTGAAAACATACCCAACAGTGGTAAACATCACTCCATATTGTATGCTTCATTTCCTACCCTATAATACTGCCTGCTGAGAATAGAGCTCCCAGAAGGAACTTTAGCACACAAAACCACCCATTGAGAACACTACTGAACCTGAAGAATCACTGGTCACCAGAACCCCAAACCACTCAGGTCAGAAGAATGAAGAGAAACAGAAACCAAGGAGGGAAAAAAGAATCAAAAAACAACAAAAACCAATCATTCAACAAATAAACTCAGAAATCAGCATTTGTCATAAAAATCAGATGACCAGAGGTCAGCAAAATAACACAAATAACAATAGCCAGGGCATTATGGCACCACCAAAGCCCAGCTATCCTGCTGCAGCAAGCACTGGACAACTAAACACAGCTGAAGCATAAGAAAATGACCTTAAATCCAATCTTATTTACATGATAGGACCTTTAAAGATGAATGAGTAAATGAATAAAAATTATTCTAAATTTCTTAAAGAAATATAGGAAAATACAAGCAAACAAGTGAAGAAAATGAATGAAAAACTGAAACAACCTAGATGTCCTCCAAACAAAGAATAGATGAAGAAAATGGGGTATATTTACACAATGGAATACTACTGGGCTATTAAAGACAATGAGATAATAAAATCTGCAGGAAAATAGATGGAACTAGAAAAGATCCTGAGTGATGTAACCTAGACCCAGAAATACAAACATGGTGTGTACGTAATTATAAGTGGATATCAGCCATAATGTACAAGAAACTTTCTACAATCCACAGACCCAAAGAAGCTAAATAAAACAGAGGGCCCAAGGAGGAATCTCATTGAGAAGTGGAAATATAATAAACATGGGTGGGGATGGAGGGAGCAAACAGGGTGGTAGAAGGGGTGGGAAGAGGAACAGGAGGAATCAAGTCTGGGGTTGGTAGAAGTAGACAGTACTGGGAGAGACAACTAGAATTGTGGGGCATCTCTGGGAGAAGCTAGAAACCTAGGACAATGGAAACTCTCAGGAATCTATGAGAGTGACTCTAGCTGGTGAGGGTTAGGGTTAGGGTTAGGGTTAGGGTTAGGGTTAGGGTTAGGGTTAGCAATGGGAGGTATAGAGCCTGAACCAGCCATCTCCTGTATCCAGGCCAGACTTCCAATGGAGGGATAGGGACACCAGCCCAGCCACAAAACCTTAGACTCACAATTTTCCCTGGATACAGCACAAGCAGGGGTAAAAAAATGGAAATTGAGGGTATGCCCAACCAATTACTGACCCAATTTGAGACCTATACCATGAGAGAGACCACATTCCTGATAGTATTAATGATATTCTGTTATACTTGCAGACAGAAGTCTAGCATAACTCATCTGAGAGGCTTCACCCAGCAAATGATGGAAATAGCCAAATCTTAACAGAGATTGGGGAATCCTGCAGAAAAAAAAAAAAAAAAGAGATGGATTGAAGGAGCCAGTAGGGGCAAGGATACCACAGGAAAACCTACAGTTTCGACTAACCTGGGCCCAGAGGATCTCATAGAGACTGAATAACCAAACAGAGAGCATGCATGGGACAGACCTAGGCCCCATGTCTTATATCCAGGACAAATTGTAGGTTTAAGGTTTTGTGGCTGGACTGGTGTCCCCATACCTCCATTGGAAGTCTGGCCTGTGTACAGGAGACAGCTGATGCAGGCTCCATATCTCACATTGCTAGAATCTTAGGTAGGGTCACCCTCAAAAATTCCTAGGAGTTTCCATTGTCCTCGGTTTCTAGCTTCTCTCAGAGATGCCCCACAAGATATGCAGCTTAGTCTTCATGTGAGACTTCTAACCAGAAGGATCAGGGGTTGTCTCTGACTCTGTTGCCTGTGTTTGGATTCCTTTCCCCTAACTGGAATGCCTTGTTTAATCCTAATAGGAGAAGATATGCTTAGTCCTACTGCAAGGGAGGCCTGTCCTTTTTTAGAGGAGAAAGTGATGGGGAGTAGAAAGAGAAGAGGACAGGGAAATGGGTGGGACTGGGAGGAGAGGAAGGATGGGAAACTAAAGTCTGAGTGTAAAGTAAATAAATTAATGTAAGCAAAAAAAGAGTTGAAAGTTCAAAGCTGGACTGGGTTACACAGTGAAACCTTGACTCCAATCATCATCATCACCACCACTACCACCACCATCATCATTAATGACAAGAATTATAGAAAAAAATACAATGATAAGAGTAATAAAAAATAAAGGAGAAAAAAAAAGAAGGGAAATAAGTTATGCCACTATCTCATACTATATATTCAGTTCACCTAAAATGGATCGAAGATTTGAATTTAAAGCCAAAACTTACTGAACTTGGAGCTAGACTGGCGACTGATAAGCCAAATCGATCCTGTCTCTGACACACCCAGCACTGAGTCAGAGGCAGATCCATAACCACCACCCCACTTTTTATGTGGGTTCTGGGGTAAGTTCTTTCTTTTCTTTTATTAGATTTTTTCTTTATTTACATTTCAAATGTTATCCCCTTTCCTGGTTTCCTCTCCAAAAATCCCCTATTCCCTCCCCCTTCACCCTACTCCCCAACCCACCCACTCCTGCTTCCTGGCCCTGGCATTCCCCTATACTGGGGCATAGAATCTTCCCAAGATCAAGGGTTTCTCCTCCCATTGATGACCAACTAGGCCATCCTCTGTTACATATGCAGCTAGAGCCATGAGTCACTCTGTGTGTTTTCTTTGATTGGTGGTTTAGTCCCAAGGATCTCTGGGGTTACTGGTTAGTTCATATTGTTGTTCCTCCTAGGGGGCTGAAAATCCCTTCAGCTCCTGTGTCCTTTCTCTAGCTCCTTCATTGGGGACACTGTGCTCTGTCCAATGGATTACTGTGAGCATCCACTTCTGTATTTGTCAGGCACTGGCAGAGCCTCACAGGAGACAACTATATCAGGCTCCTGTCAGCAAGCTCTTGTTGGCATCTGCAATAGTGTCTGGGTTTGGTGGTTGTTTATGGGATGGATCCCCAGGTGGGTCAATCTCTGAATGGTCTTTCCTTCAGTCTCTGTTCCACACTTTCTTTCTGTAACTTCTTCCAAGGGTATTTTGTTCCTCCTTCTAAGAAGGATCAGTTCTCAAACTTGTATAGCAAGTGATCTTATTTGCCGAGCTGTCTCCCCAACACTATTAAGACAAATTTGGAGAAAATGTGATGAATGATTTATCTAATAAGGAATATACATAGAAGTCTTGCATTCACTAAAGAAAAAAAAATGGTCTGAGTTCAGTTCATTTGAAGTGTTCTTGTCTTTGTGCCAATTCAAATTTTCTCCTTAATCTTATATGGCATTAGCTTCCTGCCTGAAGCAGCTCATTTAACTTTTCTTACAGAGTAGCTCTCGGGTTTTTTTGTTTTGTTTTGTTTTGTTGTGTTGTGTTGTGTTGTGTTTTGTTTTTGTTTTGTTTTCTTTTGTTTTTTGTTTGTTTGTTTTTTCCTGAGAAGGCAGTTGGTTCCTCTTCATTTTTGAAAGGTGTTATTTATAGCTTTAGGAACGCTGGGTTAAAAGGTTTGTTTGCCTTGCAGCATTTTAAAAATGTCACTCATTGTCTCATGGTTTGCAAGGCTTCTGACAAAAATTGTGCTGCAGTTCTTGCCTCTTTTGTTTGTTTGTAGTGTGTCTTTTTAACTTTGGACAATGCAGGATTTTCTCTTTGTATTTTGTTTACGGCATGTTCAACATACTTTCCATCCAAACTCCAGCTGGCTTCTTTACATAAACTAGCAAGTTGAACCAAAATCCATATAAGAACTCAAGCAAACAAGTATAGCTGAAACTATCTTGCTTACGTTTTATGTCTAGGTGGGCATTTAAGAAGGCTGCCATTACTGTGTTTGGTTGTTACTTTTATATTTATTGTTCTTGACATTGTTGGCTATGATTTTACACATATCTCTAACTCCTGGAAGCCAAAAGTCACCATTTTTAAAGTAAACATATTTTTCCCACTCTATTTTGTATATTCCCTCTGCTATTCCAGTTGTGTGCTTGGTAATGGCTCTTTTTAAAATTAGCACCTATTAGTTCTACAGAGTAATGGGTTTTGTTGTAACAATCTGATAGACAAATATTCCACATTTTGATAATGTCCACCACCACTCTATTGTTGTCAGCTGTCTCCTGGGCCTCCATCCCCTTATGCTTCTCTAAGAGTCCTTCTGCTTTCCTGTCATAACTTTCAAGTTTCATAAATAAGAGAAAAATGTGATAGCTCCCCTCTTTCTCAGCCTGGCTTATTGTGTTTAATATGATGCTTGCTACTCCTGTCCATTCTCCTATTTGTTCTTGGTGGCTGAATAATACTCCATCTTACATATATGCCACAGTTTCCTTATCTATTTCTATACTGATGTCCATCTAGGGTGATTCTGTATCTTGACTATTGTGACTAGTACTGAGATAGATTTCGCAGGGCTCTCTATAGTAAAATAACCTTGATTACTTTGAGTATATATCCCTGTAGAGGTAACCAGAAGTGAGCGGTATGGCTAGATTTATATGATAGTCCTACTTTTAGTATTTTTAAGAAACATGTTACTAGCTACACTAATTTTCATACCCACTGAAAGTATAAGAATTCCATTGAAAATGACATTCTAAAATCTTCCTACATTCCTATACTGAAATCACAAGTTTCTCATGAAGATGGTCAAAAATCAATCCTTAACAATCTTCATAGCAGAGGATGTATTTTAGCAATAGTTGCTGCTCTGTGCAAATGATATACAAACAATTGTTTAAATCACCCTGCTATAAAAACAGTAGAAAACAACAATATGGTTTGAACACTAAAATGCAATAAAAGCTTTGTAGCATTTCCCATCTACTTTCTTTTTTTAATTTTTGAATTTTATTTTAATTATGTATTTTGTTCATTTACATTTCCAATGCTTTCCCAAAAGTCCCCTATACCCTCCCCCCCCCAACTCCCCTACTCACCCACTACCACTTCTTGGGCCTGCATTCCCCTGTACTGAGGCGTATAAAGTTTGTAAGACGAATGGGCCTCCCTCTCTTTCCACTGATGGCAGACCAGGCCATCTTCTGATACATATGCAGCTAGAGACAGGAGCTCCAGGGGGTACTGGTTAGTTCATAATGTTGTTCCACCTATAGGGTTGTAGATCCCTTTAGCTCCTTGGGTACTTTCTCTAGCTCCTCCATTGGGGGCCCTGTGATCCATCCAATAGCTGACTGTGAGCATCCACTTCTGTGTTTGCTAGGCCCCAGCATAGTCTCACAAGAGACAGCTATATCAGGGTCCTTTCAGCAAAATCTTGCTAGTGTATGCAATGGTGTCAGCGTTTGGAGGCTGATTATGGGATGGATCCCCTGGTATGGCAGTCTCTAGATGGTGCAGCTTTTTGCCTCAGCTCCAAACTTTGTCTCTGTAACTCCTTCCGTGGGTATTTTGTTCCCAATTCTAAGAAGGCAAAGTGTCCACACTTTGGTCTTCGTTCTTCTTGAGTTTCATGTGTTTTGCGAATTGTATCTTGTATTTTGGGTATTCTAAGTTTCTGGGCTAATATCCACTTATCAGTGAGTACATATCATGTGAGTTCTTTTGTGATTCAGTTACCTCACTCAGGATGATGCCCTCCAGGTCCATCCATTTGCCTAGGAATTTCATAAATTCATTGTTTTTAATAGCTGAGTAGTAGTACTCCATTGTGTAAATGTACCACATTTTCTGTATCCATTCTTCTGTTGAGGGGCATCTGGGTTCTTTCCAGCTTCTGGCTATTATAAATAAGGCTGCTATGAACATAGTTGAGCATGTGTCTTTCTTACCCAATGTGCTCTCTCTAGTTTCTTTTAGAATGTGCTCTCTCTAGTTTCTAGTAGAATGGCTTCTCCAGCTTGTTTCTTCAGACCATTTGGAGGAAAGGTAAGAGTTTTCCTCTTAGAAATGCTTTCATTGTGTCCCATAAGTTTGGGTATGTTGTAGCTTCATTTTCATTAAACTCTAAAAAGTCTTTAACTTCTTTCTTTATTCCTTCCTTGACCAAGGTATCATTGAGAAGAATTTCGTTCAGTTTCCACGTGAATGTTGGCTTTCTATTATTTATTTTGTTATTGAAGATCAGCCTTAGTCCATGGTGATCTGATAGGACGCATGGGGCAATTTCAATATTTTTGTATCTGTTGAGGCCTGTTTTGTGACCAATTATATGGTCAGTTTTGGAGAAGGTCCCATGAGGTGCTGAGAAGAAGGTATATCCTTTTGTTTTAGGATAAAATGTTCTATAAATATCTGTTAAATCCATTTGTTTCCTAACTTCTGTTAGTTTCACTGTGTCCCTGTTTAGATTCTGTTTCCATGATCTGTCCATTGATGAAAGTGGTGTGTTGAAGTCTCCCACGATTATTGTGTGAGGTGCAATGTGTGCTTTGAGCTTTACTAAAGTTTCTTTAATTAATCCAGCTGCCCTTGCATTTGGAGCATAGGTATTCAGAATTGAGAGTTCCTGTTGGAAGATTTTACCTTTGATGAGTATGAAGTATCCCTCCTTGTCTTTTTTGATAACTTTGGGTTGGAAGTCAATTTTATTCGATATCAGAATGGCTACTCCAGCTTGTTTCTTCAGACCATTTGTTTGGAAAATTGTTTTCCAGCCTTTCAAAAAATATGGAACGCTTCATGAATTTGCATGTCATCCTTGCACAGGGGCCATGCTAATCTTCTCTGTATTGTTCCAATTTTAGTATATGTGCTGCTGAAGCAAGCACCCCATCTACTTTCTAAGTCGCTAAAACCTTCACTGTGTTCGCTCCTGTGAGTTACAACTCAATAGTGAAAAGTCAGAATTGGTTTTAATTACACATTCACTGTAATTTTTCAAAAGGAGCTCTGGCAAAGTTTTATTAAAGGAAAACTTTCTTGTTTACTTCTCACCAGTCTGTTCTGGCATGCTTCTAATAATATCAGAATCACCTGGGTCAGTGATAGCCAGTGTGCATACTCTGTAGTGTTTTCCACACACTGTGCCAAATTCAGTATTATTGCCACTGTAGTAATTGACACCAGTTTTAGCCAACATGGCATAATATTCTATTTCAGATTTCCTCAATGCTGGGCATCAGTTGTCAAGGATAACAAACTTCTCTTTGCCTTTTCTGATCATCTTCAGAGTCTTTTTGTACCCTCGCACATACTTTCAACTTTTCATATCAAGCTGAAGCCTAGAGATGATCAAATCCAGAGACTTTTGTCTTCTTTGCAGCCAGCATCTTCCTGCCTTAGGCGAGGGACAACCCCCAACCAAGATCAGCCACCAAGATGGCCAGAGAGCAAAAAAGGAAGTCATTCACTGTGTTTGTACATTTAATCTATTGCACCCTCTGTTTTTGAATCCCAAGGCAAGGATAAAAGTTACTGTTAAAGAACTAATAGCAAAGAGTAAAAAGTGATGCTTGAGTGACTATTGCATGGTGTTTTTTCCTCCAGTTATAACAAGATGCCATGTTGAATGTTGCCCCATAGCCATGGCCACCACAGCAGAAAAATACAGTGGTAGCCAATTTTAAATGGTAATGATAATAGTAATGGAGCTGTTGATACTCTTTAAGGAGAGTCAAGAGATCCTTGCATGGTATTTCTGCTATCACTGCTGCCCTTGGCTGCAAGTGACCTTGGGAAATACTAGAGTATACATAGAAGTAAAAAGTTGATTAAGAGCAGAACTCCATGGTACAGTTTCTAAAAGGTCATCATCCATGGTGGAATGGGACTTTGTGGTGATGTAAGTGTTTGGGTGTCACCATGTTCCTATAATTCCTCACCAGTACTTTGTGTACCTAATAAGCTGGATAGTCTCATCAATTTGGATTTGGGTGAAATCATTTTTTGGTCTTTTGTGGGTACTCATCTGGGTTGATTGGACATCCATTTGTGTCTCCTCTGTAAAAGTGATCACAACAATAACTTTCATCACTGTGCCTCCTAAAACCTACAGAAAAGTAACACAGTAAGGACCAGTGAAGAGGATGAAATTGCTAATATGGGTGAAGATTTAACATTTCAGTTGAGCAGGGTCAATAAACTAGGTATGAGACCATTCTCAGAAGCTATTCTAGAAAGATAGCAAGAAAAAACAGTCCTTTAATGAGATAATGTTCCTTTACTTCCCATAATGCCTACCCCTTAGAACAGTCCCTACCAGTTGTCCTGCTACGTGGTTAGGCTGGATCTGTCCACCTTTCCTACTCAAGAAGTTGTAACTATCCCTTTTGTTGTGGATGCTATCAGAACCTAAATATGCTTTTTCTGGCACTTCATGCACCCTTATTTTTTTCTCCAATCACCTCTGCCATGTTTTGATTTTTGTTTTGGCCTTTTGAAACATGGTTTCTCTGTATAGCTCTGCATGTCCTGGAACTCACTCTGTAGACCAGGCTAGCCTCTGTGTCCTGAGTGCTGGGATTAAAGGCATGTTACCACCACACATGGCTCAAATGATATTTCAAAATCATTTATAAAAATACTATATATTTTTAAAAGAGTAACGCTAGGTCCTTAGATCTTTTCTGTCCTTTATATACACATACTTCTTAAGGTCTGTCATTTTAAAACCACCCATCAGTATCCTGCAAGTACTTAATAAGCTTTCAAAGATATTCTGGGATATTCTTATCTAGAAAAATATTATGCTATGATGGTGTTTAACATCTCAACCACACCTTTACATAGTTCATAGTTCCAACTTTGATCTGGCATTAGCTATATTCCCACTGGGTCAATAATTTTCCACAGAACTCTATGTCAAAAGAAAAAAATTAACAATTACTGTTTGCTAAGTAGTTAAATCTAGGCAACTTAATGAATATGTGTGTCCTATCAACAAGTAGTCATTTGAAAAAGTAATATGCATAAATTAAAAAATAATATTTTATTTCATTCTTAGATATGCATAATTACTTTCTAATTGATATATGCCTATATCAGGTAGTGCACAACAACTCAAACTGGAGAAATAGACTGAATATCACCATCATAATTTCTTGTCTCAGTGATTTCTGCATATTTTATTGTTGTTCTTTTTGTTTGTTTCCATTTTGTTTTGTTTTGTTTGTTTGTTAGCTGTTTATGACAGCTAATCTCCAAAACTCCACCTCTAAGAAGAAAAAAATGAAATAGCTGAAGATAAAGGAAAGTGAAGAAACATATTGGCAAAAGAGGCTTGGTAAAAAGGTTTTGAGAAGTAGTCAACTTTGGATGAAGTTAGATCAAATTATTTGAACAGTGTCTTTTGACCACATGGTAAATCTAGTGCAAGAAAATGCAATGCAGTGCTGCATGTAGGGAACTAAGGTAAACACTAGAGCTATTCAACAAGGGCATTTTTAACAGTGAGTTAAGACTGTGCAGGCATTAAGACAACTTGTAACACCATGTCAGTTTTTGAAGATTGGGACAGCCACATAAGGGAGGGGCACACATTCCTGGAAGGAGAAGCAACATGCTCAAGGGGGAAAGGGGGAGTAAAGAGAAGGTGATATGTGAAATGCCAGCTGGAGCATAGCATTTGGACGAAAGAGACAAGATCTGGAGTATTGCTATTTAGGTAAAAGCTCTGGGCTAGGAAGCAGATATAAGACAAGACAACTTCATGGCCAGTGAGATGTTTCAGAGAGGAAAGTGCTTGCTGTAGGGTTCTGACAATAGGAGTTTTGTCCTCAAGAACTCATACAGAGAACTGACTCCACAAAGTGGTCCTCTGATCCCCACATGTGTGTCATGGCACTTGCATATCTCCAGTACTCACATCATACACATAGTTTATTTTTTAGGAAGAACTTTGTAAGTTCTATGTGCTTAATGTATACAGTTGTGGAGCAAGAAACTTTGAAATAACCTTGTCTTTTCCCTGATTTTAGAGTCAAGTAATTCATCCTGATCTTTCCTAGACACAGAACATTACTGACAACTTCAGTTATTCCCTCTCCCTCCTGACTCGATTCCCTGCCAAGCTTGCTTGTTGTGTGCTGGTGAAGCCACCTATCAACCAGGAGAAGACAGAGAAGAGCAGAGCATGGGCATGTTCCAGAGACAGATCAGGAGGCATATGAAAATTCTCAAGAATGACTTCACCCACAAAACCACTATGCAAAGAAGAGGAAGAAACCACAAAACCACCCAAACACATTCACTAAATTGTCCAGACTCCCTTCCATGATCTTGAATTGCTAAACACATGTTAAGCCACACACTCATCCTGAAAAGGGCAGTGTCTTCTTACATGCTATGGATTATTCCAGTAGTAAAGAACTCTGGTTTCATCCCCGATGATAAATAAGACCAATGATCTCAACTACTGGGCAACAAATGTCTGTCTGTCTTCTGTTCTCCTTGCTGTTTTCAACACTAGAAGAGAGTGATGTTTCTGAGGATGCAGAGTGGCTTTGCTTCCCCCTTAATTAAAGAGGAGCATAGTATTAATCCATTCAGGCAGCTGAAACAGTACATCACTGTGGGAAGCGATTTCTGCTGTGCCTGTGTAGCCTAATTGGTAAACAAGCAATGTGCACATGTGCGAGAGTGTTTTCGTGCCAAGTCACGGCCCATCCCGAGGCGTGGTGATGAGGCTCTGGGAGAGCAGCCAATCAGGTGTGGACACGCCACACTAAGGTGTATATAAGCAGTGCCTTTTTGGTGCTTGGGGTCTTCCTCTTCATGTTGAAACTGGTATAATAAAGTTGCTGCAGAAGGATCCGGTTTCTCATGCGTGTGTTCTTGCTGGCGAGACAATAGCGTGTGTGAGACATCACAGCAACCTTAGCTCTTCATTTGCACACATTTGTATTTCACAGTCTAGAGACCAGACCAGAAAGTGCAGAATTAAGACAAAAGGAGGTTCCATAGCTAGAGAGATGTTTCTCATAGATGGGGCCTTTGTATCACACCATCACGTAGTATAAGAAGACAAGGGAGATCTCTGAAGTATCTTTAGTCAGGAGTATCTAAAGGAAATCAAATATAGACTGATTATATTTAAATATATTTAATAAAATGATTTATTAAATAATCTAAAATAATATGATTGAAATACTACAACAGGATCCATCCCATAATCAGCCTCCAAATGCTGACACCATTGCATACACCAGCAAAATTTTGCTGAAAGGACCCTGATAAAGCTGTCTCTTGTGAGACTATGCCGGGGCCTAGCAAACACAGAAGTGGATACTCACAGTCAGCTATTGGATGGAATACAGGGCCCCCTATGGAGGAGCTAGAGAAAGTACCCAAGGAGCTAAAGGGATCTGCAACCCTATAGGTGGAACAACAATATGAACTAACCGGAGCTCTTGTCTCTAGCTGCATATGTATCAAAAGATGGCCTAGTCGGCCATCACTGGAAAGAGAGGCCCATTGGTCATGCAAACTTTATATGCCCCAGTACAGGGGAACACCAGGGCCAGGAAGTGGTAGTGGGTGGGTAGGGGATTGGGGGGGAGGGTATGGGGGACTTTTGGGATAGCATTGGAAATGTAAATGAGGAAAATACCTAATAAAAAATTAAAAAGAAAAAAAAAGAAATACTACAACAGCTCTCAAACACGTAGAAACTGAGAAACTAATAGTTGATCCATTCTCAAGGCTGGGTATCATAGCAGTCCCTAAATGGTACCAAAAACCTGAACGATTACTGGAAAATTCCTTAGTCAGTGAAGGAGACCTGGAAATGCTGGTTCAGATATCAACCCAGAAAAAGAATCTTTTTCTATCCTAGTTTCAGACGTCCAGCATCCAGAACTGTGAGAATATTTTATTGTTTCTAAGCACTAACTTTATAGGAACTTACAGCAAACCAAAAAGACTTAGATAGATATCAAAGTATGTAAACAGGAAAGGGGTCAGCCTAAGTTTCACAAGCCAGCTCAGATGAATTTGTTTCTTAACTTATGATAATGTGATTTGAGACACAATTAAAGTGTTCAGAACAATTGTGTCTCAGTTGAAGTCATGAATTTCACTCAGCTGATGCAGATCACAGTGCACATCAGCATGAAACTCCTCTCAGCTTAAGCAGGAATAAGGAGTCAGGAGCATAACATTGGTCTTTTTCCAGGTTTTAACTTTCTTTGTCTTGAAATTCCCTGAAGCTTGTACTCAAAAAGGTTGGGATAATTTACTTTTTAGGCCATTTTTTGGGCATCATTACTGAAATCTCATTTTGGCCTCAGAGAGAAAAGTACTTTCAAAAACTATCATTATCAGCCTTAACAATTGTCTGTAAGCCATCTAATATCAATTAAGGATCAGGGTATGAGAAATAGAATAGGGGCATCAATGAGAAGTGAGAGATGAAAGGACCTATGGAAGGAAACCAAGATATGATGGCTATTCTTGGTGTTCTACTTGAGTACATCTGGAATTAACTAAAATTCAAAAATAGGGAGGGTCCATGTATGAGAAATGTTTGCTTAATTTGAGGTAGGAATAACATTTCTAATCCCAATCTTTGAGATTAGACGATGCGCCTTTAATCCAAATCTTTGAGGTCTAACTTGGGCCACTTGCCTTCTGCTGCAAGCCTACATAAAACATGGAAGAAGGAAGTTTTTGTTCTCTGCCTGCTTGCTCTCACCTTTCTAGCAAATGCATTCCTCCAAAGGCATTAGAGCCAACTTCTTTGGTATTCCAGCATATACTCATACATATGTATACATATATACATATACATATGTGCATACACACACATATGTATATATACACTTAAGCACACACACACATATATATGTCTCATATATATATGTATGAAAGACAGAAAGAGAAAGAGACTCACTCTATTAGTTCTGTTACTCCTAATAATTCTGACTAATACAGAAGGCTATCTATCTGATTTACAAGTTTCCTAGCTAAGCTGAAGCCTTGAACAAAACCAAAGTCATATGGCCCTTTTTACTTCTTGGTCTATACCAACATCCTACTCTACTTTGGCTCAGGGAATTATCTAATTTTAAGATGCTCCCCAATTCAAAAATTATCCATATAATAAAGCCTTTGACATCCTAGTCCTTTTAAGTATTTTTAAACAGTTTGATTTGAATGAGATAGAGACAAGTCTCAGATCCTTTTGAAGTTTGGATCCTGTTTGATCCTTTTGAGGAGTATGCTGAACAACCATTGCTTCCTACTTCTTGGGGATTGCTTTGGGCTAGAGGCAGTTCTTCCTCCTGATCTGTTCTGCTGTGTTTCCTTGAGGAATAAATTTCAGGCTTTGATTTTTCAAAAGTGTTAACAAACCTTTTGTTTAATAGGTCACTGCATTTATATTCTTATTTCCATCTGGGATTTTTTTGGACAAGCCGAAAATCACTGGTAGCCTTAAGGTAGTGTGAGTAAACTATGTCTGAAATATAGGCAGACCTATTTGTGCTTTACACAATGTTAAGTTTTACTGACAATAAATGCACAATATCGATCTTCAGCACGAACCCAGCAGAGGGTCCCAAGGTCCCCAGAGGACTCTCCATGCCCCAGGCCCCCATCACACCCAGGACCTCAGGATCACTGGTGAGTAGAATTCAACATCAATTCCAAGGAATCCCAGAGAGTCTTATGCCAGCAGGAACAGGGAAAAAGGAACCCCACCCGACCACAGGCTGGGATAATTCCAGTCAGGCCAGCCCTGCGCCATCTTCAGCATGAACCAGGCAAGGGTGCCAAGGTCCCCAGAGGACTCTCCACACTGCAGGCCCCCCTAGAACACTCAGGACCTTGAGATCACTGGAAAGCACTTGGGCAACAGAAACAAGAGAGCTTCTTGGACAGGATCCCTTCAGGCCTTCATCTTCACCCAGGAGGCAGAGGTGAAACCCAGACCCCTGGGCACCTTCCTTGCCAGAGGAGAGTTGGCCTCCAGGGAGGGCTCTTACCACAGAACTCAGGAGTCAGATCAAAGCTCAGACTTCTGGACACCTTCCCTGAAAGAAGAGAGCTTGACTGCAGAGAGTGCTCTGACCACTGGGACTCAGGTGAGTGTTGGACTCCCAGGAGTGCGGACATAGGCTAACAGAATCACAGGAGGAACAAGCTCCAGCCAGAGACAGCTAGAACATCTAACACCAGAGATTACCAGATGGCAAAAGGAAAATGAAGAATCTTACTAACAGAAACCAAGACCAATAGGCATCATCAGAACCCAGTATACCCACCACAGCGAGTACTGGATACCCCAACACACCAGAAAAGCAATACTCGGATTTAAAATCATATCTCATGCTGCTGGTGGAGGATTTTAAGAAGAGCATTAATAACTCACTAAAACAAATACAGGGGAACACTGCTAAACAGATAGAAGTCCTTAAAGAATTATAGGAAAACATGACCAAATAGGTAATGGAATTGAACAAAATCATCCAAGATCTAAAAATGGAAGTGAAACAATAACGAAGACCCAAAGGGAGACAACTCTGGGGACAGAAATCCTAGAAAAGAAATCGAGAAACATAGATGCAAGCATCAGCAACAGAATACAAGAGATGGAAGAGAAAATCTCAGGTGCAGAAGATTCCACAGGGAACATGGACACAACAAATAAAGAAAATGAAAAATGCAAAAAGATCCTAACTCAAAACATCCAGAAAATCCAGGACACAATGGGAAGACCAAACATAAGGATAATAGGAATACATGAGAATGAAGATTTTCAACTTAAAGGACCGGTAAATATCTTCAAAAAAATTATAGAAGAAAATGCCCTAACATAAAGAAAGGGATGCCCATGAACATACAAGAAGCCTACAGAACTCCAAATAGACTGGACCATAAAAGAAATTCCTCCCAACATATGATAATCAGAACAGCAAATGCACTTAATAAAAACGGAATATTAAAAGCAAAAGGGAAAAGAGTCAAGTAACATATAAAGGCAAGCCTATTAGAATTACACCAGACTTCTCACCAGAGACTATGAAAGCCAGAAGATCCTGGACAGATGTTATTCAGACCCTAAGAGAACACAAATGCCAGCCCAGGATACTAGATCCAGCAAAAATCTCAATTACCATAGATAGAGAAACCATATTATTCCATGACATAACCAAATTCACACAATATCTTTACACTAATCCAGACCTTCAAAGGATGATAAAGGGAAAAGTTCAACACAAGGAAGGAACCTATACCCTAGAAAAAGCAAGAAAGTAATCCTTCAACAAACCTAAAAGAAGACAGCCACAAGAACAGAACCCCAGCTTTAACAACAGAAACAACAGGAAGCAATAAGTACTTTTCCTTAATTTTTCTTAATATCAATGGACTCAATTCCCAGATAAAAAGACATACACTAACAGATTGGCTACACAAACAGGACTCAACATTTTGTTGCTTACAGGAAACAAACCTCAGGGAAAAAGACAAACACATCCTCAGTGTGAAAGGCTGGGAAACAATTTTCTAAGCAAATGGTCCAAAGAAACAAGCTGGAGTAGTCAAACTAATATCAAATAAAATCGACATACAATGCAAAGTTATCAAAAAAGACAAGGAGGGGCACTTCATACTCACCAAAGTTAAAATCTTCCATGATGAACTCTCAGTTCTGAATATCTATGCTCCAAATGCAAGGGCAGCCACATTCACTAAGGAAACTTTAATGAAGCTCAAAGCACACACTGTACCACACACAATAATAGTGGGAGACTTCAACACACCACTCTCATCATTGGACAGATCCTAGAAACAGAAACTAAACAGAGGCACATTGAAACTATCAGAAGTTATGAAACAAATGGATTAAACAAATATCTACAAAATATATCATCCTAAAACAAAAGCATGTACCTTCTTCTCGGCACCTCATGGTATCTTCTCCAAAAGAGACCATATAATTGGTCACAAAACAGGTCTCAATACATACAAAAATATTGAAATTATCCCATGAATCCTATCAGATCACCACGGATTAATGCTGATCATCAATAACAACATAAATAATAGAAAGCCAACATTCACGTGGAAGCTGAATAACACTTTACTCAATGATACATTGGTCAAGGAAGAAATAAAGAGATTAAAGACTTTTTAGAGTTTAATGAAAATGAAGCCACAGCATACACAAACTTATGGGTCACAATGAAAGCAGTCCAAAGAGGAAAATTCATAGCCCTGAGTGCCTCCAAAAGAAATTAGAGAGAGCATAAACTAGCAGCTTGACAGAACACCTAAAAGCTCTAGAACAAAAGGAAGCAAATTCACCCAAGAGGAGTAGACACCAGGAAATAATCAAACTCAGGGCTGGAATCAACCAAGTGGAAACAAGAAGAACTATTCAAAGAATCAACCAAACAAGGAACTGGTTCTTTGAGAAAATCAACAAGGTAGATAAACTCTTAGCCAGACTAACTAGAGAGCACAGGGTCAGTATCCTAATTAACAAAATCAGAAATGAAAGAGGAAACATAACAGCAGAACCTGAGGAAATCCAAAACACCATCTGATCCTACTACAAAAGTCTATACTCAACAAAACTAGAAAACCTGGATGAAATGGATAACTTCCTAGACAGATACCAGGTACCAAAGTTAAATCAGGATCAGATTAACGATCTAAACAGTCCCATTTCCCCTAAAGAAATAGAGGCAATCATCAATAGTTTCCCAACCAAAAAAAAAAAAAAAAAGCCCAGGACGAGGTGGGTTTAGTGGTTCTATCAGACCTTCAAAGAAGACCTAATTCCAATTCTCCTCAAATTATTCCACAAAATGGAAACAGAAGATACTCTACCCAATTCATTCTATGAAGGCACAATTACTCTGATACCTCAACCACATAAAGACTCAACAAAGAAAGAGAGCATCAGACTATTTTCCCTTATGAATATTAATGTTAAAATACTCAATAAAATCCTCACAAACCGAATCCAAGAATGCATCAAAATGATCATCTATCATGATCAAGTAGGCTTCATTCCAGGGATGCAGGGATGTTTTAATATAAGGAAATCCATCAACGTAATCCACTATATAAACAAACTCAAAGACAAAAACCATATGATCATTTCGTTAGATGCTGAGAAAGTATTTAACAAAATCCAACACCCCTTCATGATAAAAGTCTTGGAAACTTCAGGAATTCAAGGCCCAAACCTAAACATAATAAAAGCAATATACAGCAAATCAGCCAATATCAAAGTAAATGGGGAGAAACTTGAAGGAATCTCACTAAAATCAGGGACTAGACATGGCTGCCCAGTTTCTTACTTCCAATTCACTATAATACTTGAAGTCCTAGGCAGAGCAATTAGACAACAAAAGGACATCAAGGGGATACAAATTGAAAAGGGAGAATTCAAAATATCACTATTTGCAGATGATATGATAGTATATATAAGTGATCCTAAAAATTCCAGTAGAGAACTTCTAAAACTAATAAACAGCTTGTGTGCGGTAGCAGGATATAAAATTAACTCAAACAGTTCAGTGGCCTTTCTCTACACAAAGGATAAACAGGCTGAGAAAGAAATTAGGGAAACAACACCCTTCACAATAGTCACAATTAATATAAAATACCTTGGTGTGACTCTAACCAAGGAAGTGAAAGATCTGTATGATAAGAACTTCAAGTCTCTTAAGAAAAAAATCAAAGAAGATCTCAGAAGATGGAAATATCTCCCATGCTCATGGATTGGCAGGATTAATTATCCTGCCAAAAGCAATCTACAGATTCAATGCAATCCCCATCAAAATTCCAACTCAATTCTTCACAGAGTGAGAAAGAGCAATTTGCAAATTCATCTGGAATAACAAAAAACCTAGGATAGCAAAAACTCTTCTCAAAGATAAAAGAACCTCTGGGGGAATCACCATGCCTAACCTCAAGCTGTACTACACAGCAATTGTAATAAAAAACTGCATGGTACTGGTACAATGACAGACAGGTGTATCAATGGAATACAATTGAAGTCCCAGAAATGAAGACACACACCTATGGTCACTTGATATTTGAAAAAGGAGCTAAACCCATCCAGTGGAAAAAAGACAGAATTTTCAACAAATGGTGCTGGCACAACTGGCATTATCATGTAGAAGAATTTGAATTGACCCATTCTTATCTCCTTGTATTAAGCTCAAGTCTAAGTGGATCAAGCAACTCCACATAAAACCAGAGACATGAAAACTTATAGAGGAGAAAGTGGGGAAGTTATGGGCACAGGGGGAAAATTCCTGAACAGAACAGCAATGGCTTGTTCTGTAAGATCAAGAATTGACAAATGTGACCTCATAAAATTGCAAAGCTTCTGTAAGGCAAAAGACACTGTCAATAAGACAAAAAGGCCACCAACAGATTGAGAAAGGATTCGTACCAATCCTAACTTCAATAGGGGATTAATATCCAGTACATACAAAGAATTGAAGAAGCTGTACTCGAGAAAATCAAATAACCCCATTAAAAAGGGGGCACAGAGCTAAACAAAGAGTTCTCAACTGAGGAATACTGAAAGTCTGAGAAACACTTGAAAAAATGTTCAACACCCTTAATCATCAGGGAAATGCAAATCAAAATAACCCTGAGATTCCACCTCACACCAGTCAGAATGACTAAGATCAAAAATTCAGGTGACAGCAGATACCGGCAAGGATGTGGAGAAAGAGGAACACTCCTCCATTGTTGATGGGATTTCAAGCTTGTACAACCACCCTGGAATTCAGTCTGGTTGTTCCTCAGAAAATTTGACATAGTACTATTCGAAGATCCTATTGTCAGTGGATACCATATTGCAATACCTCTCCTGATCATATACCCAGAAAATGTTCCAACTTGTAATAAGGACACGTGTTCCACTATGTTCATAGCAGCCTTATTTATAATAGTCAGAAGCTGGAAAGAACCCAGTTCTCCCTCAACAGAGGAATGGATACAGAAAATATGGTACATCTACACAATGGAGTACTACTCAGCTATTAAAAAGAATGAATTTATGAAATTCCTAGCCAAATGGATGGACCTGGAGGGCATCATCCTGAGTGAGGTAACACATTCACAAAGGAACTCACACAATATGTACTCACTGATAAGTGGATATTAGCCCAAAACCTAGGATACCCAAGATATAAGATACAATTTCCTAAACACATGAAACTCAAGAAAAATGAAGACTGAAGTGTGGGCACTATGCCCCTCCTTAGAAGTGGGAACAAAACACCCATGGAAGGAGTTACAGAGACAAAGTTTGGAGCTGAGATGAAAGGATGGACCATGTAGAGACTGCCATATCCAGGCTATCATTGGGAGGAGAGGCCCTTGGTCTTGCAAAGATTATATTTGTTTTGTTTTTTGAGGGTACAGTCCATCATAGTGGCAAAGGCTAAGAACCAGGAACTTGAGACTGCTAGTCTCATGTCATTCACAATCAGGAAGCAGAGATAGATGGATGCTGGTTTTCAGCTCCCTTCATCATTTTTATTCAGTTTAAGTCTCATGGGATGGTGTGGCCCATATTCAAGTTAAGTCTTCCTCTCACCTCAATCAATTCAATTTAGGAACTTTCTCAAAGATCTGCTCAGAGGTTTGACTCCTAGGTGATTCTGGGTCTCACTAAGTTGAAAATTATTAATTAGTTGTTATGGCTTTTGATAATCACAGGCCCTTTAATTTCACTCTTAATTCTAATATTAACATCAGATTGTATTATAACTTTTACATATGAAATATGAGCACAGAATGGCTAAAAGGAGTTAGAGTAGCTGTTATGTTAACAGAGGCCTTGCTGAAGGCAAGAAGCAGAACTGAGAGAGATTCAGTCATGTATTTGGTTAGCTATTAACCTAATAAACAAGCCACAGAGATCACCCAGTCACTGCTCAAGATGCAAAGCTTATTCAAGAGACAGAGCTGGTTTAACATGTGAAGTTAGTCCCAGGTTTGCAAGGACCAAATGAATAGCAAAATGAGTGAGTTGGAGCAAACCAGAGAATCACATTGAGATGGAGTCCTGGAGAAAAAATTAGAAGATTACGGCCTGCTTATACCATAATACATGCAACTAAAAGTCTGAGGATCTGATTGTCACTGGATACCATATTGTTCCATCCAGGCAGTACATTGCATCATTCTGTAAGTTTCAAAGCTTGGTTTCTTTGATACCATTTTGATATTCCCATGTGCCATGTAGTCCCGATAGGTGATAATGTTTATTTGTATAAATAAGCTATTTATCAGTTTGTGCTTCATGGTTCATGTTGGACATATGGTAACTGTTCATTTGTATATAGCTATAGAGCAAAATGTTGTTGTATAAAATGGAGTTACTTGTGCAAGGTATAGCCTGTAAACCAATGTTATGCTTAATATAGTGTAAATGACAGCATAGCTGAATCTGGTCTCCAAAGATTAGACAAAGTGCTTAACCATGTTTTTATCTAGAGCCTCTTGACTCCAGAAACACAATTTACCCAGCTCATTCACAGATGGTACTCTTCTGCTACACACAGGCTCTATCACTGTGGTTCTGTTAAGTCCCTCTGTAAGTGGTGGAACTTTAAGAAAAGTAATAATGAATTCCAGTGGGTTGGGGTACTTTGGGACAAATTAGTCAAACCTTCAATAATTGCATTGTGCCTTCAAACAAAAGAAGAAAAAATATCTAGGTTGAATGGCTTTCTTAATTAGAAAAAATAAAAGTCAGTGGAAAAAAAAACTGATTTGAATCCATACAAATCTCTTAAACTTCAGCCTTCTCCCTCCACAAAGACTTCTCTCAGTCTGCTTCTGGCTCTTTCAGCCCCAGTTCTATTCAGTCTCTCAGATTTCCTGATCTTCCTCTCTGCTTATTCAGTCTTCATCCTGGTCCTCAGTTCCACCTCAACTTTAGAACTTGAACTTCTTTTTGCCTCTCCCAGGCAGTTATTAATCTAAACACAATATCTCAATCACAAGTTACTCTCAAACCTGGTGTCAGGCTGAAGTCCGCACCATGGCCAAAGATTTCCCAACTACTCAAAAAGATAGAGCTGTTTTGAATTACTAGAGATGACTTGGAGGCTTGCTTTCTTTTCTTTTCTTTTTTTTTGTTTGTTTGCTTGTTTTTGTTTGTTTGTTTTGTTTTTGCAGGGTTGTATTTTTTTTAATTAGGTATTTTCCTCATTTGCATTTCCAATGCTATCCCCAAAGTCCCCCATAACCCCCCCCCTACTCCCATAACCTCCCACTCACCACTTCTTGGCATTGGCGTTCCCCTGTACTGAGGCATATAAAGTTTGAATGACCAATGGGACACTCTTTCCACTGATGGCCTACTAGGCCATCTTCTGATACATATGCAGCTAGAGACACGAGCTCGGGGGGGGGGGGGTACTGGTTAGTTCATATTGTTGTTCCACCTATAGGGTTGCAGATCCCTTTAGCTCCTTGGGTACTTTATCTAGCTCCTCCATTTAGGGCCCTGTGATCCATCCAATAGCTGACTGTGCGCATCCAATTCTGTGTTTGCTAGGCTCCAGCATAGTCTCCCAAGAGACAGCAATATCAGGGTCCTTTCAGCAAAATCTTGCTTGTGTATGCAATGGTGTCAACGTTTGGAGGCTGATTATGGGATGGATCCCCGGATGTGGCAGTCTCTAGATGGTCCAACATTTTGTCTCAGCTCCAATCTTTGTCTCTGTAACTCCTTCCATGGGTGTTTTGTTCCCAATTCTAAGAAGGGGCAAAGTGTCCACACTTTGGTCTTCGTTCTTCTTGAGTTTCATGAGTTTCCCAAATTGTAAATTATATCTTGTGCATTCTAAGTTTCTGGGCTAATATCCACTTATCAGTGAGTACATATCATGTGAGTTCTTTTGTGATTGGGTTACCTCACTCAGGATGATGCCCTCCAGGTCCATCCATTTGCCTAGAAATTTCATAAATTCACTCTTTTTAATAGTTGAATAGTACTCCATTGTGTAAATGTACCACATTTTCTGTATAAATGCCTCTGTTGAGGGGCATCTAGGTTCTTTCCAACTTCTGGCTATTATAATTAAGGCTGCTATCAACATAGTGGAGCAAGTGTCCTTATCGGTTGGAACATTTTCTGGATATATGCCCAGGAGAGGTATAGCAGGATCCTCTGGTACTACTATGTCCAATTTTTTGAGGAACTGCCAGATTGATTTCCAGAGTGGTTGTACAAGCTTGCAATCCCACCAACAATGGAGGAGTGTTCCTCTTTCTCCAAATCCTTGCCAGCATATGCTGTTGCCTGAATTTTTTATCTTACCCATTATGACTGGTGTTAGATGGAATCTCATGGTTGTTTTTATTTGCATTTCCCTGATTATTAAGGATGCTGAACATTTTTTCAGGTGCTTCTCAGCCATTCGGTATTCCTCAGGTGAGAGTACTTTGTTTAGCTCTGAGCCCCATTTTTTAATGGGGTTATTTGATTTTCTGGAGTCCACCTTCTTCAGTTATAATAGTCCCCTATCTGATTTAGGATAGGTAAAGATCCATTCCCAAACTGTTGGTGGTTTTTTGTCTTATTGACAGTGTCTTTTGCGTTACAGAAGCTTTGCAATTTTATTAGGTCCCATTTGTGAATTCTCGATCTTACAGCACAAGCCATTGCTGTTCTATTCAGGAATTTTTCCCCTGTGCCCATATCTTCGAGGCTTTTCCCTACTTTCTCCTCTATAAGTTTCAGTGTCTCTGGTTTTATGTGGAGTGCTTTAATCCATTTAGATTTAACCTTAGTACAAGGAGATAGGAATGGATCAATTCGCATTCTTCTACATGACTGCCAGCTGTGCCAGCACCATTTGTTGATAATGCTCTTTGTTCCACTGGATGGTTTTAGCTCCCTTGTCAAAGATCAAGTGACCATAGGTGTGTGGGTTGATTTCTGGGTCTTCAATTCTATTCCATTGGTTTACTTGTCTGTCGCTATACCAGCACCATGCAGTTTATATCACAATTGCTCTGTAGTAAAGCTTTAGGTCAGGCATGGTGATTCCACCAGAAGTTCTTTTTTTTTCCATTTTTTATTAGGTATTTAGCTCATTTACATTTCCAATGCTATACCAAAAGTCCCCCATACCCACCCACCCCCACTCCCCTGCCCACCCACTCCACCTTTTTGGCCCTGGTGTTCCCCTGTACTGGGGCATATAAAGTTTGCAAGTCCAATGGCCTCTCTTTCCAGTGATGGCCGACTAGGCCATCTTTTAATATATATGCAGCTACAGTCAAGAGCTCCGGGGTACTGGTTAGTTCATAATGTTGTTCCACCTATAGGGTTGCAGATCCCTTTAGCTCCTTGACTACTTTCTCTAGCTCCTCCATTGGGAGCCCTGTGATCCATCCATTAGCTGACTGTGAGCATCCACTTCTGT
The DNA here is from genome assembly GCF_000001635.26 of Mus musculus. NCBI lineage: Eukaryota > Metazoa > Chordata > Mammalia > Rodentia > Muridae > Mus > Mus musculus. The sequence goes on from NC_000086.7 coordinate 19,779,362, forward strand.
GTTTGCTAGGCCCCGGCATAGTGTCACAAGAGACAGCTACATCTGGGTCCTTTCAATAAAATCTTGCTAGTGTATGCAATGGTGTCAGAGTTTGGATGCTGATTATGTGGTGGATCCCTGGATATGGCAGTCTCTACATGGTCCATCCTTTCATCTCAGCTCCAAACTTTGTCTCTGTAACTCCTTCCATGGGTGTTTTGTTCCCAATTCTAAGGAGGGGTATAGTGTCCACACTTCAGTCTTCATTCTTCTTGAGTTTCATGTGTTTAGCAAATTGTATCTTATATCTTGGGTATCCTAGGTTTGGGGCTAATATCCACTTATCAGTGAGTACATATTGTGTGAGTTTCTTTGTGAATGTGTTACCTCACTCAGGATGATGCCCTCCAGGTCCATCCATTTGGCTAGGAATTTCATAAATTCATTCTTTTTAATAGCTGAGTAGTACTCCATTGTGTAGATGTACCACATTTTCTGTATCCATTCCTCTGTTGAGGGGCATCTGGGTTCTTTCCAGCTTCTGGCTATTATAAATAAGGCTGCTATGAACATAGTGGAGCATGTGTCCTTCTTACCCATTGGGGCATCTTCTGGATATATACCCAGGAGAGGTATTGCTGGATCCTCCGGTAGTACTATGTCCAATTTTCTGAGGAACCGCCAGACTGATTTCCAGAGTGGTTGTACAAGCCTGCAATCCCACCAACAATGAAGGAGTGTTCCTCTTTCTCCACATCCACGCCAGCATCTGCTGCCACCTGAATTTTTGATCTTAACCATTCTGACTGGTGTGAGGTTGAATCTCAGGGTTGTTTTGATTTGCATTTCCCTGATGATTAAGGATGTTGAACATTTTTTCAGGTGTTTCTCTGCCATTCGGTATTCCTCAGGTGAGAATTCTTTGTTCAGTTCTGAGCCCCATTTTTTAATGGGGTTATTTGATTTTCTGAAGACCACCTTCTTGAGTTCTTTATATATGTTGGATATTAGTCCCCTATCTGATTTAGGATAGGTAATGATCCTTTCCCAATAGGTTGGTGGTCTTTTTGTCTTACTGACAGTGTCTTTTGCCTTGCAGAAACTTTGGAGTTTCATTAGGTCCCATTTGTCAATTCTCGATCTTACAGCACAAGCCATTGCTGTTCTGTTCAGGAATTTTTCCCCTGTACCCATATCTTCAAGGCTTTTCCCCACTTTCTCCTCTATAAGTTTCAGTGTCTCTGGTTTTATGTGAAGTTCCTTGATCCACTTAGATTTGACCTTATTACAAGGAGATAAGTATGGATCGATTCGCATTCTTCTACACAATAACAACCAGTTGTGCCAGCACCAATTGTTGAAAATGCTGTCTTTCTTCCACTGGATGGTTTTAGCTCCCTTGTCGAAGATCAAGTGACCATAGGTGTGTGGGTTCATTTCTGGGTCTTCAATTCTATTCCATTGGTCTACTTGTCTGTCTCTATACCAGTACCATGCAGTTTTTATCACAATTGCTCTGTAGTAAAGCTTTAGGTCTGGCATGGTGATTCCACCAGAAGTTCTTTTATCCTTGAGAAGACTTTTTGCTATCCTAGGTTTTTTGTTATTCCAGATGAATTTGCAAATTACTCCTTCTAATTTGTTGAAGAATTGAGTTGGAATTTTGATGGGGATTGCATTGAATCTGTAGATTGCTTTTGGCAAGATAGCCATTTTTACAATGTTGATCCTGCCAATCCATGAGCATGGGAGATCTTTCCATCTTCTGAGATCTTTAATTTCTTTCTTCAGAGATTTGAAGTTTTTATCATACAGATCTTTCACTGCCTTAGTTAGAGTCACGCCAAGATATTTTATATTATTTGTGACTATTGAGAAGGGTGTTGTTTCCCTAATTTCTTTCTCAGCCTCTTTATTCTTTGTGTAGAGAAAGGCCATTGACTTGTTTGAGTTTATTTTATATCCAGCTACTTCACCGAAGCTGTTTATCAGGTTTAGGAGTTCTCTGGTAGAATTTTTAGGGTCACTTATATATATTATCATATCATCTGCAAAAAGTGATATTTTGACTTCCTCTTTTCCAATTTGTATCCCCTTGATCTCCTTTTGTTCTCGAATTGCTCTGGCTAATACTTCAAGTACTATGTTGAAAAGGTAGGGAGACAAGGGCAGCCTTGTCTAGTCCCTGATTTTAGTGGGATTGCTTCCAGCTTCTCTCCATTTACTTTGATGTTGGCTACTGGTTTGCTGTAGATTGCTTTTATCATGTTTAGGTATGGGGCTTGAATTCCTGATCTTTCCAAAACTTTTATCATGAATGGGTGTTGGATCTTGTCAAATGCTTTTTCTGCATCTAATGAGATGATCATGTGGTTTTTGTCTTTGAGTTTGTTAATATAATGGATTACATTGATGGATTTTCGTATATTAAACCATCCCTGCATCCCTGGAATAAAACCTACTTGGTCAGGATGGATGATTGCTTTAATATGTTCTTGGATTCGGTTAGCGAGAATTTTATTGAGGATTTTTGCATCTATATTCATAAGAGAAATTGGTCTGAAGTTCTCTATCTTTCTTGGGTCTTTCTGTGGTTTAGGTATCAGAGTAATAGTGGCTTCATAAAATGAGTTGGGTAGAGTACCTTCTACTTCTATTTTGTGAAATAGTTTGTGCAGAACTGGAATTAGATCTTCTTTGAAGGTCTGATAGAACTCTGCACTAAACCCGTCTGGTCCTGGGCTTTTTTTGGCTGGGAGACTATTAATAACTGCTTCTATTCCTTTAGGTGATATGGAACTGTTTAGATGGTCAACTTGATTCTGATTCAACTTTGGTACTTGGTATCTGTCCAGAAATTTGTCCATTTCGTCCAGGTTTTCCAGTTTTGTTGAGTATAGCCTTTTGTAGAAGGATCTGATGGTGTTTTGGATTTCTTCAGGATCTGTTGTTATGTCTCCCTTTTCATTTCTGATTTTGTTAATTAGGATTTTGTCCCTGTGCCCTTTAGTGAGTCTAGCTAATGGTTTATCTATCTTGTTGATTTTCTCAAAGAACCAACTCCTCCTTTGGTTAATTCTTTGAATAGTTCTTCTTGTTTCCACTTGGTTGATTTCACCCCTGAGTTTGATTATTTCTGCCGTCTACTCCTCTTGGGTGAATTTGCTTCCTTTTTTTCTAGAGCTTTTAGATGTGTTGTCAAGCTGCTAGTATGTGCTCTCTCCCATTTCTTCTTGGAGGCACTCAGAGCTATGTGTTTCCCTCTTAGAAATGCTTTCATTGTGTCCCATAGGTTTGGGTACGTTGTGGCTTCATTTTCATTAAACTCTAAAAAGTCTTTAATTTCTTTCTTTATTCCTTCCTTGACCAAGGTATCATTGAGAAGAGTGTTGTTCAGTTTCCACGTGAATGTTGGCTTTCCATTATTTATGTTGTTATTGAAGATCAGTCTTAGGCCATGGTGGTCTGATAGGATACATGGGACAATTTCAATATTTTTGTATCTGTTGAGGCCTGTTTTGTGACCAATTATATGGTCAATTTTGGAGAAGGTCCCGTGAGGTGCTGAGAAGAAGGTATATCCTTTTGTTTTAGGATAAAATATTCTGTAGATATCTGTCAGGTCCATTTGTTTCATAACTTCTGTTAGTTTCACTGTGTCCCTGTTTAGTTTCTGTTTCCACGATCTGTCCATTGATGAAAGTGATGTGTTGAAGTCTCCCACTATTATTGTTTGAGGTGCAACGTGTGCTTTGAGCTTTACTAAGGTGTCTTTAATGAATGTGGCTGCCCTTGCATTTGGAGCGTAGATATTCAGAATTGTGGGTTCCTCTTGGAGAATTTTACCTTTGATGAGTATGAAGTGTCCCTCCTTGTCTTTTTTGATAACTTTGGGTTGGAAGTCGATTTTATTCGATATTAAAATTGCTACCCAGCTTGTTTCTTCAGACCATTTGCTTGGAAAATTGTTTTCCAGCCTTTCACTCTGAGGTAGTGTCTGTCTTTTTCCCTGAGATGGGTTTCCTGTAAGCAGCAGAATGTTGGATCCTGTTTGTGTATCCAGTCTGTTAGTCTATGTCTTTTTATTGGGGAGTTGAGACCATTGATATTAAGAGATATTAAGAAAAATTAATTGTTGCTTCCTGTTATTTTTGTTGTTAAAGTTGGCATTCTGTTCTTGTGGCTGTCTTCTTTCAGTTTTGTTGAGGGATTATCTTCTTGTTTTTTCTAGGGTGTGGTTCCAGTCCTTGTATTGGTTTTTTTCTGTTATTATCCTTTGAAGTGCTGGATTCATGGAGAGATAATGGGTGAATTTAGTTTTGTCGTGGAATACTTTGGTTTCTCCATCTATGGTAATTGAGAGTTTGGCTGGGTATAGTAGCCTGGGCTGGAATTCGTGTTCTCTTAGTGTCTGTATAACATCTGTCCAGGCTCTTCTGGCTTTCATAGTCTCTGGTGAAAAATCTGGTGTAATTCTGATAGGCTTGCCTTTATATGTTACTTGACCTTTTTCCCTTACTGCTTTTAGTATTCTATCTTTATTTAGTGCATTTGTTGTTCTGATTATTATGTGTTGGGAGGAATTTCTTTTCTGGTCCAGTCTATTTGGAGTTCTGTAGGCTTCTTGTATGTTCATGGGCATCTCTTTCTTTAGATTTGGCAAGTTTTCTTCAATAATTTTGTTGAAGATGTTTGCTGGTCCTTTGAGTTGAAAATCTTCATTCTTATCCACTCCTATTATGCGTAGGGTTGGTCTTCTCATTGTGTCCTGGATTTCTTGGATGTTTTGAGTTAGGATCTTTTTGCATTTTCCATTTTCTTTGATTGTTGTGCCGATGTTCTCTATGGTATCTTTTGCACCTGAGATTCTCTCTTCTATCTCTTGTATTCTGTTGCTGATGCTGGCATCTATGACTTGTTTGAGTCAATTTTATATCCAGCTACTTCACAGAAGCTGTTTATCAGGTTTAGGAATTCTATGGTGGAATTTTTAGAGTCACTTATATATACTATTATATCATCTGCAAAAAAGTGGTATTTTGACTTCTTCCTTTCCAATTTTTATCCTCTTGATCTGTTTTGTTGTCGAATTGCTCTGGCTAGGACTTCAAGTACAATGTTGTATAGATAGGGAGAAAGTGGGCATCCTTGTCTAGTCCCTGATTTTCGTGGGATTGCTTCCATCTTCTCACCATTTACTTTGATGTTGGCTACTTGTTTGCAGTAGATTGCTTTTATGATGTTTAGGTATGGGCCTTGAATTACTGATTTCTGAGACTTTTATCATGAATGGGTGTTGGATTTTGTCAAATGCTTTCTCCGTGTCTAACGAGATGATCATGTGGTTTTTGTCTTTGAGTTTGTTTACATAATGGATTACGTTGATGGATTTCCGTATATTAAACCATCCCTGTATGCCTGGAATAAAAACGACTTGGTCAGGATGGATGATGGTTTTAACATGTTCTTGGATTTGGCTAGCAAGAATATTATTGAGTATTTTTGCATCGATATTCATAAGGGAAATAGGTCTGAAGTTCTCTGTCTTTGTTGGATCTTTCTGTGGTTGAGGTATCAGCATAATTGTGACTTCATAGAATGAATTGGGTAGAGTACCTTCTACTTCTATTTTGTGGAATCCTTTGTGCAGAACTGGAATTACATCTTCTTTGAAGGTCTGATAGAACTCTGCAGTAAAGCCATCTGGTCCTGGTCTTTTTGTTGTTGTTGTTGTTGTTGTTGTTGTTGGGAGACTATTAATGACTGCTTCTTTTTCTTTAGGGGATATTGGACTGTTTGGATCATTAACTTGATCCTGATTTAACTTTGGTACCTGGTATCTGTCTAGAAATTTGTCCATTTCATCCAGGTTTTCCAGTTTTGTTGAGTATAGAGTTTTGTTGAGTATAGTATTTTGTAGAAGGATCTGATGGTGTTTTGGATTTCTTCAGGATTTGTTGTTATGTCTCCCTTTTCATTTGTGATTTTGTTAATTAGGATGCAGTCTCTGTGCCCTCTAGGGAGTCTGGCTAAGGGTTTATCTATCTTGTTGATTTTCTCAAAGAACCAGCTCCTGGTTTGGTTGATTCTTTGAAAAGTTCTTCTTGTTTCCACTTGGTTGATTTTGCCCCTGAGTTTGAAGATTTCCTGCAGTCTACTCCTCTTGGGTAAAGGCTTCCTTTTGTTCTAGAGCTTTTAGGTGTGTTGTCAAGCTGCTAGTGTGTGCTTTCTTTAGTTTCTTTTTGGAGGCACTCAGAGCTATGAGTTTCCCTCTGAGAAATGCTTTCATTGTGTCCCATAAGTTTGGGTATGTTGTGGCTTCATTTTCATTAAACTCTAAAAAGTCTTTAATTTCTTGCTTTATTCCTTCCTTGACCAAGATATCATTGAGAAGAGTGTTGTTCAGTTTCCACATGAATGTTGGCTTTCTATTCTTTATGTAGTTATTGAAGATCAGCTTTAGTCCATGGTGATCTGATAAGATGCATGGGGCAATTTCAATATTTTTGTATCTGTTGAGGCCTGCTTTGTGACCAATTATATGGTCAGTTTTGGAGAAGTTACCATGAGGTGCTGAGAAGAAGGTATATCCTTTTGTTTTAGGATAAAATGTTCTGTAGGTATTTGTTAAATCCATTTGTTTCATAACTTCTGTTAGTTTCAATGTGTCCCTGTTTAGTTTTTGTTTCCATGATCTGTCCATTGATGAAAGTGGTGTGTTGAAGTCTCCCAGTATTATTATATGAGGTGCAATATGTGCTTTGAGCTTTACTAAAGTTTCTTTAAAGAATGTGGCTGCCCTTGCTTTTGGAGCATAGATATTCAGAATTGAGTGTTCCTCTTGGAGGATTTTACCTTTGATGAGTATGAAGTGCCCCTCCTTGTCTTTTTTGATAACTTTGGTTTGGAAGTCGATTTTATTCGATATTAGAATGGCTACCCAGCTTGTTTCTTCAGACCATTTGCTTGGAAAATTGTTTTCCAGCCTTTCACTCTGAGGTAGTGTCTGTCTTTTTCCCTGAGATGTGTTTCCTGTAAGCAGTAGAATGTTGGGTCCTGTTTGTGTAGCCAGTCTGTTAGTCTATGTCTTTTTATCGGGGAATTGAGTCCATTGATATTAAGAGATATTAAGGAAAAGTAATTGTTGCTTCCTATTATTTTTGTTGTTAGAGTTGGCATTCTGTTCTTGTGGCTCTCTTCTTTTTGGTTTATTGAGGGATTACTCTCTTGCTTTTTCTAGGGCATGTTGTCCGTCCTTGTATTGGTATTTTTCTGTTATTATCCTTTGAAGGGCTGGATTCATGGAAAGATAATGTGTGCATTTGGGTTTGTCATGGAATACTTTGGTTTCTTCATCTATGGTAGTTGAGAGTTTGGCCGGGTATAGTAGCCTAGGCTGGCATTTTCGTTCTCTTTGTGTCTGTATAACATCTGTCCCGGATCTTCTGGCTTTCATAGTCTCTGATGAAAAATCTGGTGTAATGCTGATAGGCCTGCATTTATATGTTACTTGACCTTTTTCCCTTACTGCTTTTAATATTCTATCTTTATTTAGTGCATTTATTGTTTTAATTAATATGTGTCGTGAGGAATTTCATTTCTGGTCCAGTCTATTTGGATCTCTCTAGGCTTCTTGTCATGTCATTCTTTGGGTTTGAACAGTTTTCTTCTATAATTTTGTTGAAGATATTTGCTGGCCCTTTAAGTTGAAAATCTTTATTCTCATCTACTCTTATTATCTGTAGGTTTGGTCTTCTCATTGTGTCCTGAATTTCCTGGATGTTTTGAGTTAGGATCTTTTTGCATTTTTCATTTTCTTTGATTGTTATGTGGATGTTCTCTATGGAATCTTCTGCACCTGAGATTCTCTCTTCCATCTCTTGTATTCTGTTGCTGATGCTATCATCTATGGTTCCAGATTTCTTTCCTAGGCTGTCTGTCTCCAGCGTTGCCTCACTTTGGGTTTTCTTTATTGTGTCTATTTCCCTTTTTAGGTCTTGAATGGTTTTATTCAATTCCATCACCTGTTTGGTCGTGTTTTCCTGCAATTCTTTAAGGGATTTTTGTGTTTCCTCTTTAAGGTCTTCTTCCTGTTTAGCTGTGTTCTCCTGTATTTCTTTAAGTGAGTTATTAAAGTTTTTCTTGATATCCTCTACCATCATCATGAGATATGCTTTTAAATCTGGGTCTAGCTTTTCAGGTGTGTTGGGGTGCCTAGGACTGGGTGAGGTGGGAGTGCTGCGTTCTGATGATGGTGAGTGGTCTTGGTTTCTTTTAGTAAGATTATTATGTTTGCCTATTGCCATCTGGTAATCTCTGGAGTTAGTTGTTATAGTTGTCTCTGGTTAGAGCTTGTTCCTCAGGTTAGCCTCTATCAGCAGACCTGGGAGACTAGATCTCTCCTGAGTTTCAGTGGTCAGAGCACTCTCTGCAGGCAAGCTCTCCTCTTTCAGAGAAGGTGCCCAGATATCTGGTGTGCGAACCTGCCCCCCGGCAGAAGTTGTATTTCACTCACCAGAGGTCCTAAGATTGCTTGGAGACTCCTCTAGGGACCTTGGGGGTGTCCGATGACTCTGTGCCCTAGGTGACCCGGTGCTGGTGCTGACTGGAAGGGACTTGTGACCCTGGTCTGGCCGGGCTTTCTGCTTCCCTAATTAATTCTGTCTCAGGTCTCGCACAATTGGATTGGAACTTAACTTGTATTCCACTCACCAGAGGTCCTAAGATAGTGTGGAGAGTCCTCTGTGTACCTTGGGGGTGTCTGCTGACTCTGCAACCAAGGTGACCCAGTGCTGGTGCCGACCAGAAGGGACTGAAGCTTACTTTCTTGAGTTTCTTGATTTAAACTATTTAGCACATTTTTAAAAGTAAGATCAAGGAACTCCTGGACTTAGTTTGAAATGGGCAGCTAGTCAGCATAAGTTTTTATCTAAATCCCATAGAAACAATACCTCTTTCAGATAGTACTAAAGCCCCTAAAATGAGAGGTAGTTTTGTAATTTATTTTTGTTTTATGTGTGTTTTATCTACACATATGTAATATACTACATACATGCCTGGTACTCATGAAAGCCAGAATGAGGTTTGGGGTTCCTGGTACTAGAGTTACACATGTTTGTGAGTTGACATGTGAGAGCTGGAAATTAAACTCAACTCCTCCACAGGAACAGCAAGTAGTCTTAACCACTAAGCAATCTCCAGATCTACAATAGGAAGTCCAAAATAGTCATATCTGAAGTTTTTCTTTCTTTTATTGACCTGGAAATAATATGTCCATTAATAAGGAAATAAGGAATCTTCCTGTCTAACATTAGCAACTGGTTAAGACCTCCACAAGTCTATGAGCTATACCTACCCTTCTGTATACTGTTCAGAAGCATATGATAGGTTGGCAGCTCTGATGTATCCACTTTATCTCTTAGCACAGCATTTTGAGGAGACATGTGATTCACAAAAAGAAAACTTCATACCACAAACTTATGGCATTGCTGATTAAAGAACTTAGAAAAGTGCTAGAAAGATGGCTCAGTAGGTAAAGATGCAGATCCAAGCCTGACAAAGTAGAATTTCATCACTGAAAGCCATGTGATAGAAGAAGAGAACTCTTACAATTTGTACTCTGACCTCCACATGTGTTTCATAGCACACCTTCATGCGTAATTGAAGACCTTCCCTTTACAGACAGTTCATGTCTCTTCTATGTGACTCTTAACTCCCAAAATGCCTTTATTCTCAATCATTCTTTTCTCTCCATAACCTATTACAAAGGAAGATTTGATTCAATGTCAGGTGTGATGGTTTGTATATTCTTGGACCAGGGAGTGGCACCATTTGGAGCTGTGGTCTTGTTGGAATAGGTGTGACCTGAAGTAGTTTTTCTTATTCTCCTTGACTGTGATGATCTAGCCGTCTATCTTGTGAGGCTTTCCTTGATTATCCTGTACTCTTCTGTCTCTAACTCTCTAAGCAATCTCCAGATCCACAATAGGAAGTCCAAAATAGCCTTTTCTGAAGTTTTTCTCTCTTTTATTGACCTGGAAATAATATGTCCATTAATAAGGGAATATTTTCCCCTTTGCCTCAGATTCCTTCAGTCCTCTGTGCCCTTGGATACCCAAGAACTATGAATGTAGGAGGAATAATATGGAAAGCAAATGATATCCTACAATACTTTTGCCTATATTGCCCCAGTATTCCCTAAAATCCAAAGCAAGCCAAGGTTGCAGATTTCCTCATTCTTTGTACTTGCAGTACTCCTGGTTTCCTGGAAGAAAATAAAAAGCATTTTACTTGACTTCATAAACTTAAGGATCAAAAAATCAAATAGTGCAACCACATTTCTCCAGTTTCTTTGCCCTAAAATTTCACACAACTTCAGAGTACCTCAAAAGTCATGCGAATCATTCTACTGCTCAAAGGAGACAACATGAGAAATTGACCTGAATAGAAGATTTCCAAGATGACAGAATTAGACCACATTCCAATTTCATCTCCCTTTTTGCCCCAACCTTATTTCTTATTCATACCTTCTAATTCCTTCCCTATCCATATTCCTTTGTTTCTCTTTTCTTGCTTCAAGTTTATTTTAGAAAGAGACAAGACTCAAGCCAACTGCAGGTGATAGCCAGGAAGACTCACTAGTCTGATTTTATATTCACAGACAGAGGCCTCTACTATAGGACCTTCAAGGGACCTAGGCACCTTTGGGAACCTGAACTAGAGTGCAAGCCAGATAGAGTCTTGGTTTGGGCCTTAGGCTGCAGTGGGCAGAATCTGTGATCCTTGTCAATATGGGCACAAGCATACTTCAAAAGCTTGGGGTAAACAATGAAGAAGGCAAATTGATAGAACGTGAGGTTGATATCTTTTAGGATCTCAACTTAAACAGTTTTTAGACTTTATAAGAGCCTAAATAGCCTTCATGTTTTTCAAATTGTCTGCCTGCTTCTTCTTGGCAAAACTTGTGACTGGGATTTCTTGCTACCATTTCTGAGACATCTTCAGAGCTGGTTAGTATAATATGGTCTTGGACTTGGCTGAGTCTACATTGTAATGGGTGGTCCCAAAAATGCTTGGAAGGGAAAGGGGAACAAAGCCTTCATTTTTGTCAGAGTGTCTCACCATGTAAGCCAGGATAAGCTTGGATTACCTGTGTAGCACAGTCTTACCAGAAAATCTCCATCCTCTTCCTTTCACATCTCAAGGCTACAATTACAGGTACACACGTATACTCAACATTGGTTTGTAACTTCTAAGTCTGCATATCCCCATGTCATAACCCTCAGGTGTCAGTCACAACAGCACTTCCTACCTTTGCTCTGCTACTTATATTTTACACTTCTATTTTTCCCATTTCTTTCCTTTTTCTTCCTCAATATCTACATTAATTTTTTTTCTGGCTTAACCTTATGAGGCTAATGTCACCTACAATTGTTGACTTTGTCCATTAGTCCCCCCCCCCTTTCCCATTCATTTTTTTCTACCCTTGTTTTTTATTTGTTTGTTTCTTTGTTTTTTTTTCTTTTTTGTTTGTTTGTTTGGTTGGTTGGTTGGCTGGATTGTTGGATTTTTGTTGTTATTTGGGGATTCTGTGTGGTTTTATTTTTGTTTGTGTGTTGTTTTGTTTTGGAGTTGGGACTCTGCTATGCATTTCACTCTGCCTTGAGGTAGCAATGGTCTTGTTTCAGCCTCCTCAGTGTTCGGATTATATGTCTGCCCCACCAAGCCTGACATATCCTTCCTACCACACATCCCCTTTTGACTTAGGGCCTCACTCTGTACACTTGGCTAGAGCAAGTGTACACTGTGTACACTATGTAGACTAAGCTGACCTAAAACTCACAGAGATCTACCTGCCTCTACCACTTGAGTGCTGAGATCAAAAGTATGTACCACAACCCCAGCCACCACTTCTAAACAAATAGCTCTTCCCTACTCATATCTACTATGACTATCCCAATCTGTACCAAGGTCCCACCTAACACATATTACATATTAGCACACCCTACCTATAGCCTGGGACATTCTCAAAAGAAATATTTGTTTCCAATGTTTTATTCATTGTTGAGATCTTTTGTAATGGAACCTATCAGAGGTTTAAGGGGTGAATGTCACCAGGCCAGTTTCAGAGAGGGGGCACTACACTGATAAAATATGACATTTCTTTTTACCTCAAACCTTGATAGGTACTCCCCTTCATAAATGTGTATCCTCTGATATTGGAATTTAATGCAGGTCTTTAGGTCAGGAGTCAACCGTCTTACAAAGCAGAGCAATCAACCACCTCTGCAAATATACATTCTTAGCAAGTGATAAGATGTGGCAAGCAATCTTAGGTTGAATTCTATATGCCAGTTTTCCTGAAGAAGTAATCCTGTGGGTCTCTGAAAAAAGAAACTTTTATGCAATGTTCTTGTTTTTCAAGATGCCACGTGTCAACTGAACTACCAACTTTATCTCCAAAAATACCCAAACATTTTCTTGAGAAATGCTGGGAATCAAGAGCCAATCGTCTATCTTGGACATGTAGAATATGTGCTCTTGCACTAACCTGTGATCATTAATGGAGTATATCCCTTCAAAGCTGTTGAATATATTTTTATTGAATCAACAAATCTGTGAAGGCAAGTAATAAGTTTACTTAATGAATAATATTTCCATGAATTTTGGAATTATATGACTGTGATGGCTTGCATATACTTGGCACAGGAAATGGCACTATTAAAAGGTGTGGACCTGTTGGAATGGGTGTGACCTTGTTGGAGTAGGTGTGTCACTATGGGTGTGGGCTTTAAGACCCTCATACTAGCTGTGTGGAAACAGTATTCTGCTAGTAGCTTTCAGATGAAGATGTAGAACTTTCATCTCCTCCTATACCATGCCTGCCTGGATGCTGCCATGTTCCCACCATGATGATAGTCAACTCAACCTCTGAACCTGTCTGAACCTGTAAGCCAGCCACAATTAAATGCTGTCCTTATAAGAATTGCCTTGGTCATGGTGTCTCTTCACAGCTGTACAAACCTAACTAAGACAGTGACATTGTTGAGTACTTGGGAAAGGATCCCTATCCATAGATAACCCGATACAGTTATAGTTGTTAGGCCAGTCCTGTTCTAAAAGTCAGTTGTTTTCCCTCTGATAGGAATACCCTGTAAGTTCTATCATGTCTAACCAAGACGAGGGTCATTGTTCTGTCTTCATAGATGACCCAATCTGTGATGACAGAAGACCAAGAACCCCACAAACTCTCCCTTCAATCTTCTGAAGGAGCCCTGTCAACTGAGATTTTTGAATTTTACACATCTTGTAATTTTGTTTTTTCTCCTAAAAAAGTTGGTCAAGTTATTTTTATGAGACAAGAGAAGGAACCATAAAAGAATAAAAGATATCTTTGTGTGTTTGTTTGTTTGTTTGTTCTGTTTTGTTTTTTGGTTTTTGGTTTTTGTTTGTTTGGTTGGTTGGTTGGTTGGTTTTTTGAGACAGGGTTTCTCTGTATAGCCCTGGCTGCCCTGAAACTCACTTTGTAGACCATGCTGGCCTCAAACTCAGAAATCTGCTTGCCTCTGCCTCCCAAGTGCTGGGATTAAAGGTGTGTGCCACCATGCCTGGCTCAAATAAAAGATATCTTATGTATAATGAATCTGTGTGTGTGTGTGTGTGTGTGTGTGTGTGTGTAGGTATGTGTATATGTGTGAATATCATATATACACTGTGTATGAGTGTGTGTGTGTATGAGTGTGTGTGTGTGTGTGTGTATGAGTGTGTGTGTGTGTGTGTGTGTGTGTGTGTGTGTGTGTGTGTACAGAATTTAGGATTTATTACAATGACTTACAGGTTATGGTCCAGATACTCCAACAATGGCTGCCTATGAGCAGCAGGTTCTGGAATCCAGTAGTTGTCTAGTCCACCAAGCTGCATGTTTCAGCCGGTCTTCAGTATACACTGGAATCCCAAAGAAGTAGGCTCAGAGTCCAGTGAAAAATAGATTTTCCAGCATGGCAAAAACAAGCAGGAAGAAAGAAAAAGCTTTCTTCTTCTGTGTCTTTATGTTGGCTTCCAGCAGAAGGCATGGCCCAGATTAGAAGTAGATGATTTTTTTTTTACCTCAAATATGTGGATTAAAGGTGTGACTTCCAACTTCAAGATCTGATTAAAGATGTGTCTTATTATCTCAAAGATCAAAATTAGAAGTATATCTTTCCACTTCCATTAAGGAAAAATCCCTCACAGGCATGTATATCATGATTAATTTCCAAATGAAAATAATAACCAGGTCATCATAATGACTAAACAATAACATTCACACATAAAATTGCAAATGCATTATATATTTAACCAGATCATAATTATGCCTAAAAATATATAACTACCCATTGTACAACTCCAAACACACTGTAAATTTAGAATAGATGACAGTGTCCCTGGAGGGATATTCTTTAGTATCTCAAACTTAAGTATGATAACAATTTATATATCCCACTTATACATTCTAGGACTAGTGAAATAATCATAGAATGTGTTTGGGAACACACTGAACCTACTGTGAGTCAGAATTCATCAAAAATTATATTAATCACCTGACCTCCATAAGCCTTTACTTTAAATACAGGACCACAATGTTTCTTGGAATCTCCCAGAATCAGCATTAACTTAGAACCAGCATTCAATTGACCTTGGGAAGCCTGATTGTTGACTTCTCCCTAGTGTATAGTTGTGACCTCATAAAAGGCCACAGATTCCCATAGGGAAGGACTTGGAAAAGGCTAACAGTAAAACTTTTCAGTATTTGATCCTGCCTTTATTGAAGCTCCTTTCTCAAGGGAACCTGGCCTTCACTTCATTCAAGGATTTGAGGGTCTGCAAACTGACTCAAGTCTGGAAATTGATGGGCCAAGATTGCCTTTCTTTCATTTGAAAAGTTTTCTCACTTATACAGATCAAACAAATTTCAATGGGCTTCTTATCAACTTCATGCCTGGAAACACCAAAGGTCCATATGGATTAGGCCATTATGGACATTGTTTTGTCTGTGTTTCCCATTACAATAGCTAATATCATATTGCCTTTGGCAATTCAGTGCTGCCACCTGGACTCTACTACCACAGGGTCAAAATAATTTAAACCCATTCCTGTTGTTACAATGATAATGGGTTACTGCTGTGACAGACCTGACTATTTTGTAGGGAGGGCTATGGAAGGATTTTAGAACTTTGGGCTAAAAGAGGCTTGTGAGCCCAGTGGGCTGGCTGTTCTGTCAGAGCCTTGAAGATGAGAATGTTGAGAGCAGTTCAGGGACGTTTCAGAGCAAAGCTGAGACCATACTGAGACATTTGTGTGAAATGGAGCTGAAGAATTGGCTGTGGTTAATAAGAGACCAGAAGCACTAAAGTAAATCCTTTGTTTTGCTGGGACAATGGATGCTGGTCAGCTGGGGCTGAAGAATCAGCTGGCATTAAGAAGAGACCAGCATCATTGAGGTGAAGTCTTATGGAATGTGTTTCTTCAGGATCAGTACACAGAAGCTGTGTTCCAGAGGCACCCAAGATTATTTCCTCAATCTAGCAAGTGAAGTTGGTAGTATAAAGAGTCACCCAGCTGGTTTTGAATGCAAGGATGGGTCATGGAGTGCAACTGAGGCTGGGCACTCAGAGGTCAGAAGAGGACATTGCTAAAGTTGCGGCCTCTGTAGCAGTTGAAGGTCCAAGATTGAAGTGGCTCTGGATAGTTCTATGTCAACTTGACATAAGCTAGAATCATGATGGAAGGGAACCTCAATTGAGAAAAGTCCCCCAGAAAAATCCAGATATAGGGCATTTTCTCAATTAATGATCAATAGGGGGGGCGGAGCAAGTCATTGTGGGTGGTACCCTCCCTGGACTGGTGGTTCTGGGTTCTATAAGAAGGGAGGCTGAACAAGCCATGACGAGCATGCCAGCAAACAGCACCCCTTCATGACCTGTGAATCAGATCCTGCCTCCAGGTTCCTGCCCTGTTTAAGTTCCTGTCCTGACTTCCTATATGATTATAAACAGTGATAAGGAAGTATAAATCTGTGGGTTTGAGGGTGGGGTCCCTCATCCTCTTGGGGCTTGGACCTCTTGGCGAGGTAGACTAAGGAGTTTTGACTGTTCATTCCCCACACCATTGACAGACCAGCATTGGGCTTTGTGAAGCTACAGGACCCCATTGTGTGGATGGGGAAGTGCAGTCTGAGGTACCTGGGGTACTGGCATTGTTGGCCCGGGGTTCCTGGACCTGGACAGAGACCAAGGACATCAGGTTCTCAGACTCTTGGGCATCCCAGATTCTGCTGGATGCCACAGAAGAGCTGAGAATGGAGTGAGGGCCTGCAGGCTGTATCTAGCCTGGAGCTGAAGGGAAAAGTGCAGGAGGAGAGCTCTGGCTGGGTCCCTCAGGGACGAGAGTCTCCTTGGCTTGGTGAAGACCATGGCTGGGAGCACTGAGAGGCCTTCTGTGAGAGATCCACAGCCAGCTCTTTAGAGGAAGGCCTACTGCATTGCTCCCCATGGCAAATTCTGATGAGAGGAGACAGTCCACGGTTTTAAGACATTTATTATCATGGCAAGAAGTTGATGGGTAAAAACCATACCCCACTTTCTCAGGGCGGCCCTGAGGTTAAATATCTTTTGCAGGGAGGAGTGTCTGGGAAAGAGAGCTTAATTGGCTAAGGTACCATGCCTTAAGGTACCTCATTAAAATGGAGATCTGTCTTGAGGCTACATGATGTGTGGTCATGTCCTCTATCTGTGGAGGGGCTTGGAACATTGCCCTTACATGACTGATGGCCACAGAATTATGGAGAGCTGCATCTTCATATCAGGATCCAGTGTCTAGGAGCATGGCAAAATACCTACTGTCCCTTGCAGGATCACCT
This sequence comes from Mus musculus, assembly GCF_000001635.26. Taxonomy (NCBI): domain Eukaryota; kingdom Metazoa; phylum Chordata; class Mammalia; order Rodentia; family Muridae; genus Mus; species Mus musculus. Next base: position 19,796,238 of record NC_000086.7, read on the forward strand.
GCCGGGTTACTGGGGTTTTAAACCTAGCTCAACCAGAAACCAGGCTGCCTTTAAAGGTCTCACATAAGTCAAATAAACCCTTTCCTTCCCATCTTGCTTTTGTTCAGAGTGTTTTGTGATAGTGTTGTAACCCCCGAATTACTGATACTAGAGAGACTTTAGTGTTGTGTACAGACAGTTTGCCTCTGCGTTCCCCTCTCCCTGCCCCCTGCCAGAAGCTCACATCCTCCCTCCAGCCCATGACAAGAACAATATGCAGACAGCTAGTTTCTGTGCTTCAGCCTCCTGCATCAAGCCCAGGGCTCCCTTCCCCTACCCTATCGTTAAAATGTCACTACCCATACAGCAGGAGATATCCTCCCTGCCTTTGTGTCTCCAAAACTCCTCCTGATAAGCAGCAGAACTCTTCAGGTGCCTGTCCTTGAGACCTTAGAGAAATAACAAGATCAAGGGAGATCAGAAGTCAGGTCACAGACAGTTACAACTGGCCATAAAATTAGTCCCTGAACAGATACCCATTAACCCTACCCTCCACCCCCTGCTTCAGCACCATTCCACCAAATGATTATAGCCCTCTACTCCCCTTTTCTGTGAACATTCACAGGATTCCTAACTATACTGTATTCAAACCCAGTGTTTTCTGGACTCAGGGTCACTTGCCAGCATTCACGCAGTGAGTGCAAGGCAGGTGATCCGAGTTCGAACTTGAATCAATAAAAGACTCTTTTGCCAGCACCAATTGTTGAAAATGCTGTCTTTCTTCCACTGGATGGTTTTAGCTCCCTTGTCGAAGATCAAGTGACCATAGGTGTGTGGGTTCATTTCTGGGTCTTCAATTCTATTCCATTGGTCTACTTGTCTGTCTCTATACCAGTACCATGCAGTTTTTATCACAATTGCTCTGTAGTAAAGCTTTAGGTCAGGCATGGTGATTCCACCAGAAGTTCTTTTATCCTTGAGAAGACTTTTTGCTATCCTAGGTTTTTTGTTATTCCAGATGAATTTGCAAATTGCTCCTTCTAATTCGTTGAAGAATTGAGTTGGAATTTTGATGGGGATTGCATTGAATCTGTAGATTGCTTTTGGCAAGATAGCCATTTTTACAATGTTGATCCTGCCAATCCATGAGCATGGGAGATCTTTCCATCTTCTGAGATCTTCTTTAATTTCTTTCTTCAGAGATTTGAAGTTTTTATCATACAGATCTTTCACTTCCTTAGTTAGAGTCACGCCAAGATATTTTATATTATTTGTGACTATTGAGAAGGGTGTTGTTTCCCTAATTTCTTTCTCAGCCTCTTTATTCTTTGTGTAGAGAAAGGCCATTGACTTGTTTGAGTTTATTTTATATCCAGCTACTTCACCGAAGCTGTTTATCAGGTTTAGGAGTTCTCTGGTAGAATTTTTAGGGTCACTTATATATATTATCATATCATCTGCAAAAAGTGATATTTTGACTTCCTCTTTTCCAATTTGTATCCCCTTGATCTCCTTTTGTTCTCGAATTGCTCTGGCTAATACTTCAAGTACTATGTTGAAAAGGTAGGGAGACAAGGGCAGCCTTGTCTAGTCCCTGATTTTAGTGGGATTGCTTCCAGCTTCTCTCCATTTACTTTGATGTTGGCTACTGGTTTACTGTAGATTGCTTTTATCATGGCACAACTGGTTGTTATCGTGTAGAAGAATGCGAATCGATCCATACTTATCTCCTTGTACTAAGATCAAATCTAAGTGGATCAAGGAACTTCACATAAAACCAGAGACACTGAAACTTATAGAGGAGAAAGTGGGGAAAAGCCTTGAAGATATGGGCACAGGGGAAAAATTCCTGAACAGAACAGCAATGGCTTGTGCTGTAAGATCGAGAATTGACAAATGGGACCTAATGAAACTCCAAAGTTTCTGCAAGGCAAAAGACACCGTCAATAAGACAAAAAGACCACCAACAGATTGGGAAAGGATCTTTACCTATCCTAAATCAGATAGGGGACTAATATCCAACATATATAAAGAACTCAAGAAGGTGGACTTCAGAAAATCAAATAACCCCATTAAAAAATGGGGCTCAGAACTGAACAAAGAATTCTCACCTGAGGAATACCAAATGGCAGAGAAGCACCTGAAAAAATGTTCAACATCCTTAATCATCAGGGAAATGCAAATCAAAACAACCCTGAGATTCCACCTCACACCAGTCAGAATGGCTAAGATAAAAAATTCAGGTGACAGCAGATGCTGGCGTGGATGTGGAGAAAGAGGAACACTCCTCCATTGTTGGTGGGATTGCAGGCTTGTACAACCACTCTGGAAATCAGTCTGGCAGTTCCTCAGAAAATTGGACATAGTACTGCCGGAGGATCCAGCAATACCTCTCCTGGGCATATATCCAGAAGATACCCCAACTGGTAAGAAGGACACATGCTCCACTATGTTCATAGCAGCCTTATTTATAATAGCCAGAAGCTGGAAAGAACCCAGATGCCCCTCAACAGAGGAATGGATACAGAAAATGTGGTACATCTACACAATGGAGTACTACTCAGCTATTAAAAAGAATGAATTTATGAAATTCCTAGGCAAATGGATGGACCTTGAGGGCATCATCCTGAGTGAGGTAACACATTCACAAAGGAACTCACACAATATGTACTCACTGATAAGTGGATATTAGCCCCAATCCTAGGATACCCAAGATATAAGATACAATTTGCTAAACACATGAAACTCAAGAAGAATGAAGACTGAAGTGTGGACAGTATGCCCCTCCTTAGAATTGGGAACAAAACACCCATGGAAGGAGTTACAAAGACAAAGTTTGGAGCTGAGATGAAAGGATGGACCATGTAGAGACTGCCATATCCAGGGATCCACCCCATAATCAGCATCCAAACGCTGACACCATTGCATACACTAGCAAGATTTTATCGAAAGGACCCAGATGTAGCTGTCTCTTGTGAGACTATGCCAGGGCCTAGCAAACACAGAAGTGGATGCTCACAGTCAGCTAATGGATGGATCACAGGGCTCCCAATGGAGGAGCTAGAGAAAGTACCCAAGGAGCTAAAGGGATCTGCAACCCTATAGGTGGAACAACATTATGAACTATCCAGTACCCCGGAGCTCTTGACTCTAGCTGCATATGTATCAAAAGATGGCCTAGTAGGCCATCACTGGAAAGAGAGGCCCATTGGACTTGCAAACTTTATATGCCCCAGTACAGGGGAACGCCAGGGCCAAAAAGGTGGAGTGGGTGGGTAGGGGAGTGGGGGTGGGTGGGTATGGGGGACTTTTGTTATAGCATTGGAAATGTAAATGAGCTAAATACCTAATAAAAAATGGGGAAAAAAAGACTCTTTTGCATGTTGCAGCAGACTTTGCAATTCTTGGGCTTGTATGGGTTTCCCATGGACTCAGGGCACAACAATAGCAGTAGTAACTCAAACTAGGAAACTTTCCGTGCCTCTTTTTGTGGTCACTTGTGCACAAACTCATTTTAGAAGCTCATAAAATAGATATCTTTGTAAGCCTTGATAAGTTGTCTGTTAGTTGTCTAATGTCAGTCAAGGCCCAAAGAAGCTCCTGGGAGATAGAAGAGTTGGAGAAAAAAAGAAAAGTACAAGGAAAAGAAAGGCAGTCTATGTGCAGTTAGAGAGGTGGATCATAGTTTAAAAGCACTGGATGTTCTTCCAAAGGACCCAAGTTCAGTTCCCAGAACCAACATAGTGGCCCACAAACATCTGTAACTCTAGTTCCAAGGGAATCCAATAAACTCTTCTAGCCTCCATGTATCTGAACTCATGTGGTGCACAGACATACACTGAAGCACACACACATATTCATAAAATAAAATAAATGATTCCAATGCTAGAAAAACAATCTCTTTTCATACTTAATTTTGAATTATATCAGGTCAAGCAGAGCACAGAGAAATGAAAGAGCAAAAGAAAGAGTTCATTAGAACAGTTGTATGGGGTGATTTCACTGGTCCAGCTCACCCAGCCAGATTTTGAAGCTATTATGATCATCTTCCATGAGGTGTACCTCAAAGACTAGGCCACATCTGACAAGAGCCTTGCCTTCTGCCAGGAATGGGGTTTGAGAAAATAAGTTTTGGCAGTGCACTTCCTATTGAAGTGACTTATTCAGTAAAGACTAGGTGGGGGAGTAGATGCTATACCTATATTTCAAACAGGAGACCAGATTCAGCCTGATCCTATGCAAAAGATGTGAAACACAAACTGATCAGTGATTGTTCAGGGTCTATAGTAGGGATAGTGGGGCATAAAGATTGCAGACATTTTTCTCAACAGAACGGGGCAGCTAGAGAAAAAGAAGCTTGTTAGTTTTCAGCCATTCTAGCAGCTGGAATATGCAAAGACAAGGGAAAGGAGTCCAAATAAGGCATCAACAACAACTGACACATACCTCATCACCTAACCTTTCTATGTCAAGATCCAGATAGTAAATAGCTTAAGTTTTTACATGCCAAATGGTCTCCATTACAACCATTAAATCCTTGTTATAACACAAAAGCAACAATGAACAATTTATTATAAGTCCAAAAGGCTATGTCCTAATAAAATTATAAGAGAAGTCAGATTGTACCTATTCTCTTAAATAGAGGGCCAAGGATGTGAACATCTAAAGAGTTGCATCAAGATGTGTTCTACCCACTATTGACCTATCATTATCTGGGCTTTAGTCTCATCCTGTAAAATATTCTGAGAAGTTGTTAAAACTGTGAGAAATATCTTTCTACTCAGACCATGGCTTTGCCCTCTGCTAGCTTGACATTTCTGGGGAAATTACCATTTATTTTGGTTTATTATTTCAATAGTCTGATAGTCAGATTAAGAGATATGTGGCTCTTTAGAATATCTTCATTTGTGTCAGGCCCATTACATGGCCACATTAGAGAATCGTTTATGTGGCTTCTTGGGGTACAGTCTGTTAGTCCAAGTTCGGTATCACCTTCAACTTTTTCTGCACTATAATCAGAGAAATAATACCTGGCACAGAACACATGGCAAGGGGTTCCCAGACCTTGACTCTGGGGAATCAATGTAAACTAGAATCTTCTGAGATTATGTCAAATTTAGTAACCTTTAGGTACTAACTTCTGTAATGTCAGTCTCGCCTCCTTTTTGCCTACCTGGAATTTCAGCATTAAACATACCATTTTTGAATATATAATGTACAGAGTAGCACTAAAGTCCTATTAAGGGAAATGTTTTCTGTCTAAGAGAATGGAATCTGTGCTCTGCGTGGACACTTAACGCTACAATTGGACCAAGCCAATAACCTGGCTAAGATGGTATGGGGAGTTCAAAGAGATGATCACTCAGGCTATACTCATGTACAGCCAATTGAAAGTCTTTATTCCAGCTGGCTGGAACTACACCCATGTGTTCAGGGACTTGGGTGTAATCTTGAGTGTAGAGAACATAGAGTTTTTAAAGGCAGGAGCCATATCCTGACAGCTGCAGGGCCACCTCACAGAAATAAGCAGTCTGAAGTAAGCAGTTTTAATAGAAGTTACAATAAGTAGTTAATTGGAGGTGGTTCCTAGAATAGAGTTGGGTAGTTTTCCATAAGATTCTCCATCAAAGAGATCAGATTCTAGTTTAACCTGGAATGACCTCAGCAAAATATAAGATGAAGGAATTTCTGCATTGTCTTACCTGCTGACAAAGGGACCATGCCTAGGAAGGTACGTTTATTTTGAGGCAAGATACAGAGATAGACAGAATAATTATTCCTTTCATAAGATACTGTAATTTTTATTCCTCAAATTTTTGTGCCCAGAAGAGTCCCTACAAGCTTAGCAACAATGAAGTTCAGCTGGGTCTGCCCAGCATTCCAAGTCCAGAAAGGTAAGGCATTCCGTTTTTTGTTTTGTTTTGTTTTGTTTTGTTTTTCTGTCTCTTCCAGATTCTGGCCAGGACCTAAGTATGTTTTTTGATACATTGTGCTTTCCTGCTCTTTGTTTAAAAGCACCCACCCTCCCTACTATGTGGCTGCCTGCTGCTGTATGATAGACCTCCATGCCTGTAATTCAACCAGAATTTTTTCTTCTTTCCTCCATCCTCCTCTTCCAAATACCTCCTGAGATTTACAGCTTGTGCCATAAGGGTTTTCCTTTAAGCTCCAATAAAATTGTCATTAGGCTGGTATGGCTAAAGATATCTCTCTCTCTCTCTCTCTCTCTCTCTCTCTCTCTCTCTCTCTCTGTGTGTGTGTGTGTGTGTGTGTGTGTGTGTGTGTGTGTGTGTGTGTGTGTGGTGTGTGTGTGTGGTGTGTGTGTGGTGTGTGTGTGTGTGTGTGTGTGTGTGTGTGTGTGTGTTTGTGTGTGATTAGTTTATTTAGTTGGATCTAGGAATTAAATTGACACGAAACAGATGATGAGCAGAAAAGCATAATTTTTATTTTACATGAACATAGTGATATCCATAAGACAGTTAAGCACCAAATAAATGGTCAAGGCAAAAAGCTCTTATATCTTTTACACAAAGAACAATGAATTTGTTAAGAGGATAGTTCTGATATGGAGCAGCAAATTCTAGAGGCAAATAAAACTATTAAATGATAAGGTTTTATTTACACAAATTCATTACAGCAGCAATTCTTCATAATAGATAAGGGGCTATTTAACTTAGTATACAAAAGGCTGCTTTTTCACAGGAATTTTTATGGTTTCTATGGGTAAAAATGGGGGGGGTGCATTAGTTCAAACAACCCTTTCAGCATCTGTAACTTTCCAGGTACCTTGAACTGGAAGCAAAATCAACGTGAGAAAGGCATATTTGGACATAGAATGTACTCAACTCTTACATGCTACATGTCTGGTAATATGTTAGATACTAAATGTTAGAACAAAGAAGTCCAACTGTCTTTACCTTCACAGAACTTCCTGAAAGTTAACTTTGAAAACCACAGAAGAGCCAGCCCTAAATTTTGATCTCTATAATTATGAGAAGCAAAGTACAGGATAAAATGTTCTACAGCCAAAAGTGTGGCATTGTTACAAATAGGGTCTTACCATATAGTTATAGTGGGTAAACAAGGCAATTTCTGTAGCTGTTGTTGCTTGCAGACCTCCTTATCCAGTAACTCAATGGGAAATATCTCATTCCTTGTATGAAAATTTTCATTTAATAACCCATGACTTCTGGAAGTAACATTGAACACACATACAAGGTAATCCCATTCAAATTCTTTTTTAAAATTTTATTTTAAAATAAGCTTACTAACTAATAGGTTTTCATAAGGCTTTTTCATAGGTCCTTTGTACATAGTACAGATCTAATTCTAATTTTTGGTCACATAATTCACAATTACCTCATATAATATAAAATATCTTGAAGTGTCTCTAAGCAACCAAGTGAAAGACTTGTTTGATAAAATCTTTAAGACATTTAAGACATTGGTACAATTAACAATTAAATTTAAAAAAATGGCCATCCTACCAAAAGTGACCTACAGATTTCACACACACACAAAAAACACCACACCACACCAAAACAAAATAAACAAACAAAGAAAGGATAGCTAAAACAATCCTGAAAAATAATAGAACTTTTGAAGGTCTCACAGTCCCTGATTAGAAGATGTACTACAAAGCCACAGAAATAAAATTATCTAAAAACCACATGGTATCAGGATAAAAACAGACATGTTGATCATTGGAATCAAGTAAGAAACTCAGATTAACCATCCGATTTTTTTTAGGTTTTTTAACTAGAAGCCAGAAACACAGGAAAAAATTATAGCATTTTCAATAAATGGTGTCCATCAAACTAGATGGGTTCTTGTAGAAGAATGCAAACAGATCCATACCTATCACCCTGCACAAAACTCCACTCCAAATGGATCAAAGACCTCAAAATAAAACCAAATGCACTAAACATGAGAGAAGAGAAAAGTAGGAAATAATTTTGGACTCATTGCCACAGGAGAAGAATTTCTGAACAGAAAACTTGTATTTCAGGCACTGAGATCAACAATTAATAAATGGGACCTCATGAAACTGAGAAGCTCTGCACTGCAAAACACCATCATTCAGAAAAATCAGCAGCCTACAGAATGGGAAAAGATTTTTCTCTCAATTACATATGTGATAAAGGGATAATATCCAAAATATATAAAGAATTTTAAAAACTAGATATTAAGAAAAGAAATGAACCAATTAAAAATAGCATACCAATCTAAGCAGAATTCTCAATACAGTAAACTCAAATGGCTGAGAAATAGAAATTTTCACCATTCTTAGCCTTCACGGAAGTGCAAATCAAAACTACTTTGAGATTCCATCTTAAACCTGTCAAAATGGAATGGCTAAAGTCAATAATGGAAGTCACAGCTCACAGGTAAGAATGTGGAGCAAGGAGGACACCCCTCCATTACTGGTGGGAGTGCAAACTCATACTGCTACTATGAACATCGCTGTGGCAGTTCCTCAGAAAGCTCTACATAGATCTACTTCAAGATCCAACTCTTGGGCATATACCCAAAGGATACTTCATCCTACCACAATGAAACTTGCTCAACTATGTTCATTGCTGATCTATTCATAATAGCTAGAAATTAGAAACAATGTAGATTTGCCTCAACAGATGAATGGATAAAGAAAATCTGGCAATTTATACAGTAGAATATTAGTCCTGTTTTTTTTTTCTATTGAAACACAGAAAATGTACTTTAAGCTTTTCCAAATGATCCAAAGAAGGGCAGAATACTTAACAAAGATGATGAAACACAAAGTGAAGGCATCACTTGCAAGGCTGAAATGATGGAGCTGACTATCAGGAAAAAAGAATGTCAGAATATTAAGCCTTGCTTTTAATTTTAAAACTAGATTATTCTATAGTAGGTAGCAGATTACTTTTGAAAAAAAAAATAAATGAAGGGGCTTGTTTGACTCTAAAATTTCAATATAGATATAAGTTAAGCCAGAAACTCAGAAAAAAAACCATCAAGCACAATTACAGGTTTGAGTAATATCTCTCTCCATAACAACCTTAAATATAAATGGTTTCAATTCACAAAAAAAAGATATACAAGCTCCCTTATTAGATTAAAAAAAGAAAAAAAAGGAAAAGAAAAAAACTTGATCCAGCTATTTGTTCCCAAGAAATATACCTCACTGATGCAGATACCCACAGATTAGAAGCTAAATGATGCAAAGCTGCCAAGCTGGTCTAGTTGTTCTGATAATTAAGGAACTAGTTTTCAAATGAAAATTAGTCAGACTAGATAAAGAAGAGTACTACACATTAATAAGAAGAACAATTCATTGGGATATAATAATTTTAAATATATATGTATCCAATTTTAGAGCTTCTGATTTCATTTTATAAAAAACCCAAAATAATAGACATAGATGATCAGATAGGTTCTGATATAATAACAGTGAGTGACTTTAACATTTCACTTTCATCATAGATAGGTCCTTAAAACTGAAAATCAACAAAGAAAACTCAGAGCAAAACTACACAATAGATCATGTGAACTTAATAGATTTGTGCAGCATAGTCCAACCAAATACAGAATATACATTATTTTACATGAAACCTTCTCTAGAATACACTACATTATTGACAAAATATCAAATTTTAACAAATACAAATAATATAAGTTATATTCTATAATATATATATATATATCAGATAATAGTGCAATAAAACTGAAAGTCAATAGCAAGAAAAACTACAAAAACTACACAAACTACACATGGAGAGTGATTGACACACCCTCAAATGATCAGTGGGCCATTGAAGGAGAAAACTAAAATTTTCTTAGACTCAAATTAAAATGAAAGCACAACTTACAACAACAGACAGAACAATTCTAACATACAAGTTTACAGCTATGAGTACTTTCATTAAAAAAACCAATAGAGCTTATATTCAAATAACCTAAAATGTATGCATGATAAAATAATCCATATGAAAAACAATAGATTACAAGGAATACTAGCAATTTAAAATCAACCAAATAGAGACTAAATAATAGTACATAAAATAAGCACATATTATTTTTGTGGGAGGGATTGATAAACCCTGAGTAAATTAACCAAAAGAAGAGAAATCCACTCTGAAGTGAGTGATGAAGAAGGCAGAGGTGCTGCTGAGTACAATGGAATCCAGAGAATAATGATGGAAAACTTTGAAAACTTGTATTGTGAAATAGTAGAAAACCTAGAAGTGATGGACAAATTTTTAAATACATAAGTCCTATCAAAATTAATCATTATGATACATATGCCTTAAACAGAATCTTGACAATCAAGGAGATGAAGCCATGATAAAATAGTCTGTCAGACCTTACATCCTCCTTTGGCCTCTGCATAGATATGTACAGGCATACATAACAACACATATACTTTAAACACACACACACACACACACACACACACACACACACACACACACACACACATACTTTCCTTTTGAGCAGTGAAAAGTCCAGGGCCAAACAGAATCACATCTGCAGTGTCCAAAACTTTTAAAGAGTTAACATCAATGTTTATCAAACTGTTTCATGAATCAGAAAAGGAAGAAGCATTACCAAATTCATTCTATGAAGTAGAGTTATCTTCATAAAAAGAAACTGGATAAATGATAAAATGAAATCTATAAACTAATTTCCCTGATAAACATAGATGCAAAAGTACACATTACAATTCTGGAAAATAGAATTCAAGAATGCCTTAAGAAAATTATACACATTGATCAAGTTGGTTTTATTCCAAGGAGACAAGTTTGGTTCAACACATACAAATCAATTGATTATAACAGCATGTATAGTTAACAACAAAGTACATCTCAAGAAGGTGGACTTCAGAAAATCAAATAACCCCATTAAAAAATGGGGCTCAGAACTGAACAAAGAATTCTCACCTGAGGAATACCGAATGGCAGAGAAGCACTTGAAAAAATGTTCAACATCCTTAATCATCAGGGAAATGCAAATCAAAACAACCCTGAGATTCCACCTCACACCAGTCAGAATGGCTAAGATCAAAAATTCAGGTGACAGCAGATGCTGGCGAGGATGTGGAGAAAGAGGAACACTCCTCCATTGTTGGTGGGAGTGCAGACTTGTACAACCACTCTGGAAATCAGTCTGGCGGTTCCTCAGAAAACTGGACATAGTACTACCGGAGGATCCAGCAATACCTCTCCTGGGCATATATCCAGAAGATGCCCCAACAGGTAAGAAGGACACATGCTCCACTATGTTCATAGCAGCCTTATTTATAATAGCCAGAAGCTGGAAAGAACCTAGATGCCCCTCAACAGAGGAATGGATACAGAAAATGTGGTACATCTACACAATGGAGTACTACTCAGCTATTAAAAAGAATGAATTTATGAAATTCCTAGCCAAATGGATGGACCTGGAGGGCATCATCCTGAGTGAGGTAACACATTCACAAAGAAACTCACACAATATGTATTCACTGATAAGTGGATATTAGCCCCAAACCTAGGATACCCAAGATATAAGATATAATTTGCTAAACACATGAAACTCAAGGAGAATGAAGACTGAAGTGTGGACACTATGCCCCTCCTTAGATTTGGGAACAAAACACCCATGGAAGGAGTTACAGAGACGGAGTTTGGAGCTGAGATGAAAGGATGGACCATGTAGAGACTGCCATAGCCAGGGATCCACCCCATAATCAGCATCCAAACGCTGACACCATTGCATACACTAGCAAGATTTTATTGAAAGGACGCAGATGTAGCTGTCTCTTGTGAGACTATGCCGGGGCCCAGCAAACACAGAAGTGGATGCTCACAGTCAGCTAATGGATGGATCATAGGGCTCCCAATGGAGGAGCTAGAGAAAGTACCCAAGGAGCTAAAGGGATCTGCAACCCTATAGGTGGAACAACATTATGAGCTAACCAGTACCCCGGAGCTCTTGACTCTAGCTGCATATATATCAAAAGATGGCCTAGTCGGCCATCACTGGAAAGAGAGGCCCATTGGACTTGCAAACTTTATATGCCCCAGTACAGGGGAATACCAGGGCCAAAAAGGGGGAGTGGGTGGGCAGGGGAGTGGGGGTGGGTGGATATGGGGGACTTTTGGTATAGCATTGGAAATGTAAATGAGTTAAATACCTAATAAAAAATGGAAAACCCAAAAAAAAAAAAAAAAAACAACAAAGTACATAATCATCTCAACTGATGGAGAAAAGTTATTCAACAAGTTCAACATCCTTTCATAATAAAAGCATTAAAGAGAATGGAAGGAATATATCTCAGCATAATATAGGATATATGTGACAAACCTATAGCCAGTAAGTATTATATTAAATTGGGGAAATGGAAAGCATTTTGTTCTAAAATCTGGAATGAGACAAGGATGCCCATTATCTACACTATTATTCCATTTAGTACCTGAAGTCTCAGCTGGTACAATGAGTCAAGAAAAAGAAATAAAAGACATATAAATAGAAATCAAAGAAGCTGAATATCATTATTGTTAGATATTATGCCTTATACTAGAAAGACTCTAATGACCTTACTAGAAAACTATTAGACTGGATATATGCTTTCAACAAAATAGCAGGTCACAAAATCAACATACAAAAATCAATAGTGTTTTTAATATATCAGTTCTGACCTTGCTGAGAAAATAAATAAGGAAACCAGGGAAATTCTACCTATAAAAAGTTCAAACATACATAATGTAACTAAGAATAAACCTAACCAAGAGAATGAAAGACTTCTACACTGAAGAACTTAAGATCATGAAAAAATAAATTGAAAAATACATTAGATGATGCAAAGACCTCCCATGCTCATAATGGGCAGAATTAATACTATGAAAGTGGCCATGTTACTAAAAGTGATTTACACATTCACAGAACTAGGAAAAACCAATCCTAAAATTAATATGGAAGCACAAAAGATTCCACATAACCAAGGCAATCTTTAGCAGGAAGTACAAAGCTAGAAGTATCACAACACCAAATTCAAATTATGTTAGACAGTCATACTAACAAATCCACCATGGCTCTGGCACAAACAGACATGTAGACCAATGGACTAAAATAAATAACCCAGAAATAAGCCCACACAAATACAGATATCTATTTTTTGACAAAATTATTTGTTTTCTTTTTCCCTTGCTGTGATCAAATATTTTCCTGATTTGTTTTGTTTTGTTTTTTTCAGGTCGACACAAGCTAAAGTAATTTGGGAAGACGGAGTCTCAACTGAAAATATGCCCCACCAGATTGACCTATTAGCAAACTGCGATGTATTTTCTTGATTGATGACTAATATGGGAGGGTCTAACCTACTGTGAGTGGTGCTACTTCTGGGCAGATGGTCGGGAGTTCTCTAAGAATGCTGGCAAACCAAGCCATAGAGAGTAACCCAGTAGGCAACATTTTTCCATGCCCTAGCTTCCCTCAGTGATGGAGTGTGAACTGTGAGTAATAAGGTGAAACACACCCTTCCCTCACCAAGGTGCTTTCAGTCACGATGTTTTATTACAGTAGAAGCCCTGAGACAAACACTTAGACGATAGTAACTTCAGGAAGAAAGGGTTTTTTTCTTTCACTTATGGTTCAAGAGTACAGTCCATCGTGAGAAAGAGAAGCAAAGGCAGCAGTATCTTGAAGGTCACACTTCATTCATAGTCAGGAAGCAGAGAGTAATGGATGCACGCTAGTGTTCAGCGCACTTTATATAACCCAGTATTCCCACCAGGGAATGGCCCTGCCCACACTTAAGGTGAGTCTTCACTCATCAGTCATACTAATTGTGACAAAAAAACTCACAGGTATGTCCAGAGGCTAAGTAATCTCTCAATGGCAGCATGTTACCTAGGTGATTACAGATCTTGTCAAATTTACTATTAAGACTAACAACCACAGTATTAGAAATATACATAGGGTTCCTGGTTTCCATATATAGAATGATCCCAACCTCTAATCTAAAATTAAATCAAAATGGATCAAAAACTTTAAAGTAAAATCTGTTAGTTTGAAATTGCTAGAGGAAAACATGGGACAAACATTTCAAGATAAAAGTATAAGCAAAGACTTTGGAAACAACCACCAGAATAATGAGACAGCCCACAGAATTGGACAAATGTCTTCATTAACTGCACATCAGACAAGGGATCAATATTCAGAATATGAAAAAAATTGCAAAACTTGAATACCAGAAAGAAAACTGCTTTGTGCTGAGGAGATGTCTCAGTCAGTAAAATACTTGCCGCACAAATTTGGATCATGTACATAAGCCTGGGTACTGTAACACAAATCTGTAATTACAGAGCTAGAGAGATAGACAAGCAGATTTCTGGAGCTTATTGGTGAGCAAGATTCCTGTCTCAAAAGATAAGGTGGAGTGTGATAACAGAAGACACTGAATATCAACATCTGGCCTCCACACACATGTACACAAACATTTACCTCCATATGCATGTGTACCAAGCCATATGAACTTGTATCACACACACACACACACACACACACACACACACACACACACACACCACACACACACACACACACACACACACACAATCTTTCAGTCAATAAATGAGCAAATAAACTGAATAAAAAGTTCAGAGAAGAAGAAATATAAATGGCCAGTAAGCACTATAAAAAGCATTCAAAATGTTTACCCATCAAAGAAATACAAATTAAAATTGTTTGGAGATACCATTTCACCCCATTCAGAATGACTGTCAAAAACAAAAAGCAAAAGCACCAAAACAACAACAAGAAAAAAATCAAGGTCAGGTGTTGTGGCACTTAGAGGGAAAGAGAGAGGTAGACAGATTTCTCTGAGTACAAGCCTAGCCTGCATTGCTTAATGAGTTCTGGGCTAGCCAGTGAGACATTGTCTTTAAAATGACAAAAAAAATAAAAAAAACAAAACAAAACAAAACAAAACAGTAGGCCAGGCACAGTATCACCCACCTTTAATCCCAGCATGAGGGGGGCAGTGTTAGGTAGATATCTGAGTTTGAGACCAGCCTGGTCTACAAAGTGAGTTCTGGAACAACCAGAGCTACATAGAGGAACTGTCTCTGTCTCTCTCTGTCTCTCTGTCTTTCTCTGTTTCTCTCTCTCAAAAAAAATTACAAAAACAAAAATAAAAGGCCTAGAGAGATGGCTCAGTAATTACAGTAATTAGTAGCCCAAGCTGCCCTTGCAGAAGATCCAAGTTCAGTTCCCAGCACCCACACTGACTGCTATGTTACAACTGCCTGCAATTCCAGCTCTGGGGAATCTGACACGTCTGGCCTCCATAGACTCACATATATGAACACACCTACACAGACACGTATATACACAAATTCCTATACACATAATTTAAATTGTTTTAAAGAAAAACAAAGGAGAGCAAATGCTGGTAACAATGTAGAGAAAGAGGAACACTTGCTGACTGCCACTGACAATGCAAACTGGTGCAGCCACTGTAGAATTTATTATAGAGGTTCCTCAGAAAACTAAAAATACAACTGTCAGGTGATCTAAGCATAGCCCAACTGAGCATACACCCAAAGAAGTATATATCCTACCACAGAAAAACATGTATATCAATGTTTGTACCTGCATTATTCACAATAACCAGAAATTCAACTGTTCTAATTGTTCATCAGCATATGAATGCATAAAGAAAATTTTGTACACATACATAACAGAATCCTATACAACCATAAAGAAAAATGAAATCATGTTATTTGCAGGAAGATGGATAGAAGCCAAAAATTATGTTAAGCTAAATAACCCAAATTCAGAAATATAAATGGTACATTTTCTCTTATATTCAGAACCTGGAGTGTGTGTGTGTGTGTCTGTGTGTGTGTGTGTGTGTGTGTGTGTTGTTCATGAAACTAGAAAGGGTATCATGAGTAGGAAGAATATGATTTTAAAGGATAGGAGAAAGAAGCCAGAAATGGAATACATCTGTAAGAAAGGAAAGGATAAGTTATTTATAGAAAGGAAGGGAAGAGGACTATCTTGAGAGGGTGGGAGACAAAGAGGAGGGCATTGGAGGAGCAGAGTAAATGAGGACAAAGTATGTATGAAAGTGCCATAATGAAATATGTTACTTTGTATGTTAGAGTACAATGCTAATTTTAAAGAAAGAAATCTTGTGACATATCAAAAGAAAAAACTCAATATGGTTGAGGAAAGAAACATATTCCAATGCAAAATATGAGCTGTACCCACATCAGAGCTCTGCACCAAGTGGTCCACACCAAAAGCAAGATGATCCCTCCTTTTGTGCAATGACTGTACCATAGCGCTGCACAATAGTACTTGTGGAGAGGTTTTATATCCTTCTTTGTGTGAAGAGAGCATGATAGTTCTTCCTAACAAGCTGATAGATAATACTTACTCAGCCCAGCATCACAGCAAAGATAAGACTAGAGAGGATATACCTATCCACAATTGGAGGAATTTTAAATATGAGAAAAGGAACTGACATCTAAATAAGGACACTGTTGAATACTTATGCTGTGGAATTTCACACTGAAGCATCAACTGTGTAAGGTCATTGCTATTTTTTTTTCCATTCTGAACTTGTAAAATTGACTTGATGAGTTAAAATAAAGTAGACTCTCCCTCTCCTGGCAGTATCCAGGATGATAAAGATAATGTAATATTGTGTTCCTTCCCTCTAAAATTCAGTAATTCCATTATATGATATCAATATTATATTAGACATAGTTACACCTTTGAGGAAAATTACATGAAAATTAGCAACATTGCCGTTTTAAAAGAACCATTCTGTTCAACCCCTCTCTTCCCAACAGGATTAATGACTCCTGCATTTCATGGCAAACAGCTCAATCAATTTGCTGAGGCATCTGGCCTAGGCTCTAAAGGTTACACTCTACTACCTGGTGGAACCCAGATACTCATGTTTCTCCCATGCTTTAGTGTTCTGGCTTCTGCTGCAATTGCTGCATTCTTACATAGTTTGGGCCCCAGAACCCTGACTAGGCAATGATAAAAGGACAGACACATATATAGAAACACTGGAATCTGGTGACCTTGGATGCCTCAGATGGAGAAGCTACAACACACCAGAATCTCGGTATAATTATTGTATGCTTTTGAATAGAGAGGTGGGATTATTGTATTCAACTGAACAAAAAGGTAAAGTTATTATGCACAGATAAAGAAGGAGACAGTTTTAACTGATCTCATTAGGAACAATCTCTATAGGGGTGGATTCTTTGGGCTGTAAACATTTTAAGGAAGAAAACTATGGTAAACATTTTCTGCATACACTGTTAATGTCTGAACTCAGACAAGAGGAAGGCTTTAACATCACTCACTGGACGAAGGCATGGCCACTCCCATAGGGTTGAGGCATTAGAGTCCTTGACATGGCTGTGCTCATGTCAACAACACACATCCTCTTTGGACTTTACTCTTTCCCTAGACATGAAGATACCAGTTCAAATCCCATGACTTCTGCCTCAGTTTCATATTCTTACATATTGACTACAGAAGAAATGGTATGGTTGATACTTTTGAGATGTTACTATGTGTGAGTCCCCTGTAACCTGTAAATTTCACTGCTTTCTTCATCTGAATAAGGTGGAAACAAAGGTTTAGGCTATGCCTGACATACCACATAATTTGTCCTAGTCTCATTAACTTAAATGGATGCTGCTCTTAAGGAGGCAGTCAATGTCACTTTCATGTCCTTGTGAACTACCCACCAGAGCCAAGTTAGTTTCTGCTAAAACCCCTTCCCTAGTGCCACATGGCCAGCATTCTACCACAAGTGAATAAAGACTATAAAGATGAAGCAAGGAGAAGAGGTGTGGGACTATGAAACTGTCACCTTGGATCTTTGTACATGTATAAACTGACAACATGACCCACTCCACGGTATGGTTAAGAGGAAGGTTCTGTAGATATGAAAGAGAAATAGAACAGCCAGAGGCGTCTAGAAGAGTCCAGGGCAGAGAAAGAAAGTAGATATAGCAAGGCCTGTAGACTGGATCTGGCCAGAGATACCTACAAGAGAAAAGAAAATAGCAGGGGAGAGGTAATAGAAAAAGCATAATGAGAGAAGCAGGAGGGGAAGGGGTGATAGCGGGAGGGAGTTTGTATGGAAAATAGGTAGTTAAAAAGGAAGGAAACTCTGCTGGGCATGGTGGCGCACGCCTTTAATCCCAGCACTTGGGAGGCAGAGGCAGGCGGATTTCTGAATTCGAGGCCAGCCTGGTCTACAGGGTGAGTTCCAGGACAGCCAGAGCTACACAGAGAAACCCTGTCTCGAAAAACCAAAAAAAAAAAAAAAAAAAAAAAAAAAAAGGAAGGAAGGAAGGAAACTGTGAGCTGCAGGGAGCTTAGAGTAGGGGAAAGCAGTGAGACAGTGAGAAGAGCTGGGACTTTGAAATGTCTAACGGGTGTTTGTGATACTGAGGGACCCCGGAGGCAGGCGTGAGATTTAATATGCTAAGAAACACTCCAGGCAGCCATTTGTTACTTCTGCCAGGGGTAAGGAAAGTAAGTCCTTTTGGTAAATGAGAACCACTTTCACAATGAGAACCTGAGGAATGCTGGTTTTTACCGAAATGCCAGAAATTCTTCTACAGTCCAGCTTGCACTTGCACTCACAGTGTGGAGCAGAGATTGAAGGAAAGGCCATCCAGAGACTGCAACACCTTGGGATCCATCCCATATACAACCACCAAACCCAGACATTATTGTGGATGCTGTGAAGTGCTTGTTGACAGAAGCCTGCTATGGCTCTCTCCTGAGAGGCTTTGCCAGAGCCTGACAAATACAGAGGCGGATGCCCACAGCCAACCATTGGACTGAACGTGAGATTCCTGATAGAGTAGTTGGAGAAGGGACTGAAGGAGCTGAAGGTGTTTGCAACCCCATGGAGGGATCAACAGTATCAAAAGACCAGAACCCCCACCCCCAGAGTTCCTGGGGACTGAACCACATGGAATACACATGGAGGGATCCATGACTCCAGCCACGTATGTTGGATATCAGTGGGAGGAGAGGCCCTTGAGTCTGAGGGTGTTTGATGCTCCAGTATAGGGGAATGCCAGGGAGGGAAGCCTGGAATGGGTGGGGGGAGCACCCTCATAGAGTCAGGAGGAGGGAGGATGGGATAGCGGGTTTCCAAGGGGGATAGCTAGAAAGTGGAGAACATTTGAAATGTAAATAAAGAAAATATCCAAGAAAAAGAAAAGAAATTTTAGCTGAATGTGCTATCACAAGGAACTGGTAGGAAATTTGGAATCAAAGTTCATGCTAAGCTGGAAAGAATGGAGGGAAATCCCCCAAGGAATTGGTAGGCACAGAAAAGGGATATTAGCATATTTTTATGGAAGAGTATATTGGAAAGGGGAGCATATGGGAGAAGTCATCACAAGGTTGCTAAAAAGAAGTGGCTTAGTTTCCACTTAGTGAGGTGTCTCTGGAGATACCAAGTCATTTAGCAAAGCATTCTGAAGGCATAGCCATTCAGCTCCTTGATGTATGATTTCTTTTCTAAAGCACCATGACTGCCAAATGTTGTCATTCATTTATGAGCCCAGAGTTCACAGGACAGGGCATTTGCTGAACCCAAATTGAGAATGCTTATAGCCTTAAGGATTCACTAGTGTGTTCCTACTTGTTCCTCTCCTGAAAACATACAAATCATTGCTCTATCTGCTGGACCATAGGGGGTGGGGGATGTTGTCTGAATATTGAGAAGCCTAAGACTCCTTGCCCTCAAGCAAGATAGGAAGGACACTGGTGAGCTCACCACTGTATAAACTGATGACATGACCCCTCCGTGGTATGGTTGGGGAGAAAGCTTATATTGTAGATTTGAAAGAAAGAACAACCAAAGGCATCTGAAAGATTCCAGAGCAGAGAGAGAGAAAAGTAGTCTGAAAATGGCCAGCAGACTGGACCTGGCCATGAGAGAAGCAGAGAGGTGAGGCGTTATAAAGAGAATGAGTAGCTACTTATCTGCAGGGGAGGGAAACCCAAGAACTTGAGGGAATTTAGGGTAAGGGAGGAGGTGAGAAAAGCTAAAATGCTAGGTAGCATGGGCATTGAGATCTGTAACAGACACTTGTGATACTGAAGGAGCCTAAAGGCCAGCATGAATTTGGTATGCTAATATGGACCATAAATAGACTTATGCCCCTTCTGGGTTTTTGTTTTTGTTTTTGTTTTTAATTTGGGAAAATGGGATTTTCATTGGACCTGACAACCACCAGGAGGATTGAAAAGCCCTAGATCACAGCCCCAAATTTTGTCCATAGAGTGAAGACACTCTCTGCTCCAGTTGGCCTCTGACTCAATCATTACCTTGGATGGAACAGAGCCTCTTGTAAAATCCTAAAGTCACAGCCATCCTACTAATGACATTTTGACAAATGGTCATGGTGTCCAACTGCCTTCTAAGTATCTATATCTATACCCATAGATAAGGCTACCACTCTCAGTCTTGGAGTAGTTTCTGTATGTTGTGGGCAAGAGTAAATGCAGAGACTCATTATTAGTCAATATATTGAGAATAAATGACTTTTGAGTGTTCATCCCTAAGCGGGACATCAATCTCATGCCCTCTAAAGCCCAGAGAACGTAGAACAAGAGGAAAAACCATAAGAACTGGAGGATGAGAAAGAGTGCTGTAATACGCTGTCTTCTGCATCTGACATGAGTGCTACACCCAATGAACTCCCAGCAGAAGTGGCTATCTGCAGAAGACCTGCACAAGATTGAGCTCATTGACATTCTACTATGAATAGGGAAGGAGCATTTAAGGCCCCACTCCTCGTTCGGGAGAAAATGATTGCTGGGAAGGAGCATTAATTTTCCTCAGTGGTGTTGCCACTGGTACATTGCTTCCCCCCAAGCAATTAACCTCCATCCATGTTTTTGCAGGCAATCCTAATTAAATGCAGTCAGGCACAAAAACAAAAGGACTGAAAGTACAAATGAGGAAAAGATGTTCCATGGGAGACAAAGCTAGATGAGAGAGGATAATGGGGAGGAGGGTATAATAAAATAACATTAAATATACATGAAATCATGAAGAAATAATTTTTCAATTCAAAAATTAAGGATAAATGAAATTTAGCTGTTTGTTTATTGTCACAGCAACTGCTGAAGAAGAACCCCAACTTTTTGCTTCATGACATGACAAATTAAATAATTGGATCATGTTCTTTTGCTCTATAAATGAAGCATATGGTTTTCTGATTTAGTGTTTCTTTTATGGTTTTCTGAACATTACAGGATAATGATTCACTTCAGACTGAAAATGGCCTCAGATACTGCTATGGTCAGCTGATTGTCCATCCAATTCCCATATAGATGATCATTCTCTTTGGCCATCCAGTGTAATGAAACTCATTTATGAATTCTAGGGACTGTGATATGAACACCTTATGAGAATCTATTATTATTATATTTCTATAACATACATGAAGAAAAATCATGAAGTAAGTAATTCAGCAATAAAATTGGACACAATATTTAACCTTGTATAATTGATAGAATAATAGAGAAAAATCAGTAAAGATGTAGAAGACTTGCTGATAAATGTAATTATATATTTATATATTGTTTACATATACTCGGAATTATCAATTTGACTTCATTGATCTTTAGATCACTTCACCAAATACCATAGTATAACCATATAATTCTTTCCTAATACAAGTCCTTTTGCAAGATAGATCATGTTTTAATGCATAATACTAGTGCCCCAATAAGGAAGGCTTGAAATCATTTACATAAATTTATATAAATATTCTTTCCAATATTCTTTAATTTTGTGTAGTAATTATAACAGTTACATTTTAGATACTATAAGGAATCTGAAGATAATTTGAAGTATACAAAAGGCTGTGTGCATGGGCTCTAAATCATTTTTCTATGTTACACTTATTTTATGTAAAGGTCTTGAGTATCTGTGGATTGTGGTATCTAGAGACATTCCTGGAGCCAGTCTCCTATGTTACTGGGGACAGCTCTCTTTGTATTCTAACTTCCAGTGCTAAGGCTAAGTTCCCTGAAATGGATGCATATGGAAGTTTTGTCATTTTCCAGCAGGCAAGGAGCATATATACTTTTTCAAATGGTATCAAGTTGATTCAAACCAAGCCTTCACATGCTCATTCATTAAGTTGATTTAGGCAGCCAGCTATTTTTGAGTTTCTACTATGTACCAGGAAATTTCCTAACCACTCTATAAAACTCAGATACTATGAATGAATAACAGTGAAACATTTTGCTTATCTTACAACTGCAAATTGGAAGAATCTAACATAGGGCTTGTTTTTTTTTTTTCATTACTTTATTTATTCAGTTTACATCCAGATTACAGCTTTCCTCCCTCCTCTCCCCACAGTCCCAGCCCCCATCTCCTTCCCACCCTAGGTACCACCCCTCCCCCTGCATACCAAGTCTTATCAGGACTAAGCACATCCTCTCCCGCTGAGGCCAGACAAGGCAGTCCAACTAGAGAAAGGGGTCCACAGGCAGACAACAGAGTTCAAATCAGTGACTATCTATCTATCTATCTGTCTGTCTGTCTGTCTGTCTGTCTATTCATAGAACTTCTTTTCTAGACTGCAAAGGAATAAAAGGAACATACAGAGACATTTCCAAATATAATACTCTGGGATACATGTCCACTACCACCGTGGGGTATACTTAGTAAAGGCACACTAACACCTAGAAAAGACTTGTCAGTCAAGAGAAAAGTCCAAATTATAGCTCCTTTAAGTGAAACATTTTAAAAGCATATTTAATATACATACCTCTCCCACAAACAATTTGAAAGATATATTTATAAATCCTATTAACATGAAAACATAATTTATGATATTCTACCTAAAATAAGACAGCTAACAAATGTTGCCTCCCAAATAATTAGATATTACAAGCACTAAAAGCTGTCAGGACAGAGCACCATGGCTTTAGAAACCAATCAATAAAATCGTATTTCTTTCCTCAACAACTTGGATTTTTTTCCATTAACAAAGGAAATACAGAAATGGAATCATTTTTTTCCATCAACCTTTCACCAGCCATCTGTGCTGTTAGTAGGAATGCAAAGGCAAACAAAACAGAAAGAGACCAACATCCCTGAACTTCAAACTCAGCAGAGAGGTATAAATAAAATGGGCATTTCAAAAATTTATTCCAAAGGCAGTGAATGCTAAGAAAGAGCATATAGTCCTGAAATAATTTATACTACCCTACATTTCAATATATATATATATATATATATATACATATATATATATATATGTAGGTAAGTAGTTAGATAGATAGATAGATAGATAGATAGATAGATAGATAGATAGATAGATAGATAGATAGACACATTTTTTTAAAAAACACCATTTCATTCCCAAGAGTTTGTTCTTGTTTTATCATACAGGGAAGAAATGTCATGTGCATCTTGATGAGCAAGTTCTAAACTTGGATTCCTTTGAGTTTAGACTCCAGCTTTACCATTTAAAACCAACAAGATCCTGACTACATGAAAGTCTGTAAGTCCCAATTTCCTAACTTGAAAATAAAGCCTACTTGATAGTGCTTTGACGCTGATAAATTGATCCATGGAAAAGAATACTGCTTAAAACACAATGAATGCCTATAATTTTATGAACCACGGGTTATTTTAGGTAATATTCAAATAATTTTCAGTTCCTTGCTTTCCTGTCATTATAAAAGGAGACTGGGACACATATTTTCTCCACATACTTATTCAGCCATTGATTTGTATCTTTGATATCTTTTCTTTTTATCAAAATGAAAAACAATACAGGATCCTGACACTTACAGTAAATGACTTGGGTGCATTTGGATTTTATTCACTCCAGGTACTTGAGAGTCTAACACTCCGTCCCCATTTCCATCCTCCAACCTTGCTTCTTCACAATGGCAAAGTAGACTGATATTAGGTTCAATTCTATAAATTAAGCTAACTTTTGGACTGATATGATAGCAGCCAGAATCACATTATTAGAGCTTTAAGTACCATCACGAGATGTTACTTATAGCACTTGGTCTCTCTTGGTTCTCTGGGTAGTTTGGCTATTCGTTTTAGAACAAAAAGTTTGGTCTCTGAAAGTTCCCTGGATCTTACGCATAATTGTGATCCTTTGATACATCAAGCTAGATTTCACCACTGTTAAAAAAAAAAGTACTTATGAAGCTAATACATATTATTCACCTTAGGAGTGAAGATAGGGATGTGCCATTCTTTCATTTGCTATACCTTTTTTTTTTTCATTCAATGGTAAGAATGATATTTACTCTTTCATCTTTAGTCCACTATCTTTCTGTTTTAAATTCCTTTGGATGGAACCGTTCTTTTATAAACTTTCACATAACTCAAGAAGCTCATATAAGATTTTTTTAATCTCCATGTATATACATGTACTTTTGTGAGTTTGTGTGTACCTGATGTGTTCAGAAGCCCACAAAGACCAAAACATGACATTGGATATGCTAGAACTGTAGTTACAGAGCATTGTGATGTGTCATGTTTTTTTTCTAGAAACTGAACATGTATCTTCAACAAGAACAGAAGAGTTCATAACTGCTGAGCCATCTCTCTAGGACCTCATATAGCTCTTAATGAATAGCTATGATTTCAACATCTCCGGATTATTATTAACTTAAAATCTATTTCTGAATTTAAACGGCTAGAATCATTTGAAATAACCTTTGGAACACAGCATATTTTTTTTTGCTGCATCATGTACTGTCTACATCCTGCCTATGTTCCCTTAACCCTAATTAAAAGCCATCATTGGCATCTGTTTGCCTTTTCCTACTTCCACAGCTTTCCTGTTCTGCTGATGGGTAAGTTTCTTGGACATAACCTCTAATAAAATGGCCCACAAAGAGTATACATAGGTAACTTGACTACATGTGTTCAACATTGGCTTCTACATTGGCTTATTCCCTTACTAAGAAGCTCCTCTTTAAGCACCGTAGGATTTATGTGCTCTTTTCTTACCTGTCTTACTACCTCAAGCCATTATTAACTGCTTATATTAAAACTATTGTCTTGTGATCTATTTCTTGTAGAACATAAACTAGAAAGCCTTTTCACAATGAAGGTTTTCTCTAAAAATAAGGAGCACATACCTCGCTGGGGAAAGGTCCCCATTCCCCAGGCAAAGTTAATCCGTGCAAATAGATTTTGAATATTTTCTGATTTTTGAATATTTATATAAGTATGATGAGCTATCTTAGGGATAGAACCTGTAAGAAAGAAGTTGTAACAGGAGTTACTTATAAGTTATAAGTAATGGGAGTTGCTAGGTCCCATTATCCTGTAGCTGGCAGATAGAGCCTACTAGCCTCAGAAATCTAAGAGTTGAAATGTCTCAGGTAGTCTGTTTTATAACACTGTACCTATGATCAGAAAAGAGAACAGTCTCAAACCCCAAGTCATACATTAGATAAGACTCTTTTTCCTAAATCAATGGGATGGAAAATTCAGGAAGGAGGCAGGTCTTGGCTCATAGAAATAGAAGACAGGAATTTTTCACAACCATGGGACTTGGAAAGTAGGATTAATGGGGTCCCACGTCTGCTCTGCCACAGGGATATGCTGCTTGGGAAGGCAGGACATGAGAAGTTGACTGTGCTTACCCCACACTGTCACCAGGCAGGTATTGGGCTATGGGGAAGCTGCAGGACACCTCTCCCGGGGTGTGAGGGATCACAGTCTGAGGCTCCAGACAGCAGGAGTTGCCTCAGGCCCTAGACTTGCTGGAAGGCTGGGGCCATCTGGTTCTCAGGCTCTCAGGCACTCAGGCGCCACTGGATGCTATGGAAGAGCTGAGAAGAGAGTGAGGGCAGTGGGCTGGATCTATCTCTGGACCAAGGGGCTCCGCAGGAGAGAGAGAGTCCTTGGCTTGTCAGCAGGCAGCTGGCTTGGCTTGATGGAGGCAGTGGCTGGGAGTGCAGAGAGACCTTCTACAGGAGATTAGATGGTGGCTCTTTAGGTGAAATCCTTGTCCATTGCTCCCCATGGCTGATCTTGATGAAAAGAGACAGTCCATGGCTTTAAGGCATTTATTGTCATGGTGGGAAGTGCATGAGTAAAACCATACCCCACTTCTCAGGGCAGGTCTGAGGTTAAATACCTTTTGCAGGAAGGAGTGTCTGGGAAGGAGAGTTTATTGGCTAAGTCCTCCAGACCTTTAGGTACCTCATTAAAATGGAGATCTGTCTTGAAGCTACATGACCACAGATCACATCCCATACTTATGGAGGGCCTTGGGGCCCTTACATGACTGATAACCACAGATCTATGGAAGGCTGTGGCCTTGTGCCAGGAACCTGGTTCCCGGGAGTAGGGCGAAATGCCTTCCATCCCTTTAGGGTCATAGGGGTTTCTAGCCTTAGCTCTACCAGGAACCAGGCTACCTTTCATGGTCCTACATTGAGAAAACACTGTCTTGAATGAGACGGTTTTGCCTTTTCTTTATGCTGGCATCCTTTTCTACAGAATTGTATATAAAAAAAAAAAACTGCTTCACTTTCACTAGTCTCTCAAATTTTTATCTTATTTCTCACAGATCCAAGGTTAATAATCAAATTCACTTATGCTTCATATACACCTTATACATAGATCTTGAACACAATTGTATATATTTTTAGTGCACCTGCATTTTGACTATGATATCATATAAGATTGGACATGGAATTTTCTACTTAAGTTAGCAGATTGGTACTCAAACTGGACCATTTTCAGTTTTCAGATGAGGGTTGTTCAACCTACACAAGTTTCTCAAACATAACCAGGCTTCTAGTCCAACACAGCTCTACTACTTCCTCTATAAATTTAGAACTATCTTCCTATATGCAGAGGACCTCTTCTCTTTCAGAATTTTTCTTAGGTTATATACCCCATCTCCATGCTTTTCTACTTCTTATAAGTTCCCCAACTATCATAATGGAAAGGTTATATTATAATTTATGCTTTATTAGCCAGTGATCTCATCTCATTCTAAAATCTATGATGGCTGAGAACATATCTATCTTGTGTATCATTTATAAAATTATTATACCTAAAATGAGCATAGTGAGTTGAATGGTTGTTCCCAAATAATACATCAATGGCCTAGTCACTACAACCTATGAATGCTATCCTCTTTTAGAAAAGTGAATTTTGTAGATGTATTTATGTTAAAGCTTTTAAGATACAGAGATGAGTGTACTTTATCCAAGGGAGTTCAAGTCCAATGTTAAGTATCTCCGTAAGAAACATACAGAGGAAAGGTAACATGATCACAGGAAGTAAAAAACTGGAGCAGCCGCAAACTAAACAAGGCTTGGACCCATCATAAGCTAAAAGAGGCAAAGAACATATTCTCCCATAGAGTTTTCTAAAGCAATGTGACCCTGCCAACACCTTGACTAAGTTCAAACTTCTGGCCCCTTAAACTCTAAAGAAATAAATACCTGCTGTTTGCCAATGGATAACATTTGGACATCTGCAATGTGTCTCTTGAGCCTCCTGGGAGATTACAGAATCATGACACTTGAAAGATGATAGATTTCTTAAACACCATTTGGTTCAACTTCCCACCAATACAGAAATCCACTTTCCAGAGATTCTGACCTGTGGTCATTCTGCCTTTCTTTTTCTTTGTTTCTTTTTCTTTCTTCCTATTTTATTTTTTAGCATTCCCACGAGTGCTATAACCCTTCTTACTATAGCCCTCATCACTTATAGACAACTTTCACTCTAGAGTTCTCATCTTCACTGAATACTAATTTTCTTATTAGTTTCCATTCCCTCGTCAAACTTCTACACCAGTGTCATAAAAATAAGTCTAATTCTTCCCTCATAAAACAAAATCTAAAATCCATGAGGTCACTGGGTGCATTCCCCTGCATTTTTTTTACATAGAGATTAACCAAGATTAGCTCCCAGATGCTAAGGTGATGTCTGAACCTCTATATGAATTCCTGCTCTAAACATGGTCTTATTCACATCATTGAGAATAGAATGCAGTATACACAGATCTCAGGTAGAACCTAGTAGAATCAATACGTTTTTGTTCTGGGATTAAATCTTGTGTCCTTTGACTACATTCACATTATACAAAGTGATGTCAATTGATTGATTTACTGTGACATTCTTGGAAACTGAAAGCTGAGTGTAATACAAAATTTCCATTAAATCTGGTTGGTTTTGGAATCTATGAGTAGTTTTATTTACCTTTGGAAATTGCTTCCTGTTTGTTTCAGGCTGATAAAACACCTTTTAATCCTGCTTTATCTGGCATATTCATTTGCTGCAGATACCTCTTATACCCATGTTCACTGGGGCTTGACAATTTCCTGACCCTGTTTTGACCTGTTATTTTATACAGACTCTTAGAATGGTCATATATTCTTATTCCAGCTATTGTTCCTGCTTTCGATGCTTACCATATCACAAAATTATTGGCACAGAACTTCCATCTCTGAAATAATTTCTATCTTTGATCTTCTTTTATTCCATTATGTTACAAACTGACAAGTACTCAAAATTATTGAAGTACCCCAGCACCATCTTGGGCACAATCTTGGCTGAGGGGCCCTAAGTCCCCAGAGGACTCTCCATGCTGCAAGCACCCTAGCACACCTAGGATCTTGAGATCAATGGTGAGTGGAATGCAACATCTGTTTCAAAAAGAACCCAGAGAGTCTTATGCTAGCAGCAACAGGGTCAAAGGACAACATAGGACCTACCACAGCCAGAATCTTGGGATCACTGAGATCAGTCTACGAAGGAGAGCATGTGGCCAGCAGAAGCAACACAGCTTTTTGGACAGGGTCCATTCAGGCCTTCATCCTCAGCCAGGAGACAGGGCTGAAACCAAGACCCCTGGGTACCTTCCCTGAGAGAGAAGAGTCAGCCTCCAGGGAGGGTTCTGACCCCAGGACTCAGGAAGTGGATCTGAGCTCCAGACTTCTGTGTACTTTCCCTGCAAGAGGAGAGATTGCATGCAGAGACTGCTCTGACCACTGGGAATCAGGAGAGAGTTGGTTTTCCAGGAGTGCTGACAGAGGCTACAGAATCACAGGAGTAACAACCTTCAACCAGAGACAGTTAGAACATCTAATACCAGAGATTACCAGAGGGCAAAAGGTGAACGAAAGAATCTTACTAACAGAAACAAAGACGACTCGACATCATCAGAACCCAGTATGCCCACCGCACTGACTCCCAGATACCCTAACACAACCGAAAAGCAAGACTCGGAATTAAAATCATATCTCATGATAATGGTAGAGGATTTTAAGAAGGGCATTAGCAACTCACTGAAAGAAAAACAGGAGAACACTGCTAAACAGGTAGAAGAAGCCCTTAAAGAAGAAGCACAAAAACCCCTTAAAGAATTACAGGAAAAGACAACCAAACAGTTGATAGAATTGAACAAAACCATCCAAGATCTAAAAAGGGAAGTAGAAACAATGAAGAAAATCCAATTGGAGACAACTCTGGAAATAGAAAGCATAGGAAAGAAATCAGGAATCATAGATGCAAGCATCAGCAACAGAATACAAGAGATGGAAGAGAGTACCTCAGGTGCAGAAGACTCCATAGAGAACATGGACACAACAATCAAAGAAAATGCAAAATGCAAAAAGATACTAACTCAAAATATCCAGGAAATCCAGGACACAATGAGAAGACCAGACACAAGGATAATAGGAGTAGATGAAAATGAAGATTTTCAACTTAAAGGGCCAGTAAATATCTTCAACAAAATTATAGAAGAAAACTTCCCATACCGAAAGAAAGAGATGCCCATGAACATACAAGAAGCTTACAGAACTCCAAATAGACTGTACCAGAAAAGAAATTCCTCAGGACACATAATCAGAACAACAAATGCACTAAATAAAGATAGAATATTAAAAGCAGAAGGGAAAAAGGTCAAGTAACATATAAAGGCAGACCTATTAGAATTACACCAGACTTCTCACCAGAGACTAGGAAATCCAGAAGATCCTGGAAAGACGTTATACAGACCCTAAGAGAACACAAATGCCAGCCCAGGATACTATAACCAGCAAAACTCTCAATTACCATAGATGGAGAAACCAAAGTATTCCATGACAAAACCAAATTCACACGATATCTTTCCACGAATCCAGCCCTTCAAAGGATAATAAAGAGAAAACAAAAACACAATGATGGAAATTACTCCCTGGAAAAAGCAAGAAAGATAATCCTTCAACAAACCTAAAAGAAAACATCGCCAAGAACAGAATCCCAACTCTAACAACCAAAATAACAGGAAACAATAATTACTTTTCCTTAATATCTCTTGATATCAGTGGACTCTATTCCCCAATAAAAAGGAATAGACTAACAGAATGGCTACACAGACAGGACCCAACCTTTTGCTGCTTACAGGAAACCCACCTAAGGGAAAAAGACAGACACTACCTCAGAGTGAAAGGCTGAAAAACAATTTTCCAAACAAATGGTCCAAAGAAACAAGCTGGAGTAATGATTCTAATATTGAATAAAATAGACTTCCAACTGAAAGTTATCAAAAAAGACAAGGAGGGGCACTTCATACTCATCAAATGTAAAATCTTCAAAGATGAACTCTCAATTCTGAAAGTCTATGCCCCAATGCAAGGACAGCCACATTCATTAGAGAAACTTTAGTAAAGCTCAAAGCACACATTGTACCACACACAATAATAGTGGGAGACTTCAACAACCCACTCTCTTCAATGGACACATCCTGGAAACAGAAACTAAACACAGACACATTGAAACTAACACAAGTTATGAAACAAATGGATTTAACAGATATCTGCAGAACATTTTATTCTAAAACAAAAGGATATGCATTTCTTCTAAGCACCTCATGGCACCGTCTCCAAAATTGACCATATAATTGGTCAAAAAAATAGGCCTCAACAGATACAAAACTATAGAAATTTTCCCATGCATCCTATCAGATCACCACAGACTAAGGATGATCTTCAATAACAACATAAATAAATCAAAGCCAGCATTCATGTGGAATCTGTACAACACTCTATTCAATGATAACTTGGTCAAGGAAGAAATAAAGAAAAAATTAAAGACTTTTTAGAGTTTAATGAAACTGAAGCCACAACATACCCAAACTTATGGGACACAATGAAAGCATTCCTAAGAAAGAAACTCATAGCTCTGAGTGCCTCCAAAAAGAAACTAGAGAGAGCATACACTAGCCAGTTGATAGCACACCCAAAATCTCTAGAACAATAGGAATCAAATTCATCCAAGAGGAGTAGACAGCAGGAAATAATCAAACTCAGGGCTAAAATCACCCAAGTGGAAACAAAAAGAACTATTCAAAGAATCAACCAAACAAGAAGCTGGTTCTTTGAGAAAATCAACAAGATAGATAGACACTTAGCCAGACTCACTAGAGGGCACATGGACAGTATCCTTATTTTTAAAAATCAGAAATGAAAAGGGAGACATAACAACAGAACCTGAGAAAATTCAAAATATCACCAGGTCCTACTACAAAAGACTATACTCAACAAAACTGGGAAACCTGGATGAAATGGACCAATTTCTAGACAGATACCAGGTACCAAAGTTAAATCAAGATCAGATTAATGACATATACAGTGCCATATCACTGAAAGAAATGCAAGTAGTCATTTATAGTCTCCCAACCAAAAAATGACCAGGACCAGATGGGTTTAGTGCAGAGTTCTATCAGACCTTCAAAGAAAACCTAATTCCATTTCTCCTCAAACTATTCCACAAAATAGAAACAGAAAGTACTCTACCCAAATTGTTTTATAAAACCACATTTACTCTGATACCTAAACTACATAAAGACCCAACAAAGATAGCGAACTTCAGACCAATTTCCCTTATGAATAGCAATGCAAAAATACTCAATAAAATTCTCACTAACCGAATCCAAGAACACATCAAAACAATCATCCATCATGATCAAGTAGGCTTCATTCCAGGGATGCAGGGATGGTTTAATATACGGAAATCCAACAATGTAATCCACTATATAAACAAACTCAAACACAAAAACCACATGGTCATCTCCCTAGATGCTGAGAAAACATTTGACAAAATCCAACACCAATTTACGATAAAAGTCTTGGAAAGATCATGAATTAGGCCCATACCTAAACATAATAAAAGCAATATACAGCAAACCAGTAGCCAATATCAAAATAAATGGAGAGAAGCTGGAATCCATCCCACTAAAATCAGGGACTAGACAAGGATGCCCACTTTTTCCCTACCTATTATATATAGTACTTGAAGTCCTAGCCAGAGCAATTCGACAACTAAGGAGATCAAGGGGATAAAAAATTGGAAAGGAAGAAGTCAAAATATCACTATTTGCAGATGATATGATAGTATATATAGGTGACCCTAAAAATTCCACCAGAGAACTCCTAAGCCTGATAAAAAGCTTCAGTGAAGTAGCTGGATATAAAATTATCTCAAACAAATCAGTGGCCTTTCTCTACACAAAGGATAAACAGGCTGAGAAAGAAATTAGGGAAACAACACCCTTCACAATAGTTACAAATAATATAAAATACCTTGCTGTGACACTAACTAAGGAAGTGAAAGATCTGTATGGTAAGAACTTCAAGTCTCTGAAGAAACAAACTGAAAATCTCAGAAGTTGGAAAGATCTCCCATGCTCATGGATTGGCAAGATCAATATAGTAAAAATGTCTATCTTGCCAAAAGCAATCTACAGATTCAATGCAATCCTCATCAAAAGTCCAACTCAATTCTTCAGTGAATTAAGAAGGGCAATTTGCAAATTCATGTGGAATAACAAAAAAACCTAGGATAGCAAAAACTATTCTCAAGGATAAAAGAACCTCTGATGGAATCACCATGCCTGACTGCAAGCTGTACTACAGAGCAATTGTGGAAAAAAAACCTGCATGATATTGGTACAACGACAGACAGACCAATGAAATAAAATTGAAGATCCAGAAATGAACCCACACACCTATAGTCACTTGATCTTTGACAAGGGAGCTAAAACCATCCAGTGGAAAAAAGACAGCATTTTCAACAAATGGTCCTGACACAACTCTTGGTTATCATGTAGAAGAATCCAAATTGATCCATTCTTATCTCCTTGTAGTAAGCTCAAGTCTAAGTGGATCAAGGAACTTCGCATAAAACCAGAGACACTGAAACTTATAGAGTAGAAAGTGGGAAAAAAACCTTGAAGGTATGGGCACAGGGGGAAAATTCCTGAACAGAACAGCAATGGCTTGTGCTGTAAGATCGAGAAGCGACAAATGAGACCTCATAAAATTTCAAAGCTTTTGTAAGGCATAAGACACTGTCAATAAGACAAAAAGGCCACCAACATATTGGGAAAGATTTTTACCAATCCTAAATCAGATAGGGGGCTAATATCCAAGATATATAGAGAACTCAAGAAGCTGGACTCCAGGTAATCATATAACCCTATTAAAAATGGGGTACAGAGCTAAACAAAGAATTCTCAACTGAGGAATGCCAAATGGCTGAGAAGTACCTGAAAAAATGTTCAACCTCTTTAATCATTAGGGAAATGCAAATCAAAACAACCCTGAGATTCCACGTCACACCAGCCAGACTGGCTAAGATCAAAAATTCAGGTGACAGCAGATGCTAGTAAGGATGTGGAGAAAGAGGGACACTCCTCCATTGTTGGTGGATTGCAAGCTGGTACAACCACTCTGGAAATCAGTCTGGCAGTTCCTCAGACAATTAAATATAGTACTTCTGGAAGATCTAGCAATACCTCTCCTGGGCATATATCCAGAAGATGCTCCAACTTATAAAAGAACTTCTGAAGGAGGAGAGGGAGATGGAGATGGAAGAGGAGGATCAGGAGGAGGAGGAGGTGGTGGAAGAGGAGGTGGTGGTGGATGATAAGGAGGAGGAGGAGGAGGAGGAGAGGAGGAGGAGGAGGAGGAGGAGGAGGAGGAGGAGGAACAAGAACCAGAAGAACCAGAAGAACCAGAAGAACAAGAACAAGAACAAAAAAAGAACAAGGCATGCCTTTAATCCCAGCACTCAGGAGGCAGAGCCAGGTGGATTTCTGAGTTTGAGGCCAGCCTGGTCTACAAAGTGAGTTCCAGGACATCCAGGGCTATACAGAGAAACCCTGTCTCTAAAAAACAAACAAACAAAAAACAACAAAAAATAAAAACAAACAAACAAAAAAACCAGCATTACAGCATTTAGGTGAAGCTGGTATTGCCTATGTTTTCCAGAGATCTGGCAAATCAAATTGGAGGTGTGCTTCTAGAGATGCTAAAGAGATAATTGGCTTGTCATTCTGTAACTATGAGGTATGACCAGGCCAGCAGAAAGAACTCCATACATAGTTCAGCCAAATATAGAGAAACTCCTCAATCCTTGCTGCAATTTGCACTGCTAATAAATGATAATGACAGCACAGGTTGTCTACTCTTCATATTAATGCTGGTGTTGATGAGATGGCAAAAGTCCTTCTGGGAGAAAACGGACAAATTTATGCTATCAATCAAAATTGCCATACTCCCACCATTATCTAGCTACAAAAACATAGGATTTTAGTCATGTTTCTAGAAGACAGTGTTAATCCTAATGAACTAGGAATGAGATGGGGGTAATTTGAAGATGATTCCTGTCCTTCTGTCCTATGAAGTATCAACAAATATCCAAGGCAGGAAGGTCAACACTCCTTTATGCTTAATCTGTGAATAACGGGGTTATATCCATCCAATGATTAGAAAACAGACTGATGGATCTTGGTCCGAGACCCGCCGAACTTAGGAAATTAGTCTGAATAGGTGAGAGGGTGCGCCAGAGAACCTGACAGCTTCTGGAACAGACAGAAGCACAGAGGCGCTGAGGCAGCACCCTGTGTGGGCCGGGGACAGCCGGCCACCTTCCGGACCGGAGGACAGGTGCCCACCCAGCTGGGGAGGCGGCCTAAGCCACAGCAGCAGCAGTCGCCATCTTGGTCCGGGACCCGCCGAACTTAGGAAATTAGTCTGAACAGGTGAGAGGGTGCGCCAGAGAACCTGACAGCCTCTGGAACAGGCAGAAGCACAGAGGGGCTGAGGCAGCACCCTGTGTGGGCCGGGGACAGCCGGCCACCTTCCGGACCGGAGGACAGGTGCCCACCCAGCTGGGGAGGCGGCCTAAGCCACAGCAGCAGCAGTCGCCATCTTGGTCCGGGACCCGCCGAACTTAGGAAATTAGTCTGAACAGGTGAGAGGGTGCGCCAGAGAACCTGACAGCCTCTGGAACAGGCAGAAGCACAGAGGGGCTGAGGCAGCACCCTGTGTGGGCCGGGGACAGCCGGCCACCTTCCGGACCGGAGGACAGGTGCCCGCCCGGCTGGGGAGGCAGCCTAAGCCACAGCAGCAGCGGTCGCCATCTTGGTCCGGGACCCGCCGAACTTAGGAAATTAGTCTGAACAGGTGAGAGGGTGCGCCAGAGAACCTGACAGCTTCTGGAACAGGCGGAAGCACAGAGGCGCTGAGGCAGCACCCTTTGTGGGCCGGGGACAGACAGCCACCATCCGGACCGGAGGACAGGTGCCCGCCCAGCTGGGGAGGCGGCCTAAGCCACAGCAGCAGCGGTCGCCATCTTGGTCCGAGACCCGCCGAACTTAGGAAATTAGTCTGAACAGGTGAGAGGGTGCGCCAGAGAACCTGACAGCTTCTGGAACAGGCAGAAGCACAGAGGCGCTGAGGCAGCACCCTGTGTGGGCCGGGGACAGCCGGCCACCTTCCGGACCGGAGGACAGGTGCCCACCCGGCTGGGGAGGCGGCCTAAGCCACAGCAGCAGCGGTCGCCATCTTGGTCCCGGGACTCCAAGGAACTTAGGAATTTAGTCTGCTTAGGTGAGAGTCTGTACCACCTGGGAACTGCCAAAGCAACACACTGTCTGAGAATGGTCCTGTTTTGGGCCTTCTTCTTCGGCCAGGAGGAGGTCCAAATACAAGATATCTGCGCACCTTCCCTGTAAGAGAGCTTGCCAGCAGAGAGTGCTCTGAGCACTGAAACTCAGAGGAGAGAATCTGTCTCCCAGGTCTGCTGATAGACGGTAACAGAATCACCAGAAGAACAATCTCTAAACAGAGTCAACTATAACTACTAACTCCAGAGATTACCAGATGGCGAAAGGTAAACGGAGGAATCTTACTAACAGGAACCAAGACCACTCACCATCACCAGAACCCAGCACACCCACTTCGCCCAGTCCAGGGAACCCCAACACACCTGAGAACCTAGACCTAGATTTAAAAGCATATCTCATGATGATGGTAGAGGACATCAAGAAGGACTTTAATAAATCACTTAAAGAAATACAGGAGAACACTGCTAAAGAGTTACAAGTCCTTAAAGAAAAACAGGAAAACACAATCAAACAGGTAGAAGTCCTTACAGAAAAAGAGGAAAAAACATACAAACAGGTGATGGAAATGAACAAAACCATACTAGACCTAAAAAGGGAAGTAGACACAATAAAGAAAACTCAAAGCGAGGCAACACTAGAGATAGAAACCCTAGGAAAGAAATCTGGAACCATAGATTTGAGCATCAGCAACAGAATACAAGAGATGGAAGAGAGAATCTCAGGTGCAGAAGATTCCATAGAGAACATCGGCACAACAATCAAAGAAAATGGAAAATGCAAAAAGATCCTAACTCAAAATATCCAGGAAATCCAGGACACAATAAGAAGACCAAACGTACGGATAATAGGAGTGGATGAGAATGAAGATTTTCAACTCAAAGGTCCAGCAAACATCTTCAACAAAATTATTGAAGAAAACTTCCCAAATCTAAAGAATGAGATGCATATGAACATACAAGAAGCCTACAGAACTCCAAATAGACTGGACCAGAAAAGAAATTCCTCCCGACACATAATAATCAGAACATCAAATGCACTAAATAAAGATAGAATACTAAAAGCAGTAAGGGAAAAAGGTCAAGTAACATATAAAGGCAAGCCTATCAGAATTACACCAGATTTTTCACCAGAGACTATGAAAGCCAGAAGAGCCTGGACAGATGTTATACAGACACTAAGAGAACACAAACTGCAGCCCAGGCTACTATACCCAGCCAAACTCTCAATTATCATAGAGGGAGAAACCAAAGTATTCCACGACAAAACCAAATTCACGCATTATCTCTCCACGAATCCAGCCCTTCAAAGGATAATAACAGAAAAAAACCAATACAAGAACGGGAACAACGCCCTAGAAAAAACAAGAAGGTAATCCCTCAACAAACCTAAAAGAAGACAGCCACAAGAACAGAATGCCACCTTTAACAACTAAAATAACAGGAAGCAACAATTACTTTTCCTTAATATCTCTTAACATCAATGGTCTCAACTCGCCAATAAAAAGACATAGACTAACAAACTGGCTACACAAACAAGACCCAACATTTTGCTGCTTACAGGAAACTCATCTCAGAGAAAAAGATAGACACTACCTCAGAATGAAAGGCTGGAAAACAATTTTCCAAGCAAATGGTATGAAGAAACAAGCAGGAGTAGCCATCCTAATATCTGATAAGATTGACTTCCAACCCAAAGTCATCAAAAAAGACAAGGAGGGACACTTCATTCTCATCAAAGGTAAAATCCTCCAAGAGGAACTCTCAATTCTGAATATCTATGCTCCAAATACAAGAGCAGCCACATTCACTAAAGAAACTTTAGTAAAGCTCAAAGCACACATTGCGCCTCACACAATAATAGTGGGAGACTTCAACACACCACTTTCACCAATGGACAGATCATGGAAACAGAAACTAAACAGGGACACACTGAAACTAACAGAAGTGATGAAACAAATGGATCTGACAGATATCTACAGAACATTTTATCCTAAAACAAAAGGATATACCTTCTTCTCAGCACCTCATGGTACCTTCTCCAAAATTGACCACATAATAGGTCACAAATCAGGCCTCAACAGATTCAAAAATATTGAAATTGTCCCATGTATCCTATCAGATCACCATGCACTAAGGCTGATCTTCAATAACAAAATAAATAACAGAAAGCCAACATTCACATGGAAACTGAACAACACTCTTCTCAATGATACCTTGGTCAAGGAAGGAATAAAGAAAGAAATTAAAGACTTTTTAGAGTTTAATGAAAATGAAGCCACAACGTACCCAAACCTTTGGGACACAATGAAAGCATTTCTAAGAGGGAAACTCATAGCTATGAGTGCCTTCAAGAAAAAACGGGAGAGAGCACATACTAGCAGCTTGACAACACATCTAAAAGCTCTAGAAAAAAAGGAAGCAAATTCACCCAAGAGGAGTAGACGGCAGGAAATAATCAAACTCAGGGGTGAAATCAACCAAGTGGAAACAAGAAGAACTATTCAAAGAATTAACCAAACGAGGAGTTGGTTCTTTGAGAAAATCAACAAGATAGATAAACCCTTAGCTAGACTCACTAAAGGGCACAGGGACAAAATCCTAATTAACAAAATCAGAAATGAAAAGGGAGACATAACAACAGATCCTGAAGAAATCCAAAACACAATCAGATCCTTCTACAAAAGGCTATACTCAACAAAACTGGAAAACCTGGACGAAATGGACAAATTTCTGGACAGATACCAGGTACCAAAGTTGAATCAGGATCAAGTTGACCTTCTAAACAGTCCCATATCCCCTAAAGAAATAGAAGCAGTTATTAATAGTCTCCCAGCCAAAAAAAGCCCAGGACCAGACGGGTTTAGTGCAGAGTTCTATCAGACCTTCAAAGAAGATCTAACTCCAGTTCTGCACAAACTTTTTCACAAGATAGAAGTAGAAGGTATTCTACCCAACTCATTTTATGAAGCCACTATTACTCTGATACCTAAACCACAGAAAGATCCAACAAAGATAGAGAACTTCAGACCAATTTCTCTTATGAACATCGATGCAAAAATCCTTAATAAAATTCTCGCTAACCGAATCCAAGAACACATTAAAGCAATCATCCATCCTGACCAAGTAGGTTTTATTCCAGGGATGCAGGGATGGTTTAATATACGAAAATCCATCAATGTAATCCATTATATAAACAAACTCAAAGACAAAAACCACATGATCATCTCGTTAGATGCAGAAAAAGCATTTGACAAGATCCAACACCCATTCATGATAAAAGTTCTGGAAAGATCAGGAATTCAAGGCCAATACCTAAACATGATAAAAGCAATCTACAGCAAACCAGTAGCCAACATCAAAGTAAATGGAGAGAAGCTGGAAGCAATCCCACTAAAATCAGGGACTAGACAAGGCTGCCCACTTTCTCCCTACCTTTTCAACATAGTACTTGAAGTATTAGCCAGAGCAATTCGACAACAAAAGGAGATCAAGGGGATACAAATTGGAAAAGAGGAAGTCAAAATATCACTTTTTGCAGATGATATGATAGTATATATAAGTGACCCTAAAAATTCCAACAGAGAACTCCTAAACCTGATAAACAGCTTCGGTGAAGTAGCTGGATATAAAATTAACTCAAACAAGTCAATGGCCTTTCTCTACACAAAGAATAAACAGGCTGAGAAAGAAATTAGGGAAACAACACCCTTCTCAATAGCCACAAATAATATAAAATATCTCGGCGTGACTCTAACGAAGGAAGTGAAAGATCTGTATGATAAAAACTTCAAGTCCCTGAAGAAAGAAATTAAAGAAGATCTCAGAAGATGGAAAGATCTCCCATGCTCATGGATTGGCAGGACCAACATTGTAAAAATGGCTATCTTGCCAAAAGCAATCTACAGATTCAATGCAATCCCCATTAAAATTCCAACTCAATTCTTCAACGAATTAGAAGGAGCAATTTGCAAATTCATCTGGAATAACAAAAAACCGAGGATAGCAAAAACTCTTCTCAAGGATAAAAGAACCTCTGGTGGAATCACCATGCCTGACCTAAAGCTTTACTACAGAGCAATTGTGATAAAAACTGCATGGTACTGGTATAGAGACAGACAAGTGGACCAATGGAATAGAATTGAAGACCCAGAAATGAACCCACACACCTATGGTCACTTGATCTTCGACAAGGGAGCCAAAACCATCCAGTGGAAGAAAGACAGCATTTTCAACAATTGGTGCTGGCACAACTGGTTGTTATCATGTAGAAGAATGCGAATCGATCCATACTTATCTCCTTGTACTAAGGTCAAATCTAAGTGGATCAAGGAACTTCACATAAAACCAGAGACACTGAAACTTATAGAGGAGAAAGTGGGGAAAAGCCTTGAAGATATGGGCACAGGGGAAAAATTCCTGAACAGAACAGCAATGGCTTGTGCTGTAAGATCGAGAATTG
Source organism: Mus musculus (assembly GCF_000001635.26). Taxonomy (NCBI): domain Eukaryota; kingdom Metazoa; phylum Chordata; class Mammalia; order Rodentia; family Muridae; genus Mus; species Mus musculus. The sequence goes on from NC_000086.7 coordinate 19,836,623, forward strand.
ACAAATGGGACGTAATGAAACTCCAAAGTTTCTGCAAGGCAAAAGACACTGTCTATAAGACAAAAAGACCACCAACAGACTGGGAAAGGATCTTTACCTATCCTAAATCAGATAGGGGACTAATATCCAACATATATAAAGAACTCAAGAAGGTGGACCTCAGAAAATCAAATAACCCCCTTAAAAAATGGGGCTCAGAACTGAACAAAGAATTCTCACCTGAGGAATACCGAATGGCAGAGAAGCACCTGAAAAAATGTTCAACATCCTTAATCATCAGGGAAATGCAAATCAAAACAACCCTGAGATTCCACCTCACACCAGTGAGAATGGCTAAGATCAAAAATTCAGGTGACAGCAGATGCTGGCGAGGATGTGGAGAAAGAGGAACACTCCTCCATTGTTGGTGGGATTGCAGGCTTGTACAACCACGCTGGAAATCAGTCTGGCTGTTCCTCAGAAAATTGGACATAGTACTACCGGAGGATCCAGCAATACCTCTCCTGGGCATATATCCAGAAGAAGCCCCAACTGGTAAGAAGGACACATGCTCCACTATGTTCATAGCAGCCTTATTTATAATAGCCAGAAACTGGAAAGAACCCAGATGCCCCTCAACAGAGGAATGGATACAGAAAATGTGGTACATCTACACAATGGAGTACTACTCAGCTATTAAAAAGAATGAATTTATGAAATTCCTAGCCAAATGGATGGACCTGGAGAGCATCATCCTGAGTGAGGTAACACAATCACAAAGGAACTCACACAATATGTACTCACTGATAAGTGGATACTAGCCCAAAACCTAGGATACCCACGATATAAGATACAATTTGCTAAACACATGAAACTCAAGGAGAATGAAGACTGAAGTGTGGACACTATGCCCCTCCTTAGAAGTGGGAACAAAACACCCATGGAAGGAGTTACAGAAACAAAGTATGGAGCTGAGATGAAAGGATGGACCATGTAGAGACTGCCATATCCAGGGATCCACCCCATAATCAGCTTCCAAATGCTGACACCATTGCATACACTAGCAAGATTTTACTGAAAGGACCCAGATGTAGCTGTCTCTTGTGAGACTATGCCGGAGCCTAGCAAACACAGAAGTGGATGCTCACAGTCAGCTAATGGATGGATCACAGGGCTCCCAATGGAGGAGCTAGAGAAAGTACCCAAGGAGCTAAAGGGATCTTCAACCCTATAGGTGGAACAACATTATGAACTAACCAGTACCCCTGAGCTCTTGACTCTAGCTGCATATGTATCAAAAGATGGCCTAGTCGGCCATCACTGGAAAGAGAGGCCCATTGGACACGCAGACTTTGTGTGCCCCGGTACAGGGGAACGCCAGGGCCAAAGGGGGGGAGTGGGTGGGTAGGGGAGTGGGGGTGGGTGGGTAAGGGGGACTTTTGGTATAGCATTGGAAATGTAAATGAGCTAAATACCTAATAAAAAAAAATGAAAAAAAAAAAAAAAAAAGAAAACAGACTGATGGCAGAAAGAAGAAATGAAGCAGCTGTTCTGGTATGAGTGAGTTTTACCCACAAGAGAAGAGACCAGAAATTCCAAGTCTTGTGTCATGGAGACAGCAGATAATTTGGGTTTAATTTTGCTAGGGTTCTGAGAGGCAGGAGCGATATGAACCATCAGTGGGCAACAGATCTCCAGTGATGTCCTGGAAACAATTTGGGATTTGAGACTTGTAGGAGGAATTAAGTGATTATGTTTGGAGTCCGGAATATAAGTTCTATAGGACATATTAGAGGATAAAGGTAATATGCCTGGCAGTGATGGAGATTTTGCTCAGTAATAATAGGGGAAAGGTTAAACAGAGAGTGGGATATTTACTTCATCAGAGCCAGACAAATACGTTTCAACAGATGGATAGAGCACATTGAAAAGTATTTGCCAGGCAGGCACAGGTCAAGGTGAGTATACCTATCAAGATGCCTCCCATTTAGGAAATAACAAAACCAGTAGCTAAAGTCATGAACCCATAAATTTAGTTGCCCCTTGAGGTCCTTTTAAAGAAATACAAATACTTGCTTGATTTGCTGTTCCAAGAATGCTCTCTCATATCTCCAGTACTCTCTCAAAAATAGTATTTATTTTGTACAGACAAACCTACTTGGGAATACTTTAAATTTTGATAACTATTGGAGTTCTTGAAAAGACCCTGATAATGTTCCTTTGAATTAGGCTAAATTTGGTCACCTGAATATTAGTAATTATTTGATTCTTGAATTACATGTTTCTGTTGGGTATCAAAGACCCCACAGATAGCCAAAATTAACTATGTATATTGTCAAAGGCAGCCAAGAGTTAGCTCCATAGATGTTACTGTTGAGCTTATGAGGAACTCTTTGGCTCCTTTATGTTTTCACCAGCTGTGCATGCCATCTGCAGGGATGGCTCAAGGTCTTGCTAAAAATGTGGTTTCCCTTGATAGCATAAGAGGCATTCTCAGCCCTTCTTGACTTTTCTTTGAAGGAATATGCAGTGGTTAGAGATAACCTCTGGGACCTCCATGGCCTCTAATCCAGAGGAAGTTTCAGAAAGAGTCTTTGTTGTTCCCTAGACCCTGGCTAAGTTTGAGGGTCACATGTTAAAATGTTGGCTGTTCTTTTAGCCCTCTCAGCCTCATTGGCTCAGGACTCCAAGCTTCACCAAGCTTTTGATGTTGAACATGAAAAACAGTTTCATCAATTTAGAAGAGGCAGCTATGGGTTTTCATTTTAACTTTTGTATACATTTAGACAAAGCTTCAAAGAAAGAAAATAGATCTCTAGATAAACCTTAATTTTGTTAAGACTAGGTTTACTAAACAGTTAAAAAATCTGGCAAACTAATGGGGAAGTATAGTGATCTTCTAAAATACAAAAGAATTTGTTCTTTAAGACGGTTCTTATAATGTTTCCAAAAAGCAAACCAATCTTAAAGGAAGTTTCTGAGTTTTTTTTAAACATATTTTACTTTTATATCAGTTTACTGAATTTTGACTTTAGGAATTTTGAGAGCTTATAATCATCATACATATAACGTCTTTTAAAAAGTTTTTATTGATCCGGGCGGGGGTGGCACATGCCTTTAATCCTAGCACTTGGGAGGCAGAGGCAGACAGATTTCTGAGTTCGAGGCCAGCCTGGTCTACAAAGTGAGTTCCAGGACAGCCAGGGCTACACAGAGAAACACTCACTGTCTCAAAAAAAAGTTTTTATTGATTCTTTGTGAGTTTCACATCATGCACCACAGTCCCACTCATCTCCCAATCCCCTTATAGCTGCCCTTTGCTCTTGCAACCTCCCCCACAAAATAAAACACAAAAGCAAACAAAGAAACAACAACAAAGATAAAGCACAGAATTTTTCAAAAGCTGTAGTATGTCATAGTGTGTCCCATAGTTTATCCCTCTGCCCACATATCTTTATTTCCAAATGTTTATTGCAATGATTCATTGATCTTAGCTTGAGATGTCTGGCCTCTGTGACACTATCAATATTGGATCCTCATCAGGAATTCTTCCAGTTATCCTGTTGATGTCCTATGTCATGGAGATTCTGCAGCTTTGGAACAGGGCTTACCCTTTCTCTACCAATTGTTGGTATATGGTATAGATTTGGGGATGAACCAATTCAGAGCCCTGGATATGGGCTTGGGTGTTGACTGAACTGATTAGCCTTTATCTGAACCACTAAAGCAAGCTCTCCAGCTCTGCTCTGGCTAGGCTACCCAATGCCACAGCCATCAGGAGGAGGCAGGGTCAACTGTCCCACTCTCATGCCCTCAGGGATGGCTCACCTGCATCCACACCTCCAGAACCAGCTCCAATGTGCTTCTCAGTCAAGGTTTTAGGCCCACCCTCCCAAGTTCTAGAGCCTGAGAGGGGAAAGCTCAACTATGCCTTCACCATACACTGTATTGCCCAGGCAAGGAGAAGGGTCCTTTCTCCAGAGAGCTACAGCCAATGAGAGGTCAGGGCTAGCTGTCTTCTGACTACTGTAGGTGGTGAGAGGGAAAGAGGAGGACATCACCTCAGAAAAGTGGTAGGGCCAGATGTCCTATGCTCTCACCCTCCGTGGTGGCTCACCCACATCACCTCAACAACAGCCAGTCCTACTCTACTGCCCAGGCCAGATGTAGCTCTCCTTTGTGCTGCAGCCAGCAAGGGAAAGGGTCAGTTCTCCTGCTTTCATGACTACCTGGGGCCAGATCTCCTGACTATGCTTGCACCCACTCACATGGCAGATGAGTGGTGGGATCAGCTCTCCCAAGCTCTAGCCCTTGGGGCTGGCTCACCTGTGCTCTCCCCCAACACATACCACCACCACCACAGCTGTGCTGTCCAGGTGAGGTGCAGGCCTCACTCCCTGGAGTGCTGCACCTGGTTAGGGGTAGAGCTAGCTTTCCTGATTTCATGACCCTGTGGGAAGCTTCCCCAACTGCTGGAGGTGGCAGGGGCAGCAGCATCTGTGATACCCCACAGCAAACAAGTGGCAGAGTCAGCTCTCACAAACTCACACTCTCGAGAGTGATGCACCCACACCCCAACCACAACCAGGACTAGTTTTGCTATGCTGCCTGGGAGAGATGCAAGGACTGCTCTCAGGGACAATCCTATGTTCTCTAGTGATAATATGAGCCATGGACATCAACACTGACCCCTGCTGGTTTATAGCCATGGACTCATGGCCCTGGCTAGCAGCTCTGGCTATGACCTCACCATGGTCCCAGGTAGCAGGGCTGGCCACTCACAACAGTCCTCCACCCTCAAGTCTCCATTTCCATCTCTCTTTTTAATGCTCAAGTTGCTCTTTTCTTTCTCTACTACCTTAACCCCACATACTCAAACATTTTGGTAGCTACCACTGTAGGCTGGTCACATGCCTCACAGGTTCCTGGGTGACATCCTCCATCTGTGTTGCTTGGTATGGCAGCAAGCAGATGTCTATGGCCTGGTCCGCCCACAGGTTTCTATCCACCTTCTTCATCCTGTACTGTGCTGCCCAGATTTGATTTGATCTTTATGAGTCCTGAACATAAAACAGCTTTACCCATCAAGTCAGACATCAAGCTTGTATAAACAATGGACTGCCATCTTCTCTGCCCCAACTGATATATGAACACAACCACCCACAAGTTGTCTCTTTTCCTATTTCCAAAGAGACACATAACATCTTTAAGTAAGTTGTGTGTGTGTGTGTGTGCATTATATGTGTTCATTTTGTGTGTGCATATGTGAGAATATGAATATATGTGCTCTTAGATGTGGAGCCTGGAGGTTGTCATCAGTATCTTCCTTGTTTCCTCTCCCCTTTATTTCTTGAGACAAAGACTCTCACTGAACCTAGAGCTCATCAGTTTGCTTTGACTGCATGGCCAAAGATATCCAATAATCTGCCTGTCTCCCCCCACCTCCAACCAAATGCTAGCATCACATTAGTTCTGGGAATGTGAACTCAAGTCTTCACAATTGTATAGCAAGCACTTTTCCAATTTGGTCCATCTCCCCAGCTAAACAGCTTTAGCTTTTACCTTTTTAACTCTCCTGTCCCATTTTTATTCTGAAAAAAAAATCTAGTTCTTTTATCTTGGTACAAAATGTTATTTTACCATATAAAATTATCTCCTTATCCCAAAACATTTACTTTTATTTTCAATCTTCCTTGCACATCTTCATATTTACATATTTCTTTGTTTTTTCTTCTGTTCTACCTCATTTTCTTCCTTAATATCAACAGACATAGCAACATTACAAATTTAACAACTTATTGAATGAGTTAAATCCAAATTACACTTGTAATAAACTATGGTTACACATTGATAAAGTATAAGTTTCTTGGTTACTGACTTTATTGTTGCCAAGGAAAACTGCAGACTGTGTGGAACCAGCCTGAGGGAGAGAGAACTGTTATAATCAACAAAGCTGGAAGGAGTTGGAGAAGTGAAGAGCACTTTGACATCACGAGACATGGAGATGGAGAATTTAGAGTTTGCCAGCTGTTTTTTTGTCTTGCTTTGGTCCAGTATTTCCTCACTGTGTTCCTTACCCTATTTTAGACTGGTAATGTATATTCTGTGCCATCGTATTTTGGAAGTATATAATCTGCTTTTTTATTACAATTTGGATTTTATAGGACGTTACAATTAAGAGATTGCCTGAAATGGATGGACCTGGAGAGCATCATTCTGAGTGAGGTAACCCAATCACAAAAGAACTCACATGACATGTACTCACTGATAAGTGGATATTAGCCCAGAAACTTAGGATACCCAAGATATAAGATACAATTTGCTAAACGCATGAAACTCAAGAAGAACGAAGACCAAAGTGTGGACACTTTGCCCCTTCTTAGAATTGGGAACAAAACACCCATGGAAAGAGTTACAGAGACAAAGATTGGAGCTGAGAGGAAAGGATGGACCATCTAGAGACTGCCATATCTGGGGATCCATGCCATAATCAGCCTCCAAACGCTGACACCATTGCATACACTAGCAAGATTTTGCTGAAAGGACCCTGATATAGTTGTCTCTTGTGAGACTATTCCGGGGCCTAGCAAACACAGAAGTGGATGCTCACAGTCAGCTATTGGATGGATAACAGGGTCCCCAATGGAGGAGCTAAAGAAAGTACCCAAGGAGCTAAAGGGATCTGCAACCCTATAGGTGGAACAACAATATGAACTAACCAGTACCCCCCAGAGCTCGTGTCTCTAGCTGCATATGTATCAGAAGATGGCCTAGTCAGCCATCAGTGGAAAGAGAGGCCCATTGGTGGTGAAAACTTTATATGCCCCAGTACAGGGGAACGCCAGGGCCAAGAAGTGGGAGTGGGTGGGTAGGGGAGTGGGGGAGGGAGGGTATGAGGGACTTTTGGGATAACACTGGAAATGTAAATGAAGAAAATACCTAATTTTTTAAAAAAAAGAAAAAAAAGAGATCGCCTGGAGTTTCAAAAGTGACTTTGGACTTTTAAACTGTGTTGAGACTGGAAAACTATGGGAACTTTTGAAGTTAGACTAAATACATTTTGTATTATGAGTGCACACAAGCCTATGGGGTCCAGGGAGTGGAATGTGGTGGTTTGAATGAGAGTGACCCCACAAGCTCATATATTTGAATGTTTATCACCAGGGATTGACACTGTTTGAGAGGAAGTATGTAGCTGGGGGTGGTCTTTGAATTTTCAAAAGCCCACACAAGGCTCACTGCTCACTTGCTTGCTCGCTCTCTCTCTCTCTCTCTCTCTCTCTCCCTCTCTCTCTCTCTCTCTCTCTCTCTCTCTCTCTCCCTCCCTCCCTGCCTTCCTCCCTCCCTTCCTCCTTCCCTCTCCTTCCCTCTGTCCCTCCCTCCCTCTCTCTCCTTCACTCCCTCCATCTCTCTGCTCCTCTACTCCCCCTGCCTGCCAATCAAGATAGAGCTTTCAGTTACTACTCCAGTACCATGTGTAACCCCTTCCTCCCCACTGTGATAATAAAAACATACTAACTCTTTGAATATGTTAATGCTTTCTTCTGAAGGAGTTGTCTTGGTTATCAAATCACTTCACAGAAACCAAACAGTGACTAACAATGACATCACACGTGTATTAGACAATGTCTTGGCTCCTTAATTTATGATATAACAGGAATAAGCTATTTGCAGCCTCAAAGATAGTTAAGCACAAAGGGTCATTCTGACCATCAAGAGGTTCAGCTACCAAGATGCTACTACAGTTTCCTTGGTTACCTCCTGTACTGGCTAGTTTTGTGTCAACTTGACACAGCTGGAGTTATCGCAGAGAAAGGAGCTTCAGTTGAGGAAATGCCTCCATGAGATCCAACTGTAAGGCATTTCCTCAATTAGTGATCAAAGGGGAATGGCCCCTTGTAGGTGGTACCATCTCTGGGCTGGTAGTCTTGGTTCTATAAGAGAGCAGGCTGAGCAAGCCAGGAGAAGCAAGCCAGTAAAGAACATCCCTCCATGGCTTCTGTATCTACTCCTGCTTTCTGACCTGCTTGAGTTCCAGTCCTGACTTCCTTTGGTGATGAATAGCAGTATGGAATTGTAAGCTGAATAAACCCTTTCCTCCCCAACTTGTTTCTTTGTCATGATGTTTATGCAGGAATAGAAACCCTGACTAAGACATTATGAGAAAAAAAATAAATTAAAAAAAAGGAGGTGGATTACGCATGAAGTACAGGTACATTAATCCTAGAAGGGTAAATATACTTGACTTTAATAATAACAAAGAAAGGGAAATTGAGAAAGAGTTTTCCTGCCTGAAGCCCAACATCCACATCTGTCTGTTGATGTTCAAAGCATCTGTGAAGACACCCACTAGTGCTGCAGCACAAGGCCCCAGGGCAAGGAAATGTTTGGGAATTGAAGGCCTGGACTTGATGAGCCTTTTTTTTGCCTTCTGAAATTCAGATGGAAATGTAGTTCCTGTTATGGCTATTAAGAGGTGGATAGCACTGTCTTCATGAATTGATTAATCCATCTGTGCAATTACTCAATTAATGGGTTATCTTATACTTTCTTTTTTCTTTTTTTTTATTAGATATTTTCTTCATTTACAATTCAAATGCTATCCCAAAAGTCCCGTATACCCTCTCCTCACCCTGCTCTCCAACCCACCCACTCCCGCTTCCTGGTCCTGGTATTTCCCTGTATTGGGGCATATAATCTTTGCAAGACCAAGGGCCTCTCCTCCCAATGATGGCTGATTACATATGCAGCTAGATACATGAGCTCAGGGGTACTGGTTAGTTCATATTGCTGTTCCTCCTATAGGGTTACAGACCCCTTCAGCTCCTTGGGTACTTTCTCTAGCTCCTTCATTGGGGGCCATGTGTTCCATCCAATAGCTGACTGTGAGCATCCACTTCTGTATTTATCTTAAGAGTGGATATTTAAAATCCTGTTTGGCTAGATCTCTTTGTTTTCAATCACTTGATATGTGATGCTCTGTGTTATCATGGGACATGGTCAGAAAGAAGACTGACATCAGATCTAGACCTTTAACCCTGGATGAGAGCTGTGAGCCAAAGTAAATCTCTTTCTTTTATAATTTATGGTATTTCCCTTTCTCCTTTTTGTGACAAAACATGTGACAAAGTAAGATAAGGGAGGAAAGGTTTATTTGGGCTCATGGTCTGAGGGATATAGTCTAACATAGCAGAGAAGGCAGGGCAACGCAAAATACATAGTATGTACAGTCAGCTATGAAAATACTGGTACCTAGTTTACTTTCTCCTTTCATCCTTTTAATTTAATCCCAAACTTCAGCCCATTGAATTATGGCATGAAGACTTACAATAGATCTTTCTCTTCAGTCAAACCTTTCTGGAAACACCCTTATAGACATGCCCAGAGGTGTTTATCTTAGATTATTTCAAATCCAGTCAAATTGAACATGAAAATTACCATAACACTTAATACTGTCAGTTGGTCAACTATGAACCACCTACATTCTATAACCAGGTTCCTCAGAGCTCCCTCACTTCCCAACCCACCTTCAATGACTCAGTGGCAATACCCTTACCATCATTAATGGCCACATTTGCGCCTCTGCCACTGTCCCTTGTATTTTCCCTAAATGAATGTTTCATACCCACTCCCACCAATAAAGCCCATCATCACAATTTGGACTGCCATTGTTTCCATACCCACTCAGAAGAAGCCATTTGGCATCCACACTCCTCCAATAAATCTCTTTCATTGAGCTTGTTGTGTGGTATGATTTTGTGGTATTCCTTGGTCCCCCAATTTCTGAGATACCCTTTCACTGCAAAATCCTTTCATTGACACTGAGACTCTGATAGGTTAACATTTATGGTCCCCTCCAGAGTCTGAGCCACACTGGAACTCTGAGCATTAACTCTACCTGCAATCATTCAGCCCTCCACCTATCACCAGCAATTGGTAACTGATCCTCTTGGTTGGTATAAGTGCTTCTCTGAGTCTGAAGAAGTGACCATTGCACACATGGCACCTTCTCTGGTACTCTTGGAGGTAAAGGTACCCCAGACATGGATTATGATTATTTTGGGGGGAGATACCTTGATAATTTATTTTAGAATTGTTTTTAATACATTTTTATTAGATAATTTTCTTCATTTACATTTCAAATGTTATCCCCAAAGTCCCCTATACCCTCTACTCGCCCTGCTCCCCAACCAAACCACTCCCACTTCCTGGACCTGGCATTCCCCTGTAGAGGTCATATGATCTTCCCAAGACCAAGGGCCTCTCCTCACATTGATGGCCAACCAGGCCATCCTCTGCTACATATGCAACTAGAGACAATGTCTGTGGGGTACTGGTTAGTTCATATTGGTGATCCTCCTATAGGGTTGCCAGCACCTTTAGCTCCTTGGTTACTTTTTCAAGATCCTCCTTTAGGGGCCCTGTGTTCCATCCAATAGATGACTGTGAGCATCCATTTCTGTATTTGCCAGGCACTGGCATAGCCTCACCTGAAAGAGCTACATCTGGGTCCTGTCAGCAAAATCTTGCTGGCATATGCAATAGTGTCTGCATTTGGTGGCTGATTATGGGATGGATCCGAGGTGGGGCAGTCTCTGGATGGTCCTTTCTTCTATCTCAGCTCAGAACTTTTGTCTCTGTAACTCCTTCCATGGGTATTTTGTTCCCCATTCTAAGTAGGAACGAAGTGTCCACATTTTAGTCTTCCTTCTACTTGAGTTTCAGGTGTTTTGTAAAATGTATCTTGGGTATTCTACAATTCGGGGATATTATCCACTTATCAGTGAATGCATATCATGTGTGTTCTTTTGGGTTTGGGTTACCTCACTCAGATTGCTATAATCCAGATACATCAATTTGCAGTTTCATAAATCCATTGTTATTAATAGCTGAGTAGTACTCCATTGTGAAAATGTACCACATTTTCTGTATCCTTTCATCTGTTGAGGGACATCTGGGTTATTTCTAGCTTCTGGCTACTATAAATAAGGTTGCTATGAACATAGTGGAGCATGTGTCCTTATTACAAGTTGGAGCATCTTCTGGGTGCATGCCCAGGAGAGGTATTGCTGGATCTTCCTGTAGTACTATGTCCAATTTTCTGAAGAACCACCAGACTGATTTCCAGAGAGGTTGTAGAAGCTTGCAATCCCACTAACAATGGAAGAGTGTTCCCTCATTTTCCACATCCTCGCCAGCATCTGCTGTCACCTGAATTTTTGATCTTAGCCATTCTGACCGGTGTGAGGTAGAATCTCAGGGTTGTTTTGATTTGTATTTCCCTGATGATTAAGGATGTTGAACATTTTTAAGGTGTTTCTCAGACATTCGGTATTCCTCAGTTGAGAATTCTTTGTTTAGCTCTATACTCCATTTTTTAATATGGTTATTTAATTTTCTAGAGTCCATCTTCTTATGTTCCTTATATATATTGGATATTAGTCCCCTATCTGATTTAGGATTGGTAAGATCCTTTTCCAATCTTTTGGTGGCCATTTTGTCTTACTGACAGTGTCTTTTGCCTTACAAAAGCTTTAAAATTTTATGAGGTCCCATATGTAGTTTCTTGATCTTACAGCACAAGCCATTGCTCCTTTGTTCAGGAATTTTTCCCCTGTTCCCATATCTTAGAGGATTTCCCCCAGTTTCTCCTCTATAAGTTTCAGAATCTCTGATTTTATGTGGAGTTTCTTGATCCACTTAGACTTGAGCTTTGTACAAAGAGATAAAAATGGATCAATTGGCTTTCTTTTACATGACAACCGCCAGTTGTGCCAGCACCATTTGTTGAAGATGCTGTCTTCTTTCCACTGGATGGTTTTAGCTACTTTGTCAAAGATCTAGGGACCATAGATGTGTGGGTTCATTTCTGGATCTTCAATCCTATTCCATTGATCTACCTGTCTGTCACTGTACCAGTACCATGCAGTTTTTATCACAATTGCTCTGTAGTGCAGGTTTAGGTTAGGCATGGTGAATCGACCAGAGGATCTTTTATTGTTGATCTTTTATTGTTTTTGCTATCCTAGGTTCTTTGTTATTCCAGATGAATTTGCAAATTGCTCTTTCTAACTCTGTGAGGAATTGAGTTGGAATTTTAATGGGGATTGCATTGAATCTGTAGATTGCTTTCAGCAAGCTAGGCATTTTGAGTATGTTCATCCTGCCAATCCATGAGCACGGGAGATCTTTCCATCTTCTGAGATCTTCTTCGATTTCTTTCTTCAGGAACTTGAAGTTCTTATCATACAGATCTTTCACTTCCTTAGTTAGAGTCACACCAAGGTATTTTACATTATTTTTGACTATTGTGAGGGGTGTTGTTTCCTTAATTTCTTGCTCAGCCTGTTTATCCTTTGTGTAGAAAAAGGACACTGAATTTTTTTGAGTTAATTTTATATCCAGCTACTGCACTGAAGCTGCTTATCTTGTTTAGGAGCTCTTTGGTGGAATTTTTAGGGACACTTACATATACTATCATATATTGTCTGCAAATAGTGATATTTTGACTTCTTCCATTCCAATTTGTATCCCCTTGATCTCCTTTTGTTGTCTAATTGCTCTAGCTAGGATTTCGAGTCCTATATTGAATAGGTAGGTAGAAGGTGTGCCGCCACGTCTAGTCCCTGATTTTAGTGAGATTACATGAAGTTTCTCTTCATTTAGTTTGACGTTGGCTACTGTTTGCTGTATATTGCTTTTATTATGTTTAGGTATTGGCCATGAATTCCTGATCTTTCCAAGACTTTTATCATGAATGGGTGTTGGATTTTGTAAAATGATTTCTCAGCATCTAAGGAGATGATTATGTGTTTTTTTTTCTTTGAGTTCCTTTATATACTGGATTATATTGATGGATTTCCATATATTAAACCATTCCTGATTCCCTCAAATAAAACCTACTTGATCATGATGGATGATCATTTTGATGTGTTCTTGGATTCGGTTTGGGAGAATTTTATTGAGTATTTTCCCATTGCTAGTCATAAGGAGAATTGGACTGAAGTTCTCTTTCTTTGTTGGGTTTTATATGCTTTAGGTATCAGAGTAATTGTGGCTTCATAAAATGAATCGGGTAGAGTACCTTATGTTTCTGTTTTGTGGAATAGTTTGTGAAGAACTGGAATTAGATCTTCTTTGAACGTCTGATAGAACTCTGCACTAAACCCATCTGGTCCTGGGCTTTTTTTGGTCAGGAGACTATTAAGAACTGCTTCTGTTTCTTTAGGGGATATGGAACTGTTTAGATCATTAATCTGATCCTGTTTTAAATTTGGTACCTGGTATCTGTCTAGAATTTTTTCCATTTCATCCAGGGTTTCCAGTTTGTTTTTTGTTTTGTTTTGTTTTGTTTTGTTTTTGAAATTTTGAATTTTTTTTGAAATTTTTGAAATTGCCTTTTGTAGTAGGATTTGATGATGTATTCAATTTTCTCAAGTTCTGTTGTTATGTCTCCCTTTTCATTTCTGATTTTGTTAATTAGGATACTGTCCCTGTGCCCTCTAGTGAGTCTGGCTAAGGGTTTATCTATCTTGTTGATTTTCTCAAAGAACCAGCTTCTGGTTTGGTTGATTCTTTGAATAGATCTTTTTGTTTCCACTTGTTTGATTTCAGCCCTGAGTTAGATTATTTCCTGTCATCTACTCCTATTTGGTGAATTTGCTTCCTTTTGTTCTAGAGCTTTTAGGTGTGCTGTCAAGCTGCTAGCGTGTGCTCTCTCTAGTTTCTTTTTAGAGGCACTCAGCTCTATGACTTTTCCTCTTTGGACTGCTTTCATTGCATCCCATAAGTTTGAGTGTGTCATGGCTTCATTTTCATTATACTCTAAACATCTTTAATTTCTTTTTTTGTTTCTTCCTTGACCAAGGTATTATTGAGAATAGTGTTATTCACTTTCCACATCAATGTTGGCTTTCTGTTATTTATGTTGTTATTGAAGATCAGCCTTAGTACATGGTGATTTGATAGGATGCATGGGACAATTTCAATATTTTTGTATGTGTTGAGGCCTGTTTTGTTACCAATTATATGGTCAGTTTTGGAGAAGGTACCATGAGGTGCTGAGAAGAAGGTATATCCTTTTGTTTTAGGATAAAATGTTTTGTAGATATCTGTTAAGTCCATTTGTTTCATAACTTCTGTTAGTGTCTATGTGTCTCTGTTTAGTTTCTGTTTCCAGGATCTGTCCATTGGTGAGAGTGGGGTGTTGAAGTCTCCCACTATTATTGTGTGAGGTGCAATGTGTGCTTTGAGCTTTACTAAAGTTTCTTTAATGGATGTAGCTGTCCTTGCATTTGGAGCATAGATATTCAGAATTGAGAGTTCCTCTGGAGGATTTTTCCTTTGATGAGTATGAAGTGCCCCTCCTTGTCTATTTTGATTACTTTGGGTTGGAAGTCGATTTTATTCTATATTAGAATGGCTACTCCAGCTTGTTTCTTTGGTCCATTTGCTTGAAAATTTGTTTTCAGCCTTTCACTCTGAGGTAGTGTCTGTCTTTTTCCCTGAAGTTTGTTTCCTGTATGCAGCAAAAAGTTGTGTTCTGTTTGTGTAGCCAGTCTGTTAGTCTATGTCTTTTTACTTGGGAATTGAATCCATTGATATTAAGAGATATTAAGGAAAAGTAATTGTTGCTTCCTCTTTTTTTTTCTTTTTTGTTAGAGTTGGTATTCTGTTCTTGTGGCTGTCTTCTTTTAGGTTAGTTGAAAGATTATCTTTCTTGCTTTTTCTAGGGTGTAGTTTCCATCTTTGTGTTTATGTTTTCCCTTTATTATCCTTTGAAGGGCTGGATTCATGGAAAGATAATTTGAGAATTTGGTTTTGTCAAGGAATACTTTGGTTTCTCCATCTATGGTAATTGAGAGTTTTGCTGGGTATTGTAGCCTGGCATGGCATTGTGCTCTCTTAGGATCTGTATAACATCTGTCCAGGATCTTCTGGATTTCATAGTCTCTGTTGAGAAGTCTGGTGTAATTCTAATAGGCCTGCCTTTATATGTTACTTGACCTTTTTCCCTTACTGCTTTTAATATTCTATCTTTATTTAGTGCATTTTTTTGTTCTGATTATTACGTGTTGGGAGAAATTTCTTTACTGGTACAGTATATTTGGAGTTCTGCAGGCTTCTTGAATGTTTGTGGTCATCTCTTTCTTTATGTTAAGTAAATATATATATATATATATATATATATATATATATATATATATGTATGTAATTTTGTTGAAGATATTTGCTGGCCCTTTAAGTTGAAAATGTTCATTCTCATCTACTGCTATTATCCTTAGTTTTGATCTTCTCATTGTGTTCTGGATATCCTGGATGTTTTGACTTAGGAACATTTTGCATTTTATTTGATTGTTGTGTCCATGTTTTCTATGGACTCTTCTGCACCTTAGATTCTCTCTTCCATATTTTGGATTCTGTTGCTGATGCTCACATCTATCGTTCCTGATTTCTTTCCTAGGTTTTCTATCTCCATAGTTGTCTCCCTTTGTGATTTCTTTATTGTTTCTACTTCCAATTTTACATCATGGATGGTTTTGTTCAATTCTTTTACCTGTTTGATAGTGTTTTCCTGAAAATCTCTAAGGGATTTTCGTGTTTCCTCTTTAAGGGCTTCTAGCTGTTTACCTATGTTTTCCTGTAGTTCCTTCTCAAAGTCCTCCATCATCATCCTGAGAAGTGATTTTATATCCATTTCTTGCTTTTCTGGTGTGATGGTGTATCCAGGACTTGCTATGGTGGGACAGTTTGGTTCTGATGCTGCCAAGTAACCTTGGTTTCTGTTGCTTCTATTTTTATGCTTGCCTCCTGCCATCTGATTATCTCAAGTGCTTGCTGCCCTCAATATGTCTAATTGGAGCCTATCCTTCCTATAATCCCAGTTGATTCAGGACTCCTCAGATCCCAGCTTTCTCTGTGATCCCTTGATTGTGGGCTCCTGTGAACCTGAGATTCTGGGTGTCTCAGAGTTCTTGGCAGTGAAGCTTCCTCTGAGAGTCTGAGATCCTGGTGTGACCAAGCTCCTGTTATCCTGGGATCCTGTTATCCTAATATCCTGGGCATGTTACAGTGTCTGGAAGTGGTGTCTCTTTGGAGGACTGTGGAGCTGCATGGTCTATTCGAAACCAAGGTAAACCAGTACCAATCAGAAGGAACCCTAACCTCTGGTCAGGCAGGGCTCGAGTGTCCTTGCTCCTGCTCTCACAGGCCTGTCACAACTGGTTTGGAACAGATGTTGTGTTCCACTAATCCTAAAATCTCATGGAGAGTCCTCTGGGGACCTTGGGCATGTCCACCGATTCACACCCAAGGTGACTTGTGCCCCTGGTCAGGCAGGTTTTCTGCTCCCCTGCTGCTGGCTCAGGTCCCATGTGATTGGATTGGAACCAATGTTGTGTTCCTCTCACCAGTGATCCTAAGATTGCGTGGAGAGTCCTCTGGGGACTGTGGAGGTGTCCACCGATTCAGGATTCACGACCAAGTTGACCCAGACCTGGCACCTACCAAAAGGGACTTGTTCTAGCCATGGATTTTAAGGCCACAGTTGACCCCCTTCACTGATTCAACTTCTGACTGTTTCCTTGAACTGTTTTTCACTTTTTGGTTTCACTCAGAACTTTGGTACCAGGCACAGAGTCTCTTCAGGCTATTTGTTCCTACCCCAGTTAAATGTAGTAATGATACAGTGAGCTGCCTGGTCTTCTTTTGGTCCTCCCTGAGTCCTGAGGAATCACTCAACTACAGTCATAGAAACTCCCTCTCTTTCTCACCTATGGAAATGGTATCATTCATACTTTCTGGATTCCCCCTTCAAATGCCTTTCAGACAACCTTTAACCTCAACCTAGTGCTCAGTTTAAGGGCCTCTAAATGTACTTGCCTTTTTAGTCAAATCTGGACTCAATATCCCATAGATAATCAATCCAAATGGCTACCAAATTGCACCATAGATCACTATTGCTAGTGATCTCAGGAAATGGAAAGTTTCCTACATCCATCTATGTTGTCTCTTACACCCTGCTCCAAGCTATCTCTCTGGTATTTTTGTTCACCCACCCAACTCCTCCCAGCTATGAAGGCCAAACCAGATGATTTCTCCATTACTTTTGGTCCCACTAATTATCTCCCCTACCCTCACCCTGTGTGCCCCTTACGAGCCTCAACCCACGGCATCTCTTTTTTGGTTCATTGAGTCTCCATTTCACCCTCTGTAGCAACAACCTGCTCTAAACATCCCTCCTTGGTGTCTACTTTCAGTTCTCCAGCTGAAGCCCCCCACCCCCTGCTACTCATTTCTGCTCTGCCATGGGACCCACTCTACCTCTCCCTAAACCTGGCCCTGTTTTTCCTTTTATGGGAGGTTGCCAGGATGGATGACCTAGTCAGGGTACATGACCCCTTATCATTAAGTAAACTCTCTCAAATAGAAAAAAAGACTAAGGTCTTATACTTTCCTTCATTAAAGGGTTCAAATATATTATCCAATCCTATAATCACACCTTCCATGGCATATATATGAATAGAACAGATGAGTGTGGAAACAAGCAAAAGTATATGCAGACAAAATCCACCAAACTAATACACCACACCCATTTAGGATCCTGAGTGGAATTACAATAGCCTTGTGGTAGGAGACATTCTAGGCAGAGATCAATTTAAACTTGCCTCCTGGTCAGTCTCTATAAGGCTGCTCCTAAACAAACAAACTATGAAAACTTCCAAGGGGTCATATATAACAAACATGAAAATTTGTCTCAGTTTCTTTTTTTTTTTTTTAGAGTTTTTTTTAAGATTTTTTTTAAAATTGGGTATTTATTTCATTTACATTTCCAATGCTATCCCAAAAGTCCCCCACACGCCCCCCCACCCACTCACCCACCCACCCACTCCCACTTCTTGGCCCTGTCGTTCCCCTGTACTGAGGCATATAAAGTTTGCAAGACCAATGGGCCTCTCTTTCCACTGATGGCCAACTAGGCCATCTTTTGATACATATGCAGCTAGAGACACGAGCTCCGGGGGGTACTGGTTAGTTCATATTGTTGTTCCACCTATAGGGTTGCAGATCCCTTCAGCTCCTTGGATACTTCTCTAGCTCCTCCACTGGGGGCCCTGTAATCCATCCAATAGCTGACTGTGAGCATCCACTTCTGTGTTTGCTAGGCCCGGGCATAGTCTCTCAAGAGACAGCTCTATCTGGGTCCTTTAGCAAAATCTTGCTAGTGTATGCAATGGTGTCAGCATTTGGAAGCTGATTATGGGATGGATCCCCAGATATGGCAGTCCCTAGATGGTCCATCCTTTCGTCACAACTCCAAACTTTGTCTCTGTAACTCCTTCTATGGGTGTTTTGTTCCCAATTCTAAGAAGGGGCAAAGTGTCCACACTTTGGTCTTCATTCTTCTTGAGTTTCAGTTTCTAAACTGCCTTACAAAGACCCTCTTACAGTATACTAATCTAGATCCTAAAACCTAGAAATTAAACAACTCCTTAAGACCTACTTTTTCCCGGAGTTTCTCCAACATTAGGGACAAGCTTAAGTGCTTGGAGAGAGGACCCCTAACTCCACAAGGAAGAGTCTTGGTACTTGCCTTTAAGATGTGCTGGCCAAGGCCACTGAACTACAGAGTTTAGAGACTGCTTTAGAGACTACCTGGGCTCCCTGCCTCCTAAGGCCTAAGGACCACCAGGTCTCTGATTTAAATATGGTCAAGAAGATCACTAAGCACAGGCCTAGGCCTCTCAGACTTAACACATCCCTTCTCCCTCTATGTCACAGAAAAAGAGGGATATGCCCTTGAGGTCTTAGGCCTCCAACTGGAACTTTCCTTTGCACCTTTGGCATACCTGTTAAAAAATGAGACCTTACTACTCAGGGCTGTGCACCCTAATTATGCACTTTAGCAACTGCCAAGCTCCTTATTTGTTAATCAGTAAAAAGCCCTAATTTTCTTTCACCTACCATTTTTTTCTCCTCTACAACCTGTCCCACCTTTTAATATATAAAGGATTGAACTCCACCCTAAGTTCTCGTGCTCTCTCTCTCTCTCTCTCTCTCTCTCTCTCTCTCTCTCTCTCTCTCTCTCTTCCCCACTAGTAGAAAATGGCACACTTACTTTCCAATCATGCTCACCCTTCAATATCTCAAACCTTCTTCCCTAACCAAATGGAGACCACTTATTCTTATTAAAATATTTTTGCATTAATATCTTAGAGAATCTATTGCACTATCCCTCACATGTATAGGAGTGCACATTACCTCAGGTCATCTATTCCTGGTACACAGATGTCAGCTCCTTTTTACATGATGGGGCCCCAAAGTGGGCTATGCCATAGTGTCAGATACTGAGGAAGTTGAGGCATAGTCCTCCCTGTCCATACCACTAATCAGCAGGCTGAAATTATAGCTCTCACCTATGCCTTCCAATTGTCACAAGGACAACCCCTAAACATATACACAGACTCCAAACATGCCTTCCACATCATTCTCTCCCATGCTGCTATCTGGGAAAGAGAGCATACTATTTATAATAAAGGGGGGATCAATAACCAACTCACATCAAATTATGGCCATTGTAAAGGCCTCCCATCATCCCACAGCTATAGGAATTGTTCACCACCACTTCCACCAAACTGGCAATTCTATCATTTCAAAGGGAAATAACCTAGCCAACAGGGTGAATAACCCACATCTTCAAATCACACCCCTAGACACTAAACAAATTCTGTCCTATCTACACTGGCTGTTTATTCTTAAGTCAAACCTTGTCTCCCTTCTTTAAGGCCCACCTGAGTACTCATCTATCTTAAGGACTATTATAGCCTCTTGTAAACTCTGTCAAATATCAGATGCCAACTCTAGTTATTGCAGCCCCTGCCTTTCCTACTCATCAAGCAAGACACTCTTTTCCTGGAACTGGCTGTCAACATGACTTTATGCACATACTCACCATCAAACATGTTAGGAGCCTTCTGGTCTTGGTGGACATCATCTCAGGGTGGGTGGAGGCATTTCCCCCAACAACAAAAGGGTCCAGAGAGTCTTGGACCTCTTCCTTTGGGAAATCATTCCCTACTTTGTAATCCCCATTTCCCCAAACTCAGAAAATGGCCCTGAACCTCCCAGGTTTCCAAAACTTAATCCAAATCCCTCAACATCCCTTGTCATTTCTATATTCTATACCATTCCCAAAACTCAGGAAAGATCAAATAGAAACTAGGCACTCCTTCAAAAACATTCTTAAAAACATTCTTAAAAAACTTTCACAAGAACTTTACCTCAATTGGATAAAGGTCATACCATTGGCCCTTGTCTTTCCAACTCGCTATTTGAGCTTATGCACAGATGATCAGTTCTGACCCCTAGTCTTCCACCCAAACACTTACCCCCCCCTCTCCCCTGATCACATAATAATCCCCTTATTTTATCACCTGCTCTCCTTCCTATGGAACTTTACTGACCAACTCTTGTCAATCACCAGTCTTATCCACAGCTTTACAACAGAACACTCATGGCAGCCTTCCCTGCTGCCTCCTCACCCTGTTCACATTCCCTGTGGATCCTATCTTTCCTTTCTAACTTCCCTCCCCTAAATATTGATCTTTTCCAGCCCCTAACTCTAGCCTGCACTGCCTGCTATCCCATAGGCCACACCTGCAGGAAAACCAGGTGCCAGGTACATTGCCCCAAAATATTCTCTCTCTCTCTCTCTCTCTCTCTCTCTCTCTCTCTCTCTCTCTCTCTCTCTCTCTCTTTCTCTCTTTCTCTCGCCCTATTTCCAAACTCCCAGTCTCAGCCTCACATAACACCCATGGAAGCCTTCCCTGCCCTCCTGCTCCTATCATTTTGTAGATTCCCACATTTCTTATCCTTATAACCTTCCTCCCCAAAACTCATTGCTTTATCCCAAATCCCAACCTCAATAGGCACCCATGGCTAACCCAAGAGCTACTCCTTCAAGGGCAACAAGTATACTGAAAGTGGACACACATCTTTCTTGCTGCTCCTAAGATCCAGTCCTCACAGTGTCATTCTCAGCTTTGTATCAGGAAAACTGCTATAGTCTCCTTTTCCTCTGTGACCTCATTCCCAATGAAACATTCTTCAAAAGTACTTATCACAACTCATCTCAGTATCCCAGCTTCCAATACCAGCAAGCATTTAGAAGTAGAAGAAGGAGAAGAATCCAAGCTCAAACCATCAGAAAATATTTTCAACAAAATCATACAAGAAAAATGCCCTAGCCTGAAGAAGATGCCTATAAAAATACAACAAACATACAGAACAATTTGGACCAGATAATAAATTCTCCTCAGCACATAGTAATCAAAACATCAAACATACAGGACCAAAAAAAAAAAAGAGTATTAAAATCTGCAAGAGAAAAAAAATCAAGTAACATACAAAGGTAGAACTATTAAAATTATACTTGACTTCTTAATGGAGACTCTAAAATCCAAAGGGATCTGGAAAGGTGTACTGCAGACTATAAGAGACCACAGATGCCAGACAAGACTTTTATACACATCAAAACCTTCAATTACCATAAATGGAGAAAATAGCATATTCCATGATAAAGTCAAACTTAAACAAAATTTATCAACACATCCTTCCTTATAGAAGGAAAACTCCAACCAAGGAAGGTTAAGTACATCCATGAAAACAAAACAAACAAACAAAAATAATCCTATACCAGCAAAATCAAAACAAGAAACACACACGACCACCATCACTAACAACAAAACAACAGGAATCAATAATCATTGGTCATTGATATTTCTCAACATCAAAGATATCAATTCTCCAACAAAATGACACAGACTAACTAACATAATGGATGTGAAAACGGGATCTATCTTTCTTCTACATACAAGAAATGCACCTCAGTATCAAAGGTAGACATTACCTCAGAATAAAAGGTTGGAAAAAGATTTTTCAAGCAAAATGACCCAAGAAGCAAGCTGATGTAGCTATTCTAATATTTAATATAACAGACTTCCAATTAATCAAAAGAGATAGAGAAAGACTCTAAGATTCATCAAAGGAAATATTTATCAAGATAACCTTTCAATTCTTAACATCTATGCACCAAACCCAAATGAACACAAATATGTAAAAGAAGCACTACTAACTTAAATCACATATTGATGCTTACACACTGATAGTGGGAGACTTCAATACCACACTATCACCAATGGACAAGTCATCCAGACAAAAACTAAACAAAGAAATGCTGGAGTTATCGGATATTATAAACAAAATATGCCCAGCATATATTTACAGAACATTCCTCCAAACACAAAAAAAAGATAAACCTTCTCAGCATCTCACAAGACTTTCTCCAAATTGGCCACATACTCAGACACAAAGCAAGTCTCGATATATAGAAGTAATTTTAAATAATTCCCTGCATCCTATCAAATCTTCATGGTTTAAAGCTGGATATCAAAAAAAGAAACAACAGAAAGCTTAAAAATGTGTAGAAACTGAACAGTGCTCTACTAATTGACCACTAGATCAAGACAAAGATTAAAACTTTCTAGAGTTCATTAAAAATGAATACATAGCATACTCAAACTTATGGGACACAATGAAAGCAGTGTTAAGAGGAAATTTTATAGTTCTAAGTGCTTACATTCAATTTTTTTCAGAGATATCATACGAGCAACTTAAAAGCACACCTGAAAGATCTAGAACAAAAAGAAGAAACCCACTGAAGAGGAGTAGATAGCAAGAAATGATCAAAGTAAGGGGCTAAAAATAGAAACAAAGAGAACAATACAAACTATCAATGGAAAAAAAAAAGAGCTGGTTCTTTGAGAATGTAAACAAGATATGTTGGGCCCTACTTGGTCTTAGTTTGGGCCCTGAGGACAAACCCAAGCCTGACTCGATTTTTGAGACCTGTCATTTGCTTGAGAATGACTCAGCATGACTTAAAAACCTGAATGATGCCTCTGCCTAGCTACCACTGATTGTATCAATTTCTTATATGCCCTGTGAGATTACTCCACATCCCTCATCATCTCACATCACCCCATACATCATCTCACGCCATACCCCTATCCCCACATCCTTGCCTTCTCTGATTAAGCAAATGCCTAGTTTAATAAAGTGAGTTTCTGCTTTGACAAGAATCCCAGCCCCAGTGTGTTTCTTTTAGGCAGTGGAAACTTGCCATCCCGCTCAGCACAGGACAGAAACTGCTGGACCAGGTTATCTTCTGTCACCTGGACCTGTCAGCAAAGAGCTGACAAAGATATACAAACCCTAAACCTCTGAACTAACTAAAAGATAGAGAATGTCTAAATTAATATAATCAGAAAAAAACTGGGACATAAAAACACACACAAGGAAATCCAGAGAATCATAAGGATACACATTAAAAACCTATGCTGTGAATCCAATCGCGCGGAACCTGAGACTGCAGTACATAGGGAAGCAGACTGCCCGGGCCTGACCCGGGACAAAAGCCCCTTCCGCTCCACTCCAGCCCAGGGCTTCCTGGCCAGCGGAGTTGCCTGACACCCGCAAGACACCCGCAAGGGCCCACACAGGATTCCCCACGGGATCCTAAGACCTCTAGTGAGTGGAACACAACTTCTGCCAGGAGTCCGGTTCGAACACCAGATATCTGGGTACCTTCCCTGCAAGAAGAGAGCTTTCCTGCAGAGAATACTCTACCCACTGAAACCAAGGAGAGTGCTACCCTCCCAGGTCTGCTTATAAAGGCTAACAGAGTCACCTGAAGTACAAGCTCTTAACAGAGACAACTATAACAGCTAGCTTCAGAGATTACCAGATGGCGAAAGGCAAACGTAAGAATCCTACTAACAGAAATCAAGACCACTCACCATCATCAGAACACAGCACTCCCACCCCACCTAGTCCTGGGCATCCCAACACAACCGAAAATCTAGACCCAGATTTAAAAGCATTTTTCATGATGATGATAGAGGACATCAAGAAGGACTTTCATAAGTCACTTAAAGAATTACAGGAGAGCACTGCTAAAGAGTTACAGGCCCTTAAAGAAAAGCAGGAAAACACAGCCAAACAGGTAGAAGTCCTTAAAGAAAAACAGGAAAACACATCCAAACATGTAATGGAAATGAACAAAACCATACTAGAAGTAAAAAGGGAAGTAGACACAGTAAAGAAAACCCAAAGCGAGGCAACGCTGGAGATAGAAACCCTAGGAAAGAGATCTGGAAACATAGATGCGAGCATCAGCAACAGAATACAAGAAATGGAAGAGAGAATCTCAGGTGCAGAAGATTCCATAGAGAACATCGACACAACAGTCAAAGAAAATACAAAATGCAAAAGGATCCTAACTCAAAGCATCCAGGAAATCCAGGACACAATGAGAAGACCAAACCTACGCATAATAGGAGTGGATGAGAATGAAGATTTTCAACTCAAAGGACCAGCAAACATCTTCAACAAAATAATTGAAGAAAACTTCCCAAACATAAAGAAAGAGATGCCCATGATCATACAAGAAGCCTACAGAACTCCAAATAGACTGGACCAGAAAAGAAATTCCTCCCGACACATAATAATCAGAACAACAAATGCACTAAATAAAGATAGAATATTAAAAGCAGTAAGGGAGAAAGGTCAAGTAACATATAAAGGAAGGCCTATCAGAATTACACCAGACTTTTCACCAGAGACTATGAAAGCCAGAAGAGCCTGGACAGATGTTATACAGACACTAAGAGAACACAAATGCCAGCCCAGGCTACTATACCCGGCCAAACTCTCAATTACCATAGATGGAGAAACCAAAGTATTCCACGACAAAACCAAATTCACACAATATCTTTCCACGAATCCAGCCCTTCAAAGGATAATAACAGAAAAGAAGCAATACAAGGACAGAAATCACGCCCTAGAACAAACAAGAAAGTAATCCCTCAACAAACCAAAAAGAAGACAGCCACAAGAACAGAATGCCAACTCTAACAACAAAAATAAAAGGAAGCAACAATCACTTTTCCTTAATATCTCTTAATATTAATGGACTCAATTCCCCAATAAAAAGACATAGACTAACAGACTGGCTACACAAACAGGACCCAACATTCTGCTGCTTACAGGAAACCCATCTCAGGGAAAAAGACAGACACTACCTCAGAGTGAAAGGCTGGAAAACAATTTTCCAAGCAAATGGTCTGAAGAAACAAGCTGGAGTAGCCATTCTAATATCGGATAAAATCGACTTCCAACCCAAAGTTATCAAAAAAGACAAGGAGGGACACTTCATACTCATCAAAGGTAAAATCCTTAAAGAGGAACTCTCAATTCTGAATATCTACGCTCCAAATGCAAGGGCAGCCACATTCATTAAAGACATTTTAGTAAAGCTCAAAGCACACATTGCACCTCACACAATAATAGTGGGAGACTTCAACACACCACTTTCATCAATGTACAGATCGTGGAAACAGAAACTAAACAGGGACACAGTGAAACTAACAGAAGTTATGACACAAATGGACCTAACAGATATCTACAGAACATTTTATCCTAAAACAAAAGGATATACCTTCTTCTCAGCACCTCATGGGACCTTCTCCAAAATTGACCATATAATTGGTCACAAACCAGGCCTCAACAGATACAAAAATATTGAAATTGTCCCATGTATCCTATCAGACCACCATGGCCTAAGACTGATCTTCAATAACAACATAAATAATGGAAAGCCAACATTCACATGGAAACTGAACAACACTCTTCTCAATGATACCTTGGTCAAGGAAGGAATAAAGAAAGAAATTAAAGACTTTTTAGAGTTTAATGAAAATGAAGCCACAACGTACCCAAACCTTTGGGACACAATGAAAGCATTTCTAAGAGGGAAACTCATAGCTCTGAGTGCCTCCAAGAAGAAATGGGAGAGAGCACATACTAGCAGCTTGACAACACATCTAAAAGCTCTAGAAAAAAAGGACGCAAATTCACCCAAGAGGAGTAGACGGCAGGAAATAATCAAACTCAGGGGTGAAATCAACCAAGTGAAAACAAGAAGAACTATTCAAAGAATTAACCAAACGAGGAGTTGGTTCTTTGAGAAAATCAACAAGATAGATAAACCCTTAGCTAGACTTACTATAGGGCACAGGGACAAAATCCTAATTAACAAAATCAGAAATGAAAAGGGAGACATAACAACAGATCCTGAAGAAATCCAAAACACCATCAGATCCTTCTACAAAAGGTCATACTCAACAAAACTGGAAAACCTGGACGAAATGGACAAATTTCTGGACAGATACCAGGTACCAAAGTTGAGTCAGGATCAAGTTGACCATCTAAACAGTCCCTTATCACCTAAAGAAATAGAAGCAGTTATTAATAGTCTCCCAACCAAAAAAAGCCCAGAACCAGACGGGTTTAGTGCAGAGTTCTATCAGACCTTCAAAGAAGATCTAATTCCAGTTCTGCACAAACTATTTCACAAAATAGAAGTAGAAGGTACTCTACCCAACTCATTTTATGAAGCGACTATTACTCTGATACCTAAACCACAGAAAGATTCAACAAAGATAGAGAACTTCAGACCAATTTCTCTTATGAATATTGATGCAAAAATCCTCAATAAAATTCTTGCTAACCGAATCCAAGAACATATTAAAGCAATCATCCATCCTGACCAAGTAGGTTTTATTCCAGGAATGCAGGGATGGTTTAATATATGAAAATCCATCAATGTAATCCATTATATAAACAAACTCAAAGACAAAAACCACATGATCATCTCGTTAGATGCAGAAAAAGCATTTGACAAGATTCAACACCCATTCATGATAAAAGTTTTGGAAATATCAGGAATTCAAGGCCCATACCTAAACATGATAAAAGCAATCTACAGCAAACCAGTAGCCAACATCAAAGTAAATGGAGAGAAGCTGGAAGCAATCCCACTAAAATCAGGGACTAGACAAGGCTGCCCACTTTCTCCCTACCTTTTCAACATAGTACTTGAAGTATTAGCCAGAGCAATTCGACAACAAAAGGAGATCAAGGGGATACAAATTGGGAAAGAGGAAGTCAAAATATCACTTTTTGCAGATGATATGATAGTATATATAAGTGACCCTAAAAATTCTACCAGAGAACTCCTAAACCTGATAAACAGCTTCGGTGAAGTAGCTGGATATAAAATAAACTCAAACAAGTCAATGGCCTTTCTCTATACAAAGAATAAATAGGCTGAGAAAGAAATTAGGGAAACAACACCCTTCTCAATAGTCACAAATAGTATAAAATATCTTGGCGTAACTCTAACTAAGGAGGTGAAAGATCTGTATGATAAAAACTTCAAATCTCTGAAGAAAGAAATTAAAGAAGATCTCAGAAGATGGAAAGATCTCCCATGCTCATGGATTGGCAGGATCAACATTGTAAAAATGGCTATCTTGCCAAAAGCAATCTACAGATTCAATGCAATCCCCATCAAAATTCCAACTCAATTCTTCAACGAATTAGAAGGAGCAATTTGCAAATTCATCTGGAATAACAAAAAATCTAGGATAGCAAAAACTCTTCTCAAGGATAAAAAAACCTCTGGTGGAATCACCATGCCAGACCTAAAGCTTTACTACAGAGCAATTGTGATCAAAACTGCATGGTACTGGTATAGAGACAGACAAGTAGACCAATGGAATAGAATTGAAGACCCAGAAATGAACCCACACACCTATGGTCACTTGATCTTCGACAAGGGAGCTAAAACCATCCAGTGGAAGAAAGACAGCATTTTCAACAATTGGTGCTGGCACAACTGGTTGTTATCATGTAGAAGAATGCGAATCGATCCATACTTATCTCCTTGTACTAAGGTCAAATCTAAGTGGATAAAAGAACTTCACATAAAACCAGAGACACTGAAACTTATAGAGGAGAAAGTGGGGAAAAGCCTTGAAGATATGGGCACAGGGGAAAAATTCCTGAACAGAACAGCAATGGCATGTGCTGTAAGATCGAGAATTGACAAATGGGACCTAATGAAACTCCAAAGTTTCTGCAAGGCAAAAGACACCGTCAATAAGACAAAAAGACCACCAACAGATTGGGAAAGGATCTTTACCTATCCTAAATCAGATAGAGGGCTAATATCCAACATATATAAAGAACTCAAGAAGGTGGACTTCAGAAAATCGAACAACCCCATTAAAAAATGGGGCTCAGAACTGAACAAAGAATTCTCACCTGAGGAATACCGAATGGCAGAGAAGCAGAAGAAAAAATGTTCAACATCCTTAATCATCAGAAAAATGCAAATCAAAACAACCCTGAGATTCCACCTCACACCAGTCAGAATGGCTAAGATCAAAAATTCAGGTGACAGCAGATGCTGGCGTGGATGTGGAGAAAGAGGAACACTCCTCCATTGTTTTGGGATTGCAGGCTTGTACAACCACTCTGGAAATCAGTCTGGCGGTTCCTCAGAAAATTGGACATAGTACTACCGGAGGATCCAGCAATACCTCTCCTGGGCATTTATCCAGAAGATGCCCCAACTGGTAAGAAGGACACATGCTCCACTATGTTCATGGCAGCCTTATTTATAATATCCAGAAGCTGGAAAGAACCCAGATGCCCCTCAACAGAGGAATGGATACAGAAAATGTGGTACATCTACACAATGGAGTACTACTCAGCTATTAAAAAGAATGAATTTATGAAATTCCTAGCCAAATGGATGGACCTGGAGGGCATCATCCTGAGTGAGGTAACACATTCACAAAGGAACTCACAAAATATGTACTCACTGATAAGTGGATATTAGCCCCAAACCTAGGATTTCCAAGATATAAGGTACAATTTGCTAAACACATGAAACTCAAGAAGAATGAAGACTGAAGTGTGGACACTATGCCCCTCCTTAGAATTGGGAACAAAACACCCATGGAAGGAGTTACAGAGACAAAGTTTGGAGCTGAGATGAAAGGATGGACCATGTAGAGACTGCCATATCCAGGGATCCACCCCATAATCAGCATCCAAACGCTGACACCATTGCATACCCTAGCAAGATTGTATTGAAAGGACCCAGATGTAGCTATCTCTTGTGAGACTATGCCGGGGCCTAGCAAACACAGAAGTGGATGCTCACAGTCAGCTAATGGATGGATCACAGGGCTCCCAATGGAGGAGCTAGAGAAAGTAGCCAAGGAGCTAAAGGGATCTGCAACCCTATAGGTGGAACAACATTATGAACTAACCAGTACCCCGGAGCTCTTGACTCTAGCTGCATAAGGAACAAAAGATGGCCTAGTTGGCCATCACTGGAAAGAGAGGCCCATTGAACACGTAAACTTTGTATGCCCCAGTACAGGGGAACGCCAGGGCCAAAAAGGGGGAGTGGGTGGGTAGGTGAGTGGGGGTGGGTGGGTATGGGGGACTTTTGGTATAGCATTGGAAATGTAAATGAGCTAAATACCTAATAAAAATGGAAAAAAAAAAACCTATGCTGTGCTCAATTGGAAAATCTAAAAGAAATTGATAATTTACTTGATATATAAAACAAGATCATCTAAACAATTTAACCACACCTATATAACCCCTAGTGAAAGAAAAGCTTTCATTAAAAGTGTTCCAAAAGAAAAGATTTTAACCAATCCTACATCTGATAGAGGGCTAATATGCAATATATACAAAGAACTCAAGAAGTTAGACGTCAGAGAACCAAATAACCCTAAAATGGGGAACACAACTAAAAAGAGAACTCTCAACTGAGGAAACTCGAATTGTCAACATCCTTACTAGTCAGGGAAATGCAAATCCAAACAACCCTGAGATTCCACCTCACACCAGTCAGAATGGCTAAGATTAAAAACCCAGGAGACAGCAGATGCTTGGAAGGAGTGGAGAAAGAGGAACACTTCTTCACTGCTGGTGGGATTGAAAGCTGGTACAACCACTCTAAAAATCAGTCTGGCATTTCCTCAGAAAATTGTACATAGTATGACCTGAGGAACCAGCTATATACCACTCATGGGTATAGACCCAGAAGATGCTTCAACATGTAAAAAGGACACATGCTCCACTATGTTCATAGCAGCCATATTTATAATAGCCAGAAGAAGGAAACAACCCAGATGTCCCTCTACAGAGGAATGGATAGAGAAAATGTGGTATATTTACACAATGGAATACTACTGAGCTATCAAAAACAATGAATTTATGAAATTCACAGACAAATGGATGGACTTGAAAATATCTTCCTGAGTGAGGTAACTCAGTCCAATGGAGAAGTCCAGTGGAGGAGTTGGAGAAGGGACTGAAGGAGTTGAGGGAGTTTGCAGCCCCATAGGGGGAGCAACAGTGTCAACCAGCTAGACCTCCTGCAGAGGTCCCAGGGCCTGGACCACAAACCAAAGAATACACATGGAGGGACCCATGTCTCCAGCTGCATATGTGGCCTTGTTGGACATCAGTGGGAGAAGTGACCCTTGGGCCTAAGGGTGTTCAATGCCCCAGTGTAGAGGAATGCCAGGGAGGGAAGATAGGAGTATATGGGTAGGTGGAGGAGTACCCTCATAAAGGCAGGAGGAAGGGAGATGAATAGGGGTTTTTTGAAGGGCAGACCTGGAAAGGGGGAAATATTTGAAATATAAGTAAGGAAAATAACCAATAAAAAGGAAGGAAGGAAGGAAGGAAGGAAGGAAGGGGGGAGGGAGGGAGGGAGGGAGGGAGGGAGGGAGGGAGGGAGGGAAAGAAAGAAAGAAAGAAAGAAAGAAAGAAAGAAAGAAAGAAAGAAAGAAAGAAAGATTGATTGATTCTCCCCCCCCCAAAAAAAAACAGGACCAGATGGTTCTCATGTAGAATTCTACCAGATTTTCAAAGAAGATAATTCCAATATTCAAATTATTTCACACAATAGAAACTGAGAGACCATTTCCAGATCCATTTCATAAGGCTACAGTTACCCTGATATAAAACCATATAAAGTCTCTACAAAGAAAGAGAATTACAGACCTATTTCCCTTATGAGTATAGATGAAAAATGATCAATAAAATATTTGTGAACTCCATCCAAGCTCACATCAAAAGGATTATTCACCATGATCAA
The DNA here is from genome assembly GCF_000001635.26 of Mus musculus. Classification (NCBI taxonomy): domain Eukaryota; kingdom Metazoa; phylum Chordata; class Mammalia; order Rodentia; family Muridae; genus Mus; species Mus musculus. The sequence goes on from NC_000086.7 coordinate 19,867,692, forward strand.
GTAGGTATCATTTCAGAGATGCAAGGATGGTTCAACATATGAAAATTAGTAAGTGTGATTGACCACAGAAACAAATTGAAAGAAAAATCACATGATAATCTTATTAGATGCAGAAAAGGCTTTTGACAAAATCTGGAGATTAGGGATACAAGGCACGTAGCTCAATACAATAAAGGCAATTTACACCAAGCCCATGGCCAACGTTGACTTAAATGAAGGGAAATTCAAAATAATTCAACTGAAACCAGGAAGGAAACAATACTATCCACTCTCTCCTTGTCTACTAAATATAGTATTTGAAGTTCTAGCTGGAACAGTAAGGCAATTAAAGAAGATCAAGGGAACACAAATTGGAATGAAAAAAGTCAAAATGTCATTATTTGCAGATGACAAGATAGTATAATTAAGCAACCCTAAAAATTCCATCAGGAAAAAAACATTTTCAACAAAGTAGCTGGATACAAGGATAACTTAAAGAAATTCTTAGATACAAATAACAAATGAACTGAGAAAGAAACTAGGAAAACACCACCCAACTCTAACCAAGCAAGTGAAAGATCTGTATGACAATAACAAGACCCTGAAGAAAGAAATTGAAGAAGGTATCAGAAGATAGAAAGGTCTTCTATGATTATGGATCAGTAGAATTATCATAATGAAAGTCGACATCTTACCAAAATAATCTACAGATTCAATGCAATCCCCGTCAAAATTCCAACACAATTGTTTATAGATTTTTAAAGAGCAATTCTCAACTTCATATGAAAAAACAAAAATCCAGGATAGCTAAAACAATCCAAAACAATAAAGGAACTATTCAAGGTCTCACCATCCCTGATCTCAAGATGAAACATAGAACTATAGTTATAAAAACCAAATGATTAGTGACACCAAAACAGACATGTTGAACAGTGGAATCCAGGTGAAGACACAGGCATGAATCCATATACATATAAACACCCGATGTTTGAAAAATAAGCCAGAAATACACACTGGAAAAAAGAAAGCATCTTCAACAAATGGTGCTGGCTAAACTGGATGTCTGCATGTAGAAGAATGCAAGTAGAACGTTATCTATCCCCTTACATGAACCTCAAGTCCAAGGGAATCAAAGATAACATAAAACCAGATACACTGAACCTGGTAGAAGAGAACTTGAGTTAAAGCCTTGAATACATTCCTGAACAGAACATCCCAAACAACCCAGACTGTTGCTAAGACAAAAGGTTGCTCTCAACAAACTGACACCAAGGCCCCAGTTTCAAAAACAACACCTGCACAATTTGTTGAACATGGAAAAGTTGAAATAGTGCCTAAATGGAGCCTTCATTCTAGTCTCTTTGGTGTATGAAGGTGTTCTGCAGTTACTGAAATTAAAACATGGACACCAACTCAGCCACAAAATCATTTCCTACAATCTGACCTGTCTGCAAAATATTCTAGGGCACTGGGGACAGATCTTGCAGGAGTAACCAATCAACATCTGATTTGATTTAAGGCTCACTCTGCAAGAAGTAACCTTTAACATGGCACTGCTCGTATAACTAAGAACCAGAGAAAAGATAGCCCAGAGACCTAAGGTAAAACCAAATACTACTGGACAGAAAAAAACAAAACAAAACAAAACAAAACAAAACAAAAACAAAAACAAAAACAATAAAATGACTCCTAATGATATTCTACTATACTCATAAATAAGTTTTTTTCTGCTATCATCAGAGAGACTTTCTCCAGCAGCAGATGGGAATAGATTCAGAGACCCAAAGCCAGACATTGCCTGAAGGTAGAATCTAAATGGGAGGTCATCATCAAATCCCTCCTCTCAGAGTTAAGGAAATCCCAAGAAAGAGGAGGCAGAATGATTGTATGACACCAGGAGAACGAAGCTCTATAAATCAAGAGATGACAGCACATATGAATTCAAAGTCTGTGTATATATTACAGCTTTTAGCTTAGTATTTTCATGGGATGCCTGAATGTGAGACCAAGTAGGTTTCTGAGTCTTGTGTTTGCTCTCAGGAACCTATCTTCCTGATGGGTTGGCCAACTTCAATGTGATGTTTTTTGCTTCACCTTGCTATATTTAATTTTGTTGTGTTTGGTTGTTATCTCTTAGAAGGCTATTATTTTTTTCTAATAGAGAAAAAAAATGAGTAAAACCAGAGGTTAATGAAGGCAGAGAAGAACTGGGAGTATTAGATGGAGGAGAAATTATAATCAGGTAATACTGTATAAGAAAATTTCTATTTTCAATAAAAGGGAAGAAAGGTAGAAGAAACTGGACTCCATAAATTCAAACAACCCCATTTAAAAAATGCGGTACAGAGCTAAACAAAGAATTCTCAAGTGAGGAATACCTAATGGCCGAGAAGCACCTGAAAAAAATGTCCAACATCCTTAATTATCAGGGAAATGCCAATCAAAACAACCTTGAGATTCCACCTAACACCAGTCAGAATGGTTAAGAACAAAAATTCAGGTGACAGCAGATGCTGGCAAGGATGTGGAGAAAGAGGAAATCTCCTCCATTGCTGGTGGGATTGCAAGCTGGTACAACCACTCTGGAAGTCAATCTAGTGGTTCCTCAGAAAACTGGACATAGTACTACCAGCAGATTCAGGAATACCTCTTCTGGGCATATACCTAGAAGATTTTCCAACTGGTAATAAGGACACATACTCCACTATGTTCATAGCAGCCTTATTTGTAATAGCCAGAAGCTTGAAAGAACCCAGATGTCCCTCAACACAGGAATGGATACAGAAAATGTGGTACACTTACACAATGGAGTACTACTCAGCTATTAAAAAACAATGAATTTTTGAAATTCCTAGGCAAATGGATGGACCTGGAGGGCATCATCCTGAGTGAGGTAACTCAATCACAAAAGAACTCACATGATATGTACTCACTGATAAGTAGATATTAGCTCAGAAACTTAGAATAACCAAGATATAAGATAAAATTTGCATATATCCCAGGATTCTGCGCGGTGCCGTTCTTCCTGTCCCAGCCACCATTGGAGAGCAGCAGCCATGGCTCTGTGCTACCCCATGGCCCTGGGCCTCAACAAGGGCCACAAGGTGACGAAAAACGTCAGCAAGCTGAGACACAGCCGGCGATGCGGGCACCTCATCAAACACACCAATCGTGCGGGACATGATCCGGGAGGTGTGTGGCTTCGCACCCTACGAGCAGTGAGCCATGGAGTTGCTCAAAGTGTCCAAGGACAAGCGCGCACTCAAGTTCATCAAGAAGAGTGTGGACACGCACATCCGCGCCAAGAGAAAGTGGGAGGAGCTGAGCAACGTGCTGGCAGCCATGAGGAAGGCGGCGGCCAAGAAGGATTAATGAACCCTCCCCCAATAAAAGATGGTTCCTACAAAAAATTTAAAAAATAAAATAAAAAAGATACAATTTGCGAAACACTTGAAGCTCGGGAAGAACGAAGACCAAGGTGTGGATACTTTGCCCCTTCTTGGAATTGGGAGCAAGGCACCCATGGAAGGAGCTACAGAGACAGAGTTTGGAGCTGAAAAGAAAGGATGGACCATCTAGAGGCTGCCATACCCAGAGATCCACCCCATAATCAGCCTCCAAACGCTGACACCATTGCATACACTAGCAAGATTTTGCTGCAAGGACCCTGATATAGCTGTCTCTTGTGAGACTATGCCCGGGCCTAGCAAACACAGAAGTGGATGCTCACAGTCATAAGGCCCCAAATGGAGGAGCTGGAGGAAGTACCCAGGGAGCTGGGGGAGGGGGGATCTGCAACCCTATAGGTGGAACAACAATATGCACTAACCAGTACCTCACCCCCGAGCTCATGTCTCTAGCTGCATATGTATCAGAAGATGGCCTGGTCCACCATCAGTGGAAAGAGAGGCTCATTGGTTATGCAGACTGTATATGCCTCAGTACAGGGGAACATCAGGGCCAAGAGGTGGGAGTGTGTGGGTGGGCAAGCGGGTGTGGGAGGGTGTGGGGGACTTTTGGGATAGCATTGGAAATGTAAATGAAATAAATACCCAATAATAATTTTAAAAAGGAAAAAAAACTAAAAAAAAAATTGTTAACAACATGAATAGTCTTTAAGATGAGCTTAGAGAAGACAAAATCCTTTTGTGGTGCAGAAGGAGCAAGAAGGGTTTTCTTCTTCTGTCTAGGAAACTGAATATACATAACTAGAAGCAATTTTAAGCTTATAATTGAGAGACAAAGGAAACTCAAAACCTTGACCTTGTGAATACAGTTGATCATATAGCAAGAGAAACACCTTAAGTCAAAGTACAAAGTACTCCAGTTAAAGTACAATCAAATGGAACATATATTTGAATATGATAGCTTATCGTGCCGATTCAGCATGAGAAACACTTTAAATTTACTTAAAAGACAATCAAAGAAAACTTAAAATTTGAATTTGTGAGTATATAGTTAGATCGTATAATGGAATGTTTTATTATAGTTAGGCAAATTTATAAGAACTCAAATAATGTTAGGACAGTGGCATAGTAAGAAGAGGAAATATGAAGCATTTAGTTGTTATGAACTGAGTTTAGGTAAGGAAGTCACAGGTTATATCTGTGAAAACTCACATCTGAACTTGTGTATTATTTATCGTGAAGTCTGTAATGAATTTATTAATGAACATGTATAGTGGTGGATTAGCTTAGGGTAAGGAGCTAGGTCTGTTTTCTGGCCATCAAGCTGAAGTTACTTTAGCTGTCAATGTAGCCAGAAATCTGGGGAAGAATAAATTATAATCTAGGAGTCATGTATAAATTACAAATGGCAGAGTTCATGTATGGTCCACTACTTAAACAGTTCCCAGGTCACTGTGGTCTCCATGGCAACTTGGGCGGAATGAGTCTGGCTTTCAAGGCCAGAAGACAAAAAGCTTTTTTTCCTGTGGAGTTAGATACATGTGAAATGAGAAATGACCCACCTTGACTTAGACAATATGAGACATTTGACTCTCAGGCTATCCTGTTCTATCCATACTATAGACCAACCCCTGGCAGTGGGCAAAGCAATGGCGGTATTTCTTGGTGACCATAAAACCACAATCCAGACAGTCTCTTGTCGCTGTGCGTATATCTTCCCAGAGACATTGGGGGCTTACTGTTAGGCTTTAGGGGTCTCTGTCTGTCATAAACTTTAATATCAGACTTCTGACAAGATTGAGAGTAGAAATCTGAATTAGACAACTTGTGTTTGTTAAACTATTTGTTTGAGAATGTTTATAATAAATAGAGTACACTATAACTTAATGTGAACCAGGATGGATAGAAATCAGGAAGCTGACAGCAGCAACGTGAGCTGTGAACAGCTACAGAAAGCAAGTATATATAGGGAGTTTAGGCCCAGGCCACAGACTGAGCAGGTGGGCATGCAGGTCATTTCCCAGCCTGTGTCAGAGTGGCTCAGGCAGCTGGGCAGCTGACAGTGGCCTGGGGACTCAGCTGTGGGAATGCAGCAGCAGCACAGGCCTACCTGTGCACTTTTCCCAGAGAGGTAGCAGCATGTCATGAAATGCAGGATGGCTGGGCAGGGGCAGTGGCAGCAATGGGGGGTGGGGGGGGGGCTGGAGTCCTGGGCAGAGAGGGAGGGGGCTCAAGCGGGCATGCATGCGAGGGAGAGAGCACAAGGGCAGGGGTAGATGGCTACAGGAAAGCAGCACAGCATCTCAGCAAACAGTGTCCCAGGCAGGGTGCAAGGGGCAGGGCTAGACCAGCTTTTCAGCTGCGAACTAGGACTAGAGCAAGTGATGAGAAAATGAGGGGGGAGGGGAACACCACTAGTGAGAGTTGTTTTTAAAGTGCCAGTTAAATAGCCATGTAGAGATACTATGAATTAGACCTAGATGTCCCAGTAAGTAGAAACAAGGCGGCTGCAAAGACCAACCAGTTGGGTGACAGTAGAGTTATTAATTACCCCTACCAGTGTCCTGATTATAAAATTAATAACTAGAGAATGACAGCCAGGCAAGATCACCAGGTCATCACATGGTGAACTTGGGGCTGAGCACTAGGCCAGTGCCTTGTGTGACAGTGGGAGAATGGTTTAGCTAGGCCTAGGATTTGGCAGCAGTGAGAAAGGAACCACTTCAGAGGAGAGAGGGAAATCTCACCCAAGGGGAAATATCCTAGAATAAGAGTCAGTGAAAAAAACTAGTAATAAAGATTGAATATCTCCATCCTTAAGGGCAGCACAAGGGTGGCTCTGAGCTCAAGAACACTCCCCTGGGACCAGAGTGATGTTCACTCTGAACAGTGTAGAGGGAGCTTACCAGTTCTCTCCATGTGGTAGCAGGAGAGATGTGAACCTGTGGAGTTTCTAAATCTGAGTCTCAGCACCAAATGTTGTATTTATAAAAATATAAGGAGAAAAGAAACATGTTTGGTGGATGTATAGTCAGGTGTTGGGGAAGGGAGTACCTCTGTGGGCCCATGTTGAGGCATCTCTTCCTGTGAGGAGCGACCCTGTTTTGGATGCCTTGTCAGCCATAAGTGCTTACTTACAAAGTCTTGGCCTCTGTGGGAAAGTACGAGCCCAGCTGAGTACAAATAGACATAGATTCTAAAGTCAGTGGAGAACAAATATCTCTAAATCTTGTGGATAGGTGCCTGATAACCCATTCTGTTCTGATCTTCCTCCTGAACTGTTTACCTAATCAATATCCTGTTCCTGCGAACAGGTGCATTACCCAGAAACAAAGTGACGCGCCCCCCCCCACCCTCTTCCTGCTCCTATGAGTATATAACCTGTGTGGGAAAAATAAAAATTTGTCAGCTTGAACAGGATCTTGTCTTGCTGTCCTTTGTGTTTCTTGTCCCATATACTCTCTCAGATTCCCCTCAAGACCCTGTTCAACTGTCCCGTGGGTCGGAACACCTTCTCCCTGAGAGACCAGCCACACAAAAGTATAGTATAAAATTGTTTATTCAGGGCATGGGGAGGGAAGTTGAGAGGGTAATAGAGACAGAGCAAAGCATAAAAAAGAGAGTAAAGGATTAGAGGCTGGCGATGAGCATGTGGAAAAAGAGGGAGAAGGGAATGGAGAGGGGGTGTAAGGGGCAAGAGTACAGAGTAAGAAGGCAAGAGAGAGAGGAGTGGGTATGTAACCCCTTTAATAGTGAGTCAGGCATACCTGGCTGTTGCCAGGTAACTGTGAGGCAGACCCTAGACAAAATGCCAACATATACCACCAAAGAATTAAAGACTCTTTGTTTCTATTTGGGTCTATCTTTTTAAAACATATTTTTTGTTAAACAAGATATAAAATTCAATAAATTCCATTGTCCAGTGCCCTTTAGCTAAATTAAACCCAATAAAATTCTCTGGCCTGTGCTGCAATTAACATGTGCATAAATCACTTTACAGGATGCTAAAGGGGAAAACCATAGGCTCTAGTTTTAACCTTCATTTCCCTAGTTAGTTGTCGGCATGCATCAAATTAAAGCCAATTCCTTAACAAATTAAAAGGTTATATTCATTTCTTGACCAGGTAGTGTGTACAAGTCCTGTCGGAACTGCTTGGACTTTGACTGATTTTTTTTTTTTTTTTTTTTTTTTGGTTACTGCTTTGATTTGAGTCATGCTATGGCCATGTAGAGCCTGAGAGGACATGACAAAATGCAAATCTTTCTAATCTGAGAAAGCAACTGCCAGAGAGAAAAAAAGAGTGGTTGATGGTAAGAAAAATCAGCACTTGCCCAAACACGGCTCTTTTGCATGTGCACATGGGTGATGTTTCCTAACTCTGATGGAAGCAAAATTAGTTTTTGCATTTTCCCACAACAACCTGCTTTCACTTTGCAGCTTTCATGAACCATTAAGAAAGCTGACGATGTTGCTCCTACCTATTTTTTTCCTGAAAAATATGTGCTCCTCGGGCAGAGGCTAGAGTCAGCTACAGTGCCCACACCTAGTGTCAGCACTGAGGACTTACTCCCCTACTTCCTTCACCCCAGATGCCTCTCTTCCAAGAATTTATGTGTTCAGTTCTAATTCCCCCAAAGAAAATCTCTAATTAAATTAGGTTGAACAATACTGTAGGTAAAGGTGATCCAAAAAGAGCCATTTTGTATAACTCAACTTACTACCATGGAACAACCATGTGAGAGTGACCTCTATATGCTAGCTAGCCATTGCATATGTACTATATTATTCTGTGTTACTAGATTTGAGCCATGTAAAACTGGACAAATGGCTAAGTAGAATAACTCTGGGAAATTTGGTGGTGTGTGGGGAGCCTCCAAATCTCAGTGGTTCACTGGCCTAGGAGCAGGCTTATCTTAGAGACAGAAGTACTTGGCCATTCCACTGCTGTAACTTGTCCCTGTTCAGAAAAGTGGCAAGAACCACAAATGTAAACTGTGTTTCCTTCCCCTGAATAGAGTGAGCTGTGACAACTAACTGTAAAGAAAAAAAAAAAAAACTTGAGCTGTCACATAATTTATGCTTTCTGGTCTCTAGGAAGAAAGGTTATAAAAGTTCTGGTGCTGTGTGCCCTCTGAGCTTGAAAATTGGTCAATGAAATGATCCTAGCTATGCAGAAAATTTACTATTTCCAGAAGGCTCTTTCACCAGGTTATGTGCTAAAAGAGAACTGTGGACTAGAGCAAGCACCTTATATAAAATTGCACAGTGGATAGTGCAATTTTAGAGGATAAAGGAACTTGCTGTCATAGTTTGGGTTTCTATTACTGTGAAGAGACACCATGACCAAAGCAACTCTTATACCAGAAAACATTTCATTGGGGGCCAGCTTACAGTTTAGAGGTTTAGTTCATTAATGTCAAGGAGGGAAGCATAGTGGCATGCAGGCAGACATGGTACTGGAGGAGGAGCTGAGAGTTCTACATCTGGATTCACAAGCAGCTGAAAAAGACTGCCACACTGGGCATGGCTTGAGCATCTGGGCCTCAAAGCCCACCCCTAGTGACATACTTCCTCGAACAAGGGCACACTTACTCCAGCAAGGTCACACCTAACAGTGCTACTCCTTATGGGTCTGTGGGGGCCATTTTTATTCATACTACCACATAAGCCTACCTGAGCTCAGCCATTGGAACTCATGTGTTAGAAGGATAGAACTGACTTCAGCAAATTGTCTTTTGCTTCTGTGTATTTGTCCTGTCACATGCATGTCTACACAAACACGCATTCACACTCAAAATCAATATGTAAATGTAAAAAAGATGAAATGACATTGTGTTCGCATGTGACCAGCTCACATCTTCCCTGTTTTTTAAGTTATCTCCAGATTCCCTATGCCCAATATAATGCAAATGCTATGGAAATCTGGAATTAACTAAAACTATAACATGGAGCACACACATGTAACGGGAAACCTATCTCTAATCTGGGCTGCTCCTAATGCTGAAAACCTAAATAAGTATATGTAAGAAGGAAATCTTTACTCTTTACCTAATTGCTTTTGCCCCACTAGCAAGTTTATCCCTTTACTGGCATTAGAGACTACTTCTACGAGATTCTGGCATATACTGAAGACCAGCTGAGATATCCAGTTTTTTATGGTCAGAACAACTATGAAATTCTTGGACTTTCTACTCATAGCCAGCTATTGTTTGATTAGCTGCACCACAGCTTGTAAGTCATTCTAACAAAACCCTTTCCTGTATATAGAAAGAAGATTCATTCTATAGGGTCTATTACTCTAGAGAATCCAGGCTAACACAAATTTTGGAACCAAAATGGTTCTAGAGCAATAGAAGTATATGGATGAGTCCTTAGAGTAAGTGAATAGTGTTCTCAATTTGCCAACACATACTTACCAAACACCTCTCCTGTGGGTTAAGAAAGTATGAAAAACTCATGGTGTGAACTGTTTTACACACTTAAAGAAATAAATGCATTTGAGTATCCTGATTCACAATTGTGAGTGGCAATAGATTTGGTAACTGTCTTAGTTTGTGTTTTATTGCTATGAAGAGACACTATGACGAAGGGAACTCCTATAAAGGTAAACATTTAATTGGGGCTGGCTTACAGTTTCAGAGGTTCAGTCCATTATCATCATGTCAAGAGGTATAGAAGTGTCCAGGCAGATATGGTACTGAAGAAGGAACTGAGAATTCTACATATTGACCTGAAGGTAGCCTGGAGACTACTGTGTTTCACACTAGGCATAGCTTGAGCTATATATTACCTCAAAACCCCCACCCTCATACAGAAAATGTGGTACATTTACACAATGGAGTACTACTCAGCTATTAAAAAACAATGAATTTATGAAATTCCTAGGCAAATGGATGGACCTGGAGGGCATCATCCTGAATGAGGTAACCCAATCACAAAAGAACTCAAATGATATGTACTCACTGATAAGTGGATATTAGCCCAGATACTTAGAATACCCAAGATATAAGATACAACTTGGGAAACTCATGAAACTCTAGAATGAAGACCAAAGTGTGGACACTTTGACCCTTCTTAGAATTGGGAACAAAACACCCATGGAAGGAGTTACAGAGACAAAGTTTGGAGCTGAAACAAAAGGACGGTCCATCTAGAGACTGCCATATCTGGGGATCCATCCCATAATCAGCCTCCAAACGCTGACACCATTGCATACACTAGCAAGATTTTGCTGAAAGGACCCTGATATAGCTGTCTCTTGTGAGACTATGCCGGGGCCTAGCAAACACATAAGTAGATGCTCACAGTCAGCTATTGGATGGATCACAGGGCCCCCAATGGAGGAGCTAGAGACAGCACCCAAGAAGCTAAAGGGATCTGCAACCCTTTAGGAGGAACAACAATATGAACTAACCAGTACCTCATACAGAAAATGTGGTACATTTACACAATGGAGTACTACTCAGCTATTAAAAAACAATGAATTTATGAAATTCCTAGGCAAATGGATGGACCTGGAGGGCATCATCCTGAATGAGGTAACCCAATCACAAAAGAACTCAAATGATATGTACTCACTGATAAGTGGATATTAGCCCAGATACTTAGAATACCCAAGATATAAGATACAACTTGGGAAACTCATGAAACTCTAGAATGAAGACCAAAGTGTGGACACTGTGCCCCTTCTTAGAATTGGGAACAAAACACCCATGGAAGGAGTTACAGAGACAAAGTTTGGAGCTGAGACAAAAGGATGGACCATCTAGAGACTGCCTTATCTAGGGATCCACCCCATAATCAGCTTCCAAACGCTGACACCACTGCATACACTAGCAAGATTTTGCTGAAAGGACCCAGATATAGCTGTCTCTTGTGAGACTAGGCAGGGGTCTAGCAAACACATAAGTAGATGCTCACAGTCAGCTATTGGATGGATCACAGGGCCCCCAATGGAGGAGCTAGAGAAAGTATCCAAGGAACTAAAGAGATCTGCAACCATGTAGGTGCAACAACATTATGAACTAACCAGTACCCCGGAGCTCTTGACTCTAGCTACATATGTATCAAAAGATGGCCTAGTCGGCCATCAGTGGAAAGAGAGGCCCATTGGTCGTGCAAACTTTATATGCCTCAGTACAGTGGAACGCCAGGGCCAAAAAGATGAGAATGGGTGGGTAGGGGACTGTGGGGGAGGGTATGGGGGACTTTTGGGATAGCATTGGAAATGTAAATTAAATAAATACCTAATTTAAATAAATAAATAAATAAACCCACCCTCCATGGAGACACACTTCCTTTAACAAGGCCACATCTCCTCCAATAATGCTGCACCTCCTAATAGTGCTACTACTTCCCATGGGCCAAGTGTTCAAACATGCGTCTATTGAGATAGGGGCATGCCTATTCAAACTACCATAGTAACTCTATATAAAAAAACTTTTGACAATTTGTGGAAAAATAAGGAAAACAACAATGATGGTCAGTCACTCCTAGTCTCTGTGGATAAATTGATAAAGGAAAAGAATGAGCTCTGTTATAAAATTAATCAATCATTAACATCTCAGAAGGACATAACAACATTCATGAAGGACAACAATCAATTCAGTAATAAATTTGACCAGTTCCAGATATTCATAAATAATCTAAAGGTTTCTAAGTATACACTGTAAGAGAATCTTCTTTCCAGCAGTCACAGGGTTCAAGTTGTAGAAAGTCAAACAGAAGCCTTTATTATAAGGTTGGCTGAATTACAGTGAAAATTTGAGTTCTAGCCTCAGAGAAGTTCAGCAGTTAAAGTAAGGACATTAATTGATAAAGAATGGGATCCTGCACCTTAGGTGGCTTGTGTTTAAGTCTCTATAGAACCTGAGAACTTTAAACCCTCAAATTCTCAAGCGTTTATTTCACATAAGGAAGTAGTCACTCCACCATCAACAGAAGATATATTCTACCACCACATGAAATATTGGCCTTTTTATCTTTGAAGGATTCATTTTCTGCTAAACCAGCAGTGACTTTCTCTGAAGGAAATGCCAGGTAATACAATACTGATGCTCCACCCCTGGGCTCACCAATAGTTGCTTCTGGACCTAATCCGAATTTAAGGTAAAAGATGCTTGTAGGAGGGTAGAGAGTATTGTCCAGTGTGATACACTGTGGAAGAGCTTAATGAGTTTCCTAATTCATTCAAGCAGAAGTCCAATGAATATGTTTATGAATGAATTTTAAGGGTGTGGGATAATGGTGGAAGGAATATAAAGCTGGAACATACGGAGTTTATTGATATGGCCCCTGTGGTGGTTTGAATATAGTTGGCTCAGAGAATAGCATTATTAGGAAGTGTAGTTTTGTTGGAATATGTGTGGCCTTTCTGGAGTAAGTGTGGACTTGTTGGAGGAAGTGTGTCACTGTGGAGGTGGGCTTTGAGACCTGTCTCCTAGATGTCTGGGTGTCAGTCTTCTCCTGTTACCTTCCAAATAAGATGTAGAATTCTCAGCTCCTCCAGCACTATGCCTGCCTGGATGCTGCCATGTTCCCTGCCTTGATAATGGACTGAACCTCTGAACCTGTAAGCTATCCCCATTTAAATGTTGTCCTTTGTGAAAGCTGCCTTGGTCTTGGTGTCTCTTCACAGCAAGGAAACCCTAACCAGGTCCCTTTAATTGGAGATTCTAGGTTTTAATATGGAAGTTCATACAGTTGTTTTGTTGTTGTTGTTTTGTTTTCTATTTTTGTTTGTTTTGTTTGTTTGTTTTTAAGGGAGGCAAAAAATCTGTTTAAATGGTTGGCTGAATCATTTATCAAAAAATGATAGAAGTTCTGAAAAAAACTTGGAGATGCCTGATATCTCTTAGCTTAGTGTTGAAGGAATTTTAAAGCTCATGAAATTGGTATGCTAGATTGGGTACCCTGTGTACCCAATTCTCCACAATGAGAAAGCCCAGAAGATATGCCCTTCACTAAATCCTTATAAGAAGTAAAATGATGCCAGGCAGTGGTGGCACATGCCTTTAATACCAGCACTTGGGAGGCAGAGGCAGGCGGATTTCTGAGTTCAAGGCCAGCCTGGTCTACAAAGTGAGTTCCAGGACATCCAGGGCTACACAGAGAAACCCTGTCTCGAAAAACCAGAGGAAGAAGAAGGAGGAGGAGGAGGAGGAGGGGAGGAGGAAGAGGAGGGGAGGAAGGGGAGGGGGGGAGGAGGGGGAGGAGGAGGAGGAGGAAGAGGAGGAAGAGGAGGGGGAAAGGGCCACTAGCCCATTTGAAGTACTTTGTTGTTGCCCTTCTCGTTGTGCCAGACCATAAGGTTGGAGATGTTGCTGCTGGGTTGGATGAATTAAAGGCAATGGGTTTAAGTGGACACTGAGGTAGGTAGGGGCCAGGTGGCAGCACTGAATCACTAAAGGGCAAAGTAATTGTAGTTATCATAAAGGACAGCATAGACAAAGCAATGTTTATATCAGCCTGACCTGTAAGTGGAAGCACATGAAAAGTGAATTTTATGGTGGCATGACTCTTATGAAACTTTGATGTTTCCAGGCATGAAATAGATAAGATGCCAAATGATTTTTTGTTTGATCTGTATAAGCAGAAAAAGGAAACAAATGAAAGAAAGGCTACATTGGATAACAAAAGGGAATCTTGGCTTGTGATTCAATTTCCAGACTTGAGCCAGTTTGCAGACTCAGAATGTCTTGAATGAAGGTATAGCCAAGTTCCCCCAAGGAAGGACTTAGATAAAATACCTAAATGTTTTACTGTTAACTTCCCTCTTCGCCATCTCCCATCCTTCCCTAGAAGGTCTATGGCTTTTTATAAGGGTAACTCTATAACTCTATAACTTTGGATATTGGATACTGGTTCTGAATTAACACTGACTCTTAGAAATCTAAAGAAACATTGTGATCTTCCAGTTAAAGTAGGGGCTTATGGAGGTCAGGTTATTAATGGAATTTTGGGTGAATTCTGACTTCCAGTAGGTATAGTGAGTCCCAAAACTCATCCTGTTTCCCTGGTTCCTGAATGCATATTTGGTATAGATACAATGAGAAGTTGGCAGAATTCTCACATTGGTTCCCTGACTTGTGGAGTAAGGAATATTATGGTTGGAAAGGCTAAAAAGGAACCTTTAGATTTAACTCTGCCAAGGAAAAAAAGTAAGTCAAAACCAGTATGGCATCTCTGAAGGAACTGCCCATATTAGTGCCATCATCAAGGACTTGAAAGATACAGGGATTATGGTTTCTACAACATCTTCCTTTAACTCTTTTATCTGCCCAGTCCAGAAGACAGAAATTGTGAAGAATGATGATTGACTATCAAAAACTCAATCAGGTAGTAACTCCAATTGCAGCTGCCATACCAGATGTGGTATTCTTAATTGAGTAGGTATCTATTCAGGGTTTCTATTCCTGCACAAACATCATGACCAAGAAGCAAGTTGGGGAGGAAAGGGTTTATTCAGCTTACATTTCCACACTGCTGTTATCACCAAAGAAAGTCAGGACTGGAACTCAAGCAGGTCAGGAAACAGGAGCTGATGCAGAGGCCATGGAGAGGTGTTTCTGACTGGCTTGCTTGAATGAAGGTGCAGTCTCAGTTGCAATTGATGGCCCAGGACTGAAGGGGTCACACAGTGTTTTGGAGATGCCAGGACCATGGATGACCACTAAGAACAGTAGCAGCAGTGGAGTACAGGCATCTGGAGCCTCGAGGAAAAACTGTGTGCTACAAAGGACAGGGCTGGAGAAGTGACCCAAGCCCTTAGAGGAGCCCAGAAGATCATGAGTTGGATCCAAGACATTGGACAATTGGAGTTTAATTTTTGCTTTTGACTGTGCCCTGATATTTTTCCCTCTTTAAGGAAGAAAAATTTTAGTGGATCCCACAGTTAAGAGACTTTCAATTGTAAAAAGAGTTTGGATTTTAAAAGATATTGGATATTTTAAAAAGATTGAATTTTTAATATGTAAAGCCTGTGGGACTTGTAAAATTGTTTAGATCTTGGGGATGAATAAGAAACTAAGGGTTGAGGGTTACTAGCGATGTGTTTGTGTGTCAGGTTGACAAGGGGTCAATTGTACTGGCTAGTTTTTTGTCAACTTGACACAGGCAGGCTGGAGTTATCATAGAGAAAGGAATTTCAGTGGGGAAATTCCTCCACAAGATCTAGCTGTAAGGCATTTTCTCAGTGATCAAGTGGGGAGGTCCCCTTGTGGGTGGTGCCATCTCTGGGCTGGTAGTCTTGGTTCTATAAGAGAGCAGGCTGAGCAAGCCAGGAGAGGCAAGCCAATTAAGAACATCCCTCCATGGCCTCTGCATCAGCTCCTGCTTTCTGACCTGTTTGAGTTCCAGTCCTGACTTCCCTTGATCATGAACAGCAGTATGGAAGCGTAAGCTGAATAAACCCTTTCCTCCCCAACTTGCTTCTTGCTCATGATTTTTTGTCCAAGAATAGAAACCCTGACTAAGACAGTAGGTTAATGCACCTTCTGGTACATGGTATATAGCTATTTAGAAAATGCCTTTTTCTCAGTACCTGTGCATAAGGAACACCAGAAGCAATATGCTTTCAGTTGGCAAGGCCAGGAGCATAACTTTGCAGTTTTACTTTAAGAATGTATTAACTCTCCAGCTTGCAGTTTTAGCATAGTTAAAATGATATTGATTGTCTCTTCAACATAACATCACATTGGTGTAGTATATTGATGACATGCTGATTGGATCAAATAAGTAGGAAGTATCAACCAGTTTGGACTCATTGATAACACATATGTGTATCAGAGGATATGAAATAAATCCAAGCAAAATTCAAGTGTCAGTGAAATTCTTAGGAAGCCAGTGGTGTGGGACATGTGGGACATGCAAAGATATCCCTTGCGAAGTAAAAAAAAAAAAAAAAAAACAAACAAAAAAAAACGTTATTGCACCTGAGCCATTCCACCACCAAGAAAGAAGCAGATCATTTAGTGGACCTATTTGGATTCTGAAAACAACACATTCCTCACCTGGGTGTGTTATTCCAGCCCATACACCAAGTCACTTGGAAAGCTGATAGCTTTGGGTGAGGTCTGAAAGAGTAGTAGGCTGTTCAACAGATCCAGGCTGATGTTCAGGCTGTTCTACCATTTTAACCATATGATCCTACAGAGCTTCTGGTACTTCAGGTGTCAATTGCATATAGGGATGCTATTTGGAGGAGGAGGCCCTTATAGGTGAATCACAGAGGAGACCTTTGAGATGTTGGAGCAAAACTCTACCATCCCTTTAAAGGGAGACAATTACTCTCCCTTTAAAGACAGCTCTTGGCTTTTTATTGGGTCTTAGTTCAAACTAAACATTTAACAATGGGCAACCTGATCTTCCCATCATGAGATGGGCATTATCTGACTCACCAAATCAAAAGGTAGCATGTACACAGCAGCAATCTATTATCAAATTATAGTGATATATATATGATCAGGCCTGATGTTACATGAAGAAGTTTCCAAAATGTCTATGGTTTCTACTACTATTACAATGCCACCTGCTACCATAAGATTGGTTGACTGAGGAAGAGAAGACTAGGGATTGTTTACTGGTGGTTCTGTATATTATACAGGCACTGCATAGAAGTGGAAAACTGTGCATTAAAACAACTTTCTGGAAGAACTCTCTAAGATAGGCAAAGGGAAATCTTCACAGTAGACAGAACTTTGGACAGTATATATTGTCATACAGTTTATTAGGATGGAGAAATAGTCAGACATGAGATTGTTCACTTATTTATCATCTATGGATTGACTAGCTTGTCAGAGACTTGAAAAGAGCATGATTGGAAAACTGAGGAGAAAGACACCTGGGGAAGAAATATGTGGAATGATCTCTCCAAATGGGTAAAGGAGGTAAATATAATTGTGTCTAAAGTAAATGCTCATCACAAGGTGGATTCAGTTGAGGAGGAGTTCAGTAATCAAATAGATAGGATCATCCATTCTGTGGATATTAGCCTCCTTCCACAGCCATTCCTGTCACTGCCCAACATGCCCATAAACAAAGTGGCCATAGAGGCAGAGAGGAGCGTTATTCATGTCAACAACATAGACTTCCACTCACCAAGGCTGACCTGGCTAAAGCTGCTGCTGAATGCCAGATTTGCCAACAGCTGAGACCAACACTGAGCCCCAGATATGGCACCACTCCTCTGGGTGACCAGCAAGTGACCTGGTGACAGGTTGATAACTTGGGACCACTTTTTCTGTTGAATGGGCAATTCTTTGTCCTTATTGAAATGGATACTTACTTTGGTTAAGGATTTGCCTTTCTTGCATGTTAATGCTTCTTCCAAAACCACCATCCATGGACTTACAAAATGCCATGTAATGGTGGCATCATGGTATTCCATACAGTATTGCTCCTGACCAAGGAACTCACTTCATAAGAGAGATAGTCAACAATGGGCCAATAATCATAACATCCACTGGTCTTACCATGTTAATCCTGAAGCAGCCAGCCTGGTAGAAAAATGGAATGGCCTTTTGAAGATACAGTTACAGTGCCAATTAGGTTGCAGCAGCCTGGAGGTAGTAGGGTTCTCCAGAAAGCAATATATGGTTTGAATAAGTGTCTAATATATGGTACAGTTTCTCCCGTAGCCAGGATCCATGAGTCCAGGAATCAAGGAGAAGAAAAGAAAATCTTTCCACTCATTATTACCCCAAGTGACCCACTAGGAAAAAGTTTTCACACTGTTCCCATGAACAAGTTTTAACATGTTCCCTTATGTTATGTTTGTCTAGAAGTTTTGGTTCCAGAGAGAGGAGCACTCCAGCCAGGAGCCACAACAAACATTCCATTGAACTGGAAGCTCAGACTTCCCTCTGGCCACTCTAGATTTCTGATACCCTTAAGCCAACAGACTAAGAAAGAAATAGCATTAGGAGGGATAATTAGTCCAGGTTAGCATGAGGAAATTGGATTGTTTCTTCATAATGGAGGTAAGCAATTTCATGTCTGGAGCACAGGAGATCCTTTAGGGTGTCTCTTGGTGCTACCTTGTCCTGCGATTAAAGTCAATGGGAAACTACAACAGCTGGATCCAGGAAGGATGGCAAACGGCAAAGACCCTTCAGGAATGAAGGTATGAGTCACTCCTCCAGGAAAAAAAGCTGAGGTTCTTGCCAAGGGTGGAGGAAATACAGAATAGGTAGTAGAGAAAGGTACTTATAAAAACCAGTTAAGGCCACATGGCCAGTTGCAAAAATGAGAATTATAATTGACATGAATGTTTCTGTTCTATTTTTTAAGAATGCATCCGTACAGATATGTGTGTTTTCTTTACTCAGTTTATTGATCATTTGATATAACATCAATCAAGATAATATGAATGGTTATCCTATTTAAGTCTGAGACACTGAAAGAATGTCCCTCAAGAGACATTGCCACTGTCTTAGTTTTCTATTTCTGTGAAGAAAGCATTTAATTGGGGCTGGTTTACAGTTTCAGAGGTTCAGTCCTTTGTGATCATGCCAGGGAGCATGGTGGCATGCAGGCAGACATGGTGCTAGAGAAGCTGAAAATTTGGCGTTTGGATCCTCAGGCAACGTGAAGAAAGAGAGCATGCCACTAGACCTGGCTTGGGCCACTGAAATCCCAAAGCCTACCCTAATGACATTTCCTCCAACAAGACTACACCTACCCCAACAAGACCATGCCACCTAATCCCTCACAAGTAGCACAATTTCCTAATGATTATACATTCAAATGTATGAGCCTAAGGGGGCTATTCCTATGCAAATCACCACAACTACCTAGTCTAAATTTATAATGTGTTTGTGGGGTAAAGGGGGGAATATAGTTATATCATCTTAGGCATAACTATGACCTGGTTAAATATATAACACATTTACAATTGTACATGGCATAGTTTTATCATATTTATATGTTATTATGACCTGATTATTATTTTCATTTGGAAATTAATCACAACATAAGGAGATATAGTTGTGTGTCAACTTTACAATGGGTAGACTTTGTAATTGGTTATCAACTATCAACTTGGCTGCATCTAGAATTAAACTAAAACACTAAAATTGAGGGTATACCTATGAGGGACTTTGTTTAACTTGAAATGGGAAGATCTACTTCTAATCTCAATTTTTGAGACAGGAAGGAGCACCTTTAATCCAGATCTTTTGAGCTAGGAAAACTCACCTATATTCTGGGCTAAGCCTTCTGCTGGAAACCTACACAAGGACATAAAAGAAGGAAGTCTGTATTCTTTGCCTGCTTTCTCTCACCTCCCTAGCAAGTCTATTTCTTCACTGGCACTAGAGTGTATTTCTTCAGTCTGGCATATTTGGAAGATCAGCTGAGACATTCAGTCTCATGGACTGAAAAACTACTGGATTCTTAGAACTTCTGTTCATAAGTACTTGATAGACGGATGGATAGATAGATAGATAGATAGATAGATATTCATTCTATAAGTTTTGTTTCTCTAAAGAACCCTGACTAGCACCTTCTTTTTCAAAATATTTTCAATTCATGCCTGGATGAATCTATGAATATGGAACCTGAAGATAATAATGGCTCATGAAATAAAGATGATAAACATTTTCAAAGAAGTAAAGGGAAGACATTAGCATTGAAAAAGGATATTAGCTAAAATGAAAAAGATAACTAGAGCTGCTCAAAAGTAGAGTTAAGCTGTCAGAAGGAATTCTCCAGAAGCTGGAACAAAGATCAAAAGTTATCATGCTATCTGCAGAACAAAAAGCAGTAAGAATGAGGATGTGTGTTCCAGCACAAAGCACACCAGCATTTGTATAATGGGAGTGCTTGAAAAAGGAAGACAAGGTCAGAAAGACCAAATTCGTAAAACAATACCTGAAATTTTCCAAAATTGTATGAAAAATATCCAGTTTTCAATTATGAAACTCTTTCAAGAAGCTCAATGTACTCTGAGCAGGTTAAGGATAAAGTGATCTGCAGCCAGACACAACAGAGACAATTAGAAGACAAAGGGTTTTGAAGGCAGCAAAAGAAAAATGACTCATGAAGTATAAGGGAATCATAATGAGGCAAATAACTGACTCCTCTTCAAAAATAGCAGAGAGCAAATTACAGGGAAATGACACATTCAAAGTGCAGAGATAAAAACATTTGTTGACAAAAAAAAAATCTGTATGCAGGAATTTTTTTTTCAAAACTAAAAGTGACCAAAAACATTACCAGAGAAATAGTGACAATTCCATTTTCCCATTCTTCTCTTTTGATCCATCCCCTATTGTAAGTGGGCATTTTACAATATACTACTTTAATTCTTTTACTTGCTTTTCTTTTGTTTTTTGTCCATTTCTGAGATAAAAATCTTTCACTGTTATCTCCGGCTAGATTAGAACCTACTATGTTGACCAGACACGGTCTTGGATTCGTGAAGACCTTCCTGCCTCTATCTCTCAGATGCTGCCATTAAAGGCATGCACCACCATATCTAGCTTGCTTTATTTATTTATTTATTCATTCATTCATTCATTTATTCTTTTCTCTTTAGCTACATTGAGTTTTGAAAAGAAATAAATATAGCACTATGTAGCAGTAAGATTTATTTTTATTACTTTAAATTATGTATATGTGTTTATATGTAGGTATGTTTACTTGGACATTGGTGCCTGTGGAGAAAAGAGTAAAGGAGGGCAATGGGAGCCACACATCATCGAAGTATGACACATGCATGCATGAAAAAGTCACCATGAAACTCGTCAGTTTATACAACTAATATGGACTAATAATAAAAATCAAAATATTTTCTTTGTACAATAAAGGAAGGCAATAAAGGAAGCACAATGAAACCAAAAACATGAGACATCTTGCTTCAAGGGTGGGCTTTTAACTTTTCATTTAATTGTTTGCTTGCTTGGTTTTTGAGAAAGAGTTGCATGTAGTCCAGACTGGCCTGGAACTTGCTACGTAAGTGTGAAGATGACCCTGAATTCCTGTTCCTCTGCCTTCACCCACCAACTACTGGGGCAACAAGTGCAGTACTTGCCACCATGACTGGCAAATAGACTTTTTAATAGAAAATTAATCATTGTTCCTTCCAACACTGGGCCTTTCTAAGTATCTATTAGTACTCTTAAATGCATGGTAGATAACATGGCAGGCTTGTATTCCTCAGAGGAGATGAGGGTAGTTGCCAGTTCTGGTTAGCTCACAACCTTCATTATACCAAAACATGTAGTGGTCCAGGGATCTTCCAGGTCCTCTGAATAATCAAGGCTAGTCCTTGGTTTTAGCCTTTCAGAGTTAAGACAGGGATTATGTGCCCAGTTCCTAGCTCACGGATCTCAGCATATTCAGGATCTGTAGAAGCTCCTCACAAGTTGAAACCCATGAAAAGAAAATACATTAACCACTTTTATGCTATGTAGGTTGGCTACCATGTAACCACCAATTCCGTCCAGACCTTGGCAATTTTAAATGCAAAGTAGATCGAAAAATTCATTTGTATTTACAGGATTCAAGGCTCCATATAGGGTCACAGGTGGAAGGTGTTACGGATTAACTACACAGCTAACTCTGATGTCCCCATCCGTGAAATAGGCCTCTCATTGATTTCACCTTAGTTGGTAGAGCAGAAAGCATTTGGTTCTCAAAACAGAAACAAGGGAAATAAAACCTGTTCGTACAGATTCAGAAGGTCTTTCTCCATAAAAGCTTTTACTGAGCTTCTAGTACTCTGGCCCATGCTCAATATCCACTGTGTGGGCTCTGGCATGGGGCCCTATATAATCAACAGATGGATGGACCTCATGGGAAATATGTTCACTAGTCAGGCTAGTAGCTTAGTACACCTTGAGAAGGAGGAAATATTTTTAAAGACCCATTGTTAATGAATCATGAGGCAGTAGAAACAAATGATTGTCTTCAAATATGCACATATGGACACATATTTGCTTACATGTCACCCACCTGTTGACAGCTATAGCTCATGGGTACCAAGCTTGAATTCTTAAAAAAATACAAAGATTCTGGAGTTAGACTAGATCCAGGCCAAGGGTTGTTCTGTTACTACTTAAGTAAACTTAGCCAAGCTACTTGACTTTTTTGGCTTTAGTCTTCTCATCTGAACCCAGGGGTGTGAGAATTAAACAGGAGTAAGCTCACAGCACCTGACAAAAAGACCAAAGCTGTAACACACATCCCTCCATAGACCTGAAGATGGAGACCTAGGAGAGCAATGAGAAATTACAAAGACATCTGTGAGATCTCTTACAGGTTTTGCTAGGTCTCAGTAACAAAGCAGAAATCTGAGATCCAAAGAGACCCTTGGGAGAAGAGAGTTGGAGAAAATGTTATAGAAGCAGCTTGGCACTACACAGTGAGTCTCTCTTTAACCTGCTTGCCTTGGGACTGAACAACTGCTACGTCCTTGGACTTCCATTCACAGCTGATGCTGATCATTTTTGGGAGTTTGACTACAGATTGTAAGTAATCAACAAATTCCCTTACTATATAGAGACTACCCATAAGTTCTGTGACTCTAGAGAACCCTAATACAGGGGTCAAGGTTCAAGGGTACCTTTACAGGAAATACCAAAGTGATCACTTTTGAAAGATTGATTTCAATGACATAACATCAGAAATCATATATCTATGTTCTTAGTACTTCACAAAAAATAAATACTTCCATTGTTGTTGGTTAAATGACTAACTTTGCTTAAGTGAAAAGCCTGTGGTTAAAGGGTCTCTATAAACAGCTAATTCAAACAGTCCTTGTCTCCTGTTAGTTTCCTCCATATATTTCTTCACGACTTTCTTAAAATATATCACCCTTCCTTAAAATCAGGTGTAAGCCATCATTATATCCACTTTAAGTTTCAGTTAATTACTGTGACTTGCCAGTCATATAAAAATACTAAACTTGTATCTTTCCCTTGTTAATTTACCTTATGTCAGTTTAATTCGGTATAGAGTGTATATTGAATCTAAGAGTGTAAGAGGGAATGCCCTTACCACTCTCCAGCCCCTGTTGACAGAAGGAAAGAGTAAAGAATGTGGTTTTCTTTTATTTTTCTTGACTCTCAAGTTATTTTGTAAACCCAAGGTTTCAAAGGGCACCCAGGAAATGCGCTGCCAGCATAAACATGCATGTAGATCTATACACAAAACTCCATTATTTTTATGCCTTTGCTTCTCAAGGGCTAGCAAATGTTGGATAAAAGTATAGCTTCCATAAGTTTTTGCTTTGATACATCAATGTTAACTAAGTCATGATGGGTAGGGCTGGCAAAGTTTGTTAAATAGCAAATCTGTTTGTTCAATGGGAAAGTTAGCTCCTGCTGAGAACTGAGTCCCAAGGTTTCAAAGGGCACCCAGAAAATGCTTCACCAACATAAACACCCACTGAATGTCATCCCAGTCAACCTTAAAACCCTCCAGCAGACTTTATATGATCTCTAACTTCTACATCTTCAGAATCAAGATAGCCACAAAGAAAACCCACTTACGTGATCAAATGAGGAGTCCAGGCCTTCACTCTTTCAACATCATTATTACTAGATACAAGAGGTATGAAGATGGAAAGGTAGAGGGCAGACAGTAAGAACTGGGTAGATTCTCCTGGGTTAGTATAATTTTTTGTTTCTGTCTAGGAATTTACACATGCATCCTGCTTTCATCACAATCACAACACATTAATAATTGGAAAAGAAAGTAACTGGAAAACTATATGGAACCCCAAGGTGGTCTTTAAAACTTTTGTCAATTCAAAGCTATGAACAAGGCCTTTTAACAAGAAGACATAAGGTGATCTGAGTCTTGAGGACACACTTAGGACAAAAGAAAAGTAAAAGACAGTCTAGCCATTTTCCTTCTCTGAAGTTTGAAAAAAAAAAAAAAACAGACAACAATATGAAGTAGCTACAAAAAATCCAGGAAAACAGGCAGAATACTACTATTTCCTCAACATGGTGCAGTATCTACAGAACAGAGATGGAATTGTATGGAAAGTCTTCATATACCATGATTTCCACTCAGTGCAAATTGGAGATCAAGGTAGAAAAGCAAAACATATGCTTTAAGAACAATAAATAGCAAAACAGAGTTAACCACCAGAAAAGTGGAATGTCTAAATTTTAATCAGATTTAAAAATCAACTACCACAGGTTAACACAAACATTTCAAAGAAAATTGTTGCTGACAGAGGAGATGGTTCTCAAGTTTTCAAACATCTTGACTTTGTTTTCAGTGGGAAATCAATGCAGTCTTCAAAGATCATGCATGAAAATTAGTTTGTAGTCATAATTGGATACTTTTGAACATATTTTCTTTTTAAAACACAGAAACTAAAGTTGATCATAGAAAAACTGATCATTCTCGAAAACACCCAAGAAATATTCCACATGAGCAGTACATGTTGTGCCAGCTACTTAGGAGGCTAAGGTGGGAGGAATTACTTGAACCTAGGCTTTGGAACTAGCCTGTAGAGCAAAGAAAGACTATAAGAGTCAATCTCAAAACAACAAAAGACTAGTAGGATGATGGGCTCAGTGACAGAATTTGTGCTTAGCATGAACAAAGCCATCCACATCTTCAAACAAAATTTTAAATGAAATGTTTTCCCTGCTTTACTCCTATTTCTTCACCAAATGAAAACACACTCTTCATTACAATCTATGTGTCAAGTATTGTAAAATCCTAAAAGTGCACTTTGTGCCCTTTGCTGATAGACCATTTAGTCATACAGGAAAAGGGGGGAAAGGACTACAGTTAACAATGCCTTGGCTTATCACATACTCTATAGAACTGGTAGGAAGTTCACTCTTTGACTCGCAAACTGAAAACTCAAAGAATAACTATGGTTCTCCTGATGACTGCTCTCTTCACTTGATTACACTGGAAGAATAGATGAATGCATCCTTCAACAGTATAGGAGTCTCCAAGTCTCTGTCATTAGCTTCAGGGATTTTTAATGGATAAAGGATTTCTTTAATTTGCCACAAGTTTATAGTCATAGAAACAGATGATACAGCACAGAACATGACCTAATAGAACTGAGCATGGAAGGCAGGATGGGATAGGGGATATAGCTAGTGAGAACCATTTCTTTAGACTCTCCCCTGTGTTCCTTAGACTTTGGAGAATAAGTATGTCCCTGTTTTTATCTGGTTGGATCTACAGGGTTATCTCTCACATGAAAGTTTTGTGTCGTCTGTTTATGATCTGCTACATGAGAGAAAGCTGGGGAAATATGTGAAAGTGACTCTTTTTCTTGTACAATTTTCTTCACTATTTCAAGTGCTATGTTTGGGAGTGGCCTATCCAGATCCTATCACAAACATGGCAGTATATTTTATCTTTCCATTGCAAAGAGACACAGAAAGACCTAGAAGCTAATGAGAAACAATCAGGAACTTGAAGAAAAGAAGCAGAGTCATATTATCACTCAGTCTCTCACTGGTACTACAGCCAAAGGAGTTATTCCTATTCTACTTACATGAGGCCATGATCTTGACTTGGGCTGCCAAAAGGGGATTTCAAGGCAAGTCAGTATGAAGTAGAGTTAGAATTCATTTAAGGCCATCCTTTTCGCCAAGATGGCGCTGAAAGTGAAGAAGGAAGCTCCTGCCCCTCCCAAAGCCGAAGCCAAAGCGAAGGCCTTGAAAGCTAAGAAGGTAGTGCTGAAAGGCGTCCACAGCCACAAAAAGAAGATCCGAATGTCACCCACCTTCCGGCGGCCCAAGACCCTGTGGCTCCAGAGGCAGCCAAAATATCCTCGGAAGAGTGCGCCCAGGAGAAACAAGCTTGACCACTATGCTATCATTAAATTCCCACTGACCACTGAGTCAGCCATGAAGAAAATAGAGGACAACAACACTTGTGTTCATTGTGGATGTCAAGGCCAACAAGCATCAGATCAAACAGGCTGTCAAGAAACTCTATGACGTTGATGTGGCCAAAGTCAATACCCTAATAAGGCCTGACGGAGAGAAGAAGGCCTATGTTCGCTTGGCTCCTGATTATGATGCCCTAGATGTTGCCAACAAGATTGGGATCATCTAAACTGAGTCCAGATGGCTAATTCTAAATATACACTTTTTTTTCACCATAAAAAAAATCATTTAAAAAGAAGTAGAGCTTGACATGGTGGCACATGTCTTTAACCCAGAATTCTGAAAGTTGAGGTAGGCAGATCTCTGTGAGTTCAAGACCAGCCTGGGCTGCATAGTGAATCTGTATAAAAGAAATAGAGAGAAAGGGGGGAGGAGAAGACTATAATTTGGGGGTTAAACATGGATGGAGAGAAAGGCATGGGACAAAAGACCTTAATTGTATAAATAAATAACAAGATGTGATTTGTGGGTTTTAAAGTTATATTGTTCAATAGATAGACTCTTCAAAGATTAGGCAAAAAGTTAAAATTAAAAGTAAAAAAATCTTGCTAGTGTATGCAATAGTTTCAGTGTTTGGAGGCTGATTATGGGATGGATCCCTGGGTATGGCAGTCTCTAGATGGTCCATCCTTTCGTCTCAGCTCCAAACTTTGTCTCTGTAACTCCTTCCATGGGTATTTTGTTCCCTATTCTAAGAAGGGGCAAAGTGTTGACACTTTGGTCTTCATTCTTCTTGAGCTTCATGTGTTTTTCAAATTGTATCTTGTATCTTGGGTATTCTAAGTTTCTGGGCTAATATCCACTTATCAGTGAGTACATATCATGTGAGTTCTTTTGTGATTGGGTTACCTCACTCAGGATGATGCCCTCCAGGTCCATCCATTTGACTAGAAATTTCATAAATTCATTCTTTTTAATAGCTGAGTAGTACTCCATTGTGTAAAATGTACTGTTGAGGGGCATCTGGGTTCTTTCCAGCTTCTGGATATTATAAATAAGGCTGCTATGAACATAGTGGAACATGTGTCCTTATTACATGTTGGAACATCTTCTGGGTATATGCCCAGGAGAGGGACTGCTGGATCTTCCGGTAGTACTATGTCCAATTTTCTGAGGAACCTCCAGAATGATTTCCAGAGTGGTTGTACCAGCTTGCAATCCCACCAACAATGGAGGAGTTTTCCTCTTTCTCCACATCCTCACCAGCATCTGCTGTCACCTGAATTTTTGATCTTAGCCATTCTGACTGGTGTGAGGTGGAATCCCAGGGTTGTTTTGATTTGCATTTCCCTGATGATTAAGGATGTTGAACAGTTTTTCAGGTGCTTCTCAGCCATTCAGTATTCCTCAGGTGAGAATTCTTTGTTTAGCTCTGAGCCCCATTTTTTAATGGGGTTATTTGATTTTCTGGAGTCCACCTTCGTGAGTTCTTTATATATATTGGAAATTAGGCCCCTATCTGATTTAGGCAAGATTTTGCTGAAAGGACCCTGATATAGCTGTCTCTTGTGAGGCTATGCCAGGGCCTAGCAAACACAGAAGTTGATACTCACAGTCAGCTATTGGATGGATCACAGGGCCCCCAATGGAGGAGCTAGAGAAAGTACCCAAGGAGCTAAAGGGGTCTGCAACCCTATAGGTGGAACAATAATATGAACTAACCAGTATCCCCCCTCCCCAGAGCTTGTGTCTCTAGCTGCATATGTATCACAAGATGGCCTAGTCAGCCATCATTGGAAAGAGAGGCCCCTTAGTCTTGCAAAGTTTATATGCCCCAGTACAGGGGAATGCCAGGGCCAAGAAGTGGGAGTAGGGGGGTAGGGGAGTGGGGGGGGGGTATGGAGGACTTTTGGGATAGCATTGGAAATGTAAATGAAGAAAATACCTAATAAATAAAAAAGTAAAAAAAAGTATGTGTGTGTGTGTGAGAGAGAGAGAGACAGACAGACAGAGAGACAGAGACAGAGACAGAGACAGAGACAGAGACAGAGACAGAGACAGATGGATTGCTTATCCCCCTTACCTTAGAGAATGTTGTTTTGTAATTGAAATTGAGAGATGACTTCCGTGGTACTTTTTTCAAATTTAGGAAAGAGAGAGAGATCCTGAGAAACTGATGGTCTATATATATTGACCTCTAGCATGTTTCACTAGCTGTTCTAACAATCTTGCGTAACATATCACTCTGAAAAGTATCGACTCTGTAGGCAGTCTTTATTAAAGTTTTGATTTTCTAATTATTTTTATTTTGTTTTATATGTGTGAATGTTTTGCCTGAATGTATCTCTATTCATCATGTACATTACTGTTTCCTGTAGAAGCCAGAAGAAGGCACCGAATCCCCTGAAACTGAAATTACAAAGGTTTGTGATCTACCATTGAACCTGGGTCCTTGGGAAGAGCACTAAGTGCCCTTAACCACTAAGTCATCTCTCCAGACCCCTACAGTCTTGATTTTGTCAATTATGTCAAAACTTAATTCTCAGTCATGGAACAGTGCATACCTGATCTCGTAGTGACAGGTTTCTTTTCTTTCCCATGTGCCCTTAAGTTTTTTTTACTTTCCAATTTGTCCTGAATCCCATATTACTGCCATGTGTGATAGTACACAGCTGTAATCTCAACACTCAGGAGGCTAAGGCCAGAGGCCAGACAGGACTGCAGAGTGAGTTTAATTAATCTTCAGCTACAGGATGAGATGATGTCTCAAAAAATAGCAACAGGGCTAGAGATATGGCTTAGTCAGTAAAGTGCTTGGTGTACAAGCATAATGAGGACCATGAGTTCAGTCCCCAACACCCACAGGGAAAATAAAAGCAGGTGCAGTGATGCATGCCTGGAATATAAGAGCTGGGAAGACAGAGACAAGAGCTACCTGGGGCTTGCTGGTTAGCTAATCCAGTTGAATCCATGAGCTTTGGGTTCAGCGAAAGACTCTGTTTTTAAAAAGTTAGGTACTTTGGGTATAGCATTGGAAATGTAAATGAGCTAAATACCTAATAAAAAATGGAAAAAAAAGTTAGGTGAAGAACAATTGAGAAAAACAATAATATCAATTTTTGTTGCATTCACACACTCAGTCACACAATCACACACACTCACACATATACACTCACATACACACACTCACTCTCACACACACAGACATAAACATACTCGCTTACACGCAGACACACAAAATCATACACACTCACACACACAAACTGACTCTCTCACAGACACTCAGACTCAAACTCACTCATACATATACTCATAAATTTTCACACACACTCACACACAAACTCAAATACACTAACACACACACTTATACACACTCACACACACTACCTCACACACTCAGATACATTCACACATACTCATACGCACACACACACACACACACACACACACACATAAATTACATTTATTTGTCCATTATTTCTCTCCCTCAGCCTCTTTCCATAAACTAAAATGTTTTCTCAAGCCCTTCCTGTGACTCCTCTTCATCCTTGGCTCCCATCCTGGTTTTGCACTCCCAGACAAACCTGAATCGTTTACTCCAAGAGAAGTTGGCCTTATCTTCCATAATCTTTAAGCTTCTAAACTATGTTAGAAGCCTTATTCAGTTGCTACAGCATGTATACCACGCTGATCAAAGAGTAATACCAAGAATCCTGTGCCACAGCATCCAGAGCTGATCCTGTGCCACAACATTCCATATCCAAGTACCATCAGGAGAGAGCTGACCTCCCTGGGGTGCGGTCTAGCCTGTGAGTGCAAGTAAGACCACCACTTCTGCTCAGAGGAACCCACCCAGAGCCCTCAGGCACAGGAAACGAGGAGCAGCCTGGGACAGGAACCTTCTACTTTCCCTCTGTGCCCAGAGGTGATCCTGTACCACAGCACTACATACCCAAGTCCAGGAGAGAGCTGGCCTCCCAGGAGTGCTGACACACCTGTGAGCACAGGTAAGACTACCACTTCTGTTCAAATTCCTGGCCCAAGAGGGATCCTCCCAGAGCCATTAGGACACAGTAACCAAGGAGCAGTCAGAGACAAAATCCTTCTGGTTTCTGTCTACACTCCAGAGATGACCCTGTGCTGCAGCTCTCCATACCCAAATTCCTCCCAGAGAGAACTGGTTGCCCAGGAGTACTGACACACAGGCTTGCAGGATGGGCAATACACAGTCAGAGATAGAAAGACCAACTAATACCAGAGATAACCAGATGGTGAGAGACAAGGTCAAGAACATAAGCAACAGAAATCAAGGCTACTTGGCATCATCAGAACTCAGTTTCTCCACCACAGTGAGTACTGAATACCCCAACACACAAGAAAAGCAAGACTATGATTTAAAATCTCATCTCATGATGATGATAGAGGACTTAAAGAAGGACATAAATAACTCCCTTAAAGAAATACAGGAGGACACGGACAAGCAGGTAGAAGACCTTAAAGAGGAAACACAAAAATCCCTTAAAGAATTACAGGAAAACACAACCAAATAGGTGAAAGAATTGAACAAAACTATGTAGGATCTAAAAATGGAATTAGAAACAAGAAATCACAAAGGGAGACAGACTTGGAGGTAGAAAACCCATGAATGAGATCAGGAGTCATAGATCACCAACAGACTAAAAGAGGTAGAAGAGACATTCTCAGGTGCAGAAGATACCATAGAAAACATTGACACAACAGTGAATGAAAATGTGAAATGCAAAAAGCTCCTAACCCAAAAACATCAAGGAAATCCAGGACACAATGAGAAGACCAAACCTAAGGATAATAGGTATTGAAGAGAGTGAAGATTTCCAACTTAAAGGGCCAGCAAATATCATCAAACTTACAGAAGAAAATTTCCCTAACCTAAAGAAAGTGATGCCCATGAACATACAAGAAGCCTACAGAATTCCAAATAGTTTGGACCAGAAAAGAAATTCCTTCCATCACATAATAATCAAACACCAAATGCACAAAACAAAGAAAGAATATTAAAAGCAGTAAAGGAAAAAGGTCAAGAAACATACAAAGGCAGACCTATCAGAATTACACCTGACTTCTCCCCAGAGGCTATGAAAGCCAGAAGATCCTGGGCAATTGTCATACAGAACCTAAGAGAACACAAATGCCAGCCCAGGCTACTATACCCAGCAAAACTCTCAAATACCATAGATGGAGAAACCAAGATATTCCATGACAAAAAGAAATTTACACATCTTTCCACAAATCCAGCCCTACAAAGGATAATATATGGAAAACGCCAAGACAAGGAGGGAAACTACACACTAAAATAAGCAAGAAAGTTATCTTCTTTCAACAAATGCAAAAGAAGATAGCCTCACAAACATAAAAATAGCATCAAAAGTAACAGGAAGCAACAATTACTACTCCTTAATATCTCTTAGCATCAGTGGACTCAATACCCCAATAAAAAGACATAGAATAATGGGCTGGATATGTAAACAGGACCCAGCATTTTGCTGCATATAAGAAATGCATCTCAATGTCAAAGACAGACACTCTGTCAGAGTAAAGGTCTGGAAAACAGTTTTCCAAGCAAATGGTCCCAAGAAACAAGTTGGAGTAGCCATTCTAATATCAAATAAAATCAACTTTCAACCAAAAGTAATCCAAATGGATAAGGAAGGATACTTCGTACTCATCATTGGTAGAAAAATCCACCAATAAAAACTCTCAATGCTGAACACCTATGCTCCAAATGCAAGGGCACCCACATTCATAAAAGAAACTTTACTAAAGCTCAAAGCACACATTGCACCTCACACAATAATAGTGAGAGACTTCAGCACCTCACTCTTGGTAATGGACAGATCATGGAAACAAACTAAACAGAAACACATTGAAACTAACAGAAGTTATGGACCAAATTGATTTAACAAATATCTACAGAACATATCACCCTAAAACAAAAGGATATACCTTCTTCTCAGCACCTCATGGTACCTTCTCCAAAATTAACCATATAATCAATCAAAAAACAGGCCTCAACAGATACAAGAAGATTGAAATAATCCCATGCATCCTATCAGATCACCACGGACTAAGGCTGGTCTTCAATAGCAACAAAAATAACAGAAAGACCACATACACATGGAAGGTAAACAATGCCCCACTCAGTGATAACTTGGTCAAGAAAGAAAGAAAGAAAGAAATTAAAGACTTTTTTAGAATTTAGTGAAAACAAGGCACAACACGTCCAAAATTATGGGAAACGATGAAAGCAGTGCTTAGAGGAAAACTCAAAGCTCTGAGTGCCTCCCAAAAGGAACTGGAGAGAGCATACACTAGCAGCTTAACAGCACACCTGAAAGCTCTAGAACAAAAAGAAACAAACATACTCAAGAGGAGTAGAGGGCAGGAAATAATCAAACTCCGGGCTGAAATCAACCAAGTAGAAACAAAAAGAACTATAGAAAGAATCAACAAAAACAAGAGCTGGTTCTTTGAGAAAATCAACAACATACCCCCCCAACTCCCCTAGCCCCCCACTCCCACTTCTTGGCCCTGGTGTTCCCCTGTACTGGGGCATATAAAGTTTGCAAGAGCAAGGGGGTCTCTCTTTCCAATGATGGCTGACTTCATCTTGTGATACATATGCAGCTAGAGACAGGAGCTCGGGGGTTTACTGGTTAGTTCATATTATTGTTCTACCTATAGGGTTGCAGACCCCTTTAGCTCCTTGGGTACTTTCTCTAGCTCCTCCATTTGGGGACCTGTGATCCATCCAATAGCTAACTATGGGCATCCACTTCTGTGTTTTCTAGGCCCTGGCATAGCCTCACAAGAGACAGCTATATCAGGGTCCTTTCAGCAAAATCTTGCCTAAATCAGATAGGGGCCTAATTTCCAATATATATAAAGAACTCAAGAAGGTGGACTCCAGAAAATCAAATAACCCCATTAAAAAATGGGGCTCAGAACTGAACAAAGAATTCTCACCTGAGGAATACCGAATGGCTGAGAAGCACCTGAAAAAATGTTCAGCACCCTTAATCATCAGGGAGATGCAAATCAAAACAACCCTGAGATTCCACCTCAAACCAGTCAGAATGGCTAAGATCAAAAATTCAGGTGACAGCAGATGCTGGCGAGGATGTGGAGAAAGAGGAACACTCCTCCATTGTTGGTGGGATTGCAAGCTGGTACAACCACTCTGGAAATCATAAGATAGATAAACCCTTAGCCAGACTAACCAAAAGTCACAGAGACAGTATCCAAATTAACAAAATCAAAATGAAAAGGGAGACATAGCAAAAGAAACTGAGGAAATTCAAACTTCATCAGATCCAACTACAAAAGGCTATACTCAACAAAACTGGAAAATCTGGATGAAATGGACAACTTTCTAGGCAGATACCAAACACCAAACTTAAACCAGGATCAGATAAACCATCTAAACAGTCCCATAACCCATACAGAAATAGAAGTCATTAAAAGTCTCCCAACCAAATAAAAAAGCCCAGAACCATCTGGTTTTAGTGCAGAATTCTATCAAACCTTAAAAAAAGACCTAATACCAGTATTCCTCAAACTATTCCACAAAATAGAAACAGAAGGAACACTATTCAATTCATTCTATGATGCCACATTTATGCTGCATATTGTCCCTAGGAGTTGAATGGTTTCTGTCTAATCAGGAACTTGTCACAGATTCCTTTCATAGAGGACTTCATAAAAGATTTTTTTCTATTTCTATCATGTTTAATGTTCCAAACACATTTTAAAAACTGGTTGAGTGCATATTTTAGCTTCAAAAGATATCATGTATCATTAAGAGGCATTTAACTATTATAAATTATTTTGATGACTTAAAATGTCAATACTAGCTGCATATGTATCAAAAGATGGCCTAGTCGGCCATCACTGAAAAGAGAGGCCCATTGGACAGGCAAACTTTATATGCCCCAGTACAGGGGAACGCCAGGGCCAAAAAATGGGAATGGGTGGGTAGGGGAGTGGGGGGGGTGAGGGGGGGGACTTTTGGGATAGCGTTGGAAATGTAATTGAAGAAAATACGTAATAAAAAAATGTCAATACTGAGTTGTATATTTTAAAATAAATTGTATTAGTTTAATAATTAAAAAGTTGGCTATAAAAGTATTCCAATTCCCTTTAAGAAAATGCATCTTAATTTATAATCAATGCAGGCATCCCCTGAAGTTGAAATTTTAGTTTTGCTGGGTTACTTCGGAAATGGTGAGCACAAATCTACATTTTATATAATCATACCAGTTTATTTTTATGTGTGTGGTGCAAAAAACCAAGATTTTCAGAAAGAATACCAACTAGTTAAAATTCTTTTGTATATGTCCCACTAAATTATTTTAAGTACTTTATAATATTTTAAATCATATTTTAGTGATCCAATAAATAAAACAAATGTTCAGAAATTTTAAAAAACTTGACTAATACCAAAACCAAAATTACAGACATGTGCATGGGAGTCCACAAAGCAATCAAATTGAGGAATTTGGGGTTGCTGGGGCAGCTGTGACCACATTCCTGCCTTGTAGTAAAGGTCACAGTCAAGGCCTCTGCAACAAAACAGACTGACAAAAGAAAGGCATAGCAAATTTACTTCAGGTTTTACAGGGCACATGAGTCTTCATATTGAAGACCCAAATCGGGGGAAACGATTTCTATGTTTCAGAATGGACAGCCATGTAGAATGTAATGATACAAAAGCATGTGGATGTCATGCTAACAGGCCAAGGGGTTGAGCCAACCCCTGTCAGGTGGGATTTTTCTTGCCTTCACTCTAGCATACCCAGCTATGGACAGGACATATCCGGAATGAGAGACTTCAAAAGAAAAGAGACAGCATGGCCTTTCCAGCCTGTACAGCTTGCTTTGATGAAATGGAATTTCAGTTTCTATAAGCCACCTTGGAGCAAAGGAAATCTGGTTTCAATGATCCATTTTGGGGCCAGTATGTGACAGAGACAGCAGACATAGAGGCAGGAGAAAGGTCAGAGAGACACTTGGCTCCTGACCCCTTCCAGTTTCCACTGACTCAAAGATACTGTGCTTTGGGATATTTTTTGGACTCCATTAGGGGCTAATTCGAATATTAGGCTAGATGAAGGAAATGGAGCTTGGTGCTTCTGGGGGGAATAAGTTATGAGAAGGTGACTAAAAGCTGTTTGCTAAAGTAATTAAACAGATAAGAGACATCTCAGTTTCTAAAAGCTGTCTTCAGGGTAGCTCTCTTCCTGGTATGCCAGAGAGGCTCTGTTATATTACTGGAAATTTTGGAGACCTCTACATGGGATACCACATACTGCCAAGGAAATTAAGGTGCTCTTCTTCAGGTTCTTGGTCTCATTAATAAAAAAAAAAAATTTAAGAACAGACTCAGGAGAGAAGTAATAGCCTGGAAAGAGTGAGAAAGGCCAGAATGTCTGGAAAAGCCCACCTCTGCATTAGCAATCATCTGAAAGAAATCATAAGAGGTATGAGGAGGAGGAAGGGGAAAAAGCGGAGGAAGAGGGAAGAAGGAAAGAAGGAAGTATGTTACAACTTAGGCAAGTAAACCTTACAAAACCACTGTAGCAATTCCACCGAGGAGGTGGGTGGGGTAGGTCTAAGAAAAAAAAGTACATTATCTCATGAAAAGAAAAATTATTCCTCCCATCTATTTAGCATAGCCTTAGGTGAATCTGCTTTCTAGGGGATGGTCCTGTTACTAGAATTTTGGAGTCATTCATGGCTGCTGGATGATACAGGGGAAATGGGTTCCCATTCCCCGCTTGAGGTTCTTAACATCATTATTAAAAACAAATTTAAGGATAAACTAAAAAAAAAAATTGGAGATGTAAAGAAAATTGTGTTACAGTTTAGAAGAAGAATTCCTCAGAGCAGGCAAGCTGTAACACCTCTGCAGCTGCTCAGAGGAGGAGAATGGAGGAGGAGAAAAAGAAAAGCTTAAGCCGGCACAGATGTCAGACATATAATGGACAACTATCTACATGGTAGGGAGGGAGAGCTATGAAGAAAGAGATAAGGAAGCCTCAAATGTTGATGAACTCTAATATGTTAAGGAAAGCATGTTTTAAAATGACATTGGAAAAAACGGAGAAGTTGGAAAGCTGTAAGGTTACAGCCCAGTAATTGCACTGGACAGGAAAGATTATAGTTTCTCATGAAAGGGATAACTATTCAGCCTAACTCTTTAGTGTGGTGAACCTCCCCCTTCCTAAGGGTGCTCCCCGGTCATTGGCCCACCCCAAATGAAAAGTTAGGTCTCCATCCAGTCCAGATATTCCAACTTCTTGACAAGAAGGAAATAGCATTTCACTAATGGGCCTATAATGCTACTGTGACAGCACATTTCCAAATGGAAGTTTATGTGACCTTCATAAAGCCAAATGTATGTGCTCCTGGTGCGTTCACAGAGAGAAAGAAGGCTTAGACCTAAAAGCATTTATTTAGCTCATAACCATACTTAAGCCAAATTGACATTTTGGATCTCGTTCCCCATCTCACTGTCTGATTAGTAAATACATATGGACTGAGAACAGAACATGCCCATATCACAGCTAAGGGCTTTGGTGGCTGCTCTGTGGTTCCCACTTAACAGAACTTGGCAACAAGAACCAAAGACCAGTCACAAAAGGAAAAGTACAAAGGGAACATCCAGCTTTCCTTTGGTGACTGCCAAGATCCCATCAATCTCCATGCCAGCCCTGGGAAAGCTGGAAAAGGGGCCTCACACCCTAGGAAGGAGGGGCCTGGGCAAGTGGGTAATGAGTCAGAAAGGAATGTGTACTAACCAACACCCGAATGCCGGCCTGCCTGCCAACTTGAAGAGGACCCAAGTAAATTCCTTTCCACATACCAGGGGCCCACATCACTCCAGAAGGCAGTGTTTCCATGTGAGAGTCTACCCTGCACTTTGCAGAACAGAAGGCTGCTTATTTGCACTTAGATGGAACTCTGCCACCACCATACCTGTCTCACTCCAGTTTTCTTGGCACTAATCAGGGTTGCCTTTTAAAATTCTCTCACAGTGTACTTCCTGAGGTGGCCCCACTGCTCGCGGGGAAAACCCAGGGACAAGGCTGAGGAAGGCATGTAAGCTTGTGTTAATAAAGTCCTGTGCCACTTTGGCCTTTTATTTGTCTTTAAATAAATAAGCCTGGAACACAAGTTCCTGAATTTGAAAACAGATGATTTTTAAAGCAGATTTCTTAGGCTACAAAATTTAAAATTTCAGTCAAAGACCAAGAATTCTCCAGTGTCACTTTGCTATGCCTCTTAGTCTCTCCACTGGTGTCTAGTAGGAATGGCCTTCACCAAAAGAGCCCACACTTCCTATCTTTTCTTTTAGAAGACTGTCAAGAGACAGTGGTCCTCTTAGGAAGCCCCACAGGGTCCGAGAGTAGTGGTGTTTACAACTAATTGATCACAACCAGGAAGCCCCACAGACCCTTTGAGGACACAGAAACACACACTCTTTAAGTAGGAAAGCTGGGGATACCCCTGCTCTCTGTTTTATCTGATTCACAGGGCCGATTAGAGGACTCCTTCCCAAATGAATTCAGAATGGCCATCAATAGTTACACACTTATTAGCCCAAACAGACAAAGAGTATGGTTTCTCTCTTATGGAGTCTCAATCCTTCTAGCAGTGCTTCCTTTCTACAGCAAGAGTTCTGCCAAATGCTCAGAGACAGGTCCAAAAGAGGCAGTGTCTACAACCCTCTCTTCTCAAAGGAGCTACCCACCCACAAGGGTATGGTTGTTTTAGAGGAAAGATTTCAAAACCCACTGCACTCTTTATAGATGTTAAAACCAACCAAACAAACTATGTGGCTGTGTTTTGTCAGGGATGGGTGAGAGGAAAAGAGGTACACTGGGTACTTGTCTTCCTGCCTTCTTTTAAAAACAAAATGCCTTGCCTGGGGTAGAGGCAATTCATACTTCGATGGAAAATTCTTTATTGCTTCTAGCTCCTGCTTCCTGTGTTATCTGATTGTGATTCCATGGTTGATGAAGCTACTTCACAACTCATAGTT
The DNA here is from genome assembly GCF_000001635.26 of Mus musculus. Lineage (NCBI taxonomy): Eukaryota > Metazoa > Chordata > Mammalia > Rodentia > Muridae > Mus > Mus musculus. The sequence goes on from NC_000086.7 coordinate 19,905,975, forward strand.
TTGGGCAAGTGGTAGGTAAGCAAATTCTGTCTTGTTCGCGTCAGCTGACTTCCTTCTCCAGGGGGAAGAAAAACCATAGTTTTCCTTCATTTGTAATTCACTTCAGCACCACCACCATCCATTCACAATCAGGGTAGCTGCAATCTTTCAAAGGCTTATTTAATTTATGTGTGTTATATATGTGTGTGTGTGTACATGTGTGTGCAGGTGCCTTTGAAGGTTAGAAACTGGGCATTAGATCCCGTGGGGCTAGAGTTACAGATGTTTGTAAGACACCAGATGTGAGCACTAGGATCTGAACTCTCATCCTCTGATAAAGTAAGAAGTGCTAAACTTAGTGTTGAGCCTGCTCTCCAGCCCCTGGCCTGTTTATTTTTAAAGCCTGGTAATAACATCTGGCTGGTCCCTTCAACTATAGGAATAACATTTTCTTATGACCCTGTTAATATCTCTGTGAACAGAAAGTTTACTGTAACAGCAACAGCCACCCCCTCTGAAGTTCCTGTACTTTGCCAAGTGATCTACATATTAGGGACAGATGCCTTTTACAAAGCAGTACTCCAAGGGAAAACAAAAAAGTGGTCCTTTCAAAAGACTTGGATCTTGCCCCTCACTTGCCCCTGTGAGCCTCTCTGTTTAACAAAGCTGTCTAAACTAAGATTCGAGTTAATTGTCAGCAGAACACATTTTTCCCACTGTAGAAAGTCTTATTTCAAAGTATGTTGATTGCCTGCTGGGTTTTTTTCCCCCCATGCTCTCCACTGTAGGTTGCTGCTTGGGAGAGCTGAGACCCAGCCACTAGGCAGAGCTGAGTTTCAGTTAGCTTCCTTGAACCAACCCCCCCCCCCCTGTGCCCTGCCAGCATTCAGTGATCAGTGGGATTCCTGGAATTCCTGGCATAGCACAGAAGCCCTGTTTGGCCTAGTAAGTGCCCTTGAACCAAGGTTCTGACCCCAAGATTGCATTTTATTCTTTTATTCACATCCAGAGGTTAATACTTATTTATGTAAATCCTCTGCCAGGGATTAGTTCATCTTGACCCCTTGGTTTTTGATTGCTCTAATGGTCTCAGGTGTTTTGTTAGAGCCTTTTGGTACCCTCTTTTCACTGAAAGACTAAGGTCAGCAAGAATTCAATCACAAAAAGAAGAGAGTGGGGCACTTAGAAATGTTGAAAAGGCCTGCTTTGAAGTGTTCTAAGGAGCTTTCAGAGGCCACCCAGTTTACAAGGTTAAAACAAAGCTGTAACCTAGTGAACCCTACTTAATTCATGGAAAATAAGCTTTCACTACACTGCATCCTCACAAAAGTTTTTAGAGGAGAAGATGTTCAGTGGCCATCTCCTAGAGACCAGCTCTACAACTAAAGAAATCAGTATTACAAGAGTATTTGAAGACCATTTCCAAGCAAAGGAAAAATCATGACCCTCCTGAGGTATAAACAGGAACATGTGGAAATTCTATGTTGCTCTTATAATTGAGGGAACTGGGCAGCTGTTATAATGATTTTGATTATTGTTGTTTTTAATAACCAGCCCTCATTGACAGGGAAAGTGGAAATGTTGAAGTGAGTTGTAAATGGATGCAAACTGTTTTCTGTTCCCCTATGCTCCATGGGAGAAGAGAGTTAGCTGAACAAGGCAAGACAGGGTATGCACCATCAGATAACACGTGGAAGTATATGCAGGTTTTCATTGAAGCATAGATTGCCTGTTTTTTAAATTTTAATTAGTTAATAGACTATATTTATCTTGGTCAGTGTTCTATTGATGTAAAGAGACACCAGTACCACAGCAACTCTAATAAAAGGAAGCATTTAATTGGTGGCATGAAGAGGGACATAGTGCTAGAGAACCAGCTGAGAGTTTTCCATCTGGATCTGCAGATAGTAGGAAGACAAAGAGACACTAGGCCTGGCATTTGAAACTCCAAACCGAACTCCAGTGATACACTTCCTCCAACAAGGCTATTACTTCTCAAGTAATGCCACTTCCTGGTGACCAAGCATTCAAATCTATGAGCCTCTGGGGGCCATTCTCATTTAAACCACTTTTTTTTTTTTTTTTTTGAGATTTGAGACACAGTCTCACTATGTATTTCTAGCTGGTCTAGAACACACTATGCAAATCAGGCTGGCATTGAACTCAGAGATCCTCCTGCTACTTCTGCCTCCTGAGTGCTAGAATCATACACCATGACTTTCACTTTTTAAATGGGGATAAAAGAGAAGTATCTGGTCCATCCACCTATCCACACACACCCCAGACCCATATTCATACTTTTTTAACTGAGGGCAAAATTGATAGCAGCTGAAATCCAGCCTTGACAGCCATACACAGAGGGATTCCAAGTTTATGAGTCCATGAACAAAAAGTTGAACAGAGACACACAGCTGCAGCTGAATCAGGGGCAGTTTGTTAGAAAAAGAGATAGTACATGGGAGAAAGTAGGTCTAGCCAAGAGGAATTTTAGCAGCTCTAGGCTCCAGAGTCACAAAGGGTTATAGTTTCTTGTCACTAAGCATAGACTTTTTCTAGGCATGCTTACCTATCAGTTACTTGTAATTGAACATACAAATTTGTGCGTCTCATTCGCATTTTAATTTTTCGCCCAAGTGTTTGTGTTCTAAGTGATAGACGATTTTCAGACACTTCAGAAGGTCTCTAAACCTGGACCACTGGAGTCTCATGGCCTTAGTCTGGTTGGGGAGAGGTAAGGAGCAGCCTTAAGGTAGGCTTGACAAACTGGTTGATTCCAAGCTGAAGTCCAAGCTTGCAAACTGTTAGCCTTTTCTTTACTTCCCTGTCACACCAAATCACATCCAATCATGAGTTAGAAGAGTGATGTTTTAGCACCAAAAATATGCTGCTTCATTCTTTCTGTCACTCAATTATCTTCAAAGTTGTTGGTGACTTTTTTGTAAACCAGGTATTTCTTATTAGATATTTTCTTGAATTACATTTCAAATGCTATCCCCCAACCCTGCTCCCCAACCCACCCATTCCCAATTCCTGGCCCTGGCATTCCCCTGTACTGGGGCATATGATCTTCACAAGACCAAGGGCCTCTCCTCCCATTGATGGCCTACTAGGCCAAACTCTGCTACATATGCAATTAGAGACACAGCTCTGGGGGGTACTAGTTAGTTCATATTGTTGTTCCTCCTATAGGGTTGCAGACACCTTTAGCTCCTTGGGTACTTTCTCTAGCTCCTTTATTAGGGGCCCTGTGTTCCAGCCAATAGATGACTGTGAGCATCCACTTCTATATTTGCCAGACACTGGCATATCCTCATAAGAGAGAGCTATATCAGGATCCTGTCAGCAAAATCTTTCTGGCTTATGCAATAGTGACTAGGTTTGGTGGTTGTATATGGGATGGGTCCGGGTCAGGCAGTCTCTGAATGATCCTTCCTTCCATCTCAGCTCTGAACTTTGTCTCTATAACTCCTTCCATGGGTATTTTGTCCCCCATTCTAAGAAGGAATGAAGTATCCACACTTTGGTCTTCTTTCTTCTTGAGTTTCATGTGTTTTGCAAATTGTATCTTGGTTATTCGAAGTTTCTGGGCTAGTATCTACTTATCAGTGAGTGCATATCATGTGAGTTCTTTTGTGATTGGGTTAACTCACTCAGGATGATATCCTCCAGATGCATCCATTTGCCTAAGAATTTCATAAATTCATTGTTTTTAATTGCTGAATTGTACTCTATTGTGAAAATATACCACATTTTCTGTATCCATTCCTCTGTTGAAGGACTTCTGGGTTCTTTTCAGCTTCTGGATATTATAAATAAGGCTGCTATGAACATAGTGGAGCATGTGTCCTTATTACAAGTTGGAGCATCTTCTGGGTTTATTCCCAGGAGAGGTATTGCTGGATCTTCTGGTTGTACTATGTCCAATTTTCTGAGGAACCACCAGACTGATTTCCAGAGTGGTTGTACAAGCTTGTAATCCCACCAACAATGGAGGAGTATTTAACTAGTGGACAAGAATGCATGACAGGACACTTCATACACTGCTATCAAACAATAGAAGCTCTTGGTAGGTGGCAGGTTTTATGGACAAAAGCCATGAGAGCCTCTTGCTTTTTGTCTCCATGAGCATTTATTCTGTGTCCCTGGTGTTACAGGTGTGGGGTTGAGTCTGGAAGGCCTCTGGAGCTGCCAGGTTCTTATGTCTTTTTACACTGAATTGCCCAGAGACAATAGATGGTTGTTAAAAGGAATATCTTGGAATGTGTGCTACACCTGGCCTGTGGCCCAGTGCTAAGAGAATGAAAGAAAATGTGTGTGTGAGTGGAGGGTGGTGCTGCATTACCTTTTATGGCCTATTTACATAGCATGCTCCTGGTTGATTGAAGCCCAGGTTGGCGAAGGGGTTCGAGTCTTCTGTGTTTGGCCACTGTTCTTGTCGAACTCTGAAATTGCTTCCTTCATCCTTTTCCTTATTTTGCTTCAATGGCACTCCTGGTCCTGTTCAGTTTCTCTGTCTCTAACACTTCCTAGTGATAAGTTATTTCTCCTCTGGTGAAATGAGTCAATTCAAGCCAGGCTAAATTTTATTAATGGCAGGTTTATTGGGAAGCTGCTCCCCTGAGAGTTCACTGGCCATAAGAAGAAGGCCAAGGAAGTTGTCATGAGAGGTAGTTAGGAGAAAGAAAGAAAGGGTGTGCACGTGCATAGAGAGAGAAGGGAAGGAGAAGAGAGAGGAGATAAAAAATGTCTGGATTATATAGGGAGAGCCTCTAGGGGAAGGGCAGCCCAGCCCCTGGTCTGGAAAGTTCAGGTTTGGGGCAGGGTATGCCAGATAAGGACTGAAGATGTTAGGATGGTGGGAGAACCTGGAGGCCAGGACTGCTTTGTTATGTAAAATATGCACCTTATTCCCCTCCCAACCTCCAGGGTCAAAACCCAACACCCAGGAGCCCCTTCTTCCCTGTGAAACCAACAGGAACCTGAATGTGTAAGGAAGTTTGGGTCATCCTTTCTTGGTCTTTTGGCTAAGATCAAGTGTAGAAACTTTGGGTCGAGTTTAGTTTAGTTTAGTCCACATCTTGAGACAAGGCCCAGTGGTAGTGTCTTTGCTCTGAGATGGCAAAAGTGTATGAGAGTCATCTGATGACTATGGGGGTTATGCATATCACCATGTTGGAATTTGGTAAAATTGTGCTCTGGTGTGTCTTGGTGTCCATATGGGATGACTGGATATCATTTTATCTCCCCAAGGAAAGTTAACACAACAGTCTCCCATTCACAGATGGGTTGCCTTTGCATGACTTCAGGAAGGGAAATGTAGCTTGAATTCCCAGCTCATAGATGGGGCATGTTACATTAATCTGAAGCCAGGAGGAGGAGAAACATGGTATTCACCAGATCCAAATGAGTACATGCCTGACCTATGCTACAGAACAGGGCTAACACCCATGCATGTGAATATTTGGTTTGAGGAGGACATCCAGTGTCCTTTGTAAGAATGCAGTGTTGGAATCTGGAGGTTGCTTTGCACCAACCCTCCTCCTCTCACAGATACTGACAGGTACCCTACTATGGTATTGTGGGGAGGATTTCTCTGCTGGGAAGCAAGTTCCCATTCAAAGGGTATTGCTGTTTCCATTGGTTTATCACCACCAATACTGCTTCTCACAAGATTCTCTGCCTCTTGCCTGAGAACCAGAGTCTGAAGGCAGGCCCTTGCTGTGAACTTGCCCCAGTGTTCAACAAGTATAAGAAGAGTATCCCTCTCCTGACACAGACTCCGATTCTCTTCAGAGACCCTGCCAGGCTATCTTTGGTGCTGAGACCTGAAATCTCTTTGGAGCCATGTTGTTGCCCCTCTGTCAGTCCATGCCATTAATAACTCCCTCTCCCTCTCCCTCTCCCTCTCCCTCTCCCTCTCTCTTTGTCTCTCCTTTATTTCCTAAAGAGAGATTTGTGGGGCTAGATAGTCAGTAGATAAGAGCACTGACTGTTCTTCCAGAGGTTTTCTGGTGTGTCTGAAGAGAGCTCCAGTGTACTCACATACATTAAATAAATAAATTTTTTTAAGAAGGAGAGGTTTGTATTTTTTTTTAAAAGTTTATTTTATGTATATATCTGATCTTTCTTCATGTACACCTGCATTCCAGAAGAGGGCATTGGATCCCATTACAGATGGCTGTGAGCCACCATGTGTGTACTGGAAATTGAACTCAGGCTCTCTAGAACAGGCTCTCTAGAATGCTCTTAACTGGTGAGCCATCTCACCAGCCATCATTAATAACTCTTTTAACGAACTACTTAAATCCCAGCAATCTGTCTAGGTGTCCCCCTGAACTACCTGCTCCCCACCCAAACCTAACATCTCCACCCCACCCCAACCCCGCTTTTTTAAAGGTCTCTCACTGAAACTGAAGCTTGCTATTTTAGGGTAGGATTTTGAGCCCCTGAGATCTGCTTGTCTTCATCCACTGGTGTATGTGTGGCTATGCCTAGCATTTACATGGCTGCTGGGAGTTTAAACTCAGGTCCTCCTGCTTGCACAGCAAATGTTCTTACTCACTGAACCATTTCCCCAGCCCCTCATAATTACTGCTTTCACAACAGCTGCACATTCTTATTTTGTACAAACTATGTCATCAATCTTGAAAACAAACTGTTAATCCTGAGATTTGCCAGAAAAACCACCTCCACCATTTTGGACCAAACTTAAAGCACAAATTTTAAATACTAACCAAAAGAAGGACTTTGGTCAGGACCATTCCTCAAAATTTCCCACCTAAGAATGACCTCCACCCACATGTTTCAGGGGCTTATAAAGACAAACCTATAGGCCATAGTACTTTCCCATGAGGCTTTGTTATTTCCCAAGAACTATAGTTTAGCATCCCAGGAAATTACCTGGTTCCTGGGCAGGTGGGACTTACAAGTTAATTTTGGGCTTACACAAACATCTTTTTAAAAAAGTAATAAAAAGATGTTTTCCATTCATACTGAGTATTTACCAACATTTATTTTATAGACACATCTCTTTTTTAGCACTGAAACATTTGGTTTCTTGTATCATTTGATTTGACTGCTTTACTTCCAATTATATATATTTTAAGGTTTTAATATTTGTTCCAGCACTTAAACTATCAATTACCTATCTTAACTATTAAGATCTCCTTAGAGAAGGGACACAGCTTCTGGGACAGACCCCGTTTTGGGCTCCAGACATCCGGGCACTTTCCCTGCCAGAGGAGAGGTGTCTACCAGGAAAGGCTCTGATGGCCAGAGCAGGTGAGAGAGCCATCTTATGTCCAGTGTCCCTCAGAGACAAGTCTGTGCAGGTGAGCATGCAGACTGCAGAGGAAATGCATCTTCTGAGACAGGCCCTGTTTTGGGCCTTCATCTTCAATGAAGAGATATCTGTGCACCTTCCCTGCAAGAAGAGAGCTTGCCTGCAGAGAGTACTCTGACCACTGAGACTCAGGAGAGAGCTAGACTCCCAGGTCTACTGACAGAGGCTAACAGAATCACAGGAAGAACAAGCTTCAACCAGAGACAACTATAACAACTATCTCAAGAGATTACCAGATGGCAAAAGGCAAATGTAATAATCTTACTAACAGAAACCAAGACCACTCACCATCATCAAAACCCAGCACTCCCACCTCAGCCAGTCCTGGATATCCGAACACACCCGAAAAGCAAGACTAAAACTATCGAGTGGAAAAAAGACAGGATTTTCAACAAATGGTGCTGGCACAACTAGCAGTTATCATGTAGAATAATGGGAATTGATCCATTTTTATCTCCTTGTACAAAGCTCAAGTCTAAGTGGATCAAAGAACTCCACATAAAACCAGAGACACTGAAACTTATAGATGAGAAAGTGGGGAAAAGCCTTGAAGATATGAACACAGAGGGAAAATTCCTGAACAGAACAGCAATGGCTTGTGCTGTAAGATCAAGAATCAACAAATGGGACCTCATAAAATTGCAAAGCTTCTGTGAGGCAAAAGACACTGTCAATAAGACAAAAAGGCCACCAACAGATTGTGAAAGGATCTTTACCAATCCTAAACCAGAAAGGGGACTAATATCCAATATATATATATATATGGAACTCGAGAAGATGAACTCCAGAAAATCAAATAAACCTATTTTTAAAAAGGGGGGGTGGTACAGGGGCTAAACAACGAATTCTCAACTGAGGAATACCAAATGGCTGAGAAACACCTGAAAAAAATGTTCAACATCCTTAATCATCAGGGAAATGCAAATCAAAACAATCCTGAGATTCTACCTCACACCAGTCAGAATGGCTAAGATCATAGCAGATGCTGGAGAGCATGTCATTGCTGGTGGGGTTGCAAGCTTGTACAACCACTCTGGAAATCAGTTTGGTGGTTCCCCAGAGAATTGGATATAGTACTACCAGAAGATCCAGCAATACCTCTCCTGGGCATATACCTAGAAGATGTTCCAACTGGTAATAAGGACACATGCTCCACTATGTTCATAGCAGCCTTATTTATAATAGCCAGAAGGTGGAAAGAACCCAGATGTCCCTCAACAGAGGAATAGATACAGAAAATGTGGTGCGTTTACACAATGGAGTACTACTCAGCAACTAAAAACAATGAATTTATTAAATTCTTAGGCAAATGGATGCATCTGGAGGATATCATCCTGAGTGAGGTAACCCAATCACAAAGGAACACACATGATATGCACTCACTGATAAGCAGATATTAGCCCAGAAACTTAGAGTACCCAAGATACAATTTGCAAAATACATGAAACCCAAAAAGAAAGAAGACCAAAGTGTGGATACTTCGTTCCTTCTTAGAATGAGAAACAAAATACCCATGGAAGGAGTTACAGAGACAAAGTTTGGAGCTGAGATGGAAGGATGAACCATCCAGGGACTGCCCAACCCAGGGATCCATCCCATATACAATCACCAAACCCAAACATTATTGCATATGCCAGAAAGATTTTGATGACAGGACCCTGATATAGCTCTCTCTTGTAAGGCTATTCCAGTGCCTTTTAAATATAGAAGTGGATACTCATAGTCATCTATTGGATGGAACACAGGGCTAGGGAAAGGAGCTAAGAAATTAGCCAAGGAGTTAAAGGTGTCTGCAACCCTATAGGAGGAACAACAATATGAACTAATCAGTACCCCCCCATAGCTCCTGTCTCTAGCTGCATTTATAGCAGAGGATAGCCTAATCGGCCATCAATTGGAGAAGAGGCCCTTGGTCTTGTGAAGATCATATATGCCAGTATAGGGAAATGCCAGGGCCAGGAAGTGGGAGTGGCTGGGTTGGGAAACAGGGTGGGAGAAGTTTTAGTAGTCTTTGAGGATAGCATTTGAAATGTAAATGAAGAAAATATCTAATAAAATATTTTAAAAAATAATGCCTTGCTATTTTATAACTATGAATACATACCCTCCAGGTAAATTCCCAGCTTTGGATTTTTTGGGTCAAGGGGTAAAAACAAATCTATTAGATATTGCCCAATTACCTTCCTTGAGGATTCAAGCACAGTTCACTCACTCTTACCAGCAATTTGTGAGCATTCTTACTTCCCTATGGGCCTGTCAACAGTATTTTGTCAGAGTTGGGCTTTTGCCCTATGTGATTTGTAGGAAATAATAGCAATGTAACTTTCAGTGGCACTTATGTTCTAGAGAGTGGAAATGAGATCCTTTCAAGTATTCACATTCTCCTGTGCTTTGTTCTCATTTTAACAGGGCTTCAGTGGCTTTCTTTTCTTTCTTTCTCCTTTCTTTTCTTTATTTCCCTCTCTCTCTCTTTTCTTTCTTTATTTTTAAGACAAGATCTTGTTATATAGTGCTGGTTGGCTTGGAACTCACTCTCTTGTACTCCCAGAGCTCTGCCTGCCTCTACTTCCTAAGTGTTGGGAAGAAATGAGTGTGCCATCATGTGGGGCTTGAATGCTTTTCTTTTTCTTTTCTTTTTTTTTTAAATTACAATTAATTATCTACCTACCTACCTGTTTATTTATTCATTTATTTGGAGGGGAGGGTTGTACATGCCACAGTGCCAATGTGGGGTTTTGAAGACAACTTTAGGTAGTCAGTTCTCTATTTCCACCACGTAGAATCCCAGGGATTTAACTCAAGTTGTCAACCTTGGTGTGATATACCTTAACCTGCTGTACTATCTCTATGGTCCAAGTATTAACTTTTTTAAAAAAGAGTTATTTATTTAATATGTATACAGTATTCTGCCTGCATTCCAAAGAGGGTACTAGACCTCATTATAGATGGTTATGGGCCACCACGTGGTTGCTGGGAATTTAACTGTGGACCTTTGGAAGAACATTAGCACTTTTTTGTTTTTTATTTGTTTGTTTGTTTGTTTGGTTGGTTGGTTGTTTTTTTGAGACAGGGTTTCTCTGTGTTGCCCTGTAGACCAGGCTGGCTCCGAACTCAGTAATTTGTCTGCCTCTGCCTCCCAAATGCTGGGATTAAAGGCATTCACCACCACGGCCTTGTGAACATTAGCACTCTTAACCAGTAAGCCATCTCTCCAGTTCCTTGAATGGTCTTCTTAATTACTAAAATCTTTTCATTGAGTAGAGAGATTCATCTTTTATCTATTGTATGTATGTCGAATGTTTTCCTGAAGATTTCTTAGGTTATATTTTATGTATACTTTAATGCAGGCAAACATTAATTAATTAATTAATTAATTTTTATTTTTAACCTATTTTCCCCTGCCACTATGTGAGTCTCAGAGATCCAATTCAAGTCACAAGGCTTGATGGCAGGGGCTACTCTTCCTAAGCCATCTATTAGCCCTTAGTTGCTGATTTTGGATTTTGAGACATAGATTGAAACACTCATGTCACACTGATACAAAAGGGAAATGCAGGGTACTTGTAATCTAACTGCAGTGAAGTGCATTATTCCTTTCAGGGTCTCCTCCAAGGAAACCCTAAGCTTAGAAGATTGGTCAAATATAGGAAGACTCTGAAACTTTAAAAGGAAACATACTCCCCAGACCCTTGAACTTGAAGAAAAATTCAACAATTAATTCCTTTGATTTTCTCATTGTTTCCCTTACATCTTTGACAGGGCACCAAGCCAGAACTTCTGAGCAGATTTTGAAAGTAACTAAACTTTAAGGGAGGCCTGACAGTTCCAGCCAAAGAACCAGAAAAAAAGATGGTTTAACAAGGAAATCTTTGTGGCTACTGTGTTCTGGCAAAACACCAAAGGGAAATGTACACCATTCCTCTTATTAGACTGCTCAGCATAGCTCAGAACAGCTGGTGTTGTGATTCCCTGTGCTGGTAGGGCTGAACAGAAAGCTGAGCCTCTATTCTCTTCCAAGGAGAAGTAGGCAATTCTCTAATTTTTCCAGAGTAGTGTCAGTAGGGTCCACCAGAGAGATGAGCCCACCAGGCAGCGATAAGGCTTGAGAAGGCAGAGAGAACTTGGCCAATCCCATATTCTGATTTTCTCCCACCCCAAGGACTTTTCAGTAGGAAGTTAAGTATCCACCCCCACCTTACATCAGCAAGATGAAATAATACCATGTAAGGTGGATACAGACAACATTCTACTATCTACTCTCCCTCAGCCTGTGCCATCAGCAAGACTCATTTGGGAGCTAAACCTCCATATCAACATATCAACAATTCGTGTGGTCCTATCCATATCAAGGGTCCCAAAAGAGAGCTGAACTTTCACTCCTCCCAGCATTAAAGAAGCTGAATAAATAGAATGAGGTTCAATGTTTTCTCCCTCTGCTAATATCAAGGAGGCCAAATTTAAAAAGGAGCCTCCATCTCTATGAAGCATGGATGGAGGAGAAGGAGGCTGTGACAGACGAAAGATCTGTTGTCTCTCTGCTTGCTTTTCTCCTCCCGTGGTATCTATAGGGCCTGGCATGAAGCCAAGCAATAGCTTTTACTCTGTAGCAAAAAAAAGAAGCAAAATGAATAAACTCTTGCCTTCCTTCATGGCTGGTAAAAATCAGTGGGGAGCTCTGCTTACATTCTCATTAAAAACTAACCTGGTGGTGGGCCAATGTCTCATTTTTGCTGGAAGGTGTTAGAGTCAGTAGTGAAGCTGAACTTCTACTTCACACATAGAAACTTCATGGGTGCTTGGGGAAAGGATCTGGCTTGTGTTTACAGGTTATCCTAACTACTTCGATTAAAAATATGCTCTGCTGCAGTGGTCCTTTGGGGAGCATTCACATGAGACATGCTGTTTGTCAACAATGTGTTCTATATCTGAATATCTAAGAAAATAGCAGAGCAACATAAGGGAGGACATATCTTGGCTCACAGTTTCAGAAGTTTTATCCCATTATGGAGGTAAGGCTGTAGTGGAGTAGAGTCTCCCATGTCATGGTGGCTAGGAAGTAGAAAGAATGCTGGCCTTAGCAGGTTCCCTCCTTTTTGGCTTTTATTCTACTGGGTCACCACCCTATGAGATAGTACTACCACATTCAGGGTAGGCCTTTTTCATTTAATTAATGCTCTCCGGCAGACCCATATAGATGTTTGCTTTATTAATCTCCGAGTTGCTTCTTCATCCGTCAGGTTGTCAGTACAGATTAACTGTCACAACCTCCAAATTGGAAATAACTCAAGTATCTTTCAATGGGTAGTAGGTGCATCCATAGCACCAGAGTGCCACTTGTGAATAAAACTTTCAAATTGATACAGGAACAAGATGGATAGATTTAGAAAAAAAAATTAAACAAAAAAGCACTAAGACCTGAGATCAAACGCTGAACATCCACATGAAAAGCAAAGCATAGTCACATGTACCTGGTACCTCAGCACTCTGGGGGTTGAAAGAAGAGGATTTCTAGGGCTTGATAAGGCCAGTAACCTAGTTGAGAAACTGCAAACTCTGAATTCATTCTCAAAGGAATAAAGCAGAATAATAGAGGATACCTGTCAACCTCCCTTGGCCTTCCCACATGTTCACAAGCACTTGTACTTGTGTACACATGTATAACACACATTCACACACACACACACACACACACACACACACACACACACGTGCGTGCACACGCATGAACGCGCACACACGCACAGCATGCACTCATTCACACTCACATGCACAGCCAATCTCTAACTGGCATATACCACATGATTCTATCTATAGAGCATGTGTGATAGTGTAAAATCCTAGGAATGGAAATTGAATTAGGGATTGCAGGGTTTAAGTGTAGGGGCTGAGGAAGAAGCAGCCTTGTATGGCTTAAAAAGGAAACATGTAGGACTCCCAGGAAGATGCAATTGCTCTGAGTTAAACTATATCAAAATTGCCTTTATAATGTGAATTTCAGTTAATGTTAGCTCAAGCTGCTAAAACATTGTACCATGGGTGGAGGCTAGAGCAATAGACATTAATTCAAACTGCAGGAGCTGCAAGTGCAAGCTCAAGCTGCCAGCATAGTTGATTTCTCCTGAGGCCCATCCCCATGCCTTGTGTCTACTGGCTAACTTGAGCTTTCTTCTGTGAATCCCTGATGTGTTTTGGGGGCTTCTAATTCCCTCCAGAGTCAATCAGATTGGGTTGGGGTTCAGCCTGTTGTCTTCCTTTGAATTTATTCACCACTTCAGACATTTTTGATCCTAACAACTTTAAGAAACATGTATTCAGCACTGCAGCTTGGCATGTACATGTGTGTTTGCTCACTCATTTTTATAATTCCATATATGTGTAGAATGTTTTGTGATTATAGTCACTATTGCCTTCTCTTTTCTTAGGTTATTTTATGTGCATGAGTCATTTTGTCTGCATGAATGACTGTGGAACAAATGCATTGCCTAGTGCCTTTGTAGGTCAGAGGAGGGTATTGAATTGGGTGCTCTGGAACTGGAGCTACAGGATAACACATGAAAGGGTAACGTGCTCTTAAACTGCTAAACCATTTTTCTAGCCCCCATACGTGGTTTTTAAAATAAAGTCAGATAATTTTTTCACAAATTCACAAATTGCTTCTGATCTCGCTATTTGTGACATATTCTGACATTTTCTATTCAGTTCTATTTTATTTCATTCTGTCCTTTTCAATTGAAAGCTTGCTAAGTTGCCACCCACTGAATTTACTTTAGGAAAGGTTCTTCCTTACCACCTGCTGTTTGAAAAATTCCATGTTCTAATTTGTGCTGTCAGCTCTATCAAAAATTCCTCCTTGGTGCAATGATACACCATGGCCAAAAGCAAGTTGGGAATGAAAGGATGTATTTGGCTTACACTTCCACATTGTAGTCCATCTGCAGGATGAAGAAAGTCAGGGCAGGAACTCAAACAGGACAGGAACCTGGAGGCAGGAGCTGATGCAGTGGCTATGGAGGGGTGTTCCTTACGGGCTTGCTCATCATGGCTTGCTCAGCCTGTTTTCTTATAGAATCCAGGACCATCAGGCCAAGGATGGCCCCACCCATAATGGGCTGAACCCCCATCCCCTGTCAATCACTAATTAAGAAAATACCCCACATGCTTGCTGATCTTATGGACATATTTTCTCAATGAAGTTTCCTTCCTTTCTGATGACTCTAGTTTGTGTTGAGTTGACATAAAACTAGCCAGGACCAACATTCTGCTGCTTACAGGAAACCCATCTCAGGGAAAAAGACAGACACTACCTCAGAGTGAAAGGCTGGAAAACAATTTTCCAAGCAAATGGACTGAAGAAACAAGCTGGAGTAGCCATTTTAATATCGGATAAAATCGACTTCCAACCCAAAGTTATCAAAAAAGACAAGGAGGGACACTTCATACTCATCAAAGTTAAAATCCTCCAAGAGGAACTCACAATTCTGAATATCAACGCACCAAATGCAAGGGCAGCCACATTCATTAGAGACACTTTAGTAAAGCTCAAAGCATACATTGCACCTCACACAATAATAGTGGGAGACTTCAAGACACCACTTTCTTCAAAGGACAGATCATGGAAACAGAAACTAAACAGGGACACAGTGAAACTAACAGAAGTTATGAAACAAATGGACCTGACAGATATCTACAGAACATTTTATCCTAAAACAAAAGGATATACCTTCTTCTCAGCACCTCACGGGACCTTCTCCAAAATTGACCATATAATTGGTCACAAAACAGGCCTCAATAGATACAAAAATATTGAAATTGTCCCATGTATCCTATCAGACCACCATGGCCTAAGGCTGATCTTCAATAACAACATAAATAATGGAAAGCCAACATTCACGTGGAAACTGAATAACACTCTTCTCAATGATACCTTGGTCAAGGAAGGAATAAAGAAAGAAATTAAAGACTTTTTAGAGTTTAATGAAAATGAAGCCACAACATACCCAAACCTATGGGACACAATGAAAGCATTTCTAAGAGGGAAACTCATAGCTCTGAGTGCCTCCAAGAAGAAACGGGAGACAGCACATACTAGCAGCTTGACAACACATCTAAAAGCCCTAGAAAAAAAGGAAGCAAATTCACCCAAGAGGAGTAGACGGCAGGAAATAATCAAACTCAGGGGTGAAATTAACCAAGTGGAAACAAAAACAACTATTCAAAGAATTAACAAAACGAGGAGTTGGTTCTTTGAGAAAATCAACAAGATAGATAAACCCTTAGCTAGACTCACTATAGGGCACAGGGACAAAATCCTAATTAACAAAATCAGAAATGAAAAGGGAGACATAACAACAGATCCTGAAGAAATCCAAAACACCATCAGATCCTTCTACAAAAGGCTATACTCAACA
Organism: Mus musculus; assembly: GCF_000001635.26. Classification (NCBI taxonomy): domain Eukaryota; kingdom Metazoa; phylum Chordata; class Mammalia; order Rodentia; family Muridae; genus Mus; species Mus musculus. The sequence continues at coordinate 19,921,704 of NC_000086.7, forward strand.
AAACTGGAAAACCTGGACGAAATGGACAAATTTCTGGACAGATACCAGGTACCAAAGTTGAATCAGGATCAAGTTGACCATCTAAACAGTCCCATATCACCTATAGAAATAGAAGCAGTTATTAATAGTCTCCCAACCAAAAAAAGCCCAGGACCAGATAGGTTTAGTGCAGAGTTCTATCAGACCTTCAAAGAAGATCTAATTCCAGTTCTGCACAAACTATTTCACAAAATAGAAGTAGAAGGTACTCTACCCAACTCATTTTATGAAGCCACTATTACTCTGATACCTAAACCACAGAAAGACCCAACAAAGATAGAGAACTTCAGACCAATTTCTCTTATGAATATCGATGCAAAAATCCTCAATAAAATTCTCGCTAACCGAATCCAAGAACACATTAAAGCAATCATCCATCCTGACCAAGTAGGTTTTATTCCAGGGATGCAGGGATGGTTTAATATACGAAAATCCATCAATGTAATCCATTATATAAACAAACTCAAAGACAAAAACCACATGATCATCTCGTTAGATGCAGAAAAAGCATTTGACAAGATCCAACACCCATTCATGATAAAAGTTTTGGAAAGATCAGGAATTCAAGGCCCATACCTAAACATGATAAAAGCAATCTACAGCAAACCAGTAGCCAACATCAAAGTAAATGGTGAGAAGCTGGAAGCAATCCCACTAAAATCAGGGACTAGACAAGGCTGCCCACTTTCTCCCTACCTTTTCAACATAATACTTGAAGTATTAGCCAGAGCAATTCGACAACAAAAGGAGATCAAGGGGATACAAATTGGGAAAGAGGAAGTCAAAATATCACTTTTTGCAGATGATATGATAGTATATATAAGTGACCCTAAAAATTCTACCAGAGAACTCCTAAACCTGATAAACAGCTTCGGTGAAGTAGCTGGATATAAAATAAACTCTGCACTAAACCCATCTGGTCCTGGGCTTTTTTTGGCTGGGAGACTATTAATAACTGCTTCTATTTCTTTAGGGGATATGGGACTGTTTAGATGGTCCACTTGATCCTGATTCAACTTTGGTACCTGGTATCTGTCCAGAAATTTGTCCATTTCGTCCAGGTTTTCCAGTTTTGTTGAGTATAGCCTTTTGTAGAAGGATCTGATGGTGTTTTGGATTTCTTCAGGATCTGTTGTTATGTCTCCCTTTTCATTTCTGATTTTGTTAATTAGGATTTTGTTCCTGTGCCCTCTAGTGAGTCTAGCCAAGGGTTTATCTATCTTGTTGATTTTCTCAAAGAACCAACTCCTCGTTTTGTTAATTCTTTGAATAGTTGTTTTTGTTTCCACTTGGTTAATTTCACCCCTGAGTTTGATTATTTCCTGCCTTCTACTCCTCTTGGGTGAATTTGCTTTCTTTTCTTCTAGACCTTTTAGGTGTGTTGTCAAGCTACTAATGTGTGCTCTCTCTAGTTTCTTTTTGGAGGCAATCAGAGCTATGAGTTTTCCTCTTAGGAATGCTTTCATTGTGTCCCATAAGTTTGGGTATGTTGTGGCTTCATTTTCATTAAACTCCAAAAAGTCCTTAATTTCTTTCTTTATTCCTTCCTTGACCAAGGTATCATTGAGAAGAGTGTTGTTCAGTTTCCACGTGAATGTTGGCTTTCTATTATTTATTTTGTTATTGAAGATCAGCCTTAGTCCATGGTGATCTGATAGGATGCATGGGACAATTTCAATATTTTTGTATATGTTGAGGCTTGTTTTGTGACCAAATATGTGGTCAATTTTAGAGAAGGTACCATGAGGTGCTGAGAAGAAGGTATATCCTTTTGTTTTAGGATAAAATGTTCTGTAGATATCTGTTAAGTCCATTTGTTTCATAACTTCTGTTAGTTTCACTGTGTCCCTCTTTAGTTTCTGTTTCCATGATCTGTCCATTGGTGAAAGTGGTGTGTTGAAGTCTCCCACTATTATTGTGTGAGGTGCAATGTGTGCTTTGAGCTTTACTAAAGTTTCTTTAATGAATGTGGCTGCCCTTGTATTTGGAGCATAGATATTCAGAATTGAAAGTTCCTCTTGGAGGATTTTACCTTTGATGAGTATGAAGTGCCCCTCCTTGTCTTTTTTGATGACTTTGGGTTTGAAGTCAATCTTATTAGATATTAGGATGGCTAATCCAGCTTGTTTCTTCATACCATTTGCTTGGAAAATTGTTTTCCAGCCTTTCATTCTGAGGTAGTGTCTATCTTTTTCTCTGAGATGAGTTTCATGTAAGGAGCAAAATGTTGGGTCTTGTTTGTGTAGCCAGTTTGTTAGTCTATGTCTTTTTATTGGGGAGTTGAGACCATTGATATTAAGAGATATTAAGGAAAAGTAATTGTTGCTTCGTGTTATTTTTGTTGTTAAAGTTGGCATTCTGTTCTTGTGGCTGTCTTCTTTTAGTTTTGTTGAGGGATTATCTTCTTGTTTTTTCTAGGGCGTGGTTCCTGTCCTTGTATTGGTTTTTTTCTGTTATTATCCTTTGAAGGGCTGGATTCGTGGAGAGATAATGTGTGAATTTGGTTTTGTCGTGGAATACTTTGGTTTCTCCATCTATGGTAATTGAGAGTTTGGCTGGGTATAGTAGCCTGGGCTGGAATTTGTGTTCTCTTAGTGTCTGTATAACATCTATCAAGGCTCTTCTGGCTTTCATAGTCTCTGGTGAAAAATCTGGTATAATTCTGATAGGCTTGCCTTTATATGTTACTTGACCTTTTTCCCTTACTGCTTTTAGTATTCTATCTTTATTTAGTGCATTTGATATTCTGATTATTATGTGTCAGGAGGAATTTCTTTTCTGGTCCAGTCTTTTGGAGTTCTGTAGGCTTCTTGTATGTTCATGGGCATCTCTTTCTTTAGATTTGGGAAGTTTTCTTCAATAATTTTGTTGAAGATGTTTGCTGGTCCTTTGAGTTGAAAATCTTCATTCTCATCCACTCCTATTATCCGTAGGTTTGGTCTTCTCATTGTGTCCTGGATTTCCTGGATGTTTTGAGGTAGGATCTTTTTGCATTTTCCATTTTCTTTGATTGTTGTTCCGATGTTCTCTATGGAATCTTCTACACCTGAGATTCTCTCTTCCATCTCTTGTATTCTGTTGCTGATGCTGGCATCTATGGTTCCAGATTTCTTTCCTAGGGTTTCTATCTCCAGCATTGCCTCACTTTGGGTTTTCTTTATTGTGTCTACTTCCCTTTTTAGGTCTAGTATGGTTTTGTTCATTTCCATCACCTGTTTGGATGTGTTTTCCTGTTTTTCTATAAAAACTTCTACCTGTTTGGTTGTGTTTTCCTGTTTTTCTTTAAGGACTTGTAACTCTTTAGCAGTGTTCTCCTGTATTTCTTTAAATGAGTTATTAAATTCCTTCTTTATGTCCTCTACCATCATCATGAGATATGCTTTTAAATCCAGGTCTACCTTTTCAGGTGTGTTAGGGTGCCCTGGACTGGGCGAAGTGGGCGTTCTGGGTTCTGATGATGGTGAGTGGTCCTGGTTTCTCTTAGTAGGATTCTTACATTTACCTTTCGCCATCTGGCAATCTCTGGAGTTAGTTGTTATAGTTGTCTTTGTTTAGAGATTGTTCCTCTGTTGATTTTGATACCCTCTATCAGCAGACGTGGGAGACTAGCTCTCTCCTCTGAGTTTCAGTGGTCAGAGCAGTCTCTGCAGGCAAGCTCTCCTCTTTCAGGGAAGGTGCACAGTTATCTGGTGTTTGGACCTCCTCCTGGCTGAAGATGAAGGCCCAAAACAGGATCTTTCCCAGAAGCTGTGTTGCTTTGGCCAGGAAGGTGGCCGGTTGTCTGGAGCCAAAGATGGCGCTGCCTCAGAAGCTCTGTGGCTCTCGCCTTCCCAGAAACACCTGGCCTCTGTATTCCACACCCTCACCTGTGCAGCCTGCCCTCCGCGGAGTCCCGGAGCCAAGGAGGCTGCTGCCGGGGCCTGAGGCACAAACCTCTCGGGCCGGGCGGACCCCTGTGCTCTCACCAGGAAGGTGGCTAGTTGTCTGGAGCCGAAGATGGCACCGCCTCAGAGTTTTCCTATTTTTTTTCTCATCCTGTTTATCCTTTGTGTAGAGAAAGGCCACTGATTTGTTTGAGTTAATTTTATATCCACGTACTGCACTGGAGCTGTTTATCAGGTTTAGGAGTTTTCTGGTGGAATTTTTAGGGTCACTTATATTTACTATCATATCATCTGCAAAAAGTGATATTTTGACTTCTTCCTTTCCAATTTGTATCCACTTGATCTCCTTTTGTTGTCGAATTGCTCTGGCTAGGAATTCAAGTACTATATTGAATAGGTAGGGAGAAAGTGGGCAGCCTTGTCTAGTCCCTGATTTTAGTGGAATTGCTTCCAGCTTCTCTCCATTTACTTTGCTGTTGGCTACTGGTTTGCTGTATATTTCTTTTATTATGTTAAGGTATGGGCCTTGAATTCCTGATCTTTCCATGACTTTTATCATGAAGGGGGGTTGGATTTTGTCAAATGCTTTCTCAGCATCTAACGAGATGATCATGTGGTTTTTGTCTTTGAGTTTGTTTATATACTGGATTACATTGATGATTTTCCGTATATTAGACCATCACTGAATACCTGGGATGAAGCCTACTTGGTCATGATGGATGATCATTTGTGAGTTTTTTGTTTTATTTTGTTTTGTTTTGTTTTGTTTTTTCGAGACAAGTTTTCTCTGTACAGCTCTGGCTGTCCTGAAACTCACTTTGTAGACCAGGCTGGCCTCAAACTGAACTCAGAAATTAACCTGCCTCTGCCTCCCAAGTGCTGGGATCAAAGGCCTGGGCAACCATGCCCAGCTTGATGATATTCTCTATGAGTTCTTGGATTCGGTTTGCAACAAATTTATTGACTATTTTTGCATCGACAATCATAAGGGAAATTGGTCTGAAGTTCTCTTTCTTTGTTGGATCTTTGTGTGGTTTAGGTATCAGAGTAATTGTGGCTTCATAGAATGAATTGGGTACAGTACCTTCTGTTCCTACTTTGTGGAATAGTTTGAGAAGAGTTGGAATTAGGTCTTCTTTGAAGTACTGATACAACTCTGCATTAAACCCATCAGGTCCTGGGCTTATTTTGGTTGGGAGACTATTGATGACTGCTTCTATTTCTTTAGGGGAAATGGGACTGTTTAGATCGTTAATCTGATCCTGATTTAACTTTGGTACCTTGTATCTGTTTAGGAAGTTATCCATTTCTTCCAGGTTTTCTAGTTTTGTTGAGTATAGCCTTTTGTAGTGGATCAGATGATGTTTTGGATTTCCTCAGGTTCTGTTGTTATGTCTCCTTTTTCATTTCCGATTTTGTTAATTAGTATACTGTCCCTGTGCCCTCTAGTGATTCTGGCTAAGGATCTATCTATCTTGTTGATTTTCTCAAAGAACTAGCTCCTGATTTGGTTCATTCTTTGAATAGTTCTTTTAGTTTCCACTTGGTTGATTTCAGCCCTAAGTTTGATTATTTCCTGCTGTCTACTCCTATGGTTCTAGAGCTTCTATATCTGCTGTCAAGACTGCTAGTGTATGCTCTCTCTAGTTTCTTTTTTGAGGCACTCAGAGCTATGAGTTTTCCTCTTAGGACTGCTTTCATTGTGTCCCATAAGTTTGGGTATGTTGTGGCTTCATTTTCATTAAACTCTAAAAAGTCTTTAATCTCTTTCTTTATTTCTTTCTTGACCAAGGTATCATTGAGTAGAGTATTCTTCAGTTTCCACATGAATGTTGACTTTCTCTTATTTATGCTGTTATTGAAAATCAGCCTTAGTCCGTGATGATCTGATAGGATGCATGGGATAATTTCAATATTTTTTATCTGTTGAGGACTGTTTTGTGACCAATTATATGGTCAGTTTTGGAGGAGGTACCATGAGGTGCTGAGAAGAAGGTATATCCTTTTGTTTTAGGATAAAATATCCTATAGATATCTGTTAAATCCATTTGTTTCATAACTTCTGTTAGTGTCCATGTGTCTCTCTTTAGTTTCTGTTTCCAAGATCTGTCCATTGATGAGAATAGGGTATTGAAGTCTCCCACGATTATTGTGTGAGGTTCAATATGTGCTTTGAGCTTTACTAAAGTTTCTTTAATGAATGTGGCTACCCTTGCATTTGGAGCATAGATATTCAGAATTGAGAGTTCATCTTGGTAGATTTTACCTTTGATGAGTATGAAGTGCCCCTCCTTGTCTTTTTTGATAACTTTGGGTTGGAAATTTATTTTATTCCATATTAGAATGGCTACTCCCACTTGTTTCTTGGGACCATTTGCTTGGAAAAATGTTTTCCAGCCTTTCACTCTGAGGTAGTGTCTGTCTTTCCCCTGAGATGGGTTTCCTGTAAGCAGCAAAATGTTGGGTCCTGTTTGTGTAGCCAGTCTATTAGTCTATGCCTTTTTATTGGGTAATTGAATCCATTGATGTTAAGAGAAATAAAAGAAAAGTAATTGTTGCTTCGTATCATTTTTGTTGTTAAAGTTGGGATTCTGTTCTTGTGGCTCTCTTCTTTTAGGTTTGTTTAAGGATTACTTTCTTGATTTTTCTAGGATGTAGTTTCCATTTTTGTGTTGGTGTTTTCCCTTTATTATCCTTTGGAGGGCTGGATTCATGGAAAGATATTGTGTGAATTTGGTTTTGTCGTGGAATGTTTTGGTTTCTCCATCTATGGTAATTGAGAGATTTGCTGGGTATAGTAGCCTAGTCTGGCATTTGTGTTCTCTTAGTGTCTGCATAACATCTGTCCAGGATCTTCTGGCTTTCATAGTCTCTGGTGAGAACTCTGGAGTAATTCTAATAGATCTTCCTTTATATGTTACTTGAACTTTTTCCCTTACTGCTTTTAATATTCTCTCTTTATTCAGTGCATTTGTTGTTCTGATTATTATGTATCAGGAGGAATTTCTTTTCTGGTCCAGTCTATTTGGAGTTCTGTAGGCTTCTTGTATGTTCATGGGCATCTCTCTATTTAGGTATGGGGAATTTTCTTCTATAATTTTGTTGAAGATATTTGCTGGTCCTTTAAGTTGAAAATCTTCATTCTCATCTACTCCTACTTTCTGTAGGTTTGGTCTTCTCATTGAGTCCTGGATTTCCTGGATGTTTTCAGTTAGGATCTTTTTCCGTTTTGCATTTTCTTTGATTGTTGTGTTCATGTTCCCTATGGAATCTCCTGCACCTGAGGTTCTCTCTTCCATCTCTTGTATTCTGTTGCTGATGCTCACATCTATGTTTCCCAATTTCTTTCCTAGGGGTTCTATCTCCAAAGTTGCCTCTCTTTGTGTTTTCTTCATTGTTTCTACTTCCATTTTTAGATTTTGGATGGTTTTGTTCAATTCCAGCACCTGTTTGGTTGAGTTTTCCTGTAATTCTTAAAGGGATTTTTGTGTTTCTTCTTTAAGAACTTCTACCTCTTTAGCAGTGTTTGTCTGTAGTTCTTTAAGGACTTCTACCTGTTTAGCAGTGTTCTCCTGTAATTCCTTGAGGGATTTTTGTGTTTACTCTTAAAGACTTCTTTCTACCTGTTTAGCAGTTTTCTCCTGTATTTCTTTAAGTGAGTTATTAATACCCTTCTTAAAATATTCTACCACCATCATGAGATATTATTTTAAATCTGAGTCTTGCTTTTCAGGTGTGTTGGGGCATCCAGGACTCGCTTGGTGGGCATACTGTGTTCTGATGATGCCCAGTGTTCTTGGTTTCTGTTAGTAGGATTCTTGTGTTGGCCTTTCGCCATCTGCTAATCTCTGGTGTTAATGTTCAAGCTGTCTCTGGCTGGAGCTTGATCTTCCTGTGATTCTGTTAGCCTCTGTCAGCACTCCTGAGAGTTCATCTCTCACCTGTGTCCCTGTGGTCAGAGTACTCTCTGCAGGCAAGCTCTCCTCTTGCAGGGCATGTGTCCAGAAGTCTGGAGCTCTGATCCACCTCCTGGGTCCTGTGGTCTGAGCAGTCCCTGCAGGCTGACTCTCCTCTGGCAAGCAAGGTGCCTAGGGGTCTGGGTCTCAGCTCTGCCTCCTGGCTGAGGATGAAGGCCCGACAGGACCCTGTCCAAGAAGCTCTGTTGCTTCTTTTGCCCATGTACTCTCTGGTGATCAAGAGGTCCTGAGTGTGCTAGGGTTCCTGCAGCATGGAGAGTACTCTGAGGCCCTCGATGCCCCTGGCCAGGTTCATGAAGAAGATGGCAGGACTGGCCCTAACTGGAAAGGATCCCATCCTCTGGTTGGGTGTGGTTCCTCTGTCCCTGTTCCTGCTGGCACAAGACCCTCTGAGATTCTTTAGAGCTGATGTTGCATTCCACTAACCTGTGATCCCAAGGTGATCCCAAGGTCCTGCAGCATGGAGAGTACTCTAGGGCCCTTGGCAGCCTCTGGCCTCTGGCAGGTTCCATTCGTTTTGTTTCTACTTGGTTAATTTCAGCCCTGAGTTTGATTATTTCCTACTGTCTACTCCTCTTGTGTGTTTTTGCTTCGTTTTGTTCTAGAGATTTCAGGTGTGCAGTCAAACTGCTAGTATATGCTCTCTCCAGTTTCTTTTTGGAGGCACTCAGATCTATGAGTTTTCCTCTAAGCACTGCTTTCGTTATGTGGGTTTTTTATAAGAATGGGTATGTTGTGCCTTCATTTTCATTAAACTCTAAAAAGTCTTTAATTCTTTCTTTATTTCTTCCTTGAGCAAGTTATCATTGAGTAGAACATTGCTCAGCTTCCACGTGTTTGAGGGCTTTCTGTTGTTTTTGTTGCTATTGAAGACCAGCCTTTGTCCGTGGTTATCCCATAGGGTGCATGAGATTATTTCAAACTTCTTTTATCTGTTTAGGCCTGTTTTGTGATCGATTAATATGGTCAGTTTTGGAGAAGGTACTATGAGGTCCTGAGAAGAAGCTATATTCTATTGTTATAGAATAAAATGTTCTGTAGATATATGTTAAATCCATTTGGTCCATGTAGTAGCTATTCCTGGTTGTCAACTTGACTATATCTGGAATGAATTACAATCCAGAATTGAAAGGCTCACCAGTGACCCTAATCTGGAGGCCGGGAGATAGAAGTTTCTGAGCTGGATCTTGGTATGGAGATCTTGAGGCATAGTGGCTATGGATTCCAGACGATTAAGACAGGGAGATCTCCGAGTTCAAGGTAATCTGGGATTAAAGGTGTGGTAGCACACACCTTTAATCTGGCTACACCTTCTGTTGGAGACCATATAAGGACATTGGAAAAAGGAAGAATCTCTGTCTCCTTCACCTGCTTGCCCTGTGGGACTAAGCAACTGCTAGATCTTTGGACTTCCATTCACAGCTGCTACTGACCATTGTTGGGAGTTGGACTACAGTCTGTAAGTCATTAATAAATTCCTTTACTATATAGAGACTACCCATAAGTTCTGTGACTCTAAAGAACCCTGACTAATACAGTCTATAATTTCTTTTAGTTTCAATATGTCTCTGTTTAGTTTGTGTCTCCATGATCTGTCCATTACTGAAGTCTCCCACTATTATTGTATGAAGTGCAATGTGTGCTTTGAGATTTAGTAAAGTTTGTTTTATGAATGTGGGTGCCCTTGCATTTGGAGCATATATGTTCCGAATTGAGAGTTCTTCTAGGAATTTTTTTTCTTTGATGAGTATGAAGTGTCCTTCCTTATCCCTTTTGATAATGAAAGATCCTGAAAGAATGTAAAAGGTCACAGAAGCCCTGAAATTGGCAAAATAGATTTCATTGTTAGTAGAAGTAGCTTCACTGATTTAGAAAAATAGAGGTGCACAAATGCTCTGGCCGCTCCTTGAACCCATGTGTCTGCCAATGTTCTGACCGTTCCTCGAACACAGGTGTCTGCCCACTGCTGCACCTCACTGCCAGGTGTTTGTGATATTGGTTGCTAAGATATAGTCAGAAAATCTCCCCAGCAACCACAGCCAGGGCCAATCCAGAGTTACTGCACCTGCATTAGACTCTTTCCTTGTTTCCCTCCCATACCCATTTCTTGAGAAATCAATCATTTTACATTGTTTAGATCTGGAAATCCCCTACTTCCCTCTTCTCCTTTCCCCCCGGGGGCCTATAAAAACTGGGGCCCCTTTCCCCTCGGGGTCGACTCCTCTACCCCTGCGTGGGATATGAGTCATCCCCAGAGCTCTGGCTTTCCCCGAATAAAGCCTCATGTGGTTTGCATCAAGCTTGATCTCTCATGAGTTCTTGGGGGTCCGCTATTATCCTGAGACTTGAGAGAGGGTCTCCCTTCGGAGTTCTTTCAATAACTTTTGGTTGAAAGTTGATCTTATTCAATATTAGAATGGCTCCTCCAGCTTATTTCTTGTGATCATTTGCATGGAGAATTGTTTTCCTGCCCTTTACTGTGAGGTAGTGTTTGTTTTTGTCACTGAGGTGGGTTTCCTGTATGCAATAAAAATGCTGGGTCCTATTTACATATTCAGTCTGTTAGTCTATGGCTTTTCCTTGGGGAATTGATTACATTGATGTTAAGAGATATTAAGGCTATCAGACCTTCAAAGAAGATCTAATTCCAGTTCTGCACAAACTTTTTGACAAGATAGAAGTAGAAGGTACTCTACCCAACTCATTTTATGAAGCCACTATTACTCTGATACCTAAACCACAGAAAGATCCAACAAAGATAGAGAACTTCAGACCAATTTCCCTTATGAATATCGATGCAAAAATCCTCAATAAAATTCTCGCTAACCGAATCCAAGAACACATTAAAGCAATCATCCATCCTGACCAAGTAGGTTTTATTCCAGGGATGCAGGGATGGTTTAATATACGGAAATCCATCAATGTAATCCATTATATAAACAAACTCAAAGACAAAAACCACATGATCATCTCGTTAGATGCAGAAAAAGCATTTGACAAGATCCAACACCCATTCATGACAAAAGTTCTGGAAAGATCAGGAATTCAAGGCCCATACCTAAACATGATAAAAGCAATCTACAGCAAACCAGTAGCCAACATCAAAGTAAATGGTGAGAAGCTGGAAGCAATCCCACTAAAATCAGGGACTAGAAAAGGCTGCCCACTTTCCCCCTACCTTTTCAACATAGTACTTGAAGTATTAGCCAGAACAATTCGACAACAAAAGGAGATCAAGGGGATACAAATTGGAAAAGAGGAAGTCAAAATATCACTTTTTGCAGATGATATGATAGTATATATAAGTGACCCTAAAAATTTCACCAGAGAACTCCTAAACCTGATAAACAGCTCCAGTGCAGTACGTGGATATAAAATTAACTCAAACAAGTCAATGGCCTTTCTCTACACAAAGAATAAACAGGCTGAGAAAGAAATTAGGGAAACAACACCCTTCTCAATAGTCACAAATAATATAAAATATCTCGGCGTGACTCTAACTAAAGAAGTGAAAGATCTGTATGATAAAAACTTCAAGTCTCTGAGGAAAGAAATTAAAGAAGATCTCAGAAGATGGAAAGATCTCCCATGCTCATGGATTGGCAGGATCAACATTGTAAAAATGGCTATCTTGCCAAAAGCAATCTACAGATTCAATGCAATCCCCATCAAAATTCCAACTCAATTCTTCAACGAATTGGAAGGAGCAATTTGCAAATTCATCTGGAATAACAAAAAACCTAGGATAGCAAAAACTCTTCTCAAGGATAAAAGAACCTCTGGTGGAATCACCATGCCTGACCTAAAGCTTTACTACAGAGCAATTGTGATCAAAACTGCATGGTACTGGTATAGAGACAAACAAGTAGACCAATGGAATAGAATTGAAGACCCAGAAATGAACCCACACACTTATGGTCACTTGATCTTCGACAAGGGAGCTAAAACCATCCAGTGGAAGAAAGACAGCATTTTCAACAATTGGTGCTGGCACAACTGGTTGTTATCATGTAGAAGAATGTGAATCGATCCATATTTATCTCCTTGTACTAAGGTCAAATCTAAGTGGATCAAGGAACTTCACATAAAACCAGAGACACTGAAACTTATAGAGGAGAAAGTGGGGAAAAGCCTTGAAGATATGGGCACAGGGGAAAAATTCCTGAACAGAACAGAAATGGCTTGTGCTGTAAGATCGAGAATTGACATATGGGACCTAATGAAACTCCAAAGTTTCTGCAAGGAAAAGACACTGTCAATAAGACAAAAAGACCACCAACAGATTGGGAAAGGATCTTTACCTATCCTAAATCAGATAGGGGACTAATATCCAACATATATAAAGAACTCAAGAAGGTGGACTTCAGAAAATCAAATAACCCCATTAAAAAATGGGGCTCAAAACTGAACAAAGAATTCTCACCTGAGGAATACCGAATGGCAGAGAAGCACCTGAAAAAATGTTCAACATCCTTAATCATCAGGGAAATGCAAATCAAAACAACCCTGAGATTCCACCTCACACCAGTCAGAATGGCTAAGATCAAAAATTCAGGTGACAGCAGATGCTGGCGTGGATGTGGAGAAAAAGGAACACTCCTCCATTGTTGGTGGGATTGCAGGCTTGTACAACCACTCTGGAAATCAGTCTGGCGGTTCCTCAGAAAATTGGACATAGTATTACCGGAGGATCCAGCAATACCTCTCCTAGGCATATATCCAGAAGATGCCCCAACTGGTAAGAAGGACACATGCTCCACTATGTTCATAGCAGCCTTATTTATAATAGCCAGAAGCTGGAAAGAACCCAGATGCCCCTCAACAGAGGAATGGATACAGAAAATGTGGTACATCTACACAATGGAGTACTACTCAGCTATTAAAAAGAATGAATTTATGAAATTCCTAGCCAAATGGATGGACCTGGAGGGCATCATCCTGAGTGAGGTAACACATTCACAAAGGAACTCACACAATATGTACTCACTGATAAGTGGATATTAGCCCCAAACCTAGGATACCCAAGATATAAGATACAATTTCCTAAACACATGAAACTCAAGAAAAATGAAGACTGAAGTGTGGACACTATGCCCCTCCTTAGAAGTGGGAACAAAACACCCTTGGAAGGAGTTACAGAGACAAAGTTTGGAGCTGAGATGAAAGGATGGACCATGTAGAGACTGCCATATCCAGGGATCCACCCCATAATCAGCATCCAAACGCTGACACCATTGCATACACTAGCAAGATTTTGCTGAAAGGACCCAGATGTAGCTGTCTCTTGTGAGACTATGCCGGGGCCTAGCAAACACAGAAGTGGATGCTCACAGTCAGCTAATGGATGGATCACAGGGCTCCCAATGGAGGAGCTAGAGAAAGTACCCAAGGAGCTAAAGGGATCTGCAACCCTATAGGTGGAACAACATTATGAACTAACCAGTACCCCGGAGCTCTTGACTCTAGCTGCATATGTATCAAAAGATGGCCTAGTCGGCCATCACTGGAAAGAGAGACCCATTGGACACGCAAACTTTATATGCCCCAGTACAGGGGAACGCCAGGGCCAAAAAGGGGGAGTGGGTGGGTAGGGGAGTGGGGGTGGGTGGGTATGGGGGACTTTTGGTATAGCATTGGAAATGTAAATGATCTAAATACCTAATAAAAAATGGAAAAAAAGAGATATTAAGGAATAGTGATTGTTGCTTCCTGTTATTTTTTATGTTATTTTTACGTTTGTGTGGCTATCTTCTTTTGTGTTTGTTGAAAGATTACTTTATTGCTTTTACTAGTATGTAGTTCCCCTCCTTGTGTTGGCATTTTCTGTCTATTATTCTTTGTAGGGCTGGGTTTGTGGAAAGATATTGTGTAAATTTATTTTTGTCATGGAATACCATAATTTCTCTGTCTACGGTAATTGAGAGTTTTGCTGAGTATATTAGTCTGGGCTGGCATTTGTGTTCTCTTAGGATCTGTAAAACATCTGCCCAGGATCTTCTAGCTTTCGAGGTCTTTGTTGAGAAATCTGGTGTAATTCTAATAGGTCTGCCTTTATATGTTACTTGACCTTTTTCCCTTAATGCTTTAATATTCTTTCTTTGTTTTTTGAATTTGGTGATTTGACTATTATCTGACAGGAGGGATTTTTTTTTCTGGTCCAATCTATTTAAAGTTCTGTAGGGTTCTTTTATGTTTATAGGCATCTCTTTCTTTAGGTCAGGGAAGTTTTCTTCTATAATTTTATTGAAATTATTTACTGACCCTTTAAGTTGGGAGTCACTCTCTTCTATACCTATTATCCTTAGGATTGGTCTTCTCATTGTGCCCTGTACTTCCAGGATGTTTTGGGTTAAGAGATTTTTTGCATTTTTCATTTTCTTTGACTGTTGTGTCAATGTTTTCTATGGTATCTTCTGCACCTGAAATTCTCTGTTTCTTTTTTTTTTTTTTTTTCAAGACAGGGTTCCTCTGTGTAGTTCCAGCTGTCCTGGAACTCACTCTGTAGACCAGGCTGGCCTCGAACTCAGAAATTCGCCTGCCTCTGCCTCCCAAGTGCTGAGATTAAAGGTGTGCGCCACCACCCCCAGCTGAAATTCTCTCTTCTATCTTGAATTTTGTTGGTGATGCTTGTGTCTATGTCTTTTGATTTCTTTACTAAGTTTTCTATCTCCAGGTTTGTCTCCCTTTGTGATTTCTTTATTGTTTCTAGTTCCAGTTTTAGATCCTGGGTAATTTCATTCAATTCTTTCACCTATTTGGTCATGTTTTCCTGTATTTCTTTAAGGGATTTTTATGTTTCCTCTTTAAACGGCTTCTACCTGTTTACCTGTGCTTTCCTATATTTCTTTAAGGGAGTTATTTATGTCCTTTTTAAAGTCCTCTATCATCATCATGAGATATGATTTTAAATCTGAATCTTGCTTTTCTGGTGTGTTGGGGTATCCTGGGTTCACTGTGGTGGGAGAACTGCTTTCTGATGATGCCAAATAGTCTTGGTGCCTGTTGTTTATATTCTTGCCCCTGTTGCTCACTATCTAGTTATCTCTTGTGTTTACTAGTCTTACTGTCTCTGCCTATGGCTTGTCCCTCCTGTAAACCTGTGTGTTTACAGGACCAGATCTCTCCAGGCATAATTTGAGTATGGAGAGCACCGGTCCACTCTGGGACACAGATGGAAACTGGAAGGATCCTGTTCCCAGCTCTTTCTTGTTTCCTATGTGTTGATGGCTCTGGGCGGGTCCCTCTTGAGTCAGGAATTTGAGCAGAAGTGGTGGTCTTACCTGTACTCACAGGAGTGTCAGCACTCGTGGGATAACAACTCTTTCCCTGGGGATGTTTGGGTACAGAGCACTGTGGCACAGGATCAGCTCCAAGCTCTGTGGCACAGAAACTTTTTTTCTTCTAGGACACATGAGTCAAAGGACATTTTATCTTATGGGAGGGTTATTTCTAAGTTTTCCCATGATAAAACAAGAGACTTATGGATTCCTTCTCTAATATTCTACATAAATAATCATTTAAATCAGACTGGGGGAAAAAGGGTAGGATAAAAGTGAGTTCTAGAAAAATTGTATATAGTAGCCTGTCTTCAAAGAAGCAAAGCAGTCACTAAGAAGGAGAAACAAGGGATCAAATGCTATACTACGTTCTGGAGCCTAACACACCAGTATGTCCCACAACTTACCCATCATTTGGCAGACTTTTAGAGTGACAATGTTCATTCCTATGTGATTTACTCTGTTAGGATCCTCATTTTCTCTATACCTGTCCTCTACCCACTATCCCTTTGGAAGAGTTCTACCTTTTCTCTTCACTAAATTTTGCTTAACTGTGCTTCTAAGTACAGATCCTGGAAGTCATTCTCTGACCTTATTGCTTGGAATCACTATTTTCTTTTAATTTTCAAAACACTTCCAAGGGGGAAAAGCACGGAGAGCAAATTACTGTCATGAACATAAAATGCACCACTCTACTTCAGGTCCACTCTACCCAAGGGCTTTCCTATCTATTGGGCAAGTGAAACTAGATAGAATGTGAATTAATTCATTACACAAGAATTTAGATGAGAAATCACTGTGTCTGAAATGTTTTGGAAAGAATTTGTTAGGAAAACACTTGGTTTTGAGTAGGATTTAGAAAGATGGGAAAGAAACCCTTATAGGACAGAATTAAAAGAACTGAGATGGAAAGGAACAAGTTGTGTCCTGGAAAAGGGAAATAAGAATACCTCTAAACTATAATATTTTAATTATAATCTATTATTTCATGTGTATGGATATTTTCTCTTCATGGATATATGTGCACTGTGTGTCCACTGCTGAATGAGTCCAGAAGCAGACATCAGATCCTCCTGGACTGGAGTTACAGATGACTATGAGGCTGCCATGTGGTTGTAGGGAATCAAACCTGTACCCTCTGGAAGAGTAAGAAGTGTTCTTAACTCCTGAGCTATCTTTCCAGCTCTGAACTGTATTCTTTGATGCATCTGATCCTTTGCTTCATCACTGTTGGTACAAAATATATCACTTAGTAAATGAACTGTGGAAGGCACTGATATTTTTTGGTAGATAATACTCTACCGAGTATTGATCTATCACCAATATTTAAGCAGAAAGATAGCTTCATTTTAAAAAGATAGAAGAGTGTTAACTTCCCTCATAATACAATATAGTATTAATAAAATAAGGGAATATAACCCATTTTAAAAATGAGTTGAAATTAATAAAAATGTAAACATGCTCTCAATAAAAACACTGACAGTAATTGTTTTCTATTGTATTCAGTGGCTCAAAATGTCAATTGTTAATTAACATATCTATAAAATCCATTGTTTCTTTTTATTACAAGTTGTTGACCTTCTTGTGTTGGAAAATGTCTCTTTTGAAGTAATGTTTGACAAAGCCTTCTTCTACAAATAAAGACTTATGCACTCGATTAACCACTGCATATATTGTTTCTGTGAAAGAAATAAATGACTACCCAAAGAGCCTATTTATTTCTGGTTCTCAGAACGGCAATTTCAAAACTGCCTGAGGCATTATCACAGCACCCTTGAATAAAGGATCTACCACTTGTATCAGCAGAAGTAAGAAAAGCTGTTGCCAATTTAGGGAAGCCATTTCACCATCACTGGCTTTGAGCAACAAATAACCATACAATAGCTCTTTCCCCTTTGTATCACACAACATATGCTAACTTTGTACACTCATATATCTCAGGCTGGCTTCAAACCAGCCAAAGCTAATTTTGAATTCCTCTTCTTTCTACCATAAGCCCACAAGTGCTAGGGTGTGCACCAACATGCTTGATTTATATGCTGCTGGCAATTGAACCCAGGGACTTTATACATACTTGGCCATCATGCTACCAGTTGAGCTACACCCTCAGCCCACTCTGTGTCAACTTGGTACAACTCAGAAGTCCAATTGTTTAGTTTCATTAACCAGATGAGAAGATTTGTATTGTGTGGGTTGCTGTGGGGTATGAGCATGTACACATGAGGTTAAGACAGGTGTTTATAGAATGCAGAAACATAAAGTAGATCTCAGAGCTAGAGAGATGGCTTAGTACAGTAGTCAAGAACACTTCCTGATTTTCCTAAGGACCAAAGTTCAGTCCTCAGGACATTCAGTTGTATCCACACATACCAGGTGACTCACATCCTCCTGTAACTTCAGCTCCAGAGGATTCAACCACCTCTTCTGACCTCTACAGGGACCAGCACAAACACAACACACACACACACACACACACACACACACACACACACACACACACACACACACACACTAAGTGTTTTTTAAGTAGACATCAGAGAAAATACACTGGCATGTCCAAACCAGGACTGCCTATAAGAAAACTGGTCATATTTTTCCCTATTTGAGACAGTTTTCATAATCAGTTTCCTTACTCTTGTGGATAATTTCTCATAGATCACTATTTAGGTCTTTCATGATAGCGAAGAAATTAAGAAGTTGGATTTTAACATGGTAGGGAAGTGTCTTAGTCAGGGTTTCTATTCCTGCACAAACATCATGACCAAGAAGCAAGTTGGGGAGGAAAGGGTTTATTCGGCTTACATTTCCATACTGCTGTTGATCACCAAAGGATGCAGGACTGGAACTCAAGCAGGTCAGAAAGCAGGAGCTGATGCAGAGGCCATGGAGGGATGTTCTTTACTGGCTTGCTTAGCCTGCTTTCTTATAGAACCCAAGACAACCAGCCCAGAGATGGTCCCACCCACAAGGGGCCTTGCCCCCTTGATCACTAATTGAGAAAATGCCTTACAGTTGGATCTCATGGAGGCATTTCCTCAACTGAAGCTCCTTTCTCTGTGATAACTCCAGCTGTGTCAAGTTGACACAAAACTAGCCAATACAACTGACCCCTTGTCAACTTGACACACAAACACATCACTAGTAAGCCTCAACCCTTACATTCTTATTCATCCCCAAGGTCTAAATAACTTTAAATGTCCCACAGTCTTTACATATTCTTAAAATTTCAATCTCTTTAAAATATCTCTTTTAAAAATCCAAAGTCTTTTTAAATTAAAAGTCTCTTAACTGTGGGCATCACTAAAACAGTTTCTTCCTTCAAGAGGGAAAATATCAGGGCACAGTCACAATCAAAAGCAAAAATCAATCTCCAACCGTCCAATGTCTGGGATCCAACTCACGATCTTCTGGGCTCCTCCAAGGGCTTGGGTCACTTCTCCAGCCATGCCCTTTGTAGCACACGCGTCATCCTCTAGGCTCCAGATGCCTCTACTCCACTGCTGCTGCTGCTCTTGGTGGTCATCTCATGGTACTGGCATCTCCAAAACACTGCATGACCCCTTCAGTCCTGGGCCATCAATTGCAACTGAGGCTGCACTTTCACCAATGGCCTTCCATGGCCTCTCACAGTGCCAAGCCTCAGCTGCTCTGCTCAATTCCTTCATGCCTTCAAAACCAGTACCACCTGGGTGACCCTTACACGTTACCAAGTCCAGCCAGAGCACAAGGTACAACTTTGGCTATATCTGGAACGCAGCAACTGTGCTCTCAGAAAACACTTCCCAGAAGATGTCACCTCAATGATGCTGGTCTCTTCTTAATCACCGCTAATTTCTTAGCTCCAGCTAACCAGCATCAATAGTCCCAGTAATGCAAAGTTTTTGCTTTAGTAGTTCTGGTATCTTGTTAATC
The DNA here is from genome assembly GCF_000001635.26 of Mus musculus. NCBI lineage: Eukaryota > Metazoa > Chordata > Mammalia > Rodentia > Muridae > Mus > Mus musculus. Next base: position 19,940,793 of record NC_000086.7, read on the forward strand.
ACAGCTGATTCTTCAGCCCCAGCTAACCAGAACTACAGAATCTTCACAATCAAAACAGCAATGGCCCTGAAAAGAGTCTTTAATTTTCCCTCTGAAATTTCACAAACCAGACCTCCATCTTCTGCAGTGTTCTCAACGTTGTCTTCCAAGCTCCTACACAACATCCGACAGAGCTCTTAACAACGGATGGATCTTCAAGCCCAAAGTTCCAAAGTCCTTCCACAGTCCTCCCCAAAACATGGTCAGGTTGTCACAGGAATACCCCACTCTGCTGGTACCAATTTGTCTTAGTCAGGGTTTCTATTCCTGCACAAACATCATGACCAAGAAGCAAGTTGGGGAGGAAAGGGTTTATTCGGCTTACATTTCCATACTGCTGTTGATCACCAAAGGATGCAGGACTGGAACTCAAGCAGGTCAGAAAGCAGGAGCTGATGCAGAGGCCATGGAGGGATGTTCTTTACTGGCTTGCTTAGCCTGCTTTCTTATAGAACCCAAGACAACCAGCCCAGAGATGGTCCCACCCACAAGGGGCCTTGCCCCCTTGATCACTAATTGAGAAAATGCCTTACAGTTGGATCTCATGGAGGCATTTCCTCAACTGAAGCTCCTTTCTCTGTGATAACTCCAGCTGTGTCAAGTTGACACAAAACTAGCCAATACAGGAAGGCATTCTTTATTACTAAGTAAAAGCAAATCTGTTTTCATGCAATTAAGGAAATGAACTGAAGTGTCTTCTTGAGTTAAATGCAGGTTTAGTTAATTCATATAAAAGTACCTCAGCAGGTAATGAGTTTTTAAGAGAGCTGTTAACCTCAAAGGATCCTCAATGAGGAAAAACAATGAAAATGAAATCAAATTAAAAAGGGAAATTAATATATAGTTACTACAAATATGCTAGCACCAGCTAATATTGGTCCTAAAAGTTAACTATGAGACCTATATGAAAGCTAAGCATACCTTAATTAATACAAGTGAGAGTGAACTAAGTCAGGCTATTTCTAAGTTTCCTCTTACAATTAAGTATTCTCAGACCCAGTGGCATCTGAAGGTAAGGTAAAAATTTAATCAGGTTTAGACACATCTGTTTCTCTCTTTTATCACAAAATCCAGAGCTACTCACAGTGGTAGAATTTGATAGTTCTTGGGAAATGTGATAGGAATACCAAATAGGCAACAACTTGGCCTTGACAGACAACTGACATCTATGTGAATGTTCATGTCAAGTCTCCTACTATAGAAGCAAGCTCAATCTTTAATGGAGGACATAATTTTCAGTATTAAAATGTCTCTCTCTTTTTTTTTTTTCACTTAATTTGTTGCTTTGGACAGGAGTTATCCAGTTTGTAAAATGGCATGGCTTTGGAATCCATGACCCTTTCTCTGCTGTCTTACATTCCTATCACAAAGTCAAGAACATAAGTACCTGCCCATCAAAAAGCCTCAGGATGTTTGCTCATGAATTCTCAAATCCCATGGACACTGGGTCTAACAGGCTCCAGAATACAGAAGACAGTATATGTAAAAGCAACCTAACAAAACAAATCCTTTTCTTATATATTTTAATAATGATTTTACTTGTGTTGAGAGAATGATCTCCATAGGCTCTATTTAAATACTTGGAATCCATTTGGTGGAGCCAGTTGGAAAGGATTAGAAAGTGTGTCCTCGTTGAAGAGGTGTGGCCTTGTTGGATTCACAGGGGATGGGCTTTTAGTTTCAAAAGCCCATGTCATTCCCAGTTCTTCTCTCTCTCTCTCTCTCTCTCTCCCTTCCCCCGCCCACCATGCCTGTCTCACAATGTTGTCTCAACATGTAAGCTCTCAGCTATTGCCTCCACATCATGCCTACCTGCCCGCTTGCTATGCTCTCCACACTGATGGTCAGAGAGTCTGCCACCTTCTTGACCCATGAATCCAAAATTAAATGCTTTCTTGTATAAGTTGCTTTGATCATGGATTCTCTTCACAACAATGGAAAGGTAACTGTGACACTTAGGAGATAATTAGCCATACCTGGAAACATGGAATAAAACTTGGCTGGGAAATGAGACATCGAATGAAATGAAAACAAAACCTAATTAGTATGCTTATACAATATCCCCCCAAGTAGACAAAAACTAATATTACGTCCTTAAAGGAGAAAAATAAAAATTTAAAAACCTATTATCTCTCAACTGAGTTTCAGCTTTCCTGATGGAGGACTATGTGGATGACATGTGGGAAAGTGCCACACCCACTCCAGTGAAGACTGTGCTGCAGGCCCAAAAGCTTGGACACAGTCCCGAGGCAAAAATGTTTCATGGAAACTTAGCCCCTGGAACCTTGGCATTCCCATAGCATGAATGTTCCATATTTGACCCTGCAATAGTGTGGAGGGTCTTACATGCTTTCTTGCAGTATTTTACTGGATAGGAGCTAGAAATCTCAGGACAAACTTAGCAAAGTATACTTAGAATTCTCATTACAGACATGAATATCAGCCTACATTACATAATAGTAGAAAGATGGTGGATTGTGGTTTTAGGAGGAACTGAAGTATTGTATTATTCACGGAAAAGTTTAGAAGTACAGAACCCCCCCTGGTGTATGTTTTTCACTAGTCCCTGAGGAATAGCATAATTAGGTATTTACTAAGGGACCCCTGCTGGTGGGTTTAACAATAGACTAGCATTGCATCAGACCTTTCACCTGGCTCCTGTGAATAGCCAGCTTTAGATAGTGCTGATTTTAAGTCAATTGTAAATTGCTTGCTTCCTGCCAGTCTTTTTGTATGCATTTCTCTGTTTTGTGTCAGATAACTTCAAAGTACCTTGGCTGATGTATCACCTAACTTCTTTGTTTTCTTCTGTAATATATAAATCCGATGCTCACTTTGAGAAATTATAACCAGATACAGTATTCTCTCTGATGTCCGTGTCTGTTTTTGTCATATACCAAATCCTTGCTCACCTGTACCGGTATCCTGGCTCCTCACGGGTTGTAGGACCAACTGAGTCCAGTACGTGGCAGGAAAGAACCTCATGTAACTTTGTAGGTTGGCTAATCAGAGGTAAAGTGCCTTCTGCATAGTGGAGGAGCTTGTGTCCACAGCAGTTCTCCACAGGGACCAACACTGAGCACACCAACACAAGTAGGACTGTTGCTGATGTTGATCACAAGTCAAGTTCTACACAAGCTACTTGACCCATTTTTTTTAATTAGGAATTTTCCTCGTTTACATTTTCAATGCTATCCCAAAGGTCCCCCATACCCACCCCCCCCCATCCCCTACCTACCCACTCCCATGTTTTATCACTAAAAGTGCATAGCAACCATCTGAAATAAGCTTTAAATTTTAATTTAATTTAATTTTAAAGATGAAGGGAGAGAGAGGCATTACTGGGCTAAATAACTCCTCACACTGGTTGTCTTGAGCTCACAACCACATGTAACTCCAGTTCCCAAAGCTCTTTTAGCCGGTGCTGGTAGCAGGTTTGTGCATGGTATACATATATGCTTGCTACACAAGTAGCAATAAGGAGCCTGACTTTCTGACTCTTCCCCTTAGGCAACATTGCCTACCTATGTTCAGGGTTGGCTATTTCTTGAAGACCTTCACAGCCATTTCTTACCCCATTGTTCAAAAAAACAATGCAGTTGCCAGAATTACAGCAGATCTCTCTAGTCTAGAGAAGACACAGTATCAGTGGGCCAAGTAAAATCCACAGTAAATACTACATCTCTATAGCTTAATGATTGAATGCTTTTTTAAAATTTACTAATGTAACTGTGCTAGATTTCTGTAACCCAATGAATATTTGAGATAATCAACCTAAAAAAGAAAAAAAAAGGTAGTTTTGGCATATGGCTTTAAAAGCTCCAGTCTATGATAGAGGGTCCCCATTGCTTTATGACTCATGGCAAACAGTATGTACTGTAGAATATGAGAGAACAAAATCATTCCCATCAAAAGCCATTTGACAACAAAAGGGGAAATGCTGCTGCAAAGATGGTTCAGTGATAAGAATACTTGCACTTTTGTAGAGGACCCAAGTCCCAAGTTCAGATCCCAGAACCCATATGGCAGCTCACAACCATATATAACTCCAGTTCCCAAGGATCTGATGTCCTCTTTTGGACTGTGGTGGTACCAGGTTTGTGCATGGCACATATACATATATTTAGGCACTCATGTGTACACATGAGATAGAAATAAATCTTTTAAAATATTTTAAAGGAAAAAGAAGTGTTGAGGTCCCTATTGCCCCTTCAAAGACACATTCTTTTAGTCCTAGAAGTCTTCCAGTATGCCCTACTGAAGTGCTTCACTAATTTACAACAGAGACATTCTGGGCAGGGCCACGGGAGACATTCAAGGTACAAACTATAGTGCCACCCCACTCCAAAACCTCAAACTGTTATAAAAACAGGTCATTTGATTTTTAAATTAAGATAAAAGATTTTAAAGTTGTTAAAGAAATGGTGTAATGGTGAGACTACAGAAATGTTCTTTAAACTGGGAGATTTTTTTTTCTTCAGATTTTTGAGACAGGGTTTCTCTGTGTAGCCCTGGCTGTTCTGGAACTCACTCTGTAGACCAGGCTGGCCTCGAACTTAGAAATCTGCCTGCCTCTGCCTCCAAAGCACTGGGATTAAAGGTGTGCACCACCACTTCCCGGTTAAACTGGGAGATCTTAAAAGCAGATCTGTGAAGAGCTTATTTGAATCATTTGAAAAGAATTAGCTTTGTGAACTTATCTAGTTGTAGGTCATGGATTGACACTACAAAGTTCTAGACTGTTTTTGACAATGGTAAGATAATCAGTCATGATTATTTCAGTGACAAGTGTCCCTCGTTGACAGTCGGATATTAACACTTGGCCCCTGGGATTAGAGTTAGAAACCACTTTTCTTGCCATGTGGGTGCTAGCCTACCAGACCTGAGCCCCTGAGTGTAGTTAGCCCCTCTGCCTGGACTCCTGAGCAAATTTTTGAAAAAAATATAGACATGTTATGAAACTGTTTATAACATGCATAACAGTGATTAGGTTTAGATGAAACTTGAAGAGATTGTAGAAAACCCACCAACCTTGCTTTGAATGCAAATACTCAGCTCTTGTGTCTGTTTTATCAATATTCACATCAACCACTTAACAAAAAAAGTCGATTCCCTCACTTGACCAGTAATACTGAGCCCAATAAAGGCTTTCATTTCATCAACAGAAGCATCATTGAAGTTCTTGGAATAGTATTAGTTTGGCTTTTCTGCACGCATTGGATAAGCGCATAAATTTGTCTTTTCTGTTCAAATTCTGTCAGAAGTCATCCCCAAAAAACAAGGAGACAAAAATCTATGCTCATGCTTTCTTCAGTGATATAACCTGGAACATTCACTGGCCCTTTTTCATCATCATTGAAGCTTAGACCCACATTTGGTGCCACAAAGTTCCTAGTCCAACCTCATCCATCACACAGGCATCTCCCCTGTTTGTTGAGGGGCGCAAGCATGCTCCCTTCTTCCAACACTGTCTTTGATTTTCAGAATCACCACTTTCACTTTCACTCAATGCCTCATCAATGCAGTCTTCACTTGAATCAGAAAAAGAAAGGTTATCTTTGCTAAATTTTTCCTCATCAGACTCAGAATTCTGTAAAATATTCACCTCTTCTTGAACTGAGCAATGAGATGACCTTGTGAGTTTACCTGTTGAAGTGCTTGGTTCATTACTTGCTAGCTTCATGGTCAATTTTGCCCACAAATCACTTCAAAATACAACCTAAACAGCTATTTACAATAGGCAGCCATTTGCAATCAGCTGACATCATGCTAGTGCAAGACTTAGTAGCAATTTGGATGTTATTTTTTAGCTCTTGGTAACAAGGCATCTGCTATTCCCACTCTACTGGGAACTCAGTATTATAGACTTTTACTTCGTTAGCTAGAACCCTGGGTCATCTGGAAGGACAATGCTATTAACTATTGAGCCATCTCTTCAGTCCCACCTTCATAGTTCTTAACTGGGACCATTATAGGGGAGGGAAAATGAAGAGGTCAGACCCCTTACCAGATTTTTGGTTTCCACAATAAAATATTATAGACAGACACAGAAGATTGGCAAACAAGTTTTATTTAGAAGAGGAAGTGAAATTTTATGAAGAAGGAAAAGCATACCCAGTCTACTGTGTTGCTTTCTCTCTCTCTTTAAAACACCAGGTGTTCTCCTTCTTTGATGAAGAATTTGTGAGCATTATTCTCCTTATTATAATAACATAAATAAAATAATCTTGATCATTAAGTGCATTATATCTTTGACATTGTTTTTAAATTTTGGACAATGAGCTTTATTATTTTTATAGCTGTTTAAAAGGATTTAAATAACACAAACATTTTTGTATGTGTTCCTTGAAAAGGTGTTTGGTTTTCCTCTATTAAATGATGATTTTTTTTTCAGTGTCAGAAAAAAAAATAAATGTTTTAAAGCTTTGTATATGTTATAACAATGGCTTGGATATGGTTTTTCTTTTCCTAACATTTCATGTGCTAGAAGCTTTGTCTCTAGTGTGGTAGTAATAAAAGAAGATAAGATCCCTGGGATGCTAACAGAGGGTAAATTAGATAATGTGGGTACTAACTTCATGAGTGAATTAATGCCTTTCTTTAAAGACTAGATTAGTTTTCCAAACATTGGGCTGACAGGAGTCATTTAGATTTTACTACACCTATTTGACTGTCACAAAAGTAGTTTGTTATAAAGCATGCTAGCCTCCCCTTTGTCTCCTTTATGCACATGCCTGCTTGCTCCTTTCTACCACATATAGAATAACATAAATTCATTGACCCAAACTCAGCAGATTCTAATGTCATTCTTCTAAATTGTGAACCTAAATAAAATTTTCTTCCCAGTTCTTACCCCTCCTTCTCCTCCTCCTTTCCCGCACCTTCTTCTTCCTGTTCCTCCTTATTATTCATCTCAACCTAACCTCAAACTCATAATCCCACTGTCTCAGCTTCCCAAATGCTGGAGACACAGACATGCACTACCATATACAGCTTAACTTCTTTTCTTTATTTATGTTAGAACCCTGTGCTTTTCAACCTGTTGGTCAAGACCCCTTTGAAGGTTAAATGATTCTTTCACAGAGATCACCTAAAACCATCAGAAAACACAGATATTTGTGTTATGACTTATAACACTAGCAAAATGACAGTTAAAAAGTCAAAAATTGTTTTGTGGTTGGGGATCGCCACAACATGAGGAACTGTATTAAAGGTTCCTAGGATTAGGAAGATTGAGAACCGCTGCATTAGAGCAACACATAATGGTCTAAGACAAAGAACTTACATACATTTTGCTGTTGTTGTTGAGAGCAGTCATTGGAGATATCATTATTAATATATTACTGTCAAAAACCACACATACCTTTTCTGCCTCCAGTCTTTCTCAAATGTATTATCAAAACTAAATAAGTATTAATCAATTAATTCTCATATTATATATTGTCCTCAAATACATTTAGGTTAAATTTCTAGCCACTGTCAACATTAGGGGTACAGTCCAAGATAATCACTAAAGGGAAGTGTCACCAAGCCCTCTCCCCATAGATAAATATCTATTTGAAAAAGGGTTTAGAAACTGTCTGCTGATCACTTCTGACAGAGAAGACTTTTGATCCTTTACCTGAGTGTTTATACTTCTTTGAAGATCAGAGTCATATAATCCAATGAATATGTAAACTCAAGATTACATCTTTTAAATTCATTCTAAAAATCTAACCACTGGCCCAAATTGGGCACTCATTTTAACAATCATCTGAAACTATATTTTAACTAATTTTTCCTACTTTCAATTTTCTCTGCCTTCTTTTTTTCAATAATTTATTTTATTCACTTTACATCCCAATCACAGTTCCCCTCCTTCTCTCATCCTAGTCCTTCCCTTACAAATCCCATTACCTGCTCCCTTTCTCCTCACAGAAAGGGCAGCACCCCTTGGGTAACACCCTACTCGGGGACATCCAGTCCCAGCACGACTAGGCACATCCTCTCCCTCTGAGGCACAACCAGGCAGTCCTGGTAGGGTAAGGGGATCCAGTGGCAGGCAACATAGTCAAGAGAGAGAGCCCCTGCTCAAGCTGTTAGAGGACTGCCATGAAAATCAAGCTGCAGATCTGCTATAAATGTGTATGATGCCTACAGCCAGGTACTCATGCTCTTCGGTTGGTGAGTCAGTCTCTGTGAGCCTCCCTGGGTTGAGGTTAGTTGACTCTGTATGTCTTCTTATCCTTGATCTCCAGCTTACTCAATTCTATCCCCCACTCTTCCACGAGACTCCCTGGGCTCTGCCTGATGTTTGGCTGTGGGTCTCTGCATCTGCCTCCATCCACTGCTAGATGAGGCCTCTCAGAAGTTAGTTATGCTAGGTTCCTGTCTGGAAGAATAGGACAGTATTATGAATAGTGTCAGGGATTAGCTCTCATATGGGATGGGTCTCAAGTTATGGCAGTCATTGATTGGCTGTTCACTCAGTCTCTGCTCCATCTTTATCCCTATGCTTCTTGTAGCTAAGACAAATTTTGGGTTGAAAGTTTTGTGGATGGGTTGATGTCTCTCTCTATCCACTGGAAGTCTTGCCTGGCTATAGAAGGTGATCACTTCAGTCTCTATATACCTCGCTATTAGGAATCTCAGCTTGGGTGACCCTCATAGACTCACCATAGTTTCCCCCATCCTAGGTCTCCAGTTAGTCCCAGAGATGATCCCCGCTGACTTCCAGTCTCACTCCCAGCCCTCTCCTGGCCCCCTCCCCACACCTGATCACCATAAAAATCAGCATCCCTGCCGTCTTATACTCACTCCTTTGTATCTTAAACTGACCACATCCCACAACTTCATTCATTTGCACTGCAGACATGTAATCTTTGTGGACAATGATAAGACTTCAAATTCTTCCAGTTCTAATTCAAGCATGAGAACATTCAACACTGTATGTACTTACTTTCAGCATATTGTGTTTAATATCTGCCTTAGTCAGAGTTTCTATTACTGCAATGAAACACCATGACCAAAAGAGCAAATTGCGGAGGAAAGGGCTTATTTAGCTTAAACTTCAAGATCATCATTGAAGGAAGTCAGGACAGGAACTCAAGCAGGGATGGAACTTGGAGACAGAAGCTGAGGCAGCAGCCATGGAGGGGTACTGCTTATTGACTAGCACCCCATGGCTTGCTCAGTCTGCTTTCTTATAGAACCCAGGATCACCAGCTCATGAATGGTGCCAACTACCATGGTCTGGGCCCTCCAAAATTGATCACTAATTGAGAAAATTCCTTACAGCTGGATCTCATGGAGGCATTTTCTCAAATGATGCTTCTTCCTCTCTGATGACACATTAACACACAAAACCATCCGGTGCAATATCCAAGTAGGAAATTTCACTCAGGAAGTAACAAACAAAATATGTAAGAATTTAGTTTATCTGATTCCAAGATCAATTCGTGGAATTTTAAAAATCAAATATTAAGAAATTAATTTCTCTTTCCTAGGAAATTAAATTTGCCACTCCTTTATATACTGGAGAAATGGTTTTAGCATCTGCAAAAGTGAAAAAAATTGAAGCAGTCTGTTGTTGTTACAGTGTCCTATTGTGTAATAGAAAGTAAGAGGACAGTTATGGAAAGCTGGGTTAAAGTTATGGTCCATGAGGCAAGTTCTGCTGTCTCAGATCCCTCTTTAGTTGTGTTTCACCATGTTATCATACACAGACACACACACACACACACACACACACACACAAAATCCTACTATTGAGATGTCATCCACCACACCAGAGTACTCACCAGAGTTAAGCAAATGCCAACATGATGCTCTTGCACGCCAGAACAAAGCTAAATAAATCTTATTATATGCATTACTCAGTATTGGCTATTTTATTATAGCAACAAAATGGATGGAGACATGGGATAGTAGAAGCAAATTTTAGTAAGGAAGGAAGATGAAATGCATAGTGAATGAAATTGCCTTATTATGTAGATGAAAGTCTCGGGCAATGAAAGTTGTATCATAGTAGCATTCTCTTCCTTGCACAGATACTTTTACTAATGGAGTTTTCTTTTATAAATACACATTTATTTTATTGAAAGAGAAAAATTATACCTTATTTTAGGCAGTTGAAGTAAATGAAGGGCTTTTCTTACATTAGCTGTTTCTTGATTGTTTTAACTAATCAATATGTAAAAGCAGCATATTTGGGGTGACATGTTCCAAACTCCATTAAAATCAAATTTAAAAGCTGCTTAAAATCCTGCTCCACTGGGGCTGGAGAGAAGGCTCATTAATTAAGAGCACTGACAGATTTTACGAAGGACCTAAGTTCATTTATCGGCACCTACATGGCAGTTCATAACCATAATAATTTCAGTTCCAAGGGATCCACTACCCTCTTCTAGCCTCCATGAATACCTCATATATGTCCCATGCATCCAGGAAATATACACATACACATATAAATAAATAATATTTTAGTCCTGTTTAAAATACCTTCAATAGTTTTCCATTTTAACAGGAATAAAATCTAAACACCTTTCATTGGCCTAAGGCTATTTTTTAATTCTCTCATACAATACATTCTGACCACAATTTTCCCTCCCTCCACTCATAAAATTCCCCCATACACCACCCCTCTCCCCTAGACCCACTCTTCCCCTATTTCTCTAAAAAAAAAAAAAAGAAAAGAAAAGAAAAGAAAGCAGACCTCCCAGGGATATCTACCAAACATGGCATAACAAGATACAATAAGACTAGGCACAAGTCTTCATATCAAGGCAGGACATGGCAACCCAGGAGGAATCTAGCTTTATGTGTCTGACCTCATCTTGTACAATGTCATCCCTGGCACATTTCACTCAACCTACCTCGGCCTTCTGCATTTTGAACATTTTAGGCTTATGTTTGACACATGGATTTTTTAGTTGTCATTCCTGAAAATACAGTTCCTGAGTACAGTTTCTGAGATACTGGTATTGAAATGGACTGTACCTTTCCCTCCTACAGAGGAGCCTTATATCACACTTCCACTAAAGCTACTTTCTTCAATTCAGTTTCATTACTTCTCTTTTCATTTAAGACAGTGCCTGTGAAGTCAAGACAATAATCTTCCTTCCTCAGCATCATGCCTGTTAGGATTAATGTTCATGACACCGTGTCCAAAATCTTTCATTTTCTTCCCAACTATTATCACCACTGTAGATGAGAAGTGTCTTAGTTATTCTTCTGTTGCTGTGAAGAGACACCATGACTAAGGCAATTTATTAAATAAAGCATATAATTGAGGGCTTGCTTACCGTTTCAGAGGCTTAGTTCCTGATCATCATGACAAGAAGCATGGTGACAGGTAGGAAGGCATGGTGCTAGAGCAGTAGCTGAAAGCTTATACCTGATCTGTAAGCAGGAGGTAGAAAAGAAACAAGACTGGGACTGGGCTTTTGAGACTTCAAGGCCCACCTCTAGTGACACATCTACTTCACACCTACCACAATGAGGCTAAACCTCCTAATTCTTTCCAAATACTTTCATTGAGGACCAACCATTCAAATACATGAACCTATGGGCCATTCGTATTCAAACCACCACAAGGAATAAGCTTTTTCTTTTACCTCTTTCAGTAACTGGGATGTATCAGTTAAGATGACACAAAATATTAATGGGACATGTGTAGGAAGGCACTGTAAAACAAATCATAGTGGAATGCCCAAGGGGGCTATTAGCCCCAGAGTGCTTACATGCAGTTTAACAAAGCCATGACAATTTAGAAGTGATGAAACCAAAGAAAGGAAGTATGGAGAAGTGAACTGTGAAGAGAGAAAGTAAATGGTGAATAAGAATGCTTGTTGTCTCCTTAATCATCAGGGAAATGCAAATCAAAACAACCCTGAGATTCCACCTCACACCAGTCAGAATGGCTAAGATCAAAAATTCGGGTGACAGCAGATGCTGGCGTGGATGTGGAGAAAGAGGAACACTCCTCCATTGTTGGTGGGAGTGCAGGCTTGTACAACCACTCTGGAAATCAGTCTGGCGGTTCCTCAGAAAACTGGACATAGTACTACCGGAGGATCCAGCAATACCTCTCCTGGGCATATATCCAGAAGATGCCCCAACTGGTAAGAAGGACACATGCTCCACTATGTTCATAGCAGCCTTATTTATAATAGCCAGAAGCTGGAAAGAACCCAGATGCCCCTCAACAGAGGAATGGATACAGAAAATGTGGTACATCTACACAATGGAGTACTACTCAGCTATTAAAAAGAATGAATTTATGAAATTCCTAGTCAAATGGATGGACCTGGAGGGCATCATCCTGAGTGAGGTAACACATTCACAAAGAAACTCACACAATATGTATTCACTGATAAGTGGATATTAGCCCCAAACCTAGGATAACCAAGATATAAGATATAATTTGCTAAACACATGAAACTCAAGAAGAATGAAGACTGAAGTGTGGACACTATGCCCCTCCTTAGATTTGGGAACAAAACACCCATGGAAGGAGTTACAGAGACAAAGTTTGGAGCTGAGATAAAAGGATGGACCATGTAGAGACTGCCATATCCAGGGATCCACCCCATAATCAGCATCCAAACGCTGACACCATTGCATACACTAGCAAGATTTTATTGAAAGGACCCAGATGTAGCTGTCTCTTGTGAGACTATGCCGGGGCCTAGCAAACACAGAAGTGGATGCTCACAGTCAGCTAATGGATGGATCATAGGGCTCCCAATGGAGGAGCTAGAGAAAGTAGCCAAGGAGCTAAAGGGATATGCAACCCTATAGGTGGAACAACATTATGAACTAACCAGTACCCCGGAGCTCTTGACTCTAGCTGCATATATATCAAAAGATGGCCTAGTCGGCCATCACTGGAAAGAGAGGCTCATTGGACTTGCAAACTTTATATGCCCCAGTACAGGGGAACACCAGGGCCAAAAAGGGGGAGTGGGTGGGCAGGGGAGTGGGGGTGGGTGGATATGGGGGACTTTTGGTATAGCATTGGAAATGTAAATGAGTTAAATACCTAATAAAAAATGGAAAAAAAAAAAAAAAGAATGCTTGTTGTCCAGACTCAAGCAACCAGAGTCTCCTTAGGCAAAAAGTTGTCTTCTTGATTCAAGAGATGGAGAATATTTTGCAATTGAAAATGTATTCCTTTCATTTAGGCAGAAGGGGAGTAGGGCATACAGTTCCTGTGTCTGCTGTTTCAATTGCTTCTAGCTCAAAATAATGCATAGAACAATATGACATATTAAGAGTTGATACATTCTGATAACCTCACTATCTTAAATTATCTTATATAACTAGTTTTACAGCTTGAATTAGTCAGGGTTCTCTAGAGTCACAGAACTTATGGGTAGTCTATATAGTAAAGGAATTTGTTAATGACTTATAGTCTGCAGTCCAACTCCCAACAATGGTCAGTAGCAGCTGTGAATGGAAGTCCAAGGATCTAGCAGTTGCTCAGTTCCACACGGCAAGCAGGTGAAGGAGAGAGAGAGACTACCTTCTTCCAATGTCTTTATGTAGGTCTCCAGCAAAAGGTGTATCCCTGATTAAAGGTGTGTACAACCATGAACTTGGAGATCTCCCTGTCTTAATTTTCTGGAATTCATAGCCGCTATGCCTCAAGATCTCTACAACAAGATCCAGGTTAGAAACTTCTATCTCCCAGCCTCCAGATTAGGATCACTGACTGGTGAGCCTTCCAATTCTGGATTGTAGTTCATTACAGATATAGTTAAGTTAACAGCCAGAAATAACCACTATACAGCTTAAATCTCTATGTCCTACACATACATAATACACACACACGCACACGCACATGCACACACACTTGCACACACTCTAGAATATAAGATCCATAAGAATGGGAACATTATTTTTACAGCTGGCTCAATAACTATTTGTGAGACTAACTGACACAGATGGCTTTCATTCCTGCCCAAGTATTCCTCAGATAAGACTCTCAACTCAAACAATACACAAAGGAAAACTGACTTAAATTGATTATTGCTGAAAGACAGAAATATGTGGGAGAAATTGTGAAATAAATAACATGAAACATATACAAGTCAAACATGGTGACTAATGCCTATAATCCCAGTGCTCAGGGAGCTGAGAAGAGAAGGATCATGGGATAAGGCCCAGTCTGGGAAATCTAGGATAATCAAAGCTGACTTGAGCCAAGTGGTAAGAACTTGTTTAAACAAACAAAGAAAGAAACAAACAAACAAAGAGAGAATTATTTGATCCAAATATCAATAGTGCTGATGTTGATGAAGTAAATTGAAAATGTCACTCCTAAAGAGAGGTTGATATGTGTCTTAGTTTAGTTTTTGTTGTTGTGATAACACCATGACCAAAGAAATTTAGGGAGTGAAACCAATTTATTTTATTAATTTTCTATTTTTTTTTGATGGTTTGGCTTATAGTCTTGCTTTTTTTATTAGATATTTTCTTCATTGACTTTTCAAATGATATACCCTTTCCCAGTTTCCTTTCTGAAAGTCCCCTATACCCTTCCCCCTGCCCTGATCCCCAACCCACCCACTCCCACTTCCTGGCCCTGGCATTCCCCTGTACTGGTCCTGTCAGGAAAACCTTTCTGGCATATGCAATAGTATCTAGGTTTGGTGGCTCTTTATGGGATGGATCCCCAGGTGGGACAGTCTCTGGATGGTCCTTCCTTCTGTCTAAGTTCCAAACTTTGTCTCCTTAACTCCTTCCATGGGTGTTCTGTTCTGGAAATTTTCCCCTGTGCACATGTGCTCTAGGCTATTCCCCACTTTCTCTTATTTCAGTATATCTGGTTTTATGTGGAGATCATTGATCCACTTGGACATGATCTTTGTACAAAAAGATAAGAATGGATCAATTTGCATTCTTCTTCATGCTAGCCACCAATTGAGCCAGCACCATTTGTTGAAAATGCTGTCTTTTTTCCACTGGATGGTTTTACTTGCTTTGTCAAAGATCAAATGACCAAAGATGTGGGGGTTAATTTCTGGGTCTTCAATTCTATTCCATTGTTCTACCTGCCTGTCACTGTTCCAGATGATTTTGAGAACTGCTCTTTCTAACTCTATGATGAATTGAGTTGGCGCTTTGATGGGGATTGCATTGAATCTGTAGATTGCTTTCAGGAAGATAGCCATTTTTACTATATTAATCTTGCCAATCCATGAGCATGGGAGATCTTTCCATCTTTTGAGACATTTTTCCATTTCTTTCTTCACAGACTTGTGCAAAGCTCAAGTCTAAGTAGATCAAGGAACCCCACGTAAAACCAGAGATGCTGAAACTTATAAAGGAGAAAGTGGGGAAAAGCCTCAAAGATATGGGCACAGAGGAAAAATTCCTGAACAGAACAGCAATGGCCTGTGCTGTAAGATCAAGAATTGACAAATGTGCTGGACCTGGTAGTACATGCCTTTAATCCCAGCACTTGGGAGGCAGAGGCAGGTAGATTTCTGAGTTAGAGGCCAGCCTGGTCTACAGAGTGAGTTCCAGGACAGCCAGGGCTACACAGAGAAACCCTGTCTCAAAACAAAAACAAAAACAAAAACAAAACAAACAAACAAAAAAGAATTGAGAAATGGAACCTCATAAAATTGCAAAGCTTTTGTAAGGTAAAGGACACTGTCAATAGGACAAACAGCAACCAACAGATTGGGAAAGGATTTTTCCCAATCCTACATCAGATAGAGGGCTAAAATCTAGTATATACAAAGAACTCAAGAAGTTAGAATCCAGAGAATCAAATAACCCTATTAGTAATGGGGTACAGAGCTAAAGTAAGAGTTCTCACCCAATAGATATCATATGGCTGAGAAGCACCTAAAGAAATGTTCAATATCCTTAGTCATCAAAGAAATGCAAATCAAAATAACCCTGAGATTCTATCTCACACCAGTCAGAATAGCCAAGATTGGTAAGAATGGTAAAATAATGTCACTCAAGTGACAGCAGATGCTGGTGAGGTGCAGAGAAAGAGGAACTCTCATCCATTGCTGGTGGGTGGGATTGCAAGCTGGTACAACCACTCTGGAAATCAGTTTTGTGGTTCCTCAGAAAATTGGACATAGTACTACCTAAGGACCCAGCAATACCACTCCTGGGCATATACCCAGAAGATTTTCCAACATATAACAGATATATGCTCCACTATGTTCATAGCAACCTTATTTATAATAGCCAGAAGCTGACAAGAACCGAGATGTCCAACAGAGGAATGGATACAAAAAATGTGGTACATTTACACAATAGAGTAACTCAGCTATTAAAAACAATGAATTCATGAAGTTCTTGCGCAAATGGATGGAACTAGAAAGTATCATCCTGAGTGAGGTAACCCAATCACAAAAGAACACACATGATATGTACTCACTGATAAGTGGATATTAGCCCAGAAGTTTGGAATACCCAAGATACAATTCACAGACCACATGAAGCTCAAGAAGAAGGAAGATCACAGTGTAGATACTTCGGTCCTTCTTAGAAGGGGGATCAAAATACCCATGGGAGGAAACACAGAGACAAAGATTGGGGTAGAAACTGAAGGAAAGGCTATCTAGTGACTGTCTCACCTGTGGATCCATCCCATATACAATCACCAAACCCAGATATTATTGTGGATGCCAACAAGTGCTTGCTGACAGGAGCCTGATGTAGCTGTCTCCTTAGAGGCTCTGCCAGTGCCTGACAAATACAGAAGTGGATGCTCACAGCCATCCATTGGACTGAGCACAGGGTCCCCAATGTAGAAGCTAGATAAAGGACCCAAGGAGCTGAAGGGGTTTGCAGCCTCATAGGAGGAACAACAATATGAACCAACCAGTACCCCCAGAGTTCCCTGGGACTAAACCACTAACCAAAGGGTACACATGGAAGGACCCATGTCTCCAGCTGCATATGTAGCAGAGGATGGCCTTGTGGAACATCAATGAGAGGAGATGCCCTTGGTCACGTGAAGGCTGGAAGCCCTAGTGTAGGGGAATGCCAGGACAAGTAAACGGGAGTGAATGGGTTAGTGATCAGGAGGGAGAGGTGATGGGATAGGGGGTTTTCAAATGGGAAATTAGGAAAGGGGATAAAATTTGCAATGTAAATAAAGAAAACATCTAGTAAAAAATTGAGAAACAATCACAGATTATAAATTAACTATCTTTCATATGTTATAGAGAAAAATCATCACTTTTATGATTCTGATCTAGGTGAAAAGTATATGTTAAAGTGTATTGTTTGTATGTCAACATCTCTAAGAAATAATGATTTACAAAATTGTGATTATATGAACAATACAAAGAAATCCAGCATTCTTAATGGAATCTTTTAAAAGAGTAAATAATATACTAACTTAACTGTATTGTTTGCCTAAAGGGAATTATGTTAAAATGAAATCAGCACTGTCTCTTAAAGTTATATTTAAAAGCCATCCTTTATCTGGTTTCAGTGTATTCTAAGTCTATGCCAACAGAAAGACATACTTTTTGACTGCTATTTTGAGTAGTAGCTTCTGACAATAAAACTAGATTAACTTAAAAGTAACTCAAGAACATTTGAAAACAAACTATACAACTAAAATATGATTTCCAAACTTATAACACTATAGGAACAAACAAAGGAGAGGTCTTTCATTTCATATATGCTTCATGGTATGCAACATGCAAATAACAGCAGAAAATCGAATCTCAGCACTTCTTTCTTTATATCTGTTTGGAAAAAAGA
This sequence comes from Mus musculus, assembly GCF_000001635.26. NCBI lineage: Eukaryota > Metazoa > Chordata > Mammalia > Rodentia > Muridae > Mus > Mus musculus. The sequence continues at coordinate 19,958,559 of NC_000086.7, forward strand.
ACAAAATACAAAAGAACTGCTAAAGAACACTAAAGAAAATTCACTTGATAAGTTTGTTAAATTATCACCTCAGCACTTGGGAGGCAGAGGCAGGCGGATTTCTGAGTTCAAGGCCAGCCTGGTCTACAAAGTGAGTTCCAGGACAGCCAGGGCTATACAGAGAAACCCTGTCTCGAAAAACCAAAAAACACAAACCAAAAAAAAAAGAAAGAAAGAAAAGAAAATTACCACCTCAAAGATTAACACTATCGAGTGGCCAAATGGGTGTGGAAATGTGGCAAACTGCTCGCCAGACAAAACCTACTTTCTGACATTTCTTTTTTTTTTTTTTTCCATTTTTTATTAGGTATTTAACTCATTTACATTTCCAATGCTATAACAAAAGTCCCCCATATCCACCCACCCCCACTCCCCTGCCCACCCACTCCCCCTTTTTGGCCCTGGTGTTCCCCTGTACTGGGGCATATAAAGTTTGCAAGTCCAATGGGCCTCTCTTTCCACTAGGCCATCTTTTGATATATATGCAGCTAGAGTTTCTGACATTTCTAGTCTTGGTTTTGTTGCCTATTTGTTGAGGCAAGTTACTAGGCCTCACTCTATCCACATTACTTCCAAAGCCAGTCTCTGTGCTCACATTCTATATGAAGGAGGTAATACATTTGGGACTAAATTAAGCAGTCATTACAGAAACTTAAAAGTTTTGAAATGTGGGGGAGAGAAAAAAAATCAAACACTTTCCCAAGGTAATTTGAGATTCAAAAGGAAGTTATTGTAATTGGTACAGATTCTGATGTTGACATGCCAATGGCCTTACAATTCGAGTCATTGTTTTCCCTTCTGCATCCTCTTGCACCCCACCCTCACCCACACACAGAGCCATGGAATTTGAATCCATCATTCACTTTTAAAAATAATTCTCAAAACCAGTAAATGGGCTGTAAATATGAGAAACCCCAATAAGATTTGAATGCGTTAAATGATACCAGCTCATACTCAACAAAGCCAAAGTCTACTTGCATGTCTTTCTCCTTCTAAGAAAATCTCCTGTGACAATAGAAAGGGAAAAATTCCATTTCTTTATGTGATAGCCCCCAACTGTTGTAGAATCAAGCAAAGGATATTTCTATCTTCCTTTCAGCTTAGCAGGCAGCACATGAAGCAGCTTTCAATATGACCTCAGACAATGGTTTGTATATGACCCAGAAGCCTTTTCTGGAACAGTTCAATCATATATACTTACATGGATTGAATCATCTGGCTATGACTTTCTGCTGTCAAAGCTAGTTAGCTTTTTAAGAATTGTCATGAGAATGCTCCTCAGTTGTTGAACATACTGAGCTGGCTAGCCTAGATGGTCTGTACTTGCCTCAGTTCACTGTCTGGAAAAAAACCTCTTTTTGTATTACAATATATGCACTTCTATAATGAATTCCAAACACAGGAGACTTATATATGCACTTTCCCAATATTTAAATTTTAACTAAGATAATTTTTCAGTTAAAAATTTTTATTAGATATTTTTTACTTTACATTTCAAATGCTATACCGAAAGTCCCCATTACCCTTCCCCTGCCCTGATCCCCAACCCACCGACTCCCACTTCCTGGCCCTGGCATTTCCCTGAACTGGGGCATATAATATTCGCAAGACCAAGGGCCTCTCCTCACATTGATGCCCACTAGTCCAAACTCTGTGACATATTCAACTACAAACACAAGCTCTCGGGGGTACTGGTTAGTTCATGTTGTTGTTCCTCCTTTAGGGTTGCAGACCTCTTTAGCTCCTTGTGTACTTTCTCTAGCTCATCCACTGGGGGCCCTGTGTTCCATCCAATAGCTGACTGTGAGCATCCACTTCTGTATTTGCCAGGCACTGGCATAGCCTCACAAGATACAGCTATATCAGGGTCCTTTAAGCAAAATCTTGCTGGCATATGCAATAGTATCTGCATTTGGTGGCTGATTATGGGATGGATCCCCGGTTAGAGCAGTCTCTGGATGGTCCTTCCTTCTGTCTCAGCTCCAAACGTTGTCTCTGTAACTCCTTCTATTGGTATTTTGTTCCCTCTTCTACTAAGAAGGATCAAAGTATCCGCACTTTGGTCTTCCTTCTTCTTGAGTTTCATGTTTTTTGCAAATTGTATGTTGGGCATTCTAAGTTTCTGAGCTAATATCCACTTATCAGTGAGTGGATGTTCATGCATGTTCATTTGTGATTGGGTTACCTCACTCAGGATGATACCCTCCAGATCCATCCATTTGCCTAGGAATTTCATAAATTCATTGTTTTTAATAGCTGAGTAGTACTCCATTGTGTAAATGTACCATATTTTCTGTATCCATTCTTCTGTTGAAGGACATCTGGGTTCTTTCCAGCTCCTGGCTATTATAAATAAGGCTGCTATGAACATAGTGGAGCATGTGTTCTTATTACCAGTTGGAACATCTTTTGGATATATGCCCAGGAGAAGTATTGCTGGATCCTCTATTACTACAATGTCCAATTTTCTGAGGAACCGCCAGACTGATTTCCAGATTAGTTGTACAAGCTTGCAATCCCACCAACAATGGAGGAGTGTTCCTCTTTCCACATCCTTGCCAACATCTGCTGTCACCAGAATTTTTGATCTTAGCCATTCTGACTGCTATGAGGTGGAATCTCAGGGTTGTTTGATTTACATTTCCCTGATGATTAAGGATGTTGAACATTTTTTCAGGTGCTTCTCAGCCATTTGGGATTCCTCAGTTGAGAGTTATTTGTTTAGCTCTGTACCTCATTTTTAATAGGGTTATTTGATTTTCTAGAGTCCAGCTTCTTAAGTTCTTTGTATATAGTAGAAATTATTCCCCTATCAGATTTAGGATTGGTAAATATTGTTTCCCAATCTGTTGGTGGCCTTTTTGTCTTACTGACAGTGTCTTTTTCCTTACAGAAGCTTTGCAATCTTATGAGGTCCCATTTGTCAATTCTTGATCTTACAGCACAAGCCATTGCTCTTCTGTTTAGGAATTTTCCCCCTGTGCCAATATCTTTGAGGTTTTTCCCCACTTTCTCCTCTATAAGTTTCAGTGTCTCTGGTTTTATGTGGAGTTTCATGATCCACTTAGACTTGATCTTAGTACAAGTAGATAAGAATGGAACAATTTGCATTCTTCTACATGATAACCTCAAGGTAATCCAGTACCATTTGTTGAAAATGCTGGGTTTTTTCCCCACTGGATGGTTTTAGCTCCCTTGTCAAAGATCACGTAACCATAGGTGTGTGGATTCAATTCTATTCCATTGATCTACCTGTCTGTTGCTGTACCAGTACCATGCAGTTTTTATCAAAATTGCTCTGTAGTACAGCTTGAGATCAGGCACGGTGATTCCACCAGAGGTTCTTTTATTGTTGAGAATTGTTTTTGCTATCCTAGGGTTTTTGTTATTCCAGATGAATTTGTAAATGACCCTTGGTAACTCTGTGAAGAATTGGGTTGGAATTTTGATGGGGATTACATTGAATCTGTAGATTTCTTTTGGCAGGATAGCCATTATTACTATATTAATCCTGCCAATCCATGAGCATGGGAGATCTTTCCATCTTCTGAGATCTTCTTTGATTTCTTTCTTCAGAGACTTGAAGTCCTTTTTAACTAAGATTTTTGAAACCCAGAATTTCCCTCATTATTCTACTATCTTAAGAATACCAAGTATTTTAACTCAGGTATCACAGAGATAAACTTTCAACACAGAATGAGGGTGGGAAAGATATTTTTTAATGCCAGTGAACCCAGTGTCATACAAGGAGCTTTGGTGCTTTAAACATTTAACCATTCTAGAACTTTTGATGTTGCTTCTAGAGGATGCTGTACAAAAATACTTCCTGAGTTGTGTAAATCTCCAGCTTTGCCTGATCTGGAAATACGTGGACAACTTGAAGCCTTATGCTTTGGAAAGTACATCACTCATATCTGCATTGCAATGACATGGGCTCTAAATAGCTCCCATGTCAGTCTGTATCAGAATAGAATACATTTCACAGAATTAGTCAGGGATCCCATTTTAAAGAGTTCCTGTAAGCCAGCAAGAACTGTGCACGCACGCACATACACACACACACACACACACACACACAGACAGACACACCATGATATTAGAAAGACAGAACAAAGTGTATGAAGAAATCTGCTTTTAAAGGCATTTCTGAGAAACTCAATTTAAGGCTCTGAAAAATAAATCATCATCATCCATTGCAATCAGAGATTTCTGAAGACATCTGAATCTGAGAGAATTGCAATTCACTTTAGGGCCATAATGTAAAATCCAGTATTAGTGGCAAAAATGGTCACCTAAACTCACTGTCATTAAATTATATTACCTTTAGTGAGAAATATATGCCCATGACAAATATTCAGTGGCAACTTTTTTCAATGAATGGTACCAATAGGGTGTTTTTCCCTACCACTGTCACATTCAAGACTACCCTGGAGGCTCCATCAGAGACAGAAGGCATTGATCAACTCAGTTTAAAATGTCTACATACAAAAAATGCCACTGACCCCGGATCAACAAGGTTTCATGGAATTCAGAGAGACAAACCTAGGTCTGAAAGAAATTTCTTTTTTTTTCCAGATGAGTGTCCAACTGCAGACCACAAAGGATGGGGGGTAATGGACTATGGATTTCTCTGTTCATGGAGAAGAGAGCCAATGATATGTTTTCCTTCTCCATGATGCTTATGTTTAGAATACAGTATTGCCACTCCTTCTTAAAATGCCAGGGAAGGCAAAGATAAAGCTGGAATGGAGAGACAATTTGAATAAAATGGCAGAATAAATAGATGGGGAAAAACAATTCATTATTTTCGCACTCATTTTTACCTATGTCAAGTTTCTTTACTCCACAGTTAAGTATATAAAAGTTCATTCATTCAGAAGTAGAAATGACCTATTCCCTACCAGATCATGAATTACAGGAAATGCCAGTCACTTTGAATATTATGACCCATATGCCATGTATCTGCTTGAGTGACAGAAAGCAGCTTTGTGAAATGAGCAGCAGACACAATGTCCTGACTTGAATGTCTCTTTTAAGTGGTGTTAGGCAACTTTCTTAACTTTTCTCTGCATTTCAACTCTCTACTTGTAATGGGGGAAGAGAGCATGAGGGGGAGGGAGAGAGGGGGAAAGACAAAAGTGAGGGGAAAAAATTCTTAAATTCTCTTGCTTGTCATTCAGAGATGCTGTGGGAATTGATGAAAAGCATCCTTAACACACCTGGGAACTTCTGGAAGCCATTCACCTTTATGTCACAACATTAGTTGTTAGTGATGTGAAGTATCACAGAGTTGTATGCCTAGAGCTTGGCCATATTGGCCCTAAGAGTGCCTGGGATATTGGTAGAGGATCATTCACACTACAAATGTCCTCTTCAGCGAGTCCTACTTGCAAACTATGGTTGATTAGTATTCTCGGATGTTCCTTGTGTGGGAGGTAAGAACTGAATATTTATTTAAAAATTAATTTCCAGAGAGAGATTAAAAATATATAAAAGCACTTTAACAGGGGAAGGGAAGAAAACATTTCATTCAACAATAAATGTATCAATGCCTTTACTCATTTTATAAAGCTTTCTGCAGAAAGCTCTGCTAGACTCTGGAGGTACATAGTCCAGTGAAGCAGGGCTTTAACCTTCAAAGGCTTGTATAATTCAGTTACCTAGCACTTAGGCCCATAAATCTTTACTTCCCCTACATTTTAAAAAGAATTAGAAAACAAAAATTGATTGAAAAAAAAAAGAAATGGATTTATTTAGACTTAGGCCAAATGGAGTGGGACAACAATCTCCTATGGCAACTTTCAACAGCCGTGAAATAAAAGATAACACAAATAGAAATTTAAGCATGAGGCAAGGTAGCCAGTCCTTTCCTAGAGGAAAGAGGACATGTATATAGGCTGTCTTCATTCTCCATAACATGGAATTTAAGATATTTAAGGAAAATGGCATCTAAAAGAACTCCCATTTTAAAAGAGGAAAGAATCCAGGCTCAGGAAAATTTTCTACCCATAAGTCCATTCCTTTGGTGGTGTAGAGTGGAAACCTGACCTATCTTTTCTTTAGAGGTCAGCTCCAGCTCCCAGATCCCAAATTCCTGTTACATGCACAAATTCTGCAAATTGAAAAAAAGCCATAGTTGAAGGAAGGGGCATGTCTGTCTCTAGAACATCTCTATCACACAAGAGCTTCAGCATAGGATCATAGCCACAGTCCTACTGAAGAGGAAGATGAATAACTGTGTGAACCTTGTACTGTGCTAAGGGTCAGCTTAAGTGCAGCAGCCAATCATAGCTATATTGGGCATCTGTCACAGGCCATGCTTAGCACGAAATTATAAGACCACAGGAATTAAACTGAAAGGAGGAATAAGATGTAAAAGAACGAGAAAACCAGCATCTACAAGCATAGACAAGAAGCAGCTTTCCTACACTGACAAGTGCTAATGAACAATGGCAGAAAAAAGAAAAGCGGGCATTCATAAAACATCTGCACAAGGCTGAAGTACGATTCAGTGGTAAGCTGCTAACTGACATGTGTGAGAACCTGGATTTCAATCCCAGCAACCTCTAGAACACATTAAAACAAATGTACAGATCTGATGAACAGTGCACAGCTAGAGAAACCCAGTTCCTCTGCTGGATGTGACACTCTGAGATTAGATAGAGATAGTGTATTAGATAGAGATAGTGTATTGAGTTGGAAAAGTTGCCATCTGGGAATGCCCAATACAAGAAGCATTTATTAATAGGGACTATGATTGTCCAAAAATATTCTAGTGGCTAATCAACAGCTACTAAGAACAATGACCTATGAGAAAGCAATCATTACAAATAAAAAAAAAAAAAAACTCTATTTAATCACTTATTTAATCATTTTATTTGTGTGGGTTTTTTTTTGTTGTTGTTGTTGTTTACACATTTTTTTTTTGCTTATCTAAGATAGGATCTTGCTATATAGACCAAGCTGGCTTTGAACTCAAAATCCTCCTACCTTAGGTTCTCTTCTGGTTCTATCTCCCTGCTTTTGGGTATTTCAGCTAATGTTGTCCCTATTGGGTCCTGGTACAACAATCTCCCAGACATTGGGATTACAGGCATGCACCAACAGGCCCAACAAAAGTGCTAGGTTTTAGCAGTCTCTGACTTTCTTTCTTTTGTTAATTAATCATTTTATATTTTTACATTTCAAATGTTATCCTCCTTTCCTGTCTGCCGTCCATGAACTCGCAACCCCTCCCCTCTCCTTTGCCTCTAAGAAGGTTCTCCCCTACCCATCCACCCACTCGAGTGAGTATCACCCCTCTAGTATCTCCCTATGCTGGGGCATCAAACCTCCACAGGACCAAGGGCCTTTCCTCCCCTTGATGCCATATCAGGCAATCCTTTGTTACATATGTAGTTAGAGCCATGGGTCCCTCCATGTGTACTCTTTGGTTGGTGGTTTAGTCCCTGGGAGCTCTGTAGTGTCCAGTTAGTTGATATTGTTGCTCTTCCTATGGGGTTGCAATCCCCTTCAGCTCCTTCAGTCCTTCCCCTAACTCTTCCATTAGGGTTCCCGAGTTCATTCTGATGGTGGGCTGCAAGCATAAGTATTTGTATTGGTCAGGCACTGATAGAGCCTCTCAGAGGACAGCCATACAGGTTCCTGTCTGCAATCACATCTTGACAACAAAAGTAGTGTCTGGGTTTGGTGTCTGTGGATGGAATGGA